>NC_133334.1:239450029-240072529 GCF_042186555.1 Aquarana catesbeiana
CTGCTCCCAGTCAGCCCTCTTCAGGCCCTGCCAGCCCACCTGACTGCAGCTGCCCAACTCCACTGCCCAGGACACCACAGTCCACTCAACTGACTCTGCACCCACCCCAGACTGCATGCTCCAAGTCCTCTCAGATGTGCCTCCCAAGTCCTCCTGTCTGTGCTTGTCACTCACCAGCCCTCCTGGCTGCGACCAGTTGTTCCTCTCCTTGAAGACTTGTCCAGCAATGCTATCCCCTGCTGTCCTCTTTGCTCCTCCTTAAAGAGGTTGTAAACCTCAGAAAAAACAAACAAACAAACAAAAAAAACCCTGAAAGACAAAGGCATAATGAGCTAGTATGCATCGCATACTAGCTCATTATGAAATACTTACCTCAGAACGATGCCCTGAATCGGCGTCGGCACTCCGAGTACACGGCTGACATCTCCCACCGGAGTTACTTCTGGGTTCGCGGTTCCAGCGCTGTGATTGACTGGAGCTGCGATGACGTCACTCCCTCGCATGCGTGCGGAAGCCGCCGGGCACGGCATGAGTCCTGGAGAAACAGCAGCAGCAAGATTCACAGTACCTACAGGTAAGCCTTGTTATAAGCTTACTTGTAGGCCACCTACTTGTAGGTAAAAGTGGTGTAACAAAGTTTAAAACCACTATAATGACATTGACTGTATGTTTGGGGTTGTTGTCCTGCTGCAGAATAAACGTGGGGTCAATCACACGCCTCCCTGATGATATGGCATGATGGATAAGTATCTGCCTGCATTTCTCAGCATTGAGGACACCATTGATCAGGCAGCATGGAGGCCCGTAGGCACAGTGGTCAGCCAAGGAAACTTAACCTCCCTGGCGGTATGATTATTTCGGATTTTAGGTGCTGAAAGCGGTACAATTATTTTGCATGGAAATTTGGCGTTTTATATTGTAGGTCTGTAATTCTTAACAATAACACACTTAAATCTGTTCAAACAAGAGTCTAGTAGATATCCCGGGTATGATAAAGTTTGAAACACAAAAACATAAATTATAATATAATAAATAAAAATAAATAATAATAAAAAAAAAAAAATAATAATAAAATAAATTTCCCCACGATTCACTATCGCTCAATTCTGCAAGTGTTCTAATTTACTATCGCTGTTTTCTAGCTGGTCTAAAGCCACTTTTGATGTAAAGGGACACTTTTTGGTTGCTATGGACAATCTCAAGTTTCCAGGCAGAAAGAACAGTATATATAACATAAAACTGCATGCAGGGCATAGGACAAAGCACTGGGGACAAAAGGGATGTGAAATAATTTCATACAGTACTGTAATCTGTAAGGTTACAGTACTGTATGTGTTATGATTTTACAAGTTTTTGAATTTGCCGCCAGGCTCCGCCCCCGTGCGTCGCGACGCTCGCAGGGAACGGAGCCTGGCACGGAGAGGCTTTGGAGGAGGACGGAGCCCACAGACACTGAGGGGGACATCGCAGGATCCCGAGGACAAGGTAAGTAAAGGCACACCAGGATCCTGCGATGTAATCCCGAGTGTGGCTCGGGGTTACCGCTAATGGTCCTGAATTTTAACCCCGAGCCACACTCGGGAAAACCGCCAGGGAGGCTACAGTGCAGTTTAAAACAAAAATGAAAGCCAAAATATTTTTGTATAGATATAAAAAAAATATTATAAATACCTTCTTTCCCTTTTTTATAAATGATCACATTCCCTCTGTTCTCATCTGCATAGGAGCCGGGGGGAGGAGAAGCAGCAGCACACTGAGCTTCCTAGTGAAAGGCTGTGCAGCAAGGGGTAAGTCGGGAAGTCTAATCATTGGAGGAGAGTTCCCAATACAACTAGAGAACGGACCACGACTGTGTGCTCTTCTGCTTAGTGTGGTCAGTTTTTAATAGGAAAGCAAGGGGACTAGCAGGAACACTGGGGATTTCACACAAAGGAAGCAATACAAACAGAACAGGATACTTTCTCATACAAGTACATGGTACAGCAGGCACATATCAGGAATATGAAATGTTGGGGCAACAAACACTTTAATGCAGCCCATAAAAGGCATGCATGTGACAGTAAGTGTACCAAAATAAACTAAAGCCTGACTGTAAACAAAATTATGTATTCTTATCCTACTGCTGGCCCATATCCTAAAACTCATGGATTATCAAAGATCTTCTGTTACAGTATGTCATAAGTAAAAGAAGGGGGGAGGTGTGCTGTAGATCTGTTCTAGGGAGGCATTACTGTTCCTCCTAAGGCAGGCCATAGATGGTGCAAATTTTCCACGGGTTGCAGCAAAGAAATTTGTACGATTCCCCATCAAACACAGACAGAGGAATCCCACCTGCTAAGACATTGTATTCTCCCATCTGGGGGGCAGTGGGGGGCAGCTGCCCCCACCAGGAAAACACTGTGATTATTGCTAGCGGCTATAGCAGCAGCTAAAGAAGTAAATCTGGCAGGCTGGTTGTACCCAAGTGGATTGATTGATCAACTTGATACATTCAGCCTGCCCACACACGGTTCAAGTCCTAGTCGGGTTCCTGCTGAACTGGCCGAAATTCCAACCACCTATGGCCAGCATAAGATATAGAAGGTGTGTGTGGGACCACCAGGTGATAATAAAGGTAAGACAAGCCTAAAAAAATTCAGCCATCACAAAACTGGTAAACTGCAATATATGATATTTTTGTTCTTGAGTTTTTCTACATTTTATTATTTACATATTATGAAAATAGAATCGGGCATACAGCTGAACTGGGGACCAGAGGAGTCTCTCGGGAACTTATAAGACATCTCCTCCATGCCGCTCACTTGTGAAACACGTGCATTTGCCTGAGATTATTAATGCATCTGCTTGCTTTCACACAATGAATCACGTTGCGCTCCCCTCTGCCCTCCGATTTCATTAGGATTTTGGCTTTGTATCAGAAATCTGCAGTGGCTGCCTCGGTGCTGGACCCCATAACTTTCACAGGCCCTTTGCTGCGAACAGACAGTTTATTGATTTCTATTTTTAGGGAATAAAAGAAGTGAATGGCATTACACTGCCGCTATGAAGTGAAGGTCATTCAGTGGGAAGATTACAGAGATGAACTTTGCATTGTGTCTGGCACAGAATAAACATGATAATGTACACTTACATTAGGCCAGGGGGGAAAAAAAGAACATGTACATGTTTGGTTGTGAAAACAGAATTAAATGACAGACGCCATTTAGAATAAAACTTCTCAGCCAATTTATACAAAATATTGAACTGTGGTATTTAGTATTTGTATTTGAAGGTTACAAGTTAGACCAGGGCAAATTTTAAATTAAGGTAGTTTGTGCATTGAAAAGGGCGTTCATTATTGGAGGAAACTACAACATACACTCACCGGCCACTTTGATAGGTACAGCTTACTAGTACCGGGTTGGACCCCCTTTTGGCTTTAGAACTGCCTTAATTCTTCATGGCATAGATTCTATAAGGTGTTGGAAACATCAGTGGCGTCACTAGGGTTGGTGTCACCCGGTGCGGAAAAAATTGGTGTCATCCCCCTCCACCAACTATAGTCCCCCCCTCAGTACAGACCCCCCTCTCTCAGTATAGCCCCCCCCCCACTAAGCACAGATCTTCCTCCCACAGTATAGATCCCCCTCCCTTAGTACAGACCCCCCACTAAGTACAGACCCCCCCATGAGTAGAGACCTCCCCCTCAGTACAGACCCCCCCCTCCATAAGTATAGACCCACCCCTCAGTACAGATCTCCCTCACTAAGTACAGACCCCCCCATCAGTATAGACACCCCCCTCAGTGCAGACCCCCCATCATATAGACACCCCCCTCAGTGCAGAACTCCCATCAGTATAGACCCCTTAGTGCAGACCTCCCCCCATCAGTATATACACCCCCCATCTCAGTGCAGACATCCCCCCATCAGTATACACCCCCATCTCAGTTCAGACCCCCTCCATTAGTATAGACACCCCCCTCAGTGCAGACTCCCCCATCAGTATAGACCCCCATAGTGTAGACCCCCCAATAAGTATAAACACCCACCCTTAATGCAGACCTACCCAACAGTATAAACATCCCCCTCAATGCAGACCCCCCTCAGTATAAACACCCCCCTCAATGCAGACCCCCCAGCAGTATAGACACCCCCTCCCCCTCAGTGCAGACCCCCCCATCAGTATAGACACCCCCTCCCCCTCAGTACAGACCCCCCATCAGTATAGACACCCCCTCCCCCTCAGTGCAGACCCCCCATCAGTATAGACACCCCCTCAGTGCAGACCCCCCCATCAGTATAGACACCCCCTCCCCCTCAGTGCAGACCCCCCATCAGTATAGACACCCCCTCCCCCTCAGTGCAGACCCCTTATCAGTTTAGACACCCCCTCCCCCTCAGTGCAGACCCCCCCATCAGTATAGACACCCCCTCTGCCCTCCCATAGCGCCCCCATGTCCATCTAGACTACACATAGTAAAGTGTACAGACCTCAGACCAGAACAGTTTGGACGGACACAAACAGCGGTGTCCCTCGGTCTCCTCCTCCTGTGTGGATGTGGGAGGAGGAGGCGGCTTCAGTCCGCTCCACTGAGGGACACGAGAGATCTGAGAGGCGCAGATTACTGTAGGGCAGTGTTAGCGGTGCCGCTATCCACGGGTGTCACCCCTCTGGCGGGTGTCACCCAGGTGTGGACCGCACCCCCTGCACCCCCCTAGCAACGCCTCTGGGAAACATTCCTCAGAGATTTTGGTCCATAGTGACATGATAGCATCACACAGTTGCTGCAGATTTGTTGGCTGCACATCCATGATGTGAATCTCCCATTCCACCACATCTCCCATTGCTCTATTGGATTGAGATCTGGTGACTGTGGAGGCCATTGGAGTACAGTGACCTCATTGTCATGTTCAAGAAACCAGTGGTGAGATGATTTGAGCTTTGTGACATGGTGCAATATCATGCTGGAAGGAGCCATCAGAAGATGGGTACACTGTACTCATAAACTGTACTCATAAAGGGATGGACATGGTCAGCAACAATACTCAGGTAGGACGTGGCGTTTAAACGATGCTCAATTGGTACTAAGGGGCCCAAAGTGTGCCAAGAAAATATTCCCCACACCATTACACCACCACCACCAGCCTGAACCATTGATACAAGGCAAGATGGATCCATGCTTTCATGTTGTTTACACCAAATTCTGACCCTACCATCTGAATGTCGCAGCTGAAATCAAGACTTATCAGACCAGGCAACATTTTTCCAATCTCCTCTTGTCCAATTTTGGTGAGACTGTGCAAATTGTAGCCTCAGTTTCTTAGATAACAGGAGTGGCACCCGGTGTGGTCTTCTGCTACTATAGCCCATCTGCTTCAAGGTTGGATGTGTTGTTCAGAGATGGTATTGGTGATGGTATGCATACCTTGGTTGTAACGAGTGGTTGTTTCAGTTACTATTGTCTTTCTATCATCTCAAACAAGTTTGCCATTCTCCTCTGACCCCTAATATCAACAAGCCTAATATTAACAAGCCATTTTTGTCAACACAACTGCCGCTCACTGGATATTTTCTCTTTTTCGGACCATTCTCTGTAAACCCTAGAGATGGTTGTGCGTGAACATCTCAGCAGATCAGTGGTTTTTGAAATACTCAGACCAGCCTATCTGGCACCAACAACCATGCCACGTTCAAAGTCACTTAAATCCACTTTCTTCCCCATTCTGATGCTCGGTTTGAACTTCAGCAAGTCGTCTTCACCACATCTAGATGCCTAAATGCATTGAGTTGCTGCTATGTGATTGGCTGATTAGAAATTTGTGTTACCAAGCAATTGATCAGGTGGACCCAATAAAGTGGCCCGTGAGTGTATATTGAATGTAATGGCACGTTTGTGTTTGGAAACCACAGAAGCTTTCTAAGCCTTGGTGCCTTAAAGGCCTGAAGCATCCAGGGACACCAAGTAGGGAAAGGAGAGCAGCAATTAGCAACGATGGCCAATGTAGGTGTGCTTTAAGAGCACATGTTTACATAATGTAGCCCCTAGCCGGCAGCTGCCCCAGTCTGCATTGCTGCCACAGAGTGGGCTACTACTGCTGCTGCCCCCACACCTCCTCTTCCCTGCTCAAGCCACTAGAGGGCGGATGTTTGAGAGGAAAGAGACAAAACACTGATGCTGCAAGGCAGTGTGCAGCCCATGGAAGCCCCGCCCACCACCTGGGAAAATAGAGGAAGAGGAAATGGACTGCTGCGCATCCTGGGAAGGGCAGTGCCTGCAGAGTGGAGCTAGGACTTGTGGGGGATGTAGTCCCCAGGGAGACTGAGCCCATGCTACAGATTTGTTCTGTAATATCTGTGATAGCAGGGTTTTGCAGAGAAGGAAAAAGGAAAGACTGTTCCTGGGCCCAGGGCAGTCTTTTGGAGGACGTGGTGGAGCACACAATACAGCAGGGGGGGGTCTGTAGTCCACAGAGAGAGGTGGGAAAATTTTAACTGATAACAGTGCAGCACAGGCTCAAGATGTCTTGAAGAATCAGCAAAGAACAGAGAGAAGCACATCGCTCCAGGCAAACTCAGGTGCAGGATGGATCACAGGTGCAGACCTCTGTTTACCACCGTGGAAGACAAACAAGACAAGGAATTGGTCGCACACTGTGAACAAGCAAGCTATCGCTTGTGAAACGTCTACCATTGCCTGTATCTGACCCTTTTTTGACAATAAAGATGACATCGAGATAATTTGGAGTTCCAGTGTGCGACCAATTCCTTGTCTTGTTTGTCTTGAAGAATCAACAGGTATTTATGTGCAATTATAGAATGAATTGGACAAAATGCTTTCAATTGTGTATTTAACAGACTGAAAGGGAGCAAATAAGATGTTTGTTAGAGATTACGTTACCTTCCATTCAACACATCTTAGGCCTTTATTCCAGAATTAACATAACACCTTTATAGTAGTCTTGATGAGATGGTTGATGAGGGGTGAAAATACCTTTCGTAAAAACGTTGCTTTTCTGGGCTATTTTCAATTCTGGTTACAAGACTTGAAGCACAGGCATCTGGCCAAAGCCTTTGCAGATAGGGAGGAGCAGTCAATAAAAGCACTGATTCTCCCCTAGAGCAGAAATCAAATGACCAAAGGCTTATGCCGCGTACACACGGCCGGACTTCCCGACAGAAAAAGTCCGATGGGAGCTTTCGGTCGGACATTCCGACCGTGTGTATGCCCATGGGACTTTTTCTGTCAGCATTTCCGACGGACTCAGATATAGAACATGTTCTAAATCTTTCCATCGGAAATACCGATAGAGTTTAGCCCGTTGGCAAGTCCGGCCGTGTGTACACAGCATTAGGCTTTGGACACATGACCATCACAAGAGGGATAAAGGGCAACATTTTCTCCTGGAAAAGTATTTTAGCCCTTTTATTATCCATTTATTTATCCATCTCATCTAGACTGCTAATGTAGCTTTAATTTAAGCTTTATTTAAAGGTTCACTTCCCTTCTATTCATGTAAAGCGAGACTTCACTTGATAACATTTATCTTTCCTAGGGAAAGGTAAGGCCTCACCCCCCATATCAAGCAGCATTTCCGCTCGGAGCTAGGACAGGTGAGATCAGTGAGTCAGATTTGAAACAGTCATTTACGGTAGCCTAAAATTGATGGAAACGGAGAGGAAAATGCTGTATTTGTAAGTTTCTTCCCCCATTTCTGCTGAATGCAGCTGTGCAGAGCTCCCCAAGCAGAAAGATCCGATATGGTCTCAATGTTCAGCGTGACAGAGGAGTCGGGAGAGGCAAAGCTGAAACCCAACGAGTAATCCAGCTTAAAGACTCCCTGTAGGCGTCATTTAGGGAAACGATCCGTTTTTTTTTTCCTTCTCTTTTTCCCTCTTCTAATTCTGCCAAGCGTGCAGGTTAAGAAGATCAGTGAGCAGCACTGATAGTCAGCACCTGCCAGGCAAGGAAGGTTTGTGATAGAGAGGCTTAGTTAATAATGCTGCACTCTTTGCTAAATGTTTAAGTAGAAGGACAGGTTTGTATGGCCATACGAACCATAAGGTGCCTAAGGCCCAGTTGTCTAGGGCAGCAAAATGCATGGGATTCACAATTTGTAAATTATTTACTAAAGTGTACTTAATAAGTGTAAGGTAAAATTTACACAAAACATCCAATCATGTGTGCAAATTTCCAACTTTTCAAATGACCCATGAACATGATTGGATCTTTGAACATCACTTTCTCAACTCTATTTCAGCAAATTACTCTTTATGTTTGTTTTGTTTTTTTTATCCTCCTCGGTCATCCCAATACTTTTATGGATAATCAGGAAGCCATAATAAATGGAAAAGGTGAAGCAACTGTACAGAGGAGTCACAAGGTTCTTTGTTCAAGGAATATACAAACAGTCTTCCTCTTTTAACTGGCCTTTGGCTAGTTACGGGCTTCACTAGCATCTTCTGTTTTTACATAGTAATAGAGCTATATCCTAGAAATTAAATTTTTATGTTTTTTCTGTTATGCCCCGTACATACGGTCGGACTTTCCGACAACAAAACCGTGGATTTTTGTTCAAAGGTTGTTGGCTCCAACTTGTCTTGCATACACACGGTCACACAAATGTTGGCCAACAATTACGAATGTAGGAACACAGTGATGTACAAGATGTACGACAAGCCGAGAAAAGGGAAGTTCAATAGCCAGTGCGGCTCCTTCTGCTTGATTTCGAGCATGCGTGAACTTTTGTGCGACTGACTTGTGTACACACGATCAGAAATTCCGACAACAACGTTTTGTTGGCGGAAAATTTGAGAACCTGCTAGCCAACATTTGTTGGCGGAAAGTCCGACAACAAATGTTCGATGGAGCATACACACAGTTGGACTTTCAGCCAACAAGCTCACATCCAACATTTCCCGTCGGAAAATTCGACTGTGTGTACGTGACATAAAAAGATGAATGAGATAGTTTTGTAACATTGTGTTTTTGTTTTTTTTCTAAAAAAATTGTTATTTGCATATAGGTTTTTGGGGGGCTCCAGGGGTCTGACTTTCAATCAAAAATTAGACAGCTTAGGGTGCCAGGAATTCTTCTTTTTTTTTTTTCATTTTAATAACATGGAACTAAAATTATACATAAAACCCCTATTCTGTCCCCTGTACACTTTGCCCTCCTAAATAAAATAAACAACATTACAAACCTCAAAATATGGCAAATAAGATGCCACACCCAAAAGACTATTTTGCAGTGTGCAGTTTTGCTGTGTCCCATAGAAAAAGATACAGAGCATGAGCTCCCGACAAAGCAGAGATTTTGAAGGTGTCAATAACTCTCAAATGCAAGATAAAATTTCAATATTTTATTGCAACAATTAAAATTGTATCAAAATAAAAAATACTAAATAAATGAAAAAACATATAATATATGTTGCAAAAACGCAATGGATCAGTTCATCTTAAATAATTACAAGCATGGTTTGTGATAGATGGTAATCATGGAATGATAATCCAGACATGTTTCGACAATTATTAGGCTTCTTCAGGAGATTTTTATCATACCTAAACAAATAAGTCAAGGTTCAATGAATGAGTATACATATAGAGCTGTATCCCATCTCACTACTGAAAGCATACATAAGGTTATAAAAAATTTAAAACATGTGGACCCAGGAGCCCCAATTTTTTATAATATAAAGCCAACTTTTTTTTCAGTCTTGGATAGAGTATCGAGTTCTGTCATCCGTCTCCCAGGGAAGATTCACCATTTTTGTCCTGGTGACCACTGTCGTTTTAGCAAGTAATGAGAAATCCAACATTTCTAATTGATCACAAAAGCAAAAATATAGCCAAAATAGTCCTGTTCTGGTAACAACTGTCTAAGAAAGGAAATCTCCTTGCTTTGGAGAGATCTCCTTTTAGGTCCTGCTGTGTCTCTGGAACAAAAGTGAAGGTAAATCTCCTAAGCAAACAGGAAATAAAAAAATCCTGACGGGGTCTTAACCATTCTCTGCTCTAACCAAAATAATTTAAAAAATAGTTTTGGCTTTATATACACTTGAATGTGTGGACGAGGCCAAGCCTTAAGAACTAGTGAGCAGACTGGGCCAAACTCGGCACATGATCCTTGCCTGCTGTACCATATTAGGGTCACAAGAAAAACTTCAAGTGGTTCTTAAAGGGGTTGTAAACCCTCGTTTTTTTCTTTTAGATAACAAACATATTATACTTACCTCCACTATACAGTTCGTTTTGCACAGTGTGGCTTCGATCCTCCTTTTCTGGGGTCCCCCAACAGAGCTCCTTGCATCGGTAAACCCCCTAGGAGAAGTTCTTTCCCGGGGGGGTTTAACTTGCCGGCATGCTCCAGAGTCCAGCATTTGTGTCCATAGACACAAAATGCCGGCCTCTGCCCCGCTCCTCGGTGCCCGCGTCATTGGACTGATTGACAGCAGGGGGAACCAATGGCTGCACTGCTATCAATCTAGCCATAAAAAAAGCCAAGAACTCCGGGCAGAGAGGTACAGCATGTCTCCGCCGAGGGAACAAAGGGGCTCAGGTGAGTAATAGGGCTAGGGGGCCGGTCACTGTCAGAAGTTTTTCCACCTTAATGCATAGGCTCCATTAAGGTGAAAAAACACGAGGGTTTACAACCCCTTTAAGGCTTAAGGTTTTTTTTACCTTAATGTATTATTTTAGTCCAGCTACCCCGCCCCCCCTATACTTATCCGAGCCTGATCTCTATCTAGTGGTGTGCACAAGAGAGTGCAGAACCTCTCTCAGCTATCTCCCTACTTCTTGGTCCAGACCTGCTGCTGTCAAATACAGCCAATAAGTAGGGAGCGGGGGACGGGGCCAAGCATTGCCCTGTGTGTCAATAGACACAAAGCTGGCTCAGGGTAAGCGGCCTGCTATGGTGAGCACCTGGCTCAGGGGTGTATTGGCAAGACCAAAGTATAAACAGAAAAGTCAGTGCTACTACTCATACACAACATAGATAGCAGAGCTCCCAGGTGCTCGATCCACAGTCGCTGGCTGAGTAGAGTAATGTTATATTGAGTAGCCACAGTGAAAAAACGCAGATTAAGTCAGTTGACACATTTCAGCCTATAAGGCCTTAGTCATAACCATTGGCAAGACCGCCAGCAAGGGACTCCAGAAGCAGAGGATCAGGGCTGCTCTGTGCAAAACCATTGCACAGAGCATGCATGTATAATATGTTTATTATTTCAAAAAATATATAAAAATGGCTTTACAATGACTTTTTCCAATAGCAATCATCAGCTCCCATATCCTATTCCCTTCAAACTGTACAAATAGGATCAGAACCACACAAAGTCGACATTATAGGTAACTGTGTATCATGTACCTGATAGCAGAGCCTGATAGGATGAGGAAGGCCTCTCTTACACCTCTGATTCAGGCCCCTTGATAGTGTAGACAGGAGTACAGAGTGGCACGAGTACCTGTAGGTCTTGCTAGCAGCAGAGCAGGTGTCCACGCTGGGCCGGAAAAGTCATGAGATGACTTCAGAAAGCAGGGAATTTACATATACGTATATTGTACATTCATATCTGTCCCAGCCTTCATGGAACTTACAATCAAAGGTCCCTAACTCACATTCCTACATACACATAGTAGGGACAATTTAGACAGGATCTAATTACATTTCCAGCATGTCTATGGAGTATGGGAGGAAACCGGAGTACTCGAAGGAAACCCATGCAGGCACGGGGAGAACATGCAAACTCCAGGCAGGTTGTGCAGCATATACAATACACACATTTCTGACTGCACTCCCAATCCTTTCTAGATACCACAAACTTTCTATACCTCTATATTGGTTGATAAGGCTGTCCATCATAGTTTTGGGCCAGTAAGAAACCACAGGAGCCAAAGAAGGCAAGCCATAGCTCTGAACTACACTGGAATTAGCATTAGTGTGCCTTCCAATGAGTTCTGGAAGATGTGTGATGGAGTCTGCAGGCTTCAAGAGGACTTCAGTAGTGGTAGGTCTTCTAATGTCCTTTCAACGACTTAGGGCTGTATTTTTTTTTTTTTTAACTTTTAGTTGGCAGTTATGCCGGGAATACACGTTGTATGAATTTGGAATATTTGGTAACTGCGTACAAGGGTTACTGTATTAGTGTATTTTTGCCTTTTCCACAGCAATACATTTCTGCATGTGCTTTTATGTTTACAGTCTACCATGGGATGGCCTGGCAATTTTTAAATCAATCATTGTTTTAACAATTACCCCACCATTATTACAGTTTCTCTTTTTAATTGTTATTCGAGAATGCTATTATTTTAGTGTTAATTACAAGCATATAACACTGTGTTTAGCATGCACATATACGTAAACCTGTTTTTTTTCTTTTCTCTTTAATGGAATTTGAAGCTTCTAATCCCACCAGAGACCGAGACAATTTTCAAACAGCATTTACACACATCTTCAACTCCAACAAAATGCAATAGTGCAGTACCCACTGGGGATCCTAACAGGAACCGTTTTCCTGCTTTATATTAGCATTATGTTCCATTAAGTTTATACAGAATGCAGTATGGTTAATATATCTGTTCACTAAAGTGCTTGCCCTTCTTTAACTATTTCATGCATGGAAGGGTCTTTATTGGGGGTATACTTGTTCTAGTGACAAATGTATAAGGGGAGATTTATGTCACTTTGTAGATATTTCCTTTCACTTCCTGTTGTGTCTACAGAATAGGAAGGAAAGAGAAACCTTCTTAATGGGACACAGATGGCAAAAAAAATGACATGGAATTTAACAATTGCCTACTCAATCCAGAAGGATTTGTCTGTGGGGTAAGACGCCGCTCAGTATCGACCCAGTGCTTCAAAGGGAAATTGCCTCAGCCAGCACTGCTCCGGCCACGCCCCGTGACATGTTTCACCCCGCCTCCTGGAGCGGGGGCGAAACATGTCAGGGGGCATGGCCGGAGAAGTGCTGGCTGAGGACATGCACAGCCATATTCACATCTGAAGCACTGGATAGGTTTTGAGAGGTGTCTTACCCCACATATGTCCATGCTTCTGAATTAGTGCCTGATGCCTGCTCCCACTTTCTGAATACCAGTAGAGACACCTGTTATCCTCCAGTTTTGAGCAGCGCTCCAAGTCTACACATTATCACAGAAGGATTTGTCGTTTAGATATTTGTAATAGTATGTTTATTGCAAATTACTTCATTTCTACTGATCATAAGATAAAATGGGTGGTGCTATAACTGTATACAGGGAAAAGCTCCTTCTTTTTCTTTGCATCCTACAGGAAGAAGCATACATGGGTTGATTTACTCAAACTGGAAAGTGCAAAATCTGCTGCAGCTTTGCCTAAAAATCAATCAGCTTCTAGGTGTTATTGTCAAAGCCTAGTTAGAAGCTGAAGTTAGAAGCTGATTGGCTACCATGCACAGCTGCATCTGATTTTATACTCTCCAGTTTTCGCCAATCAACCCCATAGTGTCTCATGATAAATTTGAGCTTTCTACTGTCCACCTTGACAATTTGACTCTATGTGCCATCTTTACATCTGCCACCCCAACAAATGAAAGCATTAAAAGTGTGGCCTGTTTTTAAATTTTTATGAATTGCTTTCTTTTTTCTAATAAAATACATTTAAATACACATTTCCTGGTAAATAACTATGGATATGGTCAGTCCTTAGAAAAATGAGTCTTTCGGTTTTATGTTTGATAAAGCTGTACAAACACCCCACAGTAATGAATAACAACCAATAGGATTTTAGGGTATTGTAGTCAGATTAGTAAAATACATTTTTAATGGTAGCTTAGGGATACTGCACATTGCTCTCTACATTATGTGTATGAAGTCAAGCTTGCCATAGACCAGCAGAATTTAATTGGAAACAAATTGTTTTCAGAACATTCAATCAATTTGGTAATGGGATCAAATTGATGATCATCTAAAACTGTAGTGACGAGAAAAATCAAAGGAGGAGAATGGACAATTTCTCTCGTATGAACAAAATTCTAACTGTAATTGTGATTTTCGTTTCGGAAAAATTGTACATGCTGTAATGAGCAAGTGCATCAAGAAATTGCAGAATTAATTTGAAATACTGGCATGGCGATTGAATGAAAATTTTCAGACTTTACATATGACTTTTGACAAGCCCATATTGGGAATATCCAATGCTCTGGCAGATTTCCATTCAAATGCTAAAATGAAATTCCATTGGGTTACACTGGGTTGGCACCTATTGTAAATTGATGCACCGACACTGCACAGTGTGACAGAAGCTTCAAAAAGACCAAGGGAGGACTTTGCTGGGAGACAGGGAAGTACTTGTCACCTATTTAGTGCTAATAAGATATGCTGAGATGGTGGCCCTGAATGGAGATGTGACACTAAATGCCAAGAGCTGCTAAAGAAGAAGATGTGAAAAGATGTGTCATGATAAACTGTGTTTTTTAAGAACAACTTATTTTTACCATGCCCACCAATCAACAAGGACCATGGCACACTTTGGACAGACATTTGATCCTACCGTGAAAGGGCTGATTGGTTGTGTTTGCCCCCCCAGGCCAAAGGTTTCTGATCCTCCCCAGATAAGTGCACATTGGTACAATTTAGGGTGACAGTGACCACTCCAGAATGCACAAGGGTACTAATACTTGATATACTGTATATACATGTAGCACCCTCTTAGAATAGGTTCAGGTAAATTTAGTCTTTTTGGCTCATCTGTAAACATTGGAGCAGTGTGTGATTTTTTTTTTGGCTGATCTGGGTCTCACGGGCTGTAGGCTCAACTACTTCTCTCTGCTTTCTAGTAGGTTCTAGAAAGCTGTGAGCTGGAGGAGGCAGGCCCTGGGCCTGAATATTTATATGGTCTCAGCCAATCCCTGGGAAAGGGAGACTGAGCGCCTTGTAGGTGGCTGAGAGGGAGATAAATAGTCTGAGGCCTGGAGCAGCAGGATTCTCATCCTTGAGGAAAAGATCCAGCCTGAAGGGCTGCTGCCCTTCCGGGCAGGTAAGCTGAAGCCTGCAGGAGTTCACCGAGGTCCCAGCTCAATTCGTGCCGGGAGACCCATTGCAATTTAAGCCAAATCAAGGGGGTGCACTGAGAATGTGGCCTGGAGATTAACAGGAGAAATATCTGGTGGATATGAGAAAAGTGTCCTAGTACCTGGAAACACAGTGAGTAGAGACCTGGAGGCAGGGTCCTAGTTACTGATTTGTGTTTCGAGTCTATGCCAAGAGAGTAGAATGAATTGAGAGTGTCCTCCAGTTATTTTGTGCACTAAATTTGGAGTAGCTTCCCTACACCCCAACCAATATTATCCTGCAATAAAGCATAAAAAGATACCCACTGTCTGGTTATTGTGAGAGAATTTGCCCGAGTGTTGTGTGCCTGGCTGCCTGTAGACCCAAACGGAAAGAGAAGCTAGGACAAATCAGTGGGACTTTCAGGGGTCTGCGTTAGATAAAGTATATATATATATATATATATATATATATATATATATATATATATATATATATATATAAACAAAAAGCTATTAAAATGACTACTAATTTCCTTTTAAGCCACACCTAGTTAATAAATATGCCACCAATTTATTTTGCCCCCAACATTTGTTTCCCAAGAAGTTGGACAGTACAGATCTACTGCTGAGGTTATTTTGTTTCTTCTACCCCATGTCCTTTTAAATTGCAAGGCAAAGTGTTAATTTCTAGTTGTGTATGTTATCATTTGATTGTTATAGCACTTGTATGAACAGCATGGATACTATCTAAATCATTTATATTACTATAAAACACTTTTTATATTTATATGATTTCACCTATACATATCTTAGGACTTTATACCATTATCTCATACACAATAAATGGTTGTCCTGTATTGCAGCACCCTGTTTGGAGCAGCATGACAAGGGGTAAAGACAAAGGATATGTGGCTCAGGACCAATGTGAGCTGATTTCCACGGAATGTTCGGATATGTAAGTGATGTCACGGATGGCTGAACAATAGGAAGTAGTGCTCTGCTCCTGAGGGAGCTGTCAGAAAGCTAATTCATTGTGGAAAGCAAGTGCGATCCAATCCACCACCTCTGGGGTGACTCTGCCTGTCCGCTCTGAGGCGGGCAGGGATGTGATCCTTGTCTGTTGTCATGACCTTGTTTTATTGGATGTTCTAATAGAAGCTGAAATGGATATTGCCTATAATTATTCATTCCGCAGGATCCTGTAGGTCACTCTATTGTAGCAGGGTTGAGAACCTTCATTGTCTACATTGCTTAAATTACTGAACATTTTGCCAATGAGTCCTGTATTAGTGCTCAATAATTATCTTGTGGCTCCAAAAACGTCCTTTTTATCATTCATAGGATGTGTGTAATTTAGTCAGATACAATTGAACAGCGATTATAGTCTTCTAACATTTTCAATGCTGGGTTGAAATGGGTAAGGGTTACAAACTTAACCCTTTCCTCCCTTGGTAAAGTTAGACTGTTGAACCATAGTGTAGTTTTTTTTTAATTGTATGTATATGTATGTTTTCTCTTTTTGTAGTTTTTTTGTAGATTTTTTTCCCTATGCCATGTTTCATTTAAAGTAGAACTATAGGCGAAACTTTTTTTTTTTTCCAAATGCTTTATTGGAAGAATTAAAAAACAGTAAACAGAAATTGGCATTACATTTGGAGTATTAAACAATAGCATTAATGCCGTGTACACACGAGCGGACTTTTCGACCGTGTGTGGGCTTCTTCGGACCTGCTGCGGACTTGTTTGGTCGAAAATCTGCCGGACTTTAGATTTGGAACATGTTTCAAATCTTTACGTTGGAACTCCGCCAGACCCAGTTCCTATCGAAAAGTCCGCTCGTCTGTATGCTAGTCCGACGGATGAAAACCGACGCTAGGGCAGCTATTGGCTATCAACTACCTTATTTTAGTCCAGTCATGCGTCATCACGTACGAACCTGTCGGACTTTGGTGTGATCGTGTGTAGGCAAGTCCATTTGTTCAGAAAGTCCATCGGAAGTCTGCCGAAAGTCCGTCGGATAGATCATCGGACCAGTCCGGTCAAAAAGTCCGCTTGTATGTACGCGGCATTAGGTTGCCCAGCTGGGAGTCTGGTAATATACAGATTTCCCATTATAGATAACAGATATTAACCATGAACAAAAACAAACAGTATCTAATAGTGGTTTTTAATGTTCGTAACCATAGGCGTGCGCAGATAGGCGTGCGCACCATAGTTACCAAATGTCTTAAATGATACGCACATTATCGGGACAAATCTCCTCCCCCTACCTCCTCCCCCAGCAATTTCAGACACTCCTGGCTCTCAAGAGGACTGCAGGAACATCCCCAAGATGGACTCTGCCTCCTCCTTGCTTTCTCCTAGTACTGGAATTAAGTTTGAGTGGGCGGGATGGAGATCTGCCTGGCTTCGAAGATCGCGCCCGGCACACCTTTTTCTGGTGGTGTGTCACGTGTGCACTGTGCAGAAGTTAGAGGGAGCAGGTGCTAAAATTATATACAGTATGTATGTATCTATCTATCTATCTATATATATATATATATATATATATATATATATATATATATACATATATATATATATGTAAGACACTATATTGTCAAAAGTATTGGGGTGCCTGCCTCTACACGCACATGAGAAAAATATTTATTTATTTAGTTTTATGATTGAACTAGATGGACTTGTATCTTTTTTCAACCCGACTAACTATGTAACTATGAACTTTAATGGCATCCAAATTCAATATTGAGTTGGTCCATAAAGCAAGGTCCATAAAGATATGGATGAGCGAGGTTGGGGTGAAGGAACTTGACTGGTCTGCACAGTCCTGACCTCAACCCGATAGAACACCTTTGGACTGAATTAGAGCGAAGACTGTGAGCCAGGCCTTCTCTCCATCATCAGTGCCTGACATCACAAATGCGCTTCCGGAAGAATGGTCAAACATTCCCATAGACACACTCCTTGTGGACAGCCTTCCAAGAAGAGTTGAAGCTGTTATAGCTGCAAAGGGAGGGCCAACTCAATATTGAACCCTACGGACTAAGACTGGGATGCCATTAAAGTTCATGTGCGTGTAAAGGCAGGTGTCCCAATACTTTTGGTAATATAGTGTACATCCTCCCAAGAAGCACTGCATGACAGGGGGGACACTCTCATCTGAGACGAGGGGTCGTTTTTTTTGTAAGTTTTTGAAAGGGACTCTTTAACAACAACAATGGAGATTCAGATCCTTACAAATGCCATAACTAGCTCCCTTCAAGTTTAACCTTTCAGAAACCTGGATCAGTTTTCACTTTATTTTATGAAGGGGAATTTAAAAGCACAATGACTGCATTTATCTTGAGCACCCTGTGCAAGCTGCACAATATATTTCATGTAGGGAAATAAGAATCCTATTATCTAATGAGACATTGCCACAATTAAAGAAATAGAAGTATTCCAAGGGAAGGGTCTGCTCCCTGTAGCTGTGAAGAAAAAAATGAGAAAATCAATATTGATTCTAATTTTGTAACTAGTTTCATTTAAATGATCCATTTCCTGACTGAACCAAAGAAAGAATTAAGCAATTGTTAATTGCATCTCCGCATAGCTAACATACACCTTCCCAAGCCAAAGTCAGCAATACAAGAATAAAACAGTATGTTGGAATCTCTTTGATCTGAACTATTTTCTCAAGTTTTTTTTTTTTTTTTAAAGGAAAGAAGCAAATATACTGAAACCTACAGATTATTTAATGTTACAAATAAATCTAAAAGTGTAAACAAATGTATGAATTAAATGTCTAGTTTAATATTATGTTTTAAAATTTTGGATAGCATGCAAGTGGTTCTTGATTTGATATTGGGACAATTTTATGACTTTTCCACACCATTTCTTTTCAAAATAGGTTATTATATCAAGGCACAACATTTTTTACTTAGCCCCCCCCCCCCCGAGTGCTGCAAGTCTGGTTTTATATTTATCTTCAGCCCTGATTCAGTATTCCTCGCTGCATTACCCTTGTTTACCACTTCAGCTCCGGAAGGTTTACCCCCCTTCATGCCCAGACCGTTTTTTGCGATACGGCACTGCATTATTTTAACTGACAATTGCGCGGTCGTGCAACGCTGTACCCAAATAAAATGTATGTTCTTTTTTTCCCACAAATATGGCTTTCTTTTGGTGGTATTTGATCTCCTCTGTGTTTTTTATTTTTTGCGATATAAACAAAAAAATACAGACAGTTTAACCACTTCCCGCCCGCCCTATAGCGGATTGACGTCCGGGAAGTGGTTCAGTTATCCTGACTGGGCGTCATTTACCATGTGATCAGCCGTGTCCAATCACGGCTGATCACACTGTCAATAGGAAGAGCCGTTGATCGGCTCTTCCTCACTCGCGTCTGACAGACTCGAGTAGAGGAGAGCCGATCGGCGGCTCTCCTGGCAGGGGGGGTCTGCGCTGATTGTTTATCAGCGCAGCCCCCCGCAGATCACCACACTGGACCACCAGGGAAGGGGCAACATGTGGCTGGCCAGGTATGTACCCCATGGCCATCCACATGTGCCCAGTGTGCCCAATCTGTGCCAATCAGTGCCCACAAATGGGCACTGATTGGCGCCATTATGTTGCAGTGATGCCCAGCAATGCCACCCTTAGGGGCATCACTGCAAACAACCAGTGTCATCAGTGCCACCCATCAGTGTCCATTCGTGCCACCTGTCAGTGCCCATCCATGCCCATCAGTGCCCATCTATCAGTGCCCATCTGTGCCAACTATCAGTGCCACCCATAAGTAACCATCAATGCCACCTACGAGTGCCCATCAATGCCACCTATGAGTGCCCATCAGTGCCGTAAAAATCTAATTTCTTCATCAGTTTAGACCAATATGTATTCTGCTACATATTTTTGGTAAAAAAAATTCCAATAAGCGTATATTGATTGATTTGCACAAAGGTTATAGCGTCTACAAACGATGGGATATATTTATGGAATTTCTATTTATTCGTTTATTTTTTACTAGTAATGGTGGTGATCAGCGACTTATAGTGGGACTGCGGATAAACATTATTTTCTATTATAATACATATCCAATAAAATCAAATTTCATCATTAATTTAGCCCAAAATGTATTCTGCTACATGTCTTTGAAAAAAAAATCCCAATAAGTGTATATTCATTGGTTTGTGTGCAAGTTGTTGAGTCTACAAACTATGGTATATACAGTATATTTAAAAATTGATCAGTTCTGGTGTACTGACAGCCTCTCATCTCTTGAGGCCCTTAAAATGCCAGGACAGTACAAATACCCCACAAATGACCCTTTTTTGGAAAGTAGACAGTCCAAGGTATTTAGTAAGAGGCATGGCAAGTTTTTTGAAGTTGTAATTTTTTTGTCACAAATTTTTTGAAGATGAAGAAATTGAATGCAAGTTTTTCTTCTCCAATTTTTTTTTTCCATACTGTCACCAGTGTCACCATAGTATCACTGTACTACTCTGAGGTGGAGATCAGGGATTTTTTTTTTTTTTACATTTTGTTTGCTGTTAGAATGATGATGATTATAACAAAAACATTTTCAAATATCTTGAATGGGTTACATTCATGAAAGCTGTGATTACTAGCGATCGGTGATTGACTACATAGGGGTTTCCAAAGCGAGCAAAGTCCTTTCTTGTATTAAGAGAGGTAAAGTTGATCCAAGGAAAATCCAATTGCCTCTTCCTCTGCTGGAGCAAATTGGATCATGCTTTGCTGGGGTTGTTTAGCTTCCTCTGGGTCAGCTGTTGGTATCGGATTGGGTATATGGGATTGTATGATTATCTTTTTTTTTTTATTGGTTGAATTAGATGGACAACAACAACTTTGTACTCTGCCCTTCTCCCCCGTGTACTCTGCCCCCCATACTGTGCCCCTCTCCCCCCTGTACTCTGCCCCCCATACTGTGCCCCTCTCCCCCCTGTACTCTGCCCCCCATACTGTGCCCCTCTCCCCCCTGTACTCTGCCCCCCATACTGTGCCCCTCTCCCCCCTGTACTCTGCCCCCCATACTGTGCCCCTCTCCGCCCTTTACTCTGCCCTCCTGTACTGTGCCCACTGACTGCAGCGATGTACAAGGGCAACAAGAGCCTTCCCCACTCTACTCATATGAATGTCTATACAGTGCCAACATCTTCTACAGCGCAGTGTAAAGACATATTTCCTTCCAGCGACACCATTAAGGTGCAGGGACATTTATTCCTTCAGTGACACCACATATGCAGATGCATTTCTACATAAGACCCTGTTCACCCATACTGTAGTGACTTGTGTTTTAAAAATGGTCATGATCATGATTATTTTTATTTTTTTGGGGGGGGGGGCGGCAAGTAGCTGGTCTTGCCTAGGGAGCAAATTAGTCTAGCACCGGCCCTGCAAACAGTTCTCTGTTTATTCCACAATCACTCACTGTGGATCTTCGCTCAATGAACTCCCAGTCTTTCACTAGACTTCAGATCCAATGGCCACTGAATCCCTTGAGCTCTTTCACTGTTAGCACTCAGTATCATCCTCAAGCATCACCCCCGCTTCTCTGCTGGGTCCCTGGCTTGGCACTCACATCACAGATAAAATTTGAACACGTTGAGATTTGTAAGCACCTTTGAATTATTGCAGCACCGTATTTATTATTGTATGTTTATTTGTTTTGTTTTTTTATATATGGCAGCTGATTGACACACTTCATTGTCACTTTTTTTTTTTTAATTCAAGTTCGTTAAGGAGTGGTTTCTTTTTCATAGCACCAAAGATTTATTAATTACAATTTTAAAGTATAGTTGTCTAAAACACTTGCTACATTAATTGCATTATTTGCTTTAAGTACATTATTGATTGTTGTTTTACTGGCAATAAAGTGGAACTCTAACCAAAATAATAATACATTTTTATTTATAGAAGGTAAAGGGTTACTACTTCTGTCAGCATTTTGTTGTCTGAAATTTGTCTATTGAATAAGAGAAAAGTCCTGTGAAAAAAATACAGTATTTATCGGCGTATAACGCACACTTTTTCCCCCTTAAAATCAGGGGAAAATCGTGTGTGCGTGTTATACGACGATGTAGGGCTGCCTCGGAGGGGAAGAAGGGAACAAGCGCCACCAAAATAGACACAGCCGCGGTCTCCTGTGTACTCGGCTCGGCTCACAGTCACGCTTAGTCCCGTCTCCTAGCATTGACGTCCCGACATTGGACCGGTGTTATGTCCATCATAAGAGCCGGGCCAAGGGGCGGGACTGGGCGTGACTGCGAGCTGAGCCCAGTACACAGGAGATCTGTCTATTTAGGCAATAACAAGGCTGCAGATGCGCACTGATTAGGCTGCAATGATGGGCAAAGCTGCAGATGGGCACTGATCAGGCTGCAATGATAGGCAATGGCGAGACTGCAGATGGGCACTGATCAGGCTTCATTAATGGGCAATGGTGAGGCTGCAGATGGGCACTGATCAGGCTTCATTATTGGGCAATGGCGAGGTTGCAGATGGGCACTGATAAGGCTGCATTGATGGGCACTGACCCTTATACTTTGGTTAAAAATTCTTTATTTAAAATGTAGGGTTTTTTTTCTGAAACTTCCCTCTTAAAATTAAGGTGCGTGTTATACGCCTGTGCGTGATAAATACGGTATATAATTTTGAATGGACTTCTCTATCAATGAGCTGGATGGAAACACAACTAATTGGGCTTGAAGGCTCCATTTGCCTTCCTGAAATTTAAACCATAATTTTAGCTTAAAAAAAAAAAAAATGTGCAAGCGGGAATTATTGCAGAATAGACATAGAATTAATTTTTAACTCCCTGTTTGGAAGTTTCTGTAGAATGTAGACTGAACTCTACATGCCTTGGTGCCGGGATAAATGAACTCCCCTGCGCATGTGTGCGAGTTAAGTCATCCAAGCCCAGACAATCAAAAAGGTTGAAGATGCTAAACCCTGAAGAAGCCCAAGAGAAAATGTTGGTGCTGGGAAGAAAGTTCAGGGACATTGTGTCGCTGGAGTGGAGGTAAGTTTAATTCTGCTTTAAAGTGGATGTAAAGACTTAAGATTTTTAACCCTTATGCATTCTATGTGTGCTTCTGTGTGCAGCAGCCCCCCCCTCCCCCCAGGCCCACCTAATATTTACCTGAGCCCCCTCTCGATCCAGCAATATTCTTGAGAGCAGCTTATCTCCCAGGTCTCTTCCTCCTCATTGGCTGAAACAGCAACAGAAACCATTGGCTCCCGCTACTGTCAATCACAGCCAGTGAGCCAATGGGGAGATAGTGGGGGCGGGACAGGTCTGAGCCATGCTTCATGTGTGAATGGACACACACAGCGCAGCAGTTCGGAAGTAAGCCTGCTTGGGTGCCCTTTAGCAAGGTGCTTGCTCTGGGGGCACTTGGCAGATTGGAGGTGCATTAGCGCCAACGGGAGACCCAAGAAGAGAAGGATTGGGGCTGCTCTGTGCAAAACCATTGCACGGAGCAGGTAAGTATGATGTGTTTGTTATTTTTTTAAAAATCTGCCTTTAATATAACTTTAACCATTTCAATACCGGGCACTTATACACCTTTCTGCCCAGACCAATTTTCAGCTTTCAGCGCTGTCGCAGTTTGAATGACAATTGCGCGGTCATCCAACACTGTACCCAAACTAAATTTTTATCATTTTGTTCCCACAAATAGAGCTTTCTTTTGGTGGTATTTGATCACCTCTGCGGTTTTTATTGTTTGCTAAACAAATAAAAAAGACCGAAAATTTTGAAAAAAATAAAAGTTTTGCTTTTGTTTCTGTTAAAAAATGTTGTAAATAAGTAAGTTTTCTCTTTCACTGATGGGCACTGATAAGGCGGCACTGACAGGCACTGATAAGGTGGCACCGATGAGGTGGCACCAATGAGCGGGCACTGACGGACACTGACGATGGGCGCTGATATGTGGCACTGATGGGCAATGGTAGGCGGCACTGATGGGTGGCACTGATATGCAGCACTGATGGGCATTAATAGGCAGCACTGATGGTCACTCATGGGTGGCACTGGTGGGCACTGATGGGCACTGCTAGGCGACACTGGGCACTGAAAGGCTGCAAAGATGGGTTCTAATGGGTGGCACTGATGGGCACTGATAGGTGACAATGCTGGGCACTGATGGGCACTGATAGGCAGCACTGCTGGGCACTGATACGTGGCACTGATGGGCACTGATACGCGGCACTGATACACGGCACTGATAGGCATCCCTGGTGGCACTGGCAGTGGTAGGCATTGTGAGTGGGCACTGATTGGCAGCTGCCTGGGCATTGATTGGCAGCTGCCTGGGCACAGATTGGTATTTCTCTGGGGGTCTAGGGGGCATACCTGGTGGTCCAGTGTGGATGGCTTCCCTGGTGGTCCTGGGCGGCTTCCCTGGTGGTCCTGGGTGGGATCCGAGGGGGAGCTGTGCTGATAATTAATCAGCACAGACCCCCCCTGTCAGGAGAGCAGCCGATCGGCTCTCCTCTACTCGTGTCTGTCAGACGCGAGTGAGGAAAAGCCGATCACCGGCTCTTCCTACTTACATCGTTATCAGCCGTGATTGGACACGGCTGATCACGTGGTAAAGAGTCTCCGTCAGAGACTCTTTACCTAGATCGGTGTTGCGGGGTGTCAGACTGACACCCTGCAACAACGATCGCCGCGATGCGCGCCCCCCGGGGGCGCGCAGTGACTCAATATCCTGCGGACGTCATATGACGCCCAGTCAGGGTATTGAAACCACTTTGCCGCCGTCATTCTGCTATATGGCAAGTGGTTAAGGTATGACTGACTGCAATAGGTCATTAAGTTTTATGTGTAAATTTCAGCTTCAGATATGGAGGTCTGAATATACACTATATTACCAAAAGTATTGGGACACCTGCCTTTACACGCACATGAACTTTAACGGCATCCCAGTCTTAGTCCGTAGGGTTCAATATTGAGTTGGCCCACCCTTTGCAGTTATAACAGCTTCAACTCTTCTGGGAAGGCTGTCCACAAGGTTTAGGAGTGTGTCTATGGGAATGATTGACAATTCTAACAGAAGTGCATTTGTGAGGTCAGGCACTGATGTTGGAGGAGAAGGCCTGGCTCATAGTCTCCACTCTAATTCATCCCAAAGGTGTTTGTGTTAGGTTGAGGTCAGGACTTGCCTTGTGCACTGATCAAAATCATTTGGTGGAGGGGGGATTATGGTGTGGGGTTGTTCTTCAGGGGTGGGGCTTGGCCCCTTAGTTCCAGTGAAGGGAACTCTTAAGGCGTCAGCATACCAAGACATTTTGGAGTTGGAGTAGAGGTGTTCTATTGGGTTAAGGTCAGGACTCTGTGAAGGCCAGTCAAGTTCCTCCACCCCAATCTCGCTCATCCATGTCTTTTTGGATCTTGTAAAATAGCTCAAGCTATGTCAGATTGGATGGAGAGTGTCTGTGAACAGCAATTTTCGAGTCTTGTCACAGATTCTCAATGGAATTTAGGTGTGGACTTTGACTGGGCCGTTCTAACATATGACTATGCTTTGATCTAAACCATTCCATTGTAGCTCTGGCTGTATGTTTAGGGTCGTTGTCCTGCTGGAAGGTGAACCTCCGCCCCAGTCTCAAGTCATTTACAGACTCAAAAGCCTTGTACACCCGATCGGACTTTCCGACAACAAAACCGTGGAATTTTGTCCAAAGGGTGTTGGCTCAAACTTGTCTTGCATACACACGGTCACACAAATGTTGGCCAACAATTACAAACTTAGTGACGGACTAGAGGTACTACGTGGTTTTTCAGCTCTTTAGCGCCACCCTTTGGGCTCCTTCTGCTAATTTCGTGTTAGTAGAAGTTTGGTGAGTGTTGATTCGTGCTTTTATTTTCGTGTTTTTCATTTATCGCTTTTCATTTATCGCTTTTCTTTTCATGCTTTTCGGTTTGTTTCTGAACGGCCGTTCGTCAACCAGACATGTTGCAGAATCGGAGGGGATAATGTGTTATTTATTATTGGCCTTGGAGTTATTGCTTTGAGATTATTTTTTTGGTTGAATAATGATTTGATTTGGTAAATTTTCTATATTTTTGGATGCATAGAATGCACTTTTTGATTATTTTCTATTGGCAGATAGCATGTCTAATTTTTTTTTTTTTTTTTTAATGCACAATAAAAAAAATGTAGAGAATAATACTTGGCTATGTGTTTTACTTCAAATGACAGTTTGGGAGTAGGCAGTTACATTTAAAAAATACAATTTAAAATTGACAAGGGACACCAACATAGTTGTATCTTTGTTCTTAAAAACTACGGGATAATGGTGTTGTGGTAACTTTAACAAATTAAAAAAAAACAAAAAACATAATAATATTATTCTTGATATCACTAGAAAAAAAGCCTTTGAAAATTTGTTTGCAAAAACTCCATCAGTATCACCAGCAAAGCAGCTTCATTATTATCCCATTAAAGAAGAAGAGAAATGTGCGCTGCATTTCGAGATTTCATAATTTGCCACGTCACGAATGTTAATTCTCCATTACAAACACTAGTTTATAAGACCGACCGTTTTTGCTTCCGAGCATGCGTGTTTGTACTTTTGACTTTTGCTCGATGGACTTGTGTACACACGCTCGGAAAATCCGACAACACACATTTGTTGGCGAAAAATTTGAGGACATGCTAGCCAACATTTGTTAGCGGAAAGTCCGACAGCAAATGTCCGATGGAGCATACACACAGTCAGACTTACCGCCAACAAGCTCACATCCAACATTTCCCGTCGGAAAAGCCGATCGTGAGTACACGGCATAACAGGTTTTCTTCTAAGATTGCCCTGCATTTGGCTCCATCCATCTTCCCATCAACTCTGACCAGCTTCCCTGTTCCTTCTGAAGGAAAGCACATAAAATCCCAATAAAACACATTTAAGTTTTTGGTTGCAACATGACAAAATGTGAAAAATTTCAAGGGGTGTGAATACTTTTTCAAGGCACTGTATATATTTACTTTTTATTGGGCATCACACCTTCAAACCACACTTCAAATCTCATTGGCAGTACCTATTGCTCTATTTTTAAGAGGTCATAGATGTCCATACACTTTTTTCTTCAAGGACCTTGAGTGTTCAAACCATTTGTTCAGTGTAGATATTGCAATAAAAAGTGGCATGTTTGTATTTACCATATTTGCCGGCGTATAAGGTGGCTGGGCATATAAGACGACCCCCTAATTATCATTTTAAAACATTGGTTTTGTGCTATACTCACTGTATAAGACGACCCCCTTGTGCGGTAATACCGTATGTTCAGAAACTACGTTGGTACCGGGTAACATGCTGTCTCACAGTATTCATACAGTATACCGCCCTGAGCCAATCACGGCAAGCTATGCATTCTATTATTGAATACAATGCCTGCTCGGATTGGCAGAGGCTGTAACATCATCAGCCTGCGCCTCTGACTCTCACAGCCAATCCGAGCAGGCTACTGTATTCATTAATAGAAAACATTGCTAGCCGGGATTGGCTCAGCGGTGTATACTGTATGTATACAGTATTACCGCACACTCAGCGAGCATCCGGAGGGCTTAACCCGGTGTATAAGACGACCCGCGCTTTTTGCCCGTTTTTTTTTTTACTGTAAAAGGTCGTCTTATATGCCGGAAAATACAGTATTAATTTTTTTTTACTATTATAACATAGACCAATATAATGCCCCATTGTAGGAGCCAGCCTATGCTGTAATCTATTTTCTACAGCTGTTAAAGCACTAGTTCAATTTCTCCCACAGGTTCACTTTAAATTCCGCTAAAATTCTTGGGAGTCAGTGCGTATAGATTCTTCATTGCCAATTGTTATTCACTGTGGTTTTACTTTAAAGGCATGGAGCATTGTATCAAGTGAGCTGAAAGATTTGAGTGACAAGGGAAAACATTTGAATAAAATCACTTATGCTGCTATTTACTAGAGTAACGCACTTTGAAATGCCAGCGGCTCTGGCTCTTATTTATGAATCACAAGGAGGTCCTCGGGTAAAAAGCATAGAAGCGTTGTATGCGATCCTCAGCCAGTCCTCCCCGCCAGTGGCAACACATTGACACAAAATTAATGTGCAGAGAATATTTCCTCCAGAAAGTGCTAACACAACAATGCATCAAAACTAACTGTTTCCAAAAGGTAACAATACAGAGGCGTGATATGACTTTCATCTTGTACAAGTGAGGCACAGCAGTTATGTTAGGACAAAAGGTGGTGCGATTCCCAAGATAACATGGCAGTGACATTGTTCCATGTTTTACGCAGCTGAACAAGAATGGACTTCTGGCTAGGCTGAGACTGGAAGCTGCCATACTGGAAGCTGCTTTAACATGTTTACTGTTATAAAACAATATCAGAGCCTTACATTTTTACCTGGAAACCAATATGCATCCAATTTTAAAGAATCTTATGCCGTGTATACACGACCGGTTTTGCCGTCGGGATAAACTCCGAAGGTTTCTCCGACGGAACACAGACGGAATTCCACTGAAGCTGTCTTGCATACACACGGTCACACCAAAGTCCGACCGTCCAGAACACGGTGACGTACAACACGTACGAGGGGACTAGAAAAAGAAAGTTCAATAGCCAGTAGCCAATAGCTTCCGTCTCGTACTTGCTTCAGAGCATGCGTAGTTTTTGGTCCGTCAGGACAGCATACAGACGATTGGTTTTCCCGATAGGAATTGGTTCTGTTAGAAATATTTAGAACATGTTCCATTTCTAGGTCCGTCAGAATTTTCGAAAAAAAAAGTCCAATGAGGCCTACACACGATCGGAATAGACGATGAAAAGCTTTCGTCGGACATTCCGCTCGTGTGTACGCGGCTTTAGTTACACTTTTTTTAAAAAATATATATGGGTGTCAGCTATATTTAAAAAGGTCCTGTTGTCCAACTAAGCCGGACAGGCAGACTCAGAGGTGTAGGGGAAAAAATTTCAGAACTTACAAACTTGAACAGAACCACTTTAAAGCGATAGTAAACCGCAGTTAAAAAAAAAAACTTCTCTGCAAGGCAATGTCATAATGTGCTAGTATGCATTGCATACTAGATCATTATGAGAGACTTACCTATAAAAGGAACCCCTTCTGCAGCGCGCTGTCATTGTTGACAGGGCTTCCATCTTCACCCGATCTTCCTTCCAGGTTCCTCCAGCTACATGAGTGGCTGGTACGTGATGATGTCACTCCTGCGCATGCACGTGGGAGCCGCCATTTACAGCACCGCTTCTGAAGGTCCGTCACAGTATGCCAGACCTTCAGAGCTGAGATTAGGAAACCGGCAGCGCTTAATCTTGTCTCCACAGAGCTACTTCTTCTCTGCTAGCTGGCTGTCTGTCTACACCTGCAACAAACACATGGACTTATTTAAGCCAGGGCTGCCCATTTTCTACCAATATTCTCCTCTATACAGGCATACCCCGCTTTACGTACACTCCCTTTACTTACACTTGCGAGTACGGACAGAACCGAGGGTGTACGTAAAGCGCCTCACAAGAACAGACACATTGGCCTCTATGTTAAATCTTGGTCAGCTTGACATGGCACTGTTCTCGGTTTTTACCATTGGCGTCTATGTGAAATCTTGGTCAGCTTGGCATGACACTGTTCTCGGTTTTTACCTTTGGCATCTATGTAAAATTTTAGTCAGCTTGACATGGCACTGCTCCCGAACCATAATTGACAGGAACATGAAACTTGGGGAGCCAGGACTACAACATATCCGATTTTGGGACCGGCCACCATGCCTAGGTAATCTACCATGCTGTAGTCATGGGTCCCCTTAACGTGATCCCCAAGTTTGGTGTCTCTGTCACTTATGGTTCGGGAGCAGTACCGTGTCCAGCTGACCAAGATTTCCCATAGAGCTAGTGTATTTACACTGAGAAGTGAAAAAGGTATTGCTTCACTTTAAGTACCTTTTCATTTTACATACATGCTCTGGTCCTATTGTGTACTTAAAAGTGGGGTATGCCTGTAACTGCTGATCTGGTGTATGCACCACCCCCATTGTACTCGTACCCCCGCCTGACACCTGCCTGCATCACTCCCTTTAGAGCTTACGTTATCCCCTCTCTTCAGACCTTCAGAGTGTATTCCCCCGTGACGTCACCAGCTGCATGCAGTGTGAATATCTTCTAAACAGAGCAAGTTTAGGAGATATTCACAGCACTTACAGGTAAGCCTTATTATAGGCTTACCTGTAGGTACAAGTGGTAAAACTGAGTTCACTACCACTTTGAGAGGGAAGAAATGTCATCAGCACACCAAGGATTTCTCAAAAGGGTCCAAAGCTTATTTTAAATGGTCACATGTGGCGACGGTCACCAGCCTGACGAAGGGGCCCTGCTCGGCTCCAAAACTTTGTTGTATGTGTACCATGTGACCCTGTGAATAAAGCTTTGGACCCTTTTGAGGAATCCTTGATATGCTGATGACATTTCTTCACTCTGATTGTCTACAGTTTCCAGCCTATGGTCATTACAGCACCCAGAATTACCACTGCCCTTTTCAGTAATGTGTGCATGGGTATTATTGTGTTTGGACTTGCTATTACTTTAAGGAATAAGCGGGCCCATGACAAAGATCAGTACATTTCTAAATCAAAGTGTGAGCTAGCCATAGACAGTCACAATATGCATTACGAAAAGAGAGATGTATTCCTTAGCACTGCTGTTATCCATAAGATCTCCCCAATATATTCACACAAATGTTACACCTTCTTATTGAGAAGACTGAAGATATGGCTATTGAACACAGAGTATTCCTACATGCTGGAAAAGTCTAGGCACTTATCATCATTAATTATGCTAGCTCTAAATGACCCTAAACTTCCATTAGCATTGTATCATGCATTGGATAGGGGCAGGATCTGGCCATTTATGACTTTACATTTTAAACAAACTAAACCTTGAAAGGTAGCTAACATTTTGTTTCACAAAGGTTTTATTGAGTTTCCTTTTTAGAAGTTTATTCCAAAACAATACATAGAAAAAAAAAAAAAAAAAAAGTAGGTACGACATAGAAAACAATAGGGTGCACAGAGGTGCAGTCAGTAAAGAAATACACTAGTGCACGACGATGCAAAATGTTATACAGCAACTGTGGCACACAGGTCATATAATAGCAAACGTCTCATAACTAGAGCGAAGAAGTGAGGGTATTGATGATTGCGGTGAGGAATGCTCCATGTTACCATTCATGTGAATGTACCATTCATCTCTATTGTCGCAGTCAGAGAGGGAAGTGCTAAACATTTCGTAAAGTAAGCAAAAGTACTAAACATTTTGTAAAGTAAGTGCTGAAGGAGAATTCAAAGAATTCAAGGGGAGAAGAAGGCTGAGGCAGAGAGGTAGTGTTTGCCTGCGGTTGATAAAATTGTGGGGGGGGGGGGGGGGGGTAAGAGTGAAAGGAGTGGGGGTTGGGGAGTGTTCCCAGCCAGCAGCCAAAATGCTAAAGGGCAGTGATGGGTAGCATCAAAGCAAAGTTCAGTCTATGTTCAGGTGGGCATTATAGAATATTCAGGGGTCCCTTTGAACGTTTTGCACGAGAGTCTTCGAGTATGGGAGGGAGCTGCTCGTGGACCATGGTCCCCAGTAGCCTTTGCTGGACTTTAGCAAAGTTGAGAAATGGTTGTCTCCCAGCTCTAGTCAGCGTTTGCTGGGCCGCTAGGAACAAAAATCCCACCAGCTTCTTTTGGGTAGCAGAGAGGGTCGAATTCAGTTTGTGCACCAAGGCTTCTGAGGGGTTATGGTCTGGGGAAATGTTCAAGACTGGAAGCTAATATTTTGAAGAGATGTTACATGTTTGTTGGACTCTATTCAAAAAGACCCTAACTTGAAAATGGAGGACTTTAATGGTACCACGTATAATATAAAAAGTCAATATTTTACTAATATTAAAAAACATATATGACACATAAAAAAACGTAAGTATTGCATGTCAACATTACAAGTACATGAATTTATATTCTGTATTGTCATTCATCATTCTCGCCCTACTGGGCAATGGATTGCTTGCTGTAACTTCAACACGTTTCACGGGTCCATGCCGGCTTCATCAGGAAGATATCCACAGTCAAGCTCTACAATAATAGAAGGTACATTTGTCAACTCATCCATATAATATAGTTACATCCAACAGGTTTATCATCCCTTATAGGAAATTAAAATCTTACATACCTGTATTTTACATGTACCAAATTAATAGCTGGTATACCATAGTTGATAATTAACCCTTGAAAAGGATGGAAAACTGATTTTAACCAATAGGATACACATACTGTTATCCATGTTTACATTTAGTACTATCACTATGTTCCTCTTCCTTTTACTTCTAGTAATCCTAAATAGGACACAGTATCAGCCAGCATACAAGCCTGGTCCCATATATAGGCCTTGCAGTGAACAGGTTTAAGAAGAAATGGTCAATTCCTTCCAGGGGGTTGCAATTGGTGGTGGTGTTATCACTATGTTTATTAATTTGGTCTTTAATTAGTGTCTTTTTGAATGCAATTTTCTAAGGATGTGGTACCAGACACTATGTGTCTAAAAGTTATGAGGTTCCATAACGGGACTCTCCCCTCCCATCATTTAATCTGATTCATAAATATCTATGCCCTAATTCAATTTAATAAGTAGAACAGGATGTGTAAATGTTAAAAGTTATATCATACATATAAGAAATATTTACCATGACTGAATATATGTCAGAAACCATGAACCAGACCGAGATAGAAGTACAGTAAAATCATACTTGTTTATAAATAAAAATAAAGAGGTTAATAGAGTAAGCGTAGTCAAAGCATAGTCAGAGTCCAGTAACCGGATCGGGTAGGCAGCCAAGCCAGAGTTCAGTAACCAGATCGGGTAATCAGCCAGGCCAGAAGTCAGGGATCCAAGTAGAGGAACAGCAAGCAGGATAAGGAGCCAGAAGGGATGTCAGCAAAGCCAGTCTTTAAACAGGAACGCAGGAGATGGTTTCTTGTGATGTGACCAAGGCGAAGGCAGGAATGAAGTGAGCTGGAGATCTTTAAATAGGCGGGACTGACGAGTAGATCCACAACAGCTGGTTAACTGTGGAGAGAGATGAGAGCTGGCAATTAGCCGACAGCTTAGAAGCCAGCTCAGAGAAGGAAGGGCTGAGCCAGCCCTGACAATATATTTAGGAACACATTGTTCTCAAATATTAAAGGCTGATGCAAGGGCAATATATTTCTGTATAGGGGGACATAGGAATTCAGCAACTCTTAAAAAGTCTTATACTGTTGCCTACAAGAGGTTTAAAAAACCGGCAAACAAAAAAATGGTAAGCAAGTAGTACAAGAGCCAATAACACAGAGGGACAGGACATGTGACCTCAATGGACAAAGATTTTATGGTAAAATAAAAAATCTTATTTTCTTTATCATCCATTGAGGAATCTGAGGAATTCTTAAACAGTTAGGATGTCCAAAAGCTCAGGAGATCTTACTGGGGGTGAGCAATAACCACTGAGTGATCTAACAAATTTGGATATCATACTACAATACTAGATATCATACTACATACTATCATAATACTAGATATCATACTACAAAAGAATATCTGATGATCTGAGGCCAATGCCTGAACAAAGACTGGATGAAGAAGGGCCAAACCAATATAGGATTTGCCATGATCAAAGAGAGGGTACCAAGGATCAACCTAGTGCTGCAGACTAGGACAGAAAATCACCTTTAAGGGAAAACTGCTACCTGAAAGAGCCATGGGCCTTAATCAGTAAAGGGACTAACCAATTATCCACCAAAAAACAAGGGAAACAACACTCTACCTAAACAAGAGAAATTTAGACCAACAACGAACAAAGTCAATAAAAAAGGCATGTTTACTGAGGCAAGCCTCAGAAAAAGAAACAGATCTTGAATGGACATAATATATCAAATAGAAAAACGCATTCAGTTAAATGCAGGAAAAAAACTTGGCATACATAGCCCTTGATTCAGGAAAGAAAGTTTGGACAAAGCATGTAGCATGTCTAGAGAAAGGCTCAAGCAGGCCACAGTAGGAGTCTTAAGCCTAGTACACACGATCAGAATATTGTACAAAAAATACAATTTTTGAAGTGATCGTGTGATAATCTGATTATTAGTACACAGCTCTCGTCCGAAATTATCCGAGGGACAAACACGAACATTTTTCTCATACGATACCAGATCGTACAATTTTTGTTTAATCAGTACAGTTTTCATCTGAAAATACAATATAATATATATAAGATAATAGCTTAGTGTTATAAAGTCCAGACTTGCTGCCACATCCCTAAGCACAAATATAGAACGTGGAAAAAATGGCCCCATTGGGACTTTTAAGACAGAAAATACAATACAAATATATTACATTACTTCCAAATTTTTATTCTGTCGTACTATTTGTTTTCGATATGGAGACTAGCATGCAAAAAAAAAAAAAATGGACAATCATTTGTGTGATAATCTCACTGTGTGTACTAGGCTTTAAGCTGAACACTCCTAACCCCTGAAATCAGGAAAAGGGAGGTCCCTGATAAGGAAAAGATAAATAAAAAAAGGCTAGCAAGAAAGGGTTAGATTTTGTTCACCAGAACTCCTAGGAAAGTAGCAAAAAGTTGAAGCATGTTAGTTAGATGTAGGGTTATATGGGAGCTGGCTTAACAGTTTTTGTTTGGCAGTGTCCCAAACTTCCTGAATTCCCATGTTCTTCAATGTGCAGTAAAGAAATTCCTTTTTTGTTCCTATATTAAAATGCACCTCATAGCCAGGGTTGCCAACCCCCCGCTGCCTTTTTTTTTACAAAACATGGGAAATTTACTGACAAAACAAATTTTACACTGACAACTTGAAAAATGTCAGAACTCCTATTAAAAACTAAGACATTCAATATTTAAACACCGTGGCTTTTTTTTCTCATAAAATAGGTGCAGGTACTCCCCCCTTTCAAGTCACCCCTTGTCTCCGCCCCCTATCCACCTCCAAGCACCGTTCCTCGGTTCCACCCCTTACTCACCTTCCAGTACCACTCCTTTATGAGAATGCAGAACCAAATATTTTTTGGTGCTAGGTAGTTTATATGAAATTTGCAAACAAAATGCAGTAAAATAGATCCTCTACAGCACCAATAGACCCCCTCCCCCAGCAAAAATAGATCACTCCCAGCAACAATAGACCCCCTAGCAAAAATAGATCCCTTCCAGCAACAATAGACTCCCCCAGCAAAAATAGATCCCTTCCAGCAACAATAGATCTCCATAGCAACAATAGATTCCCCCCTAGCAACTATAGCTCTCCCAGGAACAGTAGACCCACCCCATCAACAACAGATCTCCCAGTAGCCGGCGACAATAGACCCCTCCCTCAACTGTGGGTCTCTCCCATTAACAATTGACCCCCAGCAAAAAAAGATCCCCCCACCAGCAGCAATAGATATCCCCAGTGGCAATAATTCCCCCAGCAGCCAGCATGAATAGACCCTGCAGCATACCCCAACACTCGTCATTATATACATTTAGTGCTGGTGGTGCTGGAACTGCGTTCCCTTGCTTTCCCGCTGAAAAAAAACCCCACAATATCTGAACACTTACAATATCCCTAACAAGTCATTTGTCTGGCTTACACTTACAAACATCAACACAGCATGACAGGTTATTAGAATATCAGCCCCTAATATTTATGGACATTTGTAAGAGTCACAGATTTTTACAAACTGTCAGTAAATTTACTTATGGTTGGCAACCCTGCTCATAGCAACTACAGTATGTGTAGAAAGTTGAAAGTGTTTCTAAATCAATACCTTTTGTCACTGTCACCCCCTTTCCCCACATTTTAATTACATACATAAACATCAAAATGGAGAGATTATTGAGCGTACATTATAGGCATCGACTACTGCCTAACCTAGAGGCCAGAAAATGCCAAACCTAGAGGCCAAAGTGACATGTTAGCAAAAGCATCCATTTAATTCTGAGCGTTGTCCAAATAACATGAACTGCGGCAATCCAGTACCATTCATTCCGGTTTATCTTCCCAGTTGACCCCTATCTGGAAAAGAACTGCCTGTGTGCAGAAGAGACAGGCACTGGATGTATAGTTTTATGTACAAAACCTCACTGAGCACTGTGTGTTTGTAGACCCCTCCTGACGACTAAGGTCCAGTGCCTTTTATGCTTCTGTATTAAGAAAGCCCTGATAGTCAGCAGTCAAGACAGTACAAACATACATTGTATGGTCCCCAATGGAAGCAGTAGAACCTTTTCTTCAGGCCAACTGGACATCTGTGGTCACCACACGGTAGACATGTTTTACCATAACCCTGTGTAAACCTAACAGCCACATATCCCTAGTGAACTGATTAGATGACAACACTGTCACTAGACATGCCAATATTTTTGAAAAACCTGTCCCGTCAAAACCCCTTATAAGAATAACCAAAGCCTTTCTAACTACATTCCACAATTGTATCCGAGGCTCCAAAGATATCTTAAGACTTCTCTATTTATCTGCCTGGTGAGGCACAACACTTTCTTATTAAAAACATATCTATCATGTTTAATGACTGGATTCCCCCCCTCCTCCCTGCTTTTAATATAGAACAATGACAGGTGTGAGGAGGAGATGAAAATCAGATGCTTGGGCAATATGCTCACAGCTCCAAGACTCCTCGAACATCAGCATTCCATCCTGGTGCCAAAAGGGGGGAAGAGATTAAAAAAAGAAAAAATAACAGAGATTACACGGCTGTGTTAGGAAGAAAATAGTACCATTTGCAGTTGCTGATAAAAGCATGTTGAAATGCATATGGAAAATACTATTAGAAGGAAATCCACAGTGCTGAAGTAAAATGGGTCATTAGGCTTTCGTGTGTAGAAGAGTGTCTCCCATCTGACAGTGCAGAATGGTCCCGTTCCTTGCAGCTTATGCTCCCACTTACATTAAACAGACAAACAGATTGACTATTTTGCATTTCTCATTTGACAACAGCTTGTCTTCATTTGCAGCACGCTGGTGGCGGAGCTGAAAGCATGGCGACAACGGGTACGCAAGGTCCTGCTTTTGAATAACAGCAGATGCCAACATTTAACTTCAAAATCAATCAGCTTTTTCGCTTTTCTTTTTTCACTTTGAGTAGATAAAAGGTTTTAGTGAAGTGTCTTTTAGAAAAATAAAAGAAAAAAAAAAGTTTATTTTGTGGGGGAAAAAAAACATTGAGGACTCAAACAGAAGAAAAATGGGCATGCTGATTGGAGGAGGCAAATTCAACATTCAAGGCGCGCTGTCATTTTCCTTTTAATTATAATAAGATCTGTTTGTGTATTGCAAGTAAAACTGGCAAGGACATTGAACTGGGCATTTTTGACATTTTTTCTGAAAGGAAATGAGGGTGAATGCATAAGGCAGGAAGGTAAGAGTGCAGTAGACTTTTTTTTAAGTAGATCTAAACCCTAACTTAATATGTTTTAGTTTTCCAAAGCACTTTGTCTCAGAAACATTTGTATGATTTTTAAAACAAATATTGTTTTCACCTTTTTCATCCTTCATTTCCATCCTCATCTCTAATCACCTGCTGCCCCTTTCAACCTCTTCCAGTATGCATGCACTTGCTCCAGCACTGGTTGCCCATCATTGATTGCCCATCATTGATCTGGACCTCCTTCTGGTTAGCACTTCCACCTAGAAGCATTAATGTCGTCAGTTCAAATCCCAGCCATGGCACTACCTGCACGGACATGCATGTTCTCCCCGTGCGGGTTTCCTCCCACACTCCAAAGATATGCTGGTAGGTTAATTGGCTCTAGGATCTGCATGAATGTGAGTTAGGGACCTTAGATTGTAAGCTCCTTGAGGGCAGGGACTGATGTGAATGTATAAATATATATATGTGTAAATTGACACCACTATCTAAGTACTTGTAATAAAATAAACAGTGACAATCATGGTGGACTATTCTCCTGCAATTTGTGTTTGTTGTCCCCACCAGAGTTGCATGTCATAGGGTGACGCTGTAAGAACACAACCAGGAAATAGTTGTTACCTTACAACATAAGGTTTCTGAGCAACAACCTTCATGGCAAGATCACCAAGTATTCTTTTCCAGAAAGCTGCAGATTTTTTAAGGTTACTAAGTAGCCAACTCACATTGTTGCGTATGTCAGGTTTGTAGTTTGTTCCAGCAGTTTTTGCTGTGGCAAAAAGCAAACTGCGCCCATTGGTGATGACCAGGGGAACATTAAGCCTTAGCAAGAACATCAATCATCCACACCTACCCACTCCTGCAAGTACTGCTTGTCTTGAGTTGCAAAGTATAAATATGGTAGGAAGATCCTTGGCCCTCCTAACTACTGTTTCATGGCAGTATTTTCATTGTTGAAGCAAAAGTAATCTCCCAAGGCTACATACAGTATGTAACTGTAACACTACTTACCTTGAGGTGCCAGAAAATGACCTCCAGGTGGCTCAATGGGCCACACTGAGATGTACAAGTCCACTTTCTTGGCTATAGTTTTTCAGGCACACTGTACCTCAGGGCTGGTTCTTTTGTTAGGATGTTAGTAGAAATAACCTGGGTGCTAGTCACTATGTAGAATAACGTAATCATATTTTTTGTGGAACTGCAGTGGATGGGAAGAAGGGTGATAAACAGAAAACCCAAACTAACTCTTCAAACAAAGGCTGACTTCTGATCCTTGTTAATTGCTTTCTTTGTTCCCCGAGACTATCCTGGTATTTAGCAACTTGCTGGTTTTTGTCTCATTAGGGACCAGGATTCAAGTTCAATCTTAGTATCTATTTCCTATGGCAAGAGAACTGAGAGGGATTAAACTTCTCCCTAAGTCAGTCACTCACCACCTCTATACAAGTGGGGCACACCCGCAGGTGTTTCCGCAAGGCTAAATTACCATGTTTGGGCCAGAAGGGTAAATTCTTTTAGCACACGACCCCTTGGGCCCAAGCCCAGGAAACACAGAGCTCACTCCCATCCCTTTGAGCATGAGCCCATGGAACAAAGAACACTTTGGAGAGGTTGTCTTAAATATTTTTCAACTCCCCAGCTCCCACCACTTGGACAAGCATCTCAGTGACTGGCTGGGCTAATAAACATTCATAGCTCAGAAGTTAACCCCTTTGATGAAGACTACTGGAGCATGCTAAATAAACAAAGCTAGCAGAAGTAGTAAACAACCTAATATTCGCCTGGTCTCAAAATATCAACCAAGCCGCTCTCTTTGGTCCTCCCAAGACCTCCTGCTCTCTAGCTAGAGTTTCTCCCATCCTTTGAATTCCCTACCCCAATCTGTTCAACTATCTCCTAATCTGTTCATCTTTAGATGATCCCTGAAAACTCTTCTCGTTAAAGAAACATATCTTGCTTCTAACTAATACACTGCGTTTTTACTTTCTCCATCAGCTCACTCCCCACAGTTATTACCTTTTGTATCACTTAACCCTCCCTCTTAGATTGTAAGCTCTAACGAGCAGGGCCTTCTGATTCCTCATGTACCAAATTGTATTGAAACAGTAATGTCTGCCCTCAGTTTGTGAAGCGCTGCGCAAACTGTTGGCGCTATATAAATCCTGTATAATATAATAATTAGGCACACTGAGAAAGGATATAACGCTGACTAATACCAAACTGCCCCTTGCAAATTGCAAAATGATTAAAGATGCTTACTGATTATAGCAAAGCCCTTATATGTGTTTTCCCTGGGTTTGCGAGAATGCTGTCAATTAAAGGTACACTTTGGTAAACCTGGAAACATTTACATTTAAACACTAGAGTAAATATCCATCATCCCAGTGTATGCAGAAACCCTAATTTCTTTCTTCTTATGCCGCGTACACACGGTCGGACTTTTCGACCGGACTGGTCCGACGGACGCCGACGTACCAAACCTGGCGGACAATCCGATCGTGTGTGGGCTTCACCGGACCTTCAGCGGACTTTTCCAGTTGCAAATCTGACAGACTTTAGATTTGGAACATGCTTCTAATCTTTACGTCGTAACTCCGCCGGACCCAGAAATCCGCTCGTGTGTATGCTAGTCCGACGGACAAAAACCCACGCTAGGGCAGCTATTGGCTACTGGCTATCAACTTCCTCATTTTAGTCTGGTGTACGTCATCACGTACGAATCCGTTGGACTTTTGTGTGATCGTATGTAGTTAAGTCCGTTCGTTAGAAAGTCTGCCGCAAGTCCTCCAAAAGTCTGTCGAAAGTCTGTCGGACAGGCTGTCGGACTTTTGTAGCCGAAAAGTCCGACTGTGTGTACGCGGCATTAGAGACTAGAAACTATGGACCATGGAATGTGTAGTGTGCATAGAGCACTGTATATGAACCCAACTAACGTGTGCTGACTGTTCCAAACAAAAGTGAGAGGAAAGGGAGAGGTTCAGGAGATCAGAAAGGACATTGCATGGTGACAAAAAACAACACAGTCAGAAACAATGTAATTAAAAATAGATTACAGTGACATTGAAGTAACTAAAGGCATTTTTTTCTGTTTTTTTTTAAGTTTTGGACAGAGTGGAGATGGATTAGATTCACCCTCTCTATTTGTCCTGTTTACCATCATCACTAAAAGTGAAACTAAAAGAAAATCCCACATTTTGGTAATAGAGTAATAGAGGGTATATCTTCCAATGAGGACACTAGTTCTGGTGATCTGGGGGGTCCCCAAGGACTTCCCTCAATGTGCCGTGATTTCCTCTCACTTCCTGTTTGGCTATGAGACAGGAAGTGAAGGGAAATCTCCCCAATGGGACACATATGGCAGTAATTTTTCCTTACAGGGGTTATAACTAGGGCTGCACCGATACTAGTATTGGTGCCGATACTGAGTATTTGCACAAGTATCGGTACTTGTGCAAATGTACCGATACCTGAAACTGATACTTTTAGGCTTGGTTCTTTGAGCTGTCAGTGGGTCTCCCCAGTGTTAAAGAAGTCTGGTAATTGGAGCTGTCAAGAAAAAAAAAGCACCCAGCAATGTTTATTAACAACAATGCTCAGCCCTGAATCACTAAAATAAAAAGAAACATTGTTTCTTTTTGTATCTTTCTGTTTCTTCATCTGCAGATCAAAGGGATGAACAAATGTCCCTCTGTTTAATCCCTTATTAACCCTTAATTTACTATAATCAGCCTTAATTAACTCCCTATTCTTCTCCATTTAATTATTATTTTCCTGCTTTTTTTTTTTCATGTCTATTTTATAAACGATAAACAATTAAAACTTTTTTTTTGTTTGCTTTGTTAGTGAATATTTTTACACGTATATATTAACATATATTTACACATTGCACATTAAAAAAGCGCTAAATAAAAAAAATCCATTTATTTCATTTGTAAATAACTTTTCAATGCTTTGTACCATTGCTGAAAGCTGAAGTTAAAACAAAACAGTTGCAGTAGGTATCGGTATTTGGTATCGGCGAGTACTAAAAAAAAAGTATCGGTACTCTTACTCGTTGTAAAAAAAATGGTATCGGTGCATCCCTAGTTATAACCCTACCTTGATCTATCCAAAATGAAAAAAACAGTATTGCCTATAATTCCACTACGGATATCGTTTAGCATCACTTTACATGGATTAAATTGGGTTTTCTGACTCTTGTACAGTGGCGTTGTCTTCTTGAAAACACTTGTAGTTGGTTGATTGATTTGATTTGTTGCCTGAAAGTGATCTCATTACTTTGCTGCTTTCTTTTTTAAAGAAAATTATCTAATGAAGCAGAACTACATATTATAATGGTTCTCTGTTAACAAGGGCACTAAAGCATGTTTTTGAACATTATTACAGAGTTAACAAGATTAAAAAAGGACTGCATTCTATCGTATTTAATCTGTTTTTATAGGTTATTCTCAATTTACCCAAAACAACACATCTACAATTATCTTGCTATAAAATGGGTTAAATTCTAACCTTAAATCATACCCTTAAATCCTAAAAAGCGGTAAATCACTAAACACATGTTTTTGAAGAAATAAATTAATACATCTAATTTAATGGCCTTGCATTCAAGAGATGAATATAATTTTTTTTATGTATTAGTTACAAGGTTTGAATAATTTGTTGGTTTTCATGAACGTATTACACACATATGTTTCAAGTCAGGCAGAACAAAAGGAGAGTTGCTTATAACTGTAACCAATGACAGGGGGCTATTATCAATATCAGAAACAAAAACTGTGCACTGGATAGTGCAGGCAAAAAGCACTTCAATAACAAAAATGTATAATTGCACTTACATTGAAGCGACTTCATCAATGCATATCATCAGTAGCAGCTCATCCCTACAAAAGCCAGAACCCACCAGCAGATGTAGAAAGTCCTCTCACTGGAAGTCAGCAATTGGAAAGAAGACCATCAGTGGATGCTGGAGAAGTCATGGGGGGCAAATTGCAGACGACTACCAAGCTGGAACTAAGAAGGGACCAAAACTGTGTGGGGAGTGATACAGAACTTCCACTGAGTTTACATGTTTGGAGACCTATGCCCCTTCATCAGAGACTTGAGCACCAAAACATGTAAATGCAAGGTTTTGACTTCATATTTATGAAATACTATTCTATAAAGACCCCAAATAGCCTGTTTTGTCAATCCGAATGACCAGCCATCAGATTGCACACATAGCTGAATTAGACATACCCACCTACCTCACCTCGAGCAGAGATGACACCTACCTGGATTTTAAACCTCCAGGAGCAGTCAATAAATACATAGGTAATGCTAGACTTTCTTTTTTGAAAGCCCAACAGGCCCTGGAAAGGAAGCATCATGGAGGCAACTTTAAAAAAGAAATTACTATACATAAAAAATATAAAAGAGTGACATCAGCGCTTCTTTTCATATTGCTCCACCCAAAAAAGCTAAATTATCGGATAGTACCCTACCATGTCAAGTGTCTGCATTAAAGGTTTCTGGCTAGAGCTCCTACAGCAGGGGTAGGTAGCTCTGGAGAGGTGAAGATCTACCTGAACAACATTGAAGAGGTCAAAGATCACCAAGGTGCAGAGCACTTTTTTTAAGGAGATAACCAAGAAAGGACCCATTAAAAAGTAGGTAGATAAAAGTAGATAAAAGTAGATGATAAATAAATGTCACTGTAAAAATATAAACCTATCCTACCTTTTCACCATCAATGAGAAATTTGGCATGTGCTTTCACAAGTTTGTTCATGTCTAGAGAGGATTTCTTCACCCCCGTCTGATGCAGGTGGTATGTACAGAGTACAGTGTTAGGAGTATATTATGTACAGAATGCAGAGGTCAGGCATATGTAACATAATGAGTGCAGGGGTCAGAAGTGATTAATGTACAGAGTGCAGGGGTCAGAAATGTGTAACATGTAGAGTTCAAGAGTCAGAATTGTGTAACATACAGGGTGTGGGGATCAGAAGAGTGTAATGTACAGGCTTTAGGGGTCAAGAGTATGTATCATGCAGAGTGTAGGGGTCAGGAATACATATTATACAGAGTGTAGGGGTCAGGAATAGTAGTAAATTGATGGGGTCAGGGATGATTAACATAGAGAGTGAAGGTGTCATAAATAAAAGCATCCTACAGCCCAGCAAACAGAGTGCAGGGTTCAGAAGTATGTAAAGTACGCAATGCAGAGGTCAGGAATAACATACAGGGTGCAGGGGTAAGAAATGTGTAATGCACACAGTGCAGGGATTGGAAATATGTAACCTACAGGGTGCGGGGTAGGGAGGCAGAAGTGTGTAACGTACAATGTACAGGGGTCATGAGTCTATGGAATGTAAGGGTCAGGAGGAGTAGATAACATACAGACTGAAGGGGTCAGGAGTGAGTAACGTACAGAGTGAAGGGATCATGAGTAAAAGTAAGATTTAGCCCAGCAGAGTGCAGGATTTAGGAGTATATTCAAGATATGCGGGGCATGTGCCCTGGGTTCCCAATGCCAGCGCCACCCATGACAGTGGGGTTCCAATCTACCTATCACATAGCTGCAAGCGACCTGTTGCCGTCCCCCATCCTAAAGTGATCTTTCCGCCTATTGGATATTCCTAGACAAAACACAACAAATTTACTTCATTTTTATAGCAAGTAATGGAGTTTTTGTCAGATGATGTCTTCCTTCTGTGAGTGTCAGACATTATGACAGCACTTTTTGATATGGGGGAATGGCCTATTTGTCCAGGTCTTCTGTTATTTATCCATTCGATGCTCTACAGTTGAAAAGCGGTTCTTCTTATTAAGAAGAAACTACAGCATGTTATCTTCAACACACATTCTAGCAGTAGTTTTTACTATAACAATCACATGACTCAGAGGGCAGAACTGGTACATTAGGGGCATAATTATCATTTGGAATTGCTAAGGAAGCATGATATCTTAAAACTTGACCACACCACACGTTCCCCCAGGCCCTACAGCTTTTCTTCCACTATTGTCTTTGCACTGACTCTCGGACAGCAGACCCGGTGATACATGTCTACTGATGCTGCAGGCCAAATCAGAAGATAAGCAAGATACTTCAAAGAAAATGATTTCCTGCCTATTGCTACTGGCCCAGATAATGGGACTTTCAACTGATGATTCAAATCAAACCAGTGGTACACCCCTGTGCGATCAGAAAAAAAAAAGAATAAAAACTCTCCCAAAACTCATTTGTATATTCTCACCTTGTTCGGGTTATGCTGCAGCACATAACACAAAGAAACAGAAAGTGGGCTTAAGCTAATATTATACTGTTGTATGAATTTTACAAAAGGATAGAAATCTTGATATCATTGACTTAGCTGAAAATAACTGTCACCTTTTAATTACTTTCGGACCACCTGCCCGCAATGTACTGGGACGGGTGACCTATACAAGTTCAGTTTTGTACTGGAACATCACTGCCTGTTTCCAGGTTAAGGGTACGTGCACATGCGCCCCCATGCCGACACCTACTGTAAGTTGTTCATGTTCACAGCCGGGAGCCCTGAGATGACAATCAACACAGGGCTCCGGACAGAGGAAACAGTCTCTCTGTTTCTTCTCCCTGCAAAGCAGGGAGAAGAAACAAAGAGATCTAAGTGAAAAGCAGCACATATTACACACATTACACATTGTTAGGCACACATTTAACCCCTTGATTGCCCGAGATGTTAACCACATCCCAGCCAGTGTCATCAGTACAGTGACAGTGTATAGTATTATAACTGTGCTAGTGTCACTGTTGATATCAGTGTCAGTTAGCCACTTGCTGACCAGCCGCCATCATTATACGGCAACAGGTTGGCTCGTTTCCGTGAATCGCCATTGCTATACGACGGTCCCTTTAAGAGCTACAGCGGGCGCGGGAGCCGATGCGCATGGCCGTCGGCTCTAATGTTCACCAGCCACCAGCGATCACTCCACAGAGAGCCAGAAAGGGGATCTGTCAATGTAAACAAACAGATCCCCGTTCTGACAGGGGAGTTCAGAGTGATCGTCTGTTCCTAGTGATTAAGAACAGCGATCTCTCTGTACTCCCAGTCAGTCTCCTCCCCCCACAGTTAGAAACACCTCCCAGGGAACACATTTAACCCTTTGATGGCCCCCTAGTGTTAACCCCTTCCCTGTCAGTGACATTTATACAGTAATCAGTGCATTTTTATAGCACTGATCGCTATATAAATGTCAATGGTCCCAAAAAAGTGTTAAAAGTGTCCGATCTGTCCTCCTATTTTGTAGACGCTATAACTTTTGTGCAAACCAATCAATATACACTTTATTGGATATGCTTTATAGCAGAAAGTAAAACATATTGGGTTTTTTTCAACATTTTTGGTCATTTTTCCTTTATATGATAAAAAATAAAAACCCAGTGGTGATCAAATACCACCAAAAGAAAGCTCTATTTATGTGAAAAAAAATTATATAAATTTTGTTTGGGTACAGTGTTGCATGACCACGCAATTACCAGTTAAAGTAGCACAGTGCTGAATAGCACAACATGGCCTGGTCATGAAGGGGGTAAAACCTTCCGGAGCTGAAGTGGTAAAAGATATGTATTTTTTTCCCGGTATTTGAGCTTTGCTAATTGCGCCCTGTAATTTTCCTTACAATGACGTATTTGTACAAGCAGAGAACTCTAGAAGAGTCTTCGAATCCTGATGACTGACGTGATAATTTTTACTATCAGAGTGTCCAGTCAGCCAACAGAAAAAAAGACTAAAATATTTGTTTTTGTGTCTTGAGTTGTCTACGGCAGAGTGAGAAAGACGATCACACAGTGAATAAATTACTGCACTAAGTCTGCATGTATTGGAACGTGTTTCGGGAGGCAGACTTGTTGCAGTTGAGCGATGTTGGCAATCAGTGTGCTTGTATTCAGTGAAAGGGTAGAATAGCAAAAGACAGACTGTCAGTCTATCACTGCACCATAAGCACAGGGAATAAAGATATGACTGCTACACACCCAGAGACTCTAAGGCTTTATGTACACGGGACGTTTCTCAACCTCTCCTGAACGCTGGAACATCACAGCTAGTAATCCACGTTTAAAAACTTGTGTTTAGCAGCGTTTACAAGCCGCGTTTAGTGGCGTTTAGTCGCGTTTGCGCTCAGGAGCGTTTACTAAAGATAACCTCAGGAGACCCTCCCAAATGATTAGAAAGCACTAAATACAAGTATTTAACTATTTCAGCCATTCTGTAAGTAGCAGCTGAGAAAGCAGTGTGCTTGTAGCTAGATGTTATTTTTTGGTTGGTTTGTTAATATGGATCCCATGATAAGCATGTGTGAGGAAATGCTCCTGATGTTGCTTTTGCTGAGGCTCCAAAGACGTAGAAAATTGCAAGAGAGGACCAGAGTTCGACACTACTGGACACATCCATTGATGGCTCAACGCATGTCCAATGTCCTGTACACACGGGCGGACTTTTCGACCGGACTGGTCCGACAGACTTTCCGACGGACTTTCGGCAGACTTCCGACGGACTTTTGAACGAACAGACTTGCCTACACACGATCACACCAAAGTCCGACGGATTCGTACGTGATGACGTACGACCGGACTAAATTAAGGAAGTTGATAGCCAGTAGCCAACAGCTGCCCTAGCGTCGGTCTTTGTCCGTCGGACTAGCATACAGACGAGCGGATTTCTCGATAGGAACTGGGTCCGACGAAGTTACGACGTAAAGATTTGAAGCATGTTCCAAATCTAAAGTCCTTCAGACTTTCGACAGAAAAAGTCTGCTGAAGGTCCGATGAAGCCCACACACGGTCGGATTGTCCGCCGGATTCGGTCCGTCGGACCAGTCCGGTCGAAAAGTCCGCTCGTGTGTACGCGGCATAATATGTATGTTCAGCTGCGTACTTACCCAGAGAATTTTTTTAATTTTACACATATATCAATAGCCACCTTTGACGTTCTCTTGGAGAAGGTTAGACCCCGTCTAGTTCGCATGGACACCAACATGAGGAAAAGCGTGTCACCAGAGGAACGTCTGTTGGTGACTCTCAGGTATGTGTATATATTTATCAATCTCTTTCCCTACATCTCTCTCCATATATTTCTCTCTTTCTCTCACTATAATCCTTTTTTCTCTCTCTCTCATATATATATATCCAATGTGAGGGTCATCAGGTTAAATTCTCAATGGTTGACGGGTGAATGAAATTCCTATTCAACTTCGGCGTCAATTAATGCAAGTTGTGTATTGTACAGCATAATTGGCTGATGAAGGGAATATCACATGTTATATCAAGCTTGCATACAGTGATAATTTAGTTTTTGGTGTGTTTTAGCATTTTCCAGGCTCAAAAGTAATAAATAAAATGTTTCCCTTTAAAAACGCTACTAGACGAAAACGCGCCTAAAAGCGGGTATCCACATTTAGCCACATTTGGCATTTGAAATGCCTCTAAACACAGCTTCTGAACGTATTTTGGGTTCCAAAAAAATACTCTAAACGCAACTGCCTAGAAATGACTATAAACGACTCTGTGTACATATACTGATAAGATAACATAGAGGAGAGATCAGGAGCAGGTGAAAAAAATGCCCAACTGCTCCTAAACGTCCGCAGCAGTGTACATGAGGCCTAAGGCTCCATGCACACTGGTTTTATTATTATTATTATATTATTATTATTATGGTTTAAAAAGTGTTGCTTCTACAGGAGTTTGTGTTCTGCCTGTAGAAGTTGTTCAAAGTTATCCTATGTGTCCATGTACATTAGGACGTTAAGAGGCATATTTTGAGTTTACCGATTAGAAGCAGAAAAAAAAACCCTTTTGGTTCACGTTTCTGATTGGAGCTTGGAGGCAGAAAAAACGTAAAACTCTCCTAAACTCGTCTAAACTTTGTACAAAAAACGCTCTATATGAGCGTTTTTTACTCCCGAGAGAATAGAGGTTTTTTTAATCCCAGTGTGCATGGAGGCTAGTTTTGAAAAGAATGCTCAGGAAACTTCGCTATGTGATATGCAATGGAATCCCCACACTTTACCGTTACAAACCTTTAGCAGAAATAAATTTAAGGTAGATGCAATGCACCTATCAAAACCATCGAAAAGAAGTAGAAAAGGAGCTTCCCACAGATAAAACATTTTACTTAAAAAAAAATTTAAATAGAAATACATTTAATGTAAAACCACAACGTATGAAAAAATGTACATGCCCCTTTCTTTTTCTTTTTTTTAGAAGTGCAGCACACCACAACAAACAGTATATGTAGAGGTTAGAGGGTTGAGACACACCATTTACCACTGATATAAAAAAAAACAGCCTTTAGTATCACTTTAAATGCTATCTAGTAATGTTTAAATCTACTTTAAGTTGATTCATGATCCACTAATGAATTTCAGAGTCATTATGGAAACTTGATCGTTCCAAACTCAAGTCTTCAAGCTTTGGTTTTCAGGGTTTAATGTGTGCCATTACAGCAGACACAATGAAACACTCCGACTATAGAGAGAGGAGCCTGGGATTATAGGTACTTTTGACCTCTGCTTGTTGGATACATTGTACATTCCTGAAAACTTGTCTTACATGAGCACCTCAATTCCCACTAACACCAAAGCATCTTTGACCTTGAGTCCGCCCTCATGGTATAATAAGCCATCAGAGGAGCCGCTGAAGCATGCACTGAAAGATTATGAATGTTTCATTACGGCTCTCCAGCCTGGATCCTGCCATTGACTTCAAGCCGTACGTTGTAAAAATCCTAATTTTTTTCCCTCTTTTTCTTTTGTGTGATGAATATCTCGGAAACAGCTATTTAATATAAAGAGCATCATCTTTCTCTGCTCCTGAATTGATGTGTATGGTAGACGGTGAACTGCGGGGATTTAGCTCTATGGCTTAGAGACAATGTTTTCAACAAATTTCTGTCATTGTCTGGTTTGACTAAGTTATTCTGTTCCCTGATACGTAGCAAGTGTTATTGTCTTTTAGACATGTTACCCTTGGGTGTCTGCTACTTTTCAGCCTTCTTATGTCAGGAATGTCAGCGTCTCTCAAGTTCTAATTTGTGTACAATCTTTCTTTGCTCTTGAATAGATATGTGGTATAGAAGGGGAGTTGTGGGGGTTGTTTTTTGCGCCAATTTATGTCCTTTTCTGTTCTTTAATATAAATCAAGTGTTAGCACGTATAGTTGTCTCCTTGTTTTGTTAATGTTTTTATACTGGAGTAGTTTAAAATGATGCATCTTTCTTTGCTTTAGATGAACCATTCTCAACCAGGTTTCCTTGGAATCCTAAGGTTCCTCTAGAGCAGGGATCACCAAACTTCGGCCCTCCAGCTGTTGCTGAACTACACGCCCCATGAGGCATTATAAAACTCTGACATTTACAGACATTACTAGGCCTGATGTGAATTGTAGTTCCTGAACAACTGGACTAGTTTGAAGACCCCTGCTCCAGACGTTGCTAGGGGTTCTCTGAGCCGTGGCTGATTGACCTCCCATTTAATGATGGATAGACTGTTTTGGGTCCAATACCACTTGGCAGAGCCACCACGATGACACCAATTATCTTTTTTGCTGTCTGTAAGGGTGGCATTCTGATCACCACTGTAAGGGGAGAGTACTTCCCATTGACTACCAATGTAAATAACTTTCTTTCCACTTACCCTAATGAATTTATTTTAACTGGGGTTCCATGAGACCTAAAAACTATTTTAAGGGTTCCTCTGCGGTAAAAAGGTTGCAAAAGGGTAGTCTAGATTTTATTAGTGAACTGGGTGTTTATATCTGAGACAAAGCTATAAAGTTTTTTAAAGCTTAAGGCTCCATTCACACTAGTACGATTCCAAAGTTGCGCCAAAGCAGGAAAGCTGTGTGATGCAATTTGTTTGTATTGTTTGTGATTTGGCATGGGGGCGCACTGGATACCTTCGCTGCCATTGTGCAATTACTGGGTGTCCAGTGTGTCCCTGTATCTTTAAGGAGGGGTTGACTCCCTCCAGGCATACCTTTCCTTAATCTATTATTATGTATGTGCTTGGAGTTTGCAAAAGCTCTCTTGCAAACTCCAAGCGGGCTTTCATGTGTTTTGCATGGAGGAGAGGCTTCCGTCTAGCCACTCTGCCATAAAGCCCAGATCAGTGGAGGGCTGCAGTGATCGTTGTCCTTCTGGAACTTTGTCCCATCTCCACACAGGATCTCTGGAGCTCAGTCAGGGTGACCATTGGGTTTTTGGACATTTCTCTTACTAAGGCCCTTCTCCCCCTATTGCTCATTTTTGGCAGGCAACCAGCTTTTGAAAGAGTTCTGGTTGTGCCAAACTTCTTCCATTTAAGAAATATGGAGGTCATTGTGTTCTTGGGAGTCTTTGGTGCAGCGGAGTTTTTTTTTGTAGCATTCACCAGATCTGTGTCTTGCAATAATCCTGTCTCTGAGCTCTGCAGGCACTTCCTTCGACCTCAAGGCTTTTGTTCTGATACTGCATGCATTGTCAACTATGAGGCCTTTTCTAGAGAGCTGTATGGCTTTCCAAATCATGTCCAATTAAATTAAATTTACCACAGGTGGACTCCAAACAAGGTGTAGAAACATCTCAACAATGATCAAGAGAATCGGGAGGAATCTGAGCTAAAAGTTCAAATGTTGTTGCATAGGATCTGAATACTTTGTCCAATGTGATAATTCAGTTTTTTTATTTTCAATAAATTCCCAGACATTTCTAAAATTTTGTTTTCACGTTGTCATTATGGGGTACTGATTTTAGATTAATGAGAAAAAAAAAAAACAATTTAAACAACTGTAGTATCAGGCTGCAACATAACAAAATTGAAAAAAGTGAAGGGGGTCGGAATACTTTCTTTTAAGTTTTAGAGATGCATTGGTGTTCATAAAATTAAGAAAGGCACACACAAGCAGTTTAAAGTGTCTGTATATCACATGGGGTGTATTTTTTTTTTTTTTAAACAAAAAATGTATTATTTTAAATGAGCCAATTTAAGTATATGATCTACCTTTGTTTGTAGCCAGGGATTTGTTTGACTTCAGTTTGCTATCTTAATATTATTTGTTTTTTAATATTGCACAGAGAAATACCGAAGAGCAAGAGTTTCACATTTTCCCTTTCCCTCTAAGGAGAGATTTCAAACTGTAATAATGTCAGCAACATGTAACTCAATAATACTGATTGCAGACAATGACAACCACATTGTAAACTAGGTTTGAGCTGAGCATATATCATTTATATCTGATTTCTATATCGAACATATCCTGATTTGTTTAGAAAACATAATATATGGCACTGCTTTAATCCACACCTTCAGAGCCCACTTATCGGGAAAGTTAAGCAGTTACATTTTCGGGGGGCTTAGGCTCGCAAGCTTTGTACCAGGTGGTGAAAGAGGGTTTTAAAGGATAAAGTCATCAACCGTAATGCAATCCCCGGTCTTATCTGTAAGGCTTTTTCTTCAAGCTCCGTAGACTGCAAAGTCCTAATGAAATATTTCTACAACAAATTGCCAGATAAAAGCAAGTGGGCAGAATTCATATTAAACTTAACGGAGTGGTTTACAGCAACCAGGAGTCTTTACAGCTGCTTTATGTTGTAAAAAAATAACAATAAAAAGGCCTTTTTTTCATTTTCAGTATACGCAGGTACTGACCGTAGCTGTAGGCAATTTTGTTCATGGATTTTTTAAGGAAAGGTACTAAGAAAGAACTCCAGCCTGGATCTACATTTTTGCTCAATTTACTTAAAGCCGAACTACAGCCTGGGCTTAGAATAAAACATCTCAGTCCTCAGCCTCTTGTCAAAATAAAAGAGTGCAAAACTTGCCTCCTCTCTGGTGCCATCCCTGTAGACTCACCTGCTAACCGATCCTGCGCTGATTGTTTTCCATGTTGAATGACACCCAGCATGAAGGCTCCACCTCCCTGCCCGAGACCCACAAGGGGTTGCTGCAGAGAGCTGAGCCACGACATTATATAATGGCGCTTCCTACAGCAGTTAGGATCTGCCCACTGCCAGAAAAGGCTAAGAGGATCTCACATGACTGAACCAAAGAGGAGTAGAAAAAGGTAAGTGTACAGGTTTTTTTTCTAAAGGGTCTGGGTGTGAAGTTTGATGTAACCTACCTATACATGTACACTATATTACCAAAAGTATTGGGATTCCATCCTTTACATACACATGAAGTTTAATGACATCCCAGTCTTAGTCCGTAGGGTTCAATATTGAGTTGGCCCACCCATTGCAGCTGTAACAGCTTCAACTCTTCTGGGAAGGCTGTCCACAAGATTTAGGAGTGTGTCTATGGGAATGTTGGACCATTCATCCAGAAGCACATTTGTGAGGTCATGCACTGATTTTGGAGGAGAAGGCCTGGCCCGCACTAATTTATCCCAAAGGTGTTATATCGGGTTGAGGTCAGGACACTGTGCAGGTCAGTCAAGTTCCTTCCCCCCTAAACTCACTCATCCATGTCTTTATGGACCTTGCTTTGTGCACTGGTCCAAATTATTTGGTGGATTATGGTGTGGGGTTGTTTTTCAGGGGTTGGGCTTAGTCCCTTAGTCCCAGTGAAGGAAACTCTTAAGGCGTCGGCATACCAAGACATTTTGGACAATTTCATGCTCCCAACTTTGTGGGAACAGTTTGGGGATGGCCCCTTCCTGTTCTAACATGAGTGCACAAAGCAAATTGAACCACAGAGAATAACTCACGCATACACAAAAAAGGTTGCTTTCAAATCTTACAAGTCTACTTAAAAACACCTGATCTTAATAAGTAAATATGGGGATTTGGTCACACCATATGGCCATACCTTGCTTAAGCCCACCACTGCGTCAAAGTACCCCATTTTCAGTGGGTCCTACACTATTCATAGAATGAAAGATAAATTGCACTTCTCAAAAACGTGGGGCATACTCACTCCTTATGCCGCGTACACACGACCGGTCTTTCCGTCAGACTGAAGTCTGACAGTCTTTCCGACGGACTTCCTTTGAAACAGTCTTGCCTACACACGATCACACCAAAGTCCATTCGTTTAGAACGTGATGACATATGACGGGACTAGAAAAAGGAAGTTCAATAGCCAGTAGCCAATAGCTGCCCTTGCGTCGTTCTTGGTCCGTCGGACTAGCATACAGGCGAGCGGTTTTCCCGATAGGAACTGAGTCCTTCGGAAAGATTTGAAACTTGTTCTATTTCTAGGTCCGTCTGAATTTTTGAAAAAAAAGGTCCAATAAAGCCCACACACGATCGGAATTTCCGACGGAATGGTTCCATCGGACCTTTTCTGCCGGAAAGTCCGGTCGTGTGTACACAGCATTACATGGGAGAAGTGTGCTAGCTGCAGATTCCTCTGCTTGAACTGCACTATAAACAGACTCCTCTTATAACTGCTTACTGGTGGACAATGATAATGAAAACTGGTGTGGGAAAGTGGGGTGCTCCACCCAGGCAGTCTGGTCAGGACGCAATATGTAACAAACAAACAAAAGGTTGGGGGCACACCCTAAACATACATTTCTAAGGTTGGTGCTGCTATAAAGACCAATATACAACTTGAACCACAGAAAATAGCGCACACATACACAAAAAATGTTGCTTTCAAATCTTGCAAGGCTGCTTAAGCACAGTATGGCCATATGGTATGACTAAATCCCCATATTTACTTATTAAGATCAGGTATTTTTAAGTAGCCTTGCCAGATTTGAAAGCAACGATTCTCTGTGGTTCAATTTGTATATTGGTCTTTATAGCAGAACCAACCTTAGAAATGTATGTTTAGGGTGTGCCCCCCTAACCTTTTGTTTGCTTAGTGCACAAAGCAAGGTCCATAAAGACATGGATGAGAGAGTTTGGGGTGGAGAACCTTGACTGGCCTGCACTTCAACTCAATAGAATACCTTTGGGATGAATTAGAGCAGAGACTGCGGTCCAGGCCTTCTCATTCAACATCAATGCCTGATCCCACAAATGTGCTTCTGGAAGAATGGTCAAACATTCCCATAGACACACTCCTAAACCTTGTGGACAGCCTTCCCAGGAGAGTTGAAGCTGTTATAGCTGAAAAGTGTAGGCCAACTCAATATTGAACCCTACAGACTAAGACTGGAATGCTATTAAAGTTCATGTGCGTGTAAAGGCAGGTGTCCAAATACTTTTGGTAATATAGTGTATGTCCCCCGGATACTACTACTAATTTAATCCTGTCTAAATTGTCCTTAGTTTATTAATATGTGAGTTAGGTACATTAGATTGTAAGCTTCTTGAGGGCAGGGATTGATGTGAAAGTAATATAAATAAATAAATATATATATATATATATATATATATATATATATATATATATATATATGTAAAGTGCTGCATAAATTGAGGGAGCTATATATGTACCTCTAATAAATAATTAATAATTAAATGAAGAGATATCCCTCACTAATGGTCATATTGCCACGGATGTTGGTTCTGTTTGTTTCTTATCTGGACATGTTTTTACTATTATTCCTTTTTTGTATGATTCACTAGTGGTGTGGTATATGACCATATACAGGCTATCACTTTTGTACTCTTTTTGTATGTTACACAAAAAACAATAAAAAAATTGAAATATGAAAGGTCAATGTGTGTATGCCACTGGCAGTGGCATAGGGTGACTAAGGCCACAGGGGCGGTTGCCCTGGGTGCAGAAAGATCTGGGCCCAGATCCCAGAGCCAGAACAATTGGCTTCACAAGCAGGGGCATACTAGTGCTGGGCACCTAGGGCACCTATCCCACATCTTCTGTGTGGTGTCCCAGGTCCCTAGCACTGCAATCTCCTCTTCTCACTGCTGGCTGCTGAGGGAAGCTAGACTCCTCAGTTCTGATGTGTATAATGCACAAGAGGAGGAGCCAGGAGAAGGGATGTATTGAGCCACGCTAATCTGATGCCTGTTTCAGGTTTTCAGGAAGGAAAAATTGCACGGGGTGGGGGGCATATGATCTAGAGATGGTGGGGAGGAGACAGTTAACAAAGGTTTGTACTGAGGGAGGAAGGATGGGGTAGAAGTTGGTAAGAGGATTTGTGCTTGTCTTGTGCTGGTCGATGGCAACCCACCCTATGCCAGTGAGATCAACAAGAATTTTTTTAGTTTGTGAGTTGCATCAGAGCATGTCTTGGTATGCTGACGCCTTAAGAGTTTCATTTACTGGAACTAAGGGGCCAAGCCCAACCCCTGAAAAATAATCCTACACCATAATCCCCCCTCCACCAAATGATTTGGACCAATGCACAAAGCAAGGTCCATAAAGACATGGATGAGCAAGTTTGGAATGGAGGAACTTAACTGTCCTGACCCCAACCCGATAGAACACCTTTGTGATGATTTAGAGGGGAGACTGTGAGATAGGCCTTCTCCTCCATTGCCTCACCTCACAAATGTGTTTCTGGAAAAATGGTCAAACATTCCCATAGACACACTCCTAAACCTTGTGGACAGCCTTCCCAGAGGAGTTGAAGCTGTTATAGCAGCAAAGGGAGGGCAAACTCCATATTGAACCCTACGGATTAAGACTGGGATGCCATTAAAGTTCATATGCGTGTAAAGGCAGGTGTCCCAATACTTTTGGTAATAGAGTGTTTATCCACTAACAAAAACAACAGCTGAACATTACTTAACTTTAATTAGTAGAAGGGTCTAATGGTCAATGCCTGTGCTCAACTTGATGGACACAAATGGAGTCTATACTTTGTCAGAGCACATGTTGATGACCACTCACTCTCTCGTCCTAGGCCAGCTCTTTTCTCTTCAAAAGCCACATAAACAAGTCCCTCATCACTTCCTGTTAGCTCCACTTCCAACACATCACTTCCTGTTAGCTCCACTTCCTAACACAGCACTTCCTGACTTTCAGACCAGCTAGGCAGCCTCATTGACATTTAAATACAGGAAGCCTAATTTAGCTAAAACCAAGCTAAAATACCTATAAACTTGATTGCTTCCAAATTATAATTAAAGCAAATGTCAATTCCCATAGTTGTTGCTACAAAAAGCACTATTAAAATTTGGTTGTGCCGGATTGTACAGGTCAACTGACACAGATCAGGCACTGAATTAAGAAGTCAATGAAAGTCGTAAACCTGAATCGGAAGTCTAAAACAGGATAGCCATACATTGAGATGACAGTGGCATGTTCTGGTCACAAAAGGCTGAAATTTCACAATATTCACATGTCTATATGTGGGCCCTGAGCCTTTTTTGCATCTCAGTGCTTTTGACTCTGGCCCGGCTTACAGATAGCAACAATAGCAAATTATGCCTGCACAATGTGTGGACTCTTTTACACTGCTCCATTGCAAAAACATTGTAAAAATGTGTATGCGTTTTTGTTTGCTGCTTTTTTATGCATTTTTTCCCACATTTCTAGTGCATTTTCCCTGTGAAAAAAACTATATGCGACACAAAAACACACCAACCGCGTTTTTGCTGAGTTTTCCATTCATTTCAACAGGAAGGTGTACCAAACCTGCACCAAAAATGTAGCAAGCAGGTCTTTATAAATGCAAATGACCTGCAACTGGCTGGTGTGAAGAGTCAAGAGTTCCATAGGATTTAATGGTCGTGCATTTTTCTTCCACTTTTTCTAACACAAAAATGGAAGAAAAACTGATCAGTGTGAAAGGGCCCAACACTGCCAGTTACAGTTTTCATCAGTGACACGTGTTTAAGGGTGGCAAAGCAGGAGCACAGCTGGTGTCACTCCAAAACATGGCAAGCAGAATCACCAGGTATTATTTTAATGACATCTGTAGATTTTAAAAGATTTAATATGACTCTTAAAAGTACATTGTTGTTGTTGTTCAGACGTTTAGTCATGTTCGACTCTTCGTGACCTCATGGACCATAGCGTGCCAGGCTTTTCTGTCCTCCACTGCCTCCCGGAGCTTGCTTATTTTCATGTTCATTGTTTCGATGATGCTATCTATCCATCTTGTTTTCTATTGTCCTCTTCTCCTTTTTTCTTCCATGTTTCCCAGCATCAGGGTCTTTTCCAAAAAGATCCTCTCTTTGCATTAAGTGGCCAAAGTATTTGAGTTTCAGCTGCAGGATCTGTCCTTCCAGTGAATATTCAGGGTTGATTTCCTTCAGGATTGACTGGTTTGATCTTCTTGCCATCCAAGGGACTTTCAAGAGTCTTCTCCAACACCATAGTTCAGAAGCATCAATTCTTTGGCGTTCAGCATTCCTTATGGTCCAACGTTCACAGCCATAGGTTGCTACTGGGAATACCATAGCTTTGACTATACGGCACTTTGTCGGTAGGGTGATGTCTCTGCTATTTATAATGTTGGCTAGGTTTGCCATTGCTTTCCTGCCAAGAAGTAAGCATCTCTTAATTTCATGGCTACAGTCACTGTCTGCTGTGATCTTGGAGCCTAGGAAGATAAAATCTGTCACTGTTTCCATTTCTTCTATTTCTATTTGCCAAGGAGTGATGGGACCAGTTTTCTTAATGTTCAACTTTAGGCCAGCTTTTGCGCTTTCCTCTTTTACCTTCATTAAGAGACTCTTTAGTTCTTCTTCACTTTCTGCCATTAGTGTGGTATCGTCTGCATATCTCAGGTTGTTGATATTTCTCCCTGCGTTCTTATTCCCGGCTTGTGATTCGTCGATCCTGGCATTTCGCATGATGTACTCTGCATACAAGTTAAATAGGTAGGGTGACAATATACATCCTACAGCAGAGCTATAAATCTGATTCAGCAGGGCACATGTCAAACCTCTGCAAAGAGAGCACTGCTTACCACTCAGAGAGCAAGGGTCCTTCTCTACAGCATGCTGGCAGGGACAGGCTTTTTTACTCAGGATGTTGTTACTTTCTAAAGAAATTGAACTGTAATGCCATGTACAGACGATCGGAATTTCCGACAACAAATGTTCGATGTGAGCTTGTTGTCGTAAATTCCGACCGTGTGTAGGCTCCATCGGACATTTGTTGTCGGAATTTCCAACAACAAAAATTTGAGAGCTGGTTCTCAAATTTTCCGACAACAAAATCCGTTGTCAGAAATTCCGATCGTGTGTACACAATTCCGTCACACAAAATTCCACGCATGCTTGGAATCAAGCAGAAGAGGCGCACTGGCTATTGAACTTCATGTTTCTCAGCTCATCGTACGTGTTGTACGTCACCGCGTTCTTGACGTTTGGAAATAAATCCACGGTTTTGTTGTTGGAAAATCCTATCGTGTGTACATAGCATAAGATTTTGCACACCTTTATTTTGAAACACCTGGAATATCTCTAGCTGATGTAACCACTTCAGGACCGTACCTGTATGCCACTGGTCTCCTGTGGGTACAGGGCCTGTGCCTGCAAATTACAGCTGTGATTAGATTGCTGTGTTCAATCGCAGCCCAGAGCACTGTGTTGACAATCAACACAGGGCTCTGTGCACAGGGAACAATCTCTTTGTGTAAGGGGAACAAAGAGAGTTTTAGTAAAAAACAGCACATAATACACACATTAACAATTGTTAGGCACACACTTAACCCCTTGATTACCCCAAGATGTTAACCCTTTCCCAGCCAGTGCCATTAGTACAGTGACAGTGTATAGCATTGTAGCACTACCCCTGTAGAAGCTGCTGGTCAATATGGGTATCTTCCACCCTGCACAGTCAGGCACACACATTTTCCACACACACTGGAGTCAGGAATCAATCCTTGCAGCTTTGTTTTTTTTTTGTATTTTATTAGGGGAGTTGAACTTGGATAGGGGATAAGGTTATTATGGGATGTCCACTTGGTCAACATAGAAAAAATTCTTCAGGGACACAACTATATACACACAGTATATACACTTCTTCTCTTCTACCTCCAGCACAATCTTGCTTGCAGAACTACATCTCCCAGGACCCCCCAGGACCATTGACAAAATTGATCCAACACAGACTTCATCAGATCCAGAGCAAATTCCCTTTGCAGGCAGGGACCACGGGCCCCTTTGGTTCTGTAGCAGAAAAAAAGAGGTCTTTAGTGCTTAGCTGTCCTATTGCCTGTGGCTATTGCTTCCAGTACCACATTTTCAGGCACAGCCAGCCTGACTGCAGTTGCCCCTTTCACTAGCCCTCCTGGCTAAAACTCCAAGTCCTCCCAGACTGACTCTGTATCCATACCAGACTGCTTGCACCCAGTCCCTTCAGGCATGCCTCTCAGTCCTCTGACTGTAACACTCACCAGCCCTCTTGGCTGTCTTCCTCCCTGGGGATTTGCCTAGAAGTGTCCTCCTGCTGTCCTCTCCTTGCTCCCATGCCTCCTGGTCAGGATCCCTCCATGTGTTATGAGAAGGGGTTCCTTCTGCACCCAAGCCCAGGCCTAAGTTCACCCCCCAGACTAGGGGGTTACTCTCAAAGGCCTCCGACAGCCTAACACTCCATCTCCATCTTCCACCCGAACGCCACAGCTGGGCTTACCCTGAGTATTTGAGGGAGCCTGCCCTATGCCAACCCATCTGTTGGGAATTGGTCAGGGCCCTCAGAATACTTCAGGCAGCTCCTCCTGGACCCCTCCCAGCTGCTTCTGGAATTTTCCCCAATCTTCTCCAAGTTTCCAGCAAGCAGGGGGAGTCACCTAGAGATGCTGCTGCTGATTTATCAAATCCTCCCTGAGTCACTGAACCCTGACCCAGAAAAACACACAGGCTTGGCCGTTAGCCAAGCCTGACAATTTACCTACTCTATAAAACAGCCTAACATTAGCACTCAAGCAACGCTAGGGGATGCTACAGTATGATCACTGTATTAGTGTCACTGGTGATGTCAGTTTCAGTTAGTGTCAGATTTCCCGCCACACTATCGCAGTCCCTCTATAAGTCGCTGAACACCGCCATTACTAGTATAAAAAAAAGTTTGTAAATGCTATAACTTTCATGCAAACCAATCAATATACACTTATTGGGATTTTATTTTACCAAAGACATGTAGCAGAATACATTTTGGCCTACATTTATAAAGAAATTTTACTTCTTTTTTAATTGGATATGTTTAATAGCAGAAAATAAATGTTTTTTTTTTCAAAATTTTCGGTCTTTTTTCGTTTATATAATAAAAAATAAAAGTGGTGATAAAATACCACCTTTACCCCCCTCGTTCGGGACCCTCTGTGTTTCCCCAGGTCCCATAAAGGGGTGACTCCTTTTAAGAAGTAAGGGCTTTTACCTCTGTCGAGGGTGGAGGAACACTGAGAGGACACACCAGAATCGTCGAGATTGGAAGTGTTTTTAGAAGAATAGCAATTTATCTAACCATGGAATGAAGTTTTCTCGTTAAGAAGTGGTGAATATACATATTTAACTCCACTATAACAGTACAAAATGATCATACAAAATAATTGAATTATTCTTAATTTAAACTTTTTCTTTTTCGCATAGAATAAATTCCCCTGAAGAAGACCTTTATCCATACAGGTCAAAACGCGTATAGATATCATGTGAAACTCTGCATAAGTTTTATGGTTTTCTAAATATGTATTGAGTTTATGTGTGGTCTTCCCATGTTGACGAGATGTTTTATATGTATAGATTGAATTGCTTTTTACGACTCCCATGTAATTATACCATTTATCCCCCCTTTTTTGATACCATGATATAAATAAAGAACTATTAATTTTTAATAAAATCATTGTCACTTGATTTGAATACCTACTTTGCTGCTAAAAAAACCCTTTGAGGGATTTCCAATTCAAATAAAATACCACCAAAGAAAACTATTTAGGTGAAAAAAAAATATATACATTTTGTTTGGGTACAGCTTTGCATGTCTGCACAATTACCAGTTAAGATAGCGCAGTGCTAAATACCAAAACATGGCCTGGTCATGAAGGGGGTAAAACCCATCAGAGTGGAAATGGTTAAACTGGTAAAATGGACTTTACCTTGTTAAAGCTTGTATGAGATTTCAGTGATTGGGTTTAGATCTACTTTAAAACAATTCTATTTAGCAGAACTGAAAAGCTCTCAAGGAGTTAACAAAGAGCCATAGTTGTACATTTACAAAGAAAAAAAAAGAGTTACAGTACAATGAAGCCAAACAATATATCTGACAGCAACAAAATTGATCACAAAAGCTCAAATTTGTTTTAATGCACACATTGATCAAAAGCTCTCATTTGTATAGTCTGTTGCCTTGTGTACCCAATACCGTAAGATGTGCAGAGAGCTCACTTTTATATAGAAATGCAATTTTTCCTCTCAAGCGATTTACTGGAAATTATTTTTGCAAGTTTGCTATGAAAGCTTATCAGTCTAACTTGTGCTGCCATGTAGTCCTTCAGATGTAGAAAACAAGAAAGATTGCACGGTGACTAAATTACAGCTGGTCACAGTGTGCGTAATTTGCTGAGGAAGCATTTTCAGCGTCTGAAGAAAATCTGGTCGTTTTTATTAATTTTAGCCAAAAAGTTAATTTCATTTTGGCGGCGAAAGTTTCTTTTCTCTCATCGATAAAGGTATTTTAGCGGGCTTATTTAATAAAAATAGAAGCTGTAATAAAAGAAATATGGCGACCCATATCAACCAATCAGAAAACAATGTCAGCTCCCGTTAAAGTGTAACTCTAGCTACTCTAATAGAGTAGAGGAGGTATAGGAGCTCTGTCACTTTTTTGCTATCTGGGACACCATTGGGCAGATTCACACTTGTATTTGTCCTGGTGTCTGTTGTAACCAAGTACAAATGTGAGGGCAAATCTAAAATGATACCCGGTAACTGCTTTCAGTATTGCTTGAGGTGCCCGATTGATAAGAATTGAACCAGTGATCCACGAAGCAATATGGGTGCAGGCTTGCCTGTAAAGCCATGTACACACGAGCGGAATGTCCGACAGAAAAAGTCAGACGGAAGTTTTTCATCGTATATTCCGATCGTGTGTGTGCCTCATCGGACATTTTTTTCAAAAATTATGACGGACCTAGAAATAGAACATGTTCTAAATATTTCCGACGGAACCAATTCCTATCGGCAAAACCGATCGTCTGTATGCTGTTCCGACAGACCAAAAACGACGCATGCTCTGAAGCAAGTATGAGACGAAAGCTATTGGCTACTGGCTATTGAGCTTCCTTTTTCTAGTCCCGTCGTAAGTGTTGTACGTCACCGCATTCTGGACGGTCGGACTTTGGTCGGACTTTTGTTTGACCGTGTGTAGGCTTGAATAGAATTCCGTCGAGGTTCCGTCAGAGAAACCTTCGGAGTTTATTCCGACGGCAAAACCGGTCGTGTGTGCGCGGCATAAGTGTTGCAAATATATAGAAACGAATGGTTGTCACCAGGGCGTTGCTAGGTCTACAAAAGATCTGAGGCTAGAGCCCATAGCAATGTAGTAAAGAAAGTCATAGGCTTGGGTGGGCATACACGTGTATATAATATAAGTGGGTGTGTATATATCCCCAGAGAGCCTCCCCTTTGCATCAGGGTTATCAGAGAGCCTCCCCCTTAAATCAGGGTCTTCAGAGAGCCTCCCCCATGCATCAGGGTCCCCAGAGAGCCTCCCCTCCCCTTGGGGACCCTGCAGAGACTCGGGGCTATGGGCCTGAGATTCGGGGCTATAGCCCCAAAAGCCACCCCCTAGCGATGCCCCTGGTTGTTGCACTCCTCGGGCTCACGCTCTAGCGGAGTGCCGCATCACAGAGGCGCATCTGTATGATTAAAGTGGTTGTAAAGGCAGAAAGTTTTTTTATCATAATGCGTTCTATGCATTAAGATAAAAAGCCTTCTGTGTGCAGCCGCCCCCCCCAATAATTACCTGAGCCCCATCTCGATCCAGCGATGTTGCACGAGAGACTCAAGTGTCCGGGACTCCGTTCCTCATTGGCTGAGACAACAGCAAAGCACCATTGGCTCACGCTGCTGTCAAAGTCAGTCAGCCAATAGGAAGAGAGGAGGGCCGGGCCGGGCCAAGGCTCAGTGTCTGAATGGACAGAACGAGCTGTGGCTTGGCTCGGGTGCCCCCGTAGCAAGCTGCTTGCTGTGGGGGCATTCAACAGGAGGGAGGGGCTAGGAGCACAGAAGAGGAACCCAAGAAGAGGAGGATCCGGGCTGCTCTGTGCAAAACCACTACACAAAGCAGGTAAGTACAACATGTTTGTTATTTTTAACCAAAAAAACCTGGGACTTTAGTATCACTTTAAGGTTTTGGGTCGAAATGCATTAGCCACGTTATATAGGGGGAGCCTGAAGCCGTTTACATCGTATATCACCAGTTGAGCTATTCATAACTTTCTCAATACTGGCAAATCTAAAATGTTAGAGTTGTCACTAGAATTGTAGGAACATGGAAGAAGAGGAACTGAGTGCATCTCTGGCAGATCAAACAGATATTTTTTTCTGTACCTACACAGTCTTTAAAAGGGTTAAAGCCTACATTTAGGTACATAAAAAAAATCAGCACAAGGCACGGTACTTATGTTTAATGAGAAGTGTCCCTTGTGCCGATGTTAGCTGTCCTTGTTGAAATTAGAAGTCGTCTAAACCCCCCCCCCCCAACATCCCCACATTCATAATCTTCTAGTCTTGGGGGGTTAATATGAGCGCTGGATCTGTCACAGGCACTCATCAAGAGTTTAACATATGACTACCCTTTTTGCCTCTCCCCTCCTCCATTCATAGAAGAAGCTGTACAATAGCTTCAATGAAAGAAAAGCGCTTTATTAATGGAGGATGGGCAGATGAATGAAAGGTCTTTCACCTTCATTCATAGGTCAATTTTCAATATTGGAAGCTATAGTACAGTTTCTAGCATTGTAGGAGTAGGGTGGAAGGGGCCGGCATGGTTGTCACTCTTGATAAGTGCCTGTGACAGATCCTGTGCTCGCATTTATTAACCCCGTGGTATCGGAAGATTATGGCTGCAGGGTATCAGGGAGGCAGAGGACTTCGGATTTCGACTAGGACAGCCAGCAGCAGCACAAGGGGACACTTCTCAATAAATGTACTGTCCCTTGTGCTGATTTTTTTTCAATTTTACCAAGACTAAGGCTTTAACCACTTGCCGACCAGCTCACGTACATTTACTGCGGCAGGTCGGCTTTCTTGCACGAACCCACGTACCTGTACGTCGGTCCGTGCATGTGAGCTTTCTAGTGCACTTGCGCACCCGCTGCGAGCCACGGGAACGTGCCCGCAGGTTCGGAGGACTCGATGTCCGCCAGCTGCCCGCGATCGTTATGCACCGAGGCAGAACGGGGATCTGCTTTTGTAAACGAGGCGTTTCCCTGTGATCTGTTCCCAGTGATCTCTGTCATGTCCCTGGCAGCCCATCCCCCCTTACAGTTAGAACACACCCAGTGAACACAGTTAACCCCTTGATCACCCCTTCCCTGCCAGTGTCATTTATACATTGATCAGTGCATTCAGATAGCACTGAACAATGTAATAATGTCACTGGTCCCCAAAAAGTGTAATTTGGGGGTCAGATTTGTCCACCGCAATGTCGCAGTCCTGCTAAAAATCGCAGATCGCCACCATTACCAGTAAAAAATAAATAAAAGTCCTTAAATCTTTCCCGTAGTTTGTAAACATGATAACTTTTGCGCAAACCAATCAATATATGCTTATTGCAATTTTTTTTTTACCAAAAATATGTAGAAGAATACATATTGGCCTAAATTTACGAAGAAATTCATTGTTTTTACATTTTTTTTGGAAGTGTATTAAAGCAAAAAGTAAAAGAATATTGTTTTTTTTCAAAATTGTCGCTCTTTTTTTGTTTATAGCACAAAAAATAAAAACCACATAGATGATCAAGTACCACCAAAAGAAAGCTCTATTCGTGGGAAAAAAAAACACATACATTTTGTTTGGGTACAGCGTTGCACAACCGCGCAATTGTCAGTTAAAGCGACGCAATGCCGTATCGCAAAAAATGGCCTGTCATTAAGGGGGCAAATCCTTTCCGGGGCTGAAGTTGTTAATATATGCAAATACATGTGGCCACACCCCTTTAGCACCTGTTGGGTTATATAAATGTATAAGCTAATTGGATTTGAGCAAAGGTATATCATATTTCTATTGCATTGCAGACCTGAAAACTGCAGTTCTCTTACAGCTTACATAAAACACTTTTGAATACATCTGAAGTATCTACCAGTAGTGATGACCAAACCCATAGCTCCCAACGGTCTCTGATTTCAAGGGACTGTCCCTGATTTGGAACAAAGTGCCTCTGTCCCTCTTTCCTCCTCATTTGTCCCTCATTTTGGTCTGATCTATATAGTTATATATAAAATGCACTTTTTATCTTTCAAAAACTGTTTCTCAGTGCTAAATTTTTCATCCAATTTCTAAATTGCTACATTTGTACATTTTGAAAGCCAAAATACAGGAATAGTAGTGGTAAAAAAGCTCTTGTGGGTTTAACTAATCATTTTTTGTGTCCAATTCTCCTTTAAGGGGGCGTGGCATGGGGTGTGTCCTATGCCTACGTACTTTTGAGAAAAATTCAATTACCTGGACATTCGCTGAACAAAAGAAAAATCTACACACCCCGTTGCCTTAACCCAACTGAAGCCCTATTCAAGCTCTGCCATACACATGTACCAATACAAAAAAATAAAAATAAATAAATAAAAAAAATAGTTCTGCAGGGAAAAGGCTGTTTAGGAAGGTGTTTAAAGGTCAACACAAAATACAAAATGTCTTCAAGAACATGCATGGGGATGCTTTAAACCTGCATGTGAAGTTGTGCACCTGTACAATATACTTCTGCAAAAGTGACAATTATAGAGGAAAAAAATTCAGCTAAATTAAATTTCCTGGACAGCTTTGTTTTGTTTGTAAAAAACAGCTCCATAGATTACCCCATCAACACTAAACATCAAGGTTGGAGAAATCTCACTCTGCTGGCTAATGCATTCTGACAGTCAGCACCTGCAGCTGTCAAAATACTGGTATGTGTGTAGGCAGGTGGAGATGGGGTTAGGTCCCTTTTAAGGTTTACTCCTCCTAATTGGAGAATCTTGGAAGTCCCTTTATTAGGTGGGTGGAGCTGGGGCTCTTTGGTCTGGACACAACAAGAGCAAGAGAAGAGGACAGGCCTGCTTTGGTGCTCCTGCTCTCCCCCATCTGGTGGAGGGGTTGCTAGGAGGTCCCCTTTTGGATATCTGGGGAGAAGGTAATCTCCACCTATATAAGGGCTGAACTAAAGGAAAGGAATGCAGAGAAGACTTGGTTCTTTCCTTGGTTCTCCCCCCCAGTGGGAAGGGACTAATGGTGGGAGTAGATAGATGTAAGAGATGGGCAAAATAATTTACTCTTTTTCCAAAGACATAGACCTTTCTGAGCATGCAGTAATTCCATGCTACTTCTGCCATTACTTGGTTAAGCTAATTGACTGTCCAATATATGGACTGGTATGTCATTTACCAAACAGGCTTAGTCAGGATGATGGAAGGGTTTGGTCCCTAGCCACCATCCATGCACAGAAGAATACAGGTTGGGCGGAAAACTGTACGGGCCCTGAAACCTATGTAATCTGGGGGGGTAGCCCAGCTGCTTGCAGTGGCCAAGTGCGAGGCAGCCTGGCTGCGGTCACTGTTCAGCTGACTTTTTCCACTGGGCTCCTTTGATTTCTCATTCAAGGTTTGTCAAGCCAGGTAAAGTTGGCAGGGCCACAACGCAAATTTCTGGCGATTCACAGGAATCAGATGAAAAACAAGCCCTGTATGGCCAACTTTAGCTGTTGTATGGCAACTACGGATGAGTTTGGGCATCTTCTGAACTCATCTCTAGCCAAACTCAGGACTTGCGCTCTTTTTTTTTCTCCAAAGAACTATGGGCCTGGTCATTCCTACACCACTCATGTAAACCAAAAGGAAATGGCAGCTCATTGGAGCAACAAAAAAAGAGCCTAGCTGAACTGAAAAATGAATAAATGTCTAAAATAAATACTTAATGAACCAAAGGGTGATTCAGTTTGTACCCCTGCCTTATATACATTGTAAACCATTCCATTGTTCTCAGGATTCTATCTACGGGACAAATAAACACTACAGCAAAATAGTGGTCATAAATACCTGAATAAAAACCTTAAACAACATGGAAGGAAGCTGTAACCAATAAGAATTTCCTAAATAATTTTACTGATTGTCCTCTTTTCATGTCTCCTCCCAGAAGCCTTTGCGGCGACCAAAGTACAACAAAGCATTGGCTTTGTGGTATTAAAGCTAGCTAAGGCTATCCTAAGTGTACATTACCCTTGCTACACTATGTGCGTTGGGATTGGTTTTAGCACTTTTTCTTTAACCCACTCTAATTGTCCTGAGTGCTTTAAAAAAAATAAAGAGATTTATCGCACAAAGTGATGTTTGTATTGTACATTCTGATGGTACTCAAAGCCTGGAGGAAAAAGAGATGTAAACATAAATTACTACTTAGAAATATGGCAATATACATTAAATGCTTAATTCTGTTTCCTGAGCTTTATAGCTAAATTGCTAGTCATTCTTCTAATGCACAGGTTGTTAGAGCATTACGTAAGGGCCATCCACAATCCCTGCGCTTCCAAAGCCATTAATAGACTCATAATGGATAGCAAGTCACACAAGGCTTTAGCGGCCTCATTCATAGGATGCAAGGGGGGAAAAGCGTGGCATTTGAAAATTAGTGCGCTTAATTGCTTTTGTGTGACTTATTTAAATTAATTTATACAAGGTTTAAACCCCTTGAACAGTTTAAAAGTTCAGCCGGCATCATCTATTGTATAAGCAGTGAGAAGTTAGGAAGTTGCACTAAGAGGATTCAAAGATTTGCAGCTTTATGTTGTATTTGCACTGAAAAAATGGAGGTGTGATAAGGGGTCGTTCTTGGGTACACTGGCATGTTCGATGTTCTTGTGGTGTTTTTACAGTGTATATACAGTGCCTTAAAAAAGTATTTATACCCCTTGACATTTTCCACATTTTGTCATGCTACAACCAAAAACGTAAATGTATTTTATTGTGATTTTATGTGATAGGCCAACACAAAGTGACACATAATTGTGAAGTGGAAGGAAAAATGATAAATGGTTTTTAAATTGTTTTACAAATAAATATGTGAAAAGTGTGGCGTGCATTTGTATTCAGCCCCCTTGAGTCAAGAACCACCTTTTGCTGCAATTACAGCTGCAAGCAAAAGGTGGGGATGTCTCTACCAGCTTTGCACATCTAAAGAGTGACATTTTTGCCCATTCTTCTTTGTAAAATAGCTCAAGCTCTCTTAGATTGGATGGAGAGTGTCTGTGAACAGCAATTTTCAAGTCTTGCCACAGATTCTCAATTGGATTTAGGTCTGGACTTTGGGTCATTCTAACACATGAATATGCTTTGATCTAAACCATAAAATTGTAGCTCTGGCTGTATGTTTAGGGTCGTTGTCCTGCTGAAAGGTGAACCTCCACCCCAGTCTCAAGTCTTTTGCAGACTCTAACAGGTTTTCTTCTAAGATTGCCCTGTATTTGGCTCCATCCATCTTCCCATGAATTCTGACCAGCTACCCTGTCCTTGCTGAAGAAAGCCATCCCCACAACATGATGCTGCCACCACCATGTTTCTCGGTGGGGATGGTGTGTTCAGGGTGATTTGCATTGTTAGTTTTCCACCACACATAGCGTTTTGCTTTTAGGCCAAAAAGTTGAATTTGGTCCAGTCCTTCTTCCACATGTTTGCTGTGTCCTCCACATGGCTTCTCACACACTGCAAATGGGACTTCTTATGGCTTTCTTTCAACAATGGCTTTCTTCTTGCCACTCTGTGGATAGCACGACTAATAGTTGTCCTGTGGACTGGTTCTCCCACCTGAGCTGTGGATCTCTACAGCTCCTCCAGAGTTACCATGGACCTCTTGGCTGTTTCTCTGATTAATGCTCTCCTTGTCTGATCTGTCAGTTTAGATGGACGGCCATGTCTTGGTAGGTTTGCAGTTGTGCCATACTCTTTCCATTTTCGGATGATGGATTGAACAGTGCTCTGTGAGATGTTCAAAGCTTGGGATATTTTTTTATAACCTAACCCTGCTTTAAACTTCTCCACAACTTTATCCCTGACCTGTCTGGTGTGTTCCTTGGCCTTCCCGATGCTGTTTGTTAACTAAGGTTCTCTAACAAACCTCTGAGGGCTTCACAGAACAACTGTATTTATACTAAGATTAAATTACACACAAGTGGACTCTATTTACTAATTAGGAGACTTCTGAAGGCAATTGATTCCACTAGATTTTAGTTAGCGGTATCAGAGTAAAGGGGGCTGAATACAAATGCATGCCATACCTTTCAGATATTTATTTGTAAAAACAATTTGAAAACCATTTATCATTTTCCTTCCACTTCACAATTATGTGCCAATTTGCGTTGGTCCCAATAAATCCCAATAAAATACATTTACGTTTTCGGTTGTAACATGACAAAATGTGGAAAATTTCAAGGGATATGAATACTTTTTCAAGGCACTGTAAAACATAGATGATTAAATTGGAGGGGAATATTGTTTAGAGTTGAATTGGTGTGACTGAAGACAGAATATATCTGGGTGAAGAAAATAGGTCATGTAAGATTGTACTTTTGTGGCGACTTTCGGTTTTGTTTTACGTTGTGTTCGAGCTCTGCACAGATTTGGAAAGTTTTATATAATAGTTTGGTAATAATCTAAACAAAATCTATGAATAATATTATGTCCTAGACCTTTCTCCAAATCTAACCTTATAATGTGGCCATGTCAACAAAAAGGGGAACAAGTCAAAGGGCACTTGGTTTTGTAACTGGCATGATGAGCATGTACGCTCTTTAAACTGTGACTAACTTAACTTGTAAAACAGTGCGAGCAGACAGCTCTTTATTGCTGTGTCTCTTCTGCAATAAGACACACTTACTTGCCTGCTCGCAGTCTTCTACGGAATATATAATGAGCTGTGCATGTGCATCTCAGCATGCATTTCCAGTACACAAAATGGCTGACTTCCATGCTCATGCACCAGATAATGTCATTCCGCAACCAGCCAATCAAGAGCCTGAAAACCCAACACCCAGAAGTAGCCAGAGAGAAGAAGACAGCATCCAGTGAGACATGTAACCGCTGCATCACTGAAGGGTGGAGGTGAGTATTTTGGGGGGTTAGTTACATTTTAAACTTTATCTAAAGGTTCTTTTTTTTTGGTTTTAAAATAATAAACATGTTATACTTATATGCTTTGTGCAATGGTTTTGCACAGAACAGCCCTGCTCCTCTTCTGGGGTCCCCCATCGGCACTCCTGGCTTCCCCACCCCCTGAGTCACTTGGTATAGTGGGACTTGTGGATGCTTGCTCCCGAGCCCCTCCCTGTGTGTCCATAAGACACACCGCCACAGCCAATGGGTGCCAAAATATATAGTTTGTTATGTAATATATAATATAAATATATACATTTTATATATATATATATATATATATATATATATTTCAGGGTTGCACCGATACCACTTTTTTAAGACCGAGCACAAGTACAGATACTTTTTTTCAAGTACTCTCCGATACCGATTACCGATACTTTTTTTAATGTCATGTGACAGTGGCACTAATTAGCAGCACTGATGGGCACTAATAGGTGGCACTGATGAGGCGTGTACTGTGTCAGTAGTTTTTTATTCTTATTTTATTTTTTTTTACAATTTTATTTTTTACAATTTACTTTCTTTATTATTTTTTACAATTTATATATTTGTTTGTTATTTATTTTTTTACAATGCTTTCTTTTTTTTGGAAAGGGGGGGAGGGGGGAGTGGACGGTGTCAGTGTTTTTTTTTTTAATTATTATTATTTTTAAAATTTTACTTTTAAATATTTATTTATTACAATGTTTCCTTTTAAAAAAAAAAAAAAATCAACCTGTTGGGGGGTGGTTTGGTGAAATGACAGACCCCGGATCGCTCCCCTTTGAGATTGAGACAGGGAAAAGGACTAAGGACACAGATTCCCCAGTCCCTTTCTCTGCAGCCTCAGCTGCACTGGAGATGAATGGATAGGGGACAGCGGCTCCTCTCCAATCATAAACTGAAGCATTGTAAACACAGGTTACGATGCTCAGTTATGACTGGACAAAGCCAGTGAGTCTGTCCATTCGGAAAAGGAAGGAGCCGGTAAATGACGTATATACCGGCTCCTTCCTCTGCTGTCCATCCTGACAGATCTGGAACAGGGGAGGGCAGAGGAGCACAGAGGGGGACTGGAGGAGGACAGGGGGAATCGGAGGCGCAAAGGAAGGAGCACATAGAGAAGGACACAGGGGGGAACCGGAGGGGCACAGGGAGGAGGACACGGAGGAGGACACGGGGGAACCGGAGGAATAAAGAGAGGAGAGCACAAGGAAGGACACGGGGGAACTGGAGGAGCCCAGGGAGGAGGACACGAGAGGAACCGGAGGAGCACAGGTAAGAGGACACGGGGGAACTGGAGGAGCACAGGGAGGAGAATACGGGGGAACTGGAGGAGCACAGGGAGGAGGACACAAGGGGAACCGGAGGATCACAGGTAAAAGGACACGGGGGAACTAGAGGAGCACAGGGAGGAGGATACGGGGGAACTGGAGGAGCACAGGGAGGAGGACACGGGGGGAACCAGAGGAGCAAAGGAAGGAGCACATGGAGGAGGACACGGGGGGGGGGAACCGGAGGGGTACAGGGAGGAGTGCACGGAGGAGGACACAGGGGAACCAGAGGAGCAAAGAGAGGAGTGCACAAGGGAGGACACAGGGGAACTGGAGGAGCCCAGGGAGGAGGACACGAGAGGAACCGGAGGAGCACAGGTAAGAGGACACGGGGGAACTGGAGGAGCACAGGGAGGAGAATACGGGGGAACTGGAGGAGCACAGGGAGGAGGACACAAGGGGAACCGGAGGATCACAGGTAAAAGGACACGGGGGAACTAGAGGAGCACAGGGAGGAGGATACGGGGGAACTGGAGGAGCACAGGGAGGAGGACACGGGGGGAACCAGAGGAGCAAAGGAAGGAGCACATGGAGGAGGACACGGGGGGGGGAACCGGAGGGGTACAGGGAGGAGCGCACGGAGGAGGACACAGGGGAACCAGAGGAGCAAAGAGAGGAGTGCACAAGGGAGGACACAGGGGAACTAGAGGAGCACAGGGAGGAGGACACGAGAGGAACCGGAGGAGCATAGGTAAGAGGACACGGGGGAACTGGAGGAGCACAGGGAGGAGGATACGGGGGAACCGGAGGAGCACAGGGAGGAGGACACGGGGGGAACCGGAGGAGGACATTGAGGGGGACCAGACTGGAGCACATGGAGAACACAGGAGGACATGGAGGAGGACATGGAGGAGGATACAGGGGACAGTCAGGGATGACAGTGGGGGGAGTTACAATCACCAATCTCCTTGTGTGGCTTTCAATAAAGCAGCTGAAAGCCACGGGGGAGGGGGAGAGGAGGAGAAGTGGTTGTGAGATGCTTTATTGAAAGCCACACAAGGAGATTGGTGATTGTAACTCCCCCCATCGCCGCACCGATCATCCCTGACTGCCCAGGTATCAGGTCAAGCATCGGAGCATTTGCACGAGTACAAGTCGGTGCAACCCTAATATATATACTATATATTTATATATATATATATATATATATATATATATATATATATATATATTATATATATATATATATATATATATATATATATACATATAACAACATATAATAGCAATTATTTAAGCCTTTCCAACCCTCCACTTATTTTTCTAGGAATTTTATGTCCTCGTCACAATTTATTTCAACTTTGTACAATTATTTTTTGTTTGGTAAGATATTACTTTAAGATGATTTAGAAAACAGTCATACATGTGTCCTGCATATGAAATGTCAGTACTACATTCATTACCTTCTGGGAACTTTATCAAAAGAAGATCTTTGCAGGCAGCTGATGGAAGCTTTGACTGATCTCATTTGCATAAAGTTATATGTAAAGTCTGTGCAGTCTCAGTTCTTCTGCTCTGGTGGTTACGTTCTGGTCCACGAAGGGTAAACACCACCATGTGACCTTTTTTCTTACATGCAGCACTAAAGTGATATTAAAATGTATTGCTGTACATTAAACTCTCTTTAGATTTCATCCACACTTCCTTGTTCTGTCTTTATAAATGGACCATTGATATTACATGCTGCAAAACCACTAACTACTATGTTTCACTTTTTTGCATTTGAAATTATCCATTAGAAATTCATTTAGCCAATCGTTCCTGAAGAATTAGAAGAGCATGACGCGCCAAATTGGCCTTTGGCCTATGAAAATCAGAAGATGATTTAGGGTGGTATTACCCGATCTAAACCACAAACGGGCTCTAGAACATCTCGTACAGGTGTACATTTAGCCGCTAATGTATTTGTGAAGTCGCTTAATCGCTCGATTGGAAAAGTCTCAAAACTAAAGTTATAATGCCTTCCTTTAGATGGTCTTTATGAGTGCAAAACAATTACAAGAACTTTACCTTATTCCGTGAGGGTTTCTTAACTTCCCTACAGCAAAATAGTGCTGGTGCCATCACTTTACGGAAGTGGCCGGGACCTGTGGATCGGCTGTGTCCAATCACAGCCCAGAGCCCTGTGTTGACAATCAACACAGGGCTCAGTAAAGAGGGAGGGATCTCTCTGTTTCTTCTCCCTGCAAAGCAGGGAGAAGAAACAGAGATCTTTAGTAAAAAGCAGCATACAATACACAAATTACTACTTGTTAGGCTCACATTTAACCTTTTGATTACATGAGATGTCCAAGCCAGTGTTATTAGTACAGTGACAGTGTAAAGAATTATCGCGGATCACTGTATTAGTGTCACTGGTGATATCAGTGGCAGTTAGTTCCCACTCAGTGTGAATTAGTGTCGGATTTCCCACCGCACTATCGCAGTCCCATTATAAGCCGCTAATCACAGCCATTAGTTGTGTAGCAGGTACCTGTCCAGGACAATTGAATCCATGAGGGAGAGAGCTGCCTGCTAGCAGCTGCGTGGGCTTTTTCACCCCCCCCCCCCCCTTACTCTTTCTCACACACAGAGAGACACACAGAACTGCTTGCTCTGTAGCCTCCCTATTGGAAGAGACTGAGAGCCAATCACCAGGAAACAGCAGCAGGGAAGTGTGGAATATGAAGTCTAAACACAGGGCAGCCTGATTGACTGTGTAAGGGGACAGGACTGCAAATCCCAGGCTGCACTGCTCAGAGTCAGGAGGATTGTGGGAGAGACTATAAAAGATACTGAGGGACTAGGTCAAAGAGCCTTGTTCCTGGATCCCATGAGGAGAGCAACCCCTCTGTTGCTGTGTGTGAGGGGGATTGCGGCCTACCAAGGGGCACACAGTCTGCAGCCCAGCCCAGAGGAACAGAACCCACATGCTCCAGCAGGAGGCTCTGCAGCCGCGCAGAACATCCACGGAAGAGGCCGTTCCAACAGCTCGGAGACAGTACGCCATTGCGACGACACACCTGCAGCCAGGAGAGTCGGTCGATCGCTCTGAGGAGGACTGCTGATTGCGTATAGGATTGGTGAGAGGGCTTTGCCCAGGAACCTTATTGCCTTCTGTAAGATACCACACCTGAATACTGTGTACAGACACCTATTATCTGGATCACATAGAGGAGTGTCACATCACATGACCAGCTACTTACATTCCTCCTCATCACTCTGTTATATTGAGGGACCTTTATCCACAGAGCGCCTACATGCCGGTGAAGAAAATTAATGCAAAGCTTTGTCCATAGAACTGTGGTGGCTCTTAAAAGGGACATGCCCCAAGTGTTTAAATTACTGCATTGTGTGTATTGGAAGTATTATAGGCCGGCCTGGGATTCCCCTTTAGCCATAGCATTCTACATACATCAATAGTGGGTTTGGGGAAGCCTATTTAACCGCTTCAGCCCCGGAAGGTTTTACCCCCTTCCTGACCAGAGCTCTTTTTGCGATTCAGCACTGCGTCGGTTTAACTGACAATTGCGCGGTCGTGCAATGTTGCACCCAAACAAAATTTACGTCTTTTTTTTCCCACAAATAGAGCTTTCTTTTGGTGGTATTTGACCACCTCTGTGGTTTTTACTATTTTTTACTTTTTGCTATAATAAATATCCCCCAAAAATATATAAAAAAAATATTTTTTCCTCAGTTTAGGCCGATATGTATTCTTCTACATATTTTTGGTTAAAAAAATTGCAGTAAGCGTATATTGATTGATTTGCGGCAGTGATCGTGACCACAGGGCACTCGGCTTGGGGGACACAGGGCGAAGCAACGTTACATAATGTCGTTTCGCCTAGCCGTGCCATTCTACCGCAGTATAACTGTGGCGGCTGGTCGGCATGTGGTTAATCTGTGTGCATTGTTATTTAGCCTTTATTTGTTGCATAGTGTTACTAACTGTTTTTTTTTTAAACTGTTTCAGCCAAGTACTGGCTACTTACACAGGTCTTGGCTGACTAATGTTAATCTAGACTTAATTCCGCTTTAAGTAAACTTGAAGAATATAATTGTGTTGTGTATTATTATCAGGTTATTCCATTAACCATCTTGCTAGGTGTGCTAGAGGGGCTGGGACAGTTCTTTGGGGTTGAGAGCAGGGGCTTTGCTAGGTGGCAAAAAGACCAGGGGCTTCAGCCCGAAGTCCAAGGCCGGATACGGGGGGGGGGGGGGTGTACACATGACGCAGGCCTTTTTTTTTTTTTGGCTGCGCCGTGACCTACCTGACCTACATACACTGCCTTACCTACACTGACCTACCTACACTGATGGTAGTGACCTACCTACACTGACCTACATACACTGACGGTAGTGACTTACCTACGCTGACCTACATACACTGACCTACCTACACTGACCTACATACACTGACCTACCTACACTGACCTACATACACTGACCTACATACACTGACGGTAGTGATCTACCTACACTGACCTACATACACTGATGGTAGTGACCTACCTACACTGACCTACCTACACTGACAGTAGTGACCTACCTACACTGACCTATCTACACTGACCTACATACACTGATGGTAGTGACCTACCTACACTGACCTACATACACTGATGGTAGTGACCTACCTACACTGACCTACCTACACTGACAGTAGTGACCTACCTACACTGACCTATCTACACTGACCTACATACACTGATGGTAGTGACCTACCTACACTGACCTACATACACTGACCTACATACACTGACGGTAGTGACCTACCTACACTGACCTACCTACACTGATGGTAGTGACCTACCTACACTGACCTACCTATGCTTACATACAGTGATGGTAGTGACCTACCTACACTGACCTACATACACTGATGGTAGTGACCTACCTACACTGACCTACATATACTGACCTACCTACACTGACTTACCTACACTGACAGTAGTGACCTACCTACACTGACCTACCTACGCTGACCTACATACACTGATGGTAGTGACCTACCTACACTGACCTACCTACACTGACCTACATACACTGATGGTAGTGACCTACCTAAACTGACCTACCTACACTGACCTACATACACTGACCTAACTACACTAACAATAGTGACCTACCTACACTGACCTACATACACTGACATTTACATACAGTGACCTACCTGACCCACATACACTGACATTTACATACACTGTCTGACCTACCTCAGCTGTGGTGTGCGGTGTCACAGCAGCCAGGCAGTCAGTCAGAGGAGGAGGAGGACCCAAAGAGGAGAGCGGCCCACCCGAGCGCAGAGCGGGGATGTGGCGCGGCGGCCGCATTGTAATTCCCGTCTTCTGGAGCCTGCAGCGCCTATGATGGACGTCACACGTCCCACGGTCCCAGCATTGGACCAGGGGGACGTCCATCATAGGCGTTGCAGGCTCCAGAAGGCGAGACCTGCTATGGCACACGGCCAAACTCGGCGGCGCTCGGGAGCAGATCGGTCCCGGCGCTTGCCGCTCGGGGTTTTCAATTGTGAGCTGCATGCCTGAGGCTCGGGGCTTTTCGGGGGCACATTCGGGGCTTCAGCCACATCTAGCCACCCCCTCCCAACGCCCCTGGTTGAGAGGCAGAGTAACGGACTGAACCAACAACAGTAGCTCCTTCGGGGGTGTTGCTACAGTAGTATTAAAAAAAATAAAAAATTCCAGTATATATATATATATATATATATATATATATATATATATATATATATATATATATATATATATATATACCATAGTTTGTAGATTCTATAACTTTCACGCAAACTAATCAATATACACTTGTTGACTTCTTTTTAACATAGACATGTAGCAGAATATATTTTGGCCAAAACCTATGAAGAAATTGGATTAAAAAAAAAAATTCAGATATGATTTATAGCAGGAAGTAAAAAATATTAGGTTTTTTTCAAATGTTTTGGTCTTTTTTCATTTATATAATAAAAAACCCAGTGGTGATCAAATACCACCAAAAGAAAGCTTTATTTGTGTGAAAAAAATAATACAAATTTCATTTGGGTACAGCATAGTATGACAGCGCAATTACCAGTTAAAGTAGCGCAGTGCTAAAAAGCAAAAAATGGCCTAGTCATGAAGGGGGTAAAACCTTCTGGAGCTGAGGTGGTTAATCATTCCTACAAACCTACGTAGAAGCACACTAACCTGCCTAGAATACGAGAGCGCTGTGATTTACAATATTTCATTTTGCAAAACGTTCTTAATCAAAAGCATTAAAAGTGACATTTGGCAACATTTTTATAGGGTCACAGACAGGAAGTCAGCGATGTCTTATATATCGCTCACCTCTGTATTGTGTTCATTTTAAATGCAGTCAGTTCTGACAAGCTCCTGAAACATGTAGATTCTTCCATTCATTTTATTAAAATTGATATCATTTGTCCAGTTATGTTTAGTTGCCCTTTAAAGCCAAAGTTCAGTTTTTTTTTACATTTACTACCTGTAACATAATTGGTATGTATCCTTTATGTTCTCTGATATAATTAAAGCTGTTTCCTGGAAAGCAGCTAAATACTGTAAGTCACGCGACTTTCAAGAGTAACTGCAGTCTGCTTCCCTCCAACCACTTTGCATGTTATTTGATATACAGTATCCCACAAAAGTGAGTACACCCCTCACATTTTTGTAAATATTTTGTTATATCTTTTCATGTGACAACACTGAAAAAATAACACTTTGCTACAAATTAAAGTAGTGAGTGTACATCATCTTTAGAAGAGGCTTCCTTCTGAGACGACAGCCATGCAGACCAATTTAATGCAGTGTGTGGCGTATGGTCTGAGCACTGACAGGCTGACCCCCCCACCCCTTCAACCTCTGCAGCAATGCTGGCAGCACTCATATGTCTATTTCCCAAAGACAACCTCTGGATATGACGCTGAGTATGTGCACTCAACTTCTTTGGTTGACCATGGTGAGGCCTGTTCTGAGTGGAACCTGTCATGTTAAACCTCTGTATGGTCTTGGCCACCGTGCTGCAGCTCAGTTTCAGGGTCTTGGCAATCTTCTTATAGCCTAGGCCATCTTTATGTAGAGCAACAATTCTTTTTTTTCAGATCCTCAGAGAGTTCTTTGCCATGAGGTGCCATGTTGAACTTCCAGTGACCAGTAGGAGAGAGTGAGAGCGATCACACCAAATTTACCACACCTGCTCCCCATTCACACCTGAGACCTTGTAACACTAATGAGTCACATGGGGAGGGAAAATGGCTAATTTGGCCCAATTTGGGTATTTTCACTTAGGGGTGTACTCACTTTTGTTGCCAGCGGTTTAGACATTAATGGCTGTGTGTTGAGTTATTTTGAGGGGACAGCAAATTTACACTGTTATACAAGCTGTACACTCACTACTTTGAGCAAAGTGTCATTTCTTCAGTGTCGTCACATCAAAAGACGACACTGGAAGATTTCCCCTTTATTCCTGTTCTGGGGACACCCCAAAATTTGGGATTTTCTTTTACTTTCACTTTTGATGATAATGTTAAACAGGATAAATAGTGGGGACACAGACAGCAATAAAAAATGACAGGTGTTTTAATCTTTCTCCACTGTATCCCAAAGAAAAAAAAAAGTAGTTATATTTTAAGGACTTAGTGTGTTTGTTACCCCAACACTTCATATTCCTGATATGTGCCTGCTGTACCATGTACTTGTATGAGAAAGTATCGAGTTCTCTTTGTATTGATTCCTTTGTGTGAAATGCCTGGTGTTCCTGCCAATCCCTCTGCTTTCCTATTGAAAACTGATCACACTAAGCAAGAGGACACACCGTGGTCAGTTCTCTAGCTATGCTTGGAACTCAGCCTGCTCTCCTCCAATGATCAGACTTGTCCTGACACACCCCTGCTGCACAGCCAATCACTGGGAAGCTCAGTGTACTGTTGCTTTTCCTCCACCCCAGCTCTTATACAGCTGAGAACAGAGGGAATGTGATCACTTATAAAAAAAAAAAAAAGGGGGAAAAGGGTATTTATAATGTATTTTTATATCTATAAAAAAAATGTTTTGCCTTTCATTTCTATTTTAAACTGACTGGGTTGTTTTACAAGGTGATCGTTTACAATCACTTTAACCTTATTAAAATAGTTCAGAAGATCATAGCTCCCCCAGTATTGACTCACAAATGTGTATTACTTCTCATTACACAATCAGGAGTCGGAATGATCAACAGATAGAAAAATATAAATGGGCCGCAGAGAGCTCACAACCTGTACAAACTCTTTCACATTGAGTAACGATACGATGACTAAGCCTCCGGTGAAAACGATGGGGCTTTTTTCTTTTACAAACGAGGTCTGCTTCTGAACGTCACACTGTATCATTTCGTTACCAGCGATAATTGAGCATCTCTCTTATTTTTAGAAACCAAACAATCATTTCATCATCCTTAGCACCCATTGTCAATGTGCCTGACCAAACGTGACACTCGTTGATTGTGTCAACTACGGTGTCCCCGGAACCTACAGTTCAGCTGGAGCGCTGAGCGAGGAGGACAAGAATAAACACAGCGCCGAGACAGATTCCATGATTCTACTCTCTCATTTAAAAGTATTCCATTATTACAATTAGAATTCTAATTATTAAAAGACATTATTGTAGAGTGTAGTAGTTTTAATGACTATCATTTCATATAAGCTTTAGAGGAAATCTATCACTACAGTGTACACTTTAATTTTATAATATCTGCCTTGTAATAGCAATACAAACATTAATTATTTTTGGCAATTCAATATACACTATATTGCCAAAAGTATTGGGACACCTGCCTTTACACACACACAAACTTTAATGGCATCCCTTGGCAGTCTTAGTCCGTAGGGTTCAATGTTAAGTTGTCCAACCATTTGCAGCTATAACAGCTTCAACTCTTCTGGGAAGGCTGTCCACAAGGTTTAGGAGTGTGTCTATGGGAATGTTTGACCATTCTTCCAGAAGAGCATTTGTGAGGTCAGGCACTGATGTGTACAAGAAGGCCTGACTTGCAGTCTCCGCTCTAAGTCATCCCAAAGGTGTTCTATCGGGTGTAGGCCAGTCAAGTTCCTCCACCCCAAACTCGCTCATCCATGTCTTTATGGACCTTGCTTTGTGCACTGGTCTAAATAATTTGATGGAGGGGGGATTATTGTGTGGGGTTGTTTTTCAATTAATTCCAGTGAAGGGAACTCTTAAGGCGTCAGCATACCAAGATCTTTTGGACAATTTAATGCTCATAACTTTGTGGGCTCAGTTTGGGGATGGCCCCTTCCTGTTCCAACATGACTGCGCACCAGTGCACAAAGAAAGGTCCATAAAGACATGAATGAGAATATTTGGGGTGGGGGAACTTGACTGGCCTGCACAGAGTCCTGACCTCAACTCGATAGAACACCTTTTGGGATGAATGAGAGTGGAGACTGCGAGTCAGGCCACTCTTGTCCACATCTATTATAGCTGTAAAGAATGGTCCAACTCAGTATTGAACCCTACGGACTAAGACTGGGATGCCATTAAAGTTCATGTGCGTGAAAAGGCAGGCGTCTCAATTCTTTTGACAATATAGTGTGTGTATATATATATATATATATATATATATATATATATATATATATATATATATATATATATATTGTATATACAGTATTTGATAATGAGAGTACACCCCTCACATTTTTGTAAATATTTTATTCTATCTTTCCATGTGACAACACTGAAGAAATGACACTTTGCTACAATGTAAAGTAGTAAGTGTACAGCTTGCATAACAGTGTAAATTTGCTGTCCCCTCAAAATACCTCAACACACAGCTATTAATATCTAAACCACTGGCAACAAAAGTGAGTACACCCCTAAGTGAAAATGTCCAAATTGGGCCCAAAGTGTCAATATTTTGTGTGGCCACCATTATTTTCCAGCACTGCCTTAACCCTCTTGGGCATGGAGATCACCAGAGCTTTACAGGTTGCCACTGGAGTCCTCTTTCACTCCTCCATGACAACATCACGGAGCTGGTGGATGTTAGAGACCTTGCTCTCCTCCATCTTCCGTTTGAGGATGCCCCATAGATGCTCAATAGTGTTTAGGTCTGGAGACATGCTTGGCGAGTCCATCACCTTTACCCTCAGCTTCTTTAGCAAGGCAGTGGTCATCTTGGAGGAGTGTTTGGGGTTGTTATCATGTTGGAATACTGCCCTGCGGCCCAGTCTCTGAAGGGATGGGATCATGCTCTGCTTCAGTGTGTCACAGTACATGTTGTTATGATCTGTAGCTCCCCAGTGCCAGCAGCACTCATGCAGCCCCAGACCATGACACTCCCACCACCATGCTTGACTGTAGGCAAGACACACTTGTCTTTGTATTCCTCACCTGGTTGCCGCCACACACGCTTGACACCATCTGAACCAAATAAGTTTATCTTGGTCTCATCAGACCACAGGACATGGTTTCAGTAATCCATGTCCTCAGTCTGCTCGTCTTCATCAAACTGTTTGTGGGCTTTCTTGTGCATCGTCTTTAGAAGAGGCTTCCTTCTGGGATGACAGCCATGAAAAACAATTTTATGCAGTGTGCGGCATATGGTCTGAGCACTGACAGGCTGATCCTGCACCTCTTCAACCTCTGCAGCAATGCTGGCAGCACTCATACGTCTATTTCCCAAAGAAAACATCTGGATATGAAACTGAGCACCTGCACTCAACTTCTTTGGTTGACCATGGCGAGGCCTGTTCTGTGTGGAACCTGTCCTGTTAAACCGCTGTATGGTCTTGGCCACAGTGCTACAGCTCAGTTTCAGGGTCTTGGAACTCTTCTTATAACCTAGGCCATCTTTATGTGGAGCAACAATTCTTTTTTTCAGATCCTCAGAGAGTTCTTTGCTATGAGGTGTCATGTTGAACTTCCAGTGACCAGTATGAGAGAGTGAGAGCGATAACACCAAATTTAATACACCTGCTCCCCAGTCACACCTGAGACCTTGTAACACTAACGAGTCACATGATACCGGGTAGGGAAAATGGCTAATTGGGCCCAATTTGGACATTTTCACATAGGGGTGTACTCACTTTTGTTGCTAGCGGTTTAGACATTAATAGCTGTGTGTTGAGTTATTTTGAGGGAACAGCAAATTTACATTGTTATACAAGCTGTACACTCACTACTTTACATTGTAGCAAAGTGTCATTTCTTCAGTGTTGTCACATGAAAAGATATAATAAAATATTTACAAAAATGTGAGGGGTGTACTCACTTTTGTGAGATACTGTATATTTGTGTGTGTATATATATATATATATATATATATATATATATGAAGCACTTACCCCCGAAGGAGCTGCTGATTAGATATTATATCCATAAATCACGTTTTCCACCTAGCCCATCGTAGCCCATAGAAATAGAAACAGTCCATTTTGTACTTTTCTCTTGCTTTATTAATGTAACATAACTGGGATAGGAGAAGGGTTTTCTGAGATGCTCTTTTGCTGCTTCATAATCTTTTCTTTGCCTTCTTATGCAAAGACTTAGAACAATGCGGACTATAAGAAATCACTTTGAATGACTTCTTCAGTGGGGAAGACAGAAGTAGATTTACTAGAGAATATATGGTAAAGAGTCACTCTGAATAACTTCTTCACCTGCAGAACTTCTTAAGAACTCTACTTGTGCTGGGAGCTTTACTGCTGCCTTTTTACCACTACTTCCCGTCTGTATAGTACTTCCAAGTTGAGCTAAGGAGGAGATTACTCTGAATAATTCCTCCCGCCTGACTGATTGGAATCCCGGGGTATTGTTGAACAGAAATTCACAGGCCATCACCACCTGTCTCACTGACTTGCCTACCAACATCCCTCAGCCTCTGGTAGTACCCTTTCCCTGGGCTTTCACTCACTTGATCAACAGTCCATGTGCCACTCATAAACGATCGATCGCCCAGTTGTCTTCCGCTTAGTTGCTACTTCTTCTGAAATGGCTTCTCCATCCCTTCTCTCTGGTCTGGCACACTCCCTTCCCAGGAACACCAGCGACTACATGTTGTCCGGTGTCATTAACTCTTCTGCAGGTCCCGGTCCCCCCTCCCTCCCCGTGGGGGGGGGGTTCCGTTTGGCTCCCCGCAGGGGAACCTCTCCCCTCTCTGGGCACCAGACTGGACTACGAACTCCTGACCATGTGACCCCAGCTTTTATTAGTGTCCCGCCTCCTGCCAAACAAATTAATGATTGGCCAGAACTCACACACAAGCTGCCTGTCACTGAGATCCCAAGTCCAACCTCTCTTCCAGAACCATGTCACTGAAAGGAAGAGCAGGCATCTCTGGGTCCAAGCACATATGGCCACACCCTGCACTACACTGACACTCCCAGCTCCCAAAATAAACAACCAGGCCTGTTATAATAGTACAAGCCTGCCTAAATTTTACCTGAAGCTGTTCTTTGTAATCTAAATACAGAAAAAGGTCACTTACATGAAAGTAGGTGCCCGCTACACACAAATATGTTCCCGTTCATATCTATGTTAAACTGAAAGGGTTTTTTTTTACAAAGTAAGGGTTCACATATATTTGAGAAAAAAAAAAAAAAAAATATATATATATATATATATATATATATATATATATATATATATATATATATATATATATATTACTGTATAGACATACAGTATATACACAGACGTTTGAGCTCGCTCTAAGAGCCCATCCCTTTACAGATAGGAGGCCGAGTAATTCATTCCTTCTAATTATTGGCTCTTATGGCTCAGCTGACCAGGAACAAAGGCTATGTAGTGCATTATAGGTTGCTCCTTATTTATGGTGGTGAACCTGCAAACTTTTCAGCCAAAAACATTGAGAGACATTGAGAAAGCCAACAACATTGAGAATTCTAGAGATTTTCTATAGCAAATGGAAACCTTATCAATACTAAATTAAAACTGTCTAGAATTAGCTGAAATATGCAATCATTGTGACTCTCCAGAAGCCTTTGTGGGACTGTCCCTTCTAAAATAGGTAAGGGGTTAAAGAAACTTTACTTGTATTTTATTTTTTTGGACCTCCAGGTTCTAAACCATAAATAACAGAGATTGTGTCTGAACAGAGTAGATGACAGCAAGTGTATCTTGCCTAATTCTACTCCCCTACACCAATTTCGCAATGGCCTGTACTGTCTACAGAGCTGAACAAATGCAAGAAATTATAACCCCAGCTATGTAGAGAAGTATAGGATGTGGGAGAGGGTAGAGGATAGCATAGAGGATAAGATACTGCACATATATTGTAAAGGGCTGGTGTGTGCATTATTATTCTTTTTTTTTTTTATGCCATGGATCTGGCCTTCTTATAACCTTCCTGTCCTGACACTGGGGTTAATGTCACAAAGTGATGACAGCAAAGGATTTAACCTCCTACAAATCACTGTAACCCATACACATGTGAAAAGAGCCCTGAACATTAATATGAATAATACCCAGCTTTACTTGTTATACACCACCAGGCTGACAATGAGCTCTCTATTACTGACTGCTGACACTACGATCCCCTGTCATCAAGTGCCTTACCCAACCATTACGTATTTAATAAATTCATTTCATTTACATCTTGGGAGTCCTTGTTTGAAATCTGGCTCAGGGCATAAATCACATTAATTCAGCAGTTTGGGCAGATCTGTGTGTAATTGTCTTGTTACAAATAACACAGAGATATTGGCAGTGGGGAAAATGCTCGCTGATTTGTGCAACGCATAGAAATGTGTCTTTAGTAGAGGAGGGTACATAGGCTGGAGCCTTCCAACCTTCTACAATAGAGAAAAAAAACCTTGTAATAAGTATTATTTCAATTAACAAAAATAATAATAATAATAACAATAATAATTATTAGTAGTTAAAAAAAGTAAGAAACAAGTAGTAGTAGTATTAGTATTATTGTTATGACTGTTATTATTATTATAATTATTATTATTTGTAGTAGTATTATTATTAATAATAACAGTCATAATAATAATACTAATACTACTACTACTTGTTTCTTACTTTCTTAATTACTAGTAATTATTATTGATATTATAATAAAACATAATATAATAACTAATAATAATAATAAAATAATATAATACCACTGTATATAGTATTGAGATTTTAGGTTGTGGGGCCCTATGAGGTCCATACTCATTACCCTTACATGACCAGTGGTATAGTCCTGTTCTGTATGTTGTAGTAGTTTTTGCTGTTTTCCTTATATTATTATTACATTTTATATTAATTAATATGTATTATTATATATAGATAGATAGATAGATAGATAGATAGATAGATAGATAGATAGATAGATAGATAGATAGATAGATAGATAGATAGATAGATAGATAGATATGTATATAAACACTCAATATCTGGTTCGATGGTTGTAGTAGCAATTCTAAATGAATTCTCAAGGTGCTCATCAGATACACTCACCGGCCAATTTATTAGGTAAACCTGTTCAATTGCTTGGCAACACAAATTGCTAATCAGCCAATCACATGGCAGCAACTCAATGCATTTCGGCATCTAGACATGGTGAAGGCGACTTGCTGAAGTTCAAACCGAGCATCAGAATGGGGAAGAAAGGGAGTTTAAGTGATTTTGAACGTGGCATGGTTGTTGGTGCCAGACGGGCTGGTCTGAGTATTTCAAAAAACGCTGATCTGCTGGGATTTTCACACACAACCATTTCTCAGGTTTACAGAGAATGGTCCAAAAAAGAGAAAATATCCAGTGAGTGGAAGTTGTGTGGATGAAAATGCAAAGTGTACCTAATAAAGTGGCTGGTGCATGTATATCAAGAATAGATAAGCTGAAAAAGCACTCTTATTATGGATCCACATTCATACCATTCACATATGTCAATATGGATCTGGTGACTGTGGAGGCCATTGGAGTACAGTGACCTCATTGTCATGTTCAAGAAACCAGTGGTGAGATGATTTGAGCTTTGTGACATGGTGCATTATCCTGCTGGAAGGAGCCATCAGAAGATGAGTACACTGTAGTCATAAAGGGATGGACATGGTCAGCAACAATACTCAGGTAGGCCGTGGTGTTTAAATGATACTCAAATGATACTAAGGGCCCAAAGTGTGCTAAGAAAATATCCCCCACAACATTACACCACCACCACAAGCCGGAACCATTGATACAAGGCAGGATGGATCCATGCTTTCATGTAGTTTGCGCCAAATTCTGACCCTACCATCTGAATGTCGCAGCTGAAATCGAAACTCATCAGACCAGGCAACGTTTCTCCAATCTTCTATTGTCCAATTTTGGTGAGCCTGTGCAAATTGTAGCCTCAGTTTCCTGTTATTAGCTGTCAGGAGTGGCACCCAGCGTGGTCTTCTGGTGCTGTAGCCCATCTGCTTCAAGGGTCATTGTGTTGTGCATTCAGAGATGGTATTCTGCATACCTTGGTTGTAACGAGTGGTTATTTGAGTTACTGTTGCCTTTTTATCATCTCAAACCAGTCTACCCATTCTCTTCTAACCTCTGACATAAAAGATGAGTTCTCTGAGGACATCATTGGGACCTTCCAGTGTTGTTTCCTAGAGTTCCGGTTCCTTTCCTTTCCATGCTCGGTTGACTCGCTGCTGCTGGCATGTGGGTCCACATCTTCCAATAAGAGTACCCATTCCCTACCCTTCAGAGGAGGACGCACTATCCCGGGTGATTTGTTACCAGCCATTGGTTCACTTGATGTTGTTTGCCCTAGAAATTGATTCCACTTCAACCAGTCTGAATCAGAGTGTGGACAATCCAGCAGACCTTTGGTCTTATTCACAGTGACATTATTTGGTTACAATTATTTCCATTCTGTGATTGCACATTGCACTGTTGCACTTTAATATTGAGCCACATTTAAGTTTATGTTGGTGGTGTGATATCTGTCTCTTGTTTTTTCATGCATTTTATATATTTACATTTATGCATTATTCCATATATGCCCATTCACATTTATAGGTTTTAGCGCCACATTTTTTCCACTCATCTATTAATATTGTCTAATGTAGTGTACAGTAGCCGCGTTTCGCACTTATGATAAGTGCGAAACATGTTAGTTGATTGCCTGTACTTTTTTGCCACGGTACCCTGTATTCTGTATGATCCTGATTTTATAATAAACACTTTTGGATAATATCTTCCCGGTGTGCGGCTGTCCGGATTTTCTCATCTACCTTCAATAGGATGCCATTAAAGTTCATGTGCGTGTAAAGGCAGGCGTCACAATACTTTTGGTAATATAGCGTATGTTATTGCATAAAGTAACATTTGTAACAGAACAGTGAGTGTTGTCAGCATAGGACAGAAAGTGCTTTACTGGCCAGTGAAAAAAATAAAAGAATAAAAAAAGCTTGAAAAAAAAGAAATATAACACAGCCACCACATCTTATGCCCCGTACACGCGATCGGAAATGCAGCCAGCAAAAGTCAGATGAGAGCTTTTGGTCAGAAAATGCGACTGTGTGTATGCTCCACCGGACAGGTTCTCTATTTTTCGGTCAGAAAAAAATTCCTATCCGAAAAATCGATTGTATGCAATTCCAAAAGCGCAAAAAAACATGCATGCTCGGAAACAATTTGACGCATACTTGGAAACATTGACCTTCATTTTCTGGGCTCGTCGTAGTGTTGTACGTCACCTTGTTCTTGACGGTTGAAAGTTCAGAGAACTTTTGTGTGACCGTGTGTATGCAAGGTAAGCTTGAGCGGAATTCCGTCGGAAAAACCATTCAAGATTTTTCCGACGGAAATTCTGCTCGTGTGTATGGGGCATAAGAACTGGTATGGAGCAATATATTACATTTGTGTTCTTGGGTTTAACCCCTTCCTGCCGAACGTACACAGATGTGCGTACTCGGCTTTCGGGGGTTATACCGGGATGATGCCCGCAGCTGTAGGCATCATCCCGGTACCGTTTTTTAGAGCGGGCGATCGGCTTTCCAGGCTAAAAGCCGCTCGGCTATTATACCGGAGGAGCGGGAAGGGACATCCCCCCCTCCCGCCGCTCTTACCGGGCCTCCCGTTCCACCGGGTGGCCCGATCAACAATCCGCCACCTCCGGCGGCTAGGGACACTTACTAATTGTAAACACGGAAGCAACGTCATGATGTCACTTCCCGTTTACTTGGCTGCCAATGGCGCCAGTTTAAAAAAAATATACAGTATTCAGAATCGCCGAAAATGGCGATCTGAATACTTTGAAGAGCAAAGGAGGGATCGGGGGTCTTTTAGACCCCCGATCCCTCCATGAAGAGTACCTGTCACCACCTATTACTGTCACAAGGGATGTTTACATTCCTTGTGACAGCAATAAAAGTGATCAATTTTTTTTTTTTTTTAACACAATTTATTAATATAAACATAAATAAAATAAATAAATAAAATTATTTTTTTAAAAGCGCCCCCGTCGCCATGAGCTCGCGCAGCAAAGAAAACGCATACGGTTCAACACATGTGAGGTATCGCCGCGATCGTCAGAGTGAGAGCAATAATTCTAGCACTAGACCTCCTCTGTAACTCAAACCTGGTAACCGTAAAAAAAAATTAAAGCGTTGCCTATGGAGATTTTTAGGTACCGTTGTTTGTCGCCATTCCACGAGTGTGTGCATTTATAAAGCATGACATGTTTGGTATCTATTTACTCGGCGTAACATCATCTTTCACATTATACAAAAAAATTGGGCTAACTTTACTGTTTGGTTTTTTAAAATTCATGAAAGTGTCCCAAAAAGTTGCATTTAAAACACCGCTGCACAAATACCGTGTGACATAAAATATCGCAACAATCGCCATTTTATTCTCTAGATTCTCTGCTAAAAAAAATATATATATAATGTTTGGGTAAACACCAAATGTCAAAAATAGGCTTAGTCATGAAAGGGTTAAAAACACTTTTATTATCCTGTAATCCCCAGCTCTGGGAGGGAGGGGGACAACAAGATTCCTCATGCCCTCCCATCTTCTTGTTGGGTGATTTTCATGATTTGTATATCTCTGGAGGCTTGGGGGGTCATGTAGCTAAACCTTATGTATTTCGGGATGTGGCATTTCAAACGCTTTGTAATGTGAAATGAGGGTTTTGAAAATTCCGGTGGCAGCAGTCAAGCAGGCGCTCTCCCTGAGTTTGTGGAGAAGACACATCACTTCATCTACAGCAAAGCTTCCGAGCTGTTATCCACATAGTAAACAACATCTAATTGCCGGTCCTGACTCCTGACAGCGCTCACATACTCACGCTTGCTGCAAAGTTGTTATTTATGAAATAAACAACTGCCCATGTCTTTTAGTATCTAGAAGTCTGACAGGTGTCATATTATGAAAACAGTGCTTCATTTTCATGTATTATTTCATTACAAAGCTGTGCGGGCTTAAAGGAGAGCTCCTCGACTGAAAGGGCTACAGAATAATTACCTGGACAAATTCAGATGTAATATATATATTCAGATATATACAGTATATATAATTAAAGGAACACTTTGAAAACACGTCAGATCTCAATGGAGAAAAATAATCATGCTGGATATCTAAACTGGTATGGACTGGGTAATGTGTTAGGAATGAAAGGATGCCACATCGTTTGATGGAAATGAACACTTTCAACCTACAGAGGGCTGGATTTAATGATACCCTGAAAAGCAAAGAGAAAAAATGATGTGGCAGGCTAGTCCATTTTGCTTAAATGTCATTGTAGAAAACTCAAAATGGTACTCAGTCGTTTGTATGGCCATTGGCATGCGCCAGGAGGAACCCAGGACCCACTGCACCAGCGTAGGGTCTGACAATGGGTTCAAGAATTTCATCCCGATACCTAATGGCAGTCAGGGTGCCATTGTCTAGCTTGTAGATTCCAATAGAAGAAGCCGGCACTCCAAATCCTTAGTAAATGGTTTATTAGGTACACATAAAAGGGTACAAGGGGCTAACATTTCGGTACCGAAAACCATTTGAGAATCTCCCACTTCGACTACTGCAACTCCCTCCTCATTGGCTTACCTCTAAATAGGCTATTCCCCCTTCAGTCCATCATGAACGCTGCTGCCAGGCTCATCCACCTCACAAACCGATCAGCGTCTGCTATACCCCTCTGCCAATCCCTCCATTGGCTGCCACTCAGTCACCGAATCAAATTCAAGATACTAACTATAACTTATAAAGCCATCCACAATCTGGCCCCTAGCTACATCTCTAACCTAGTCTCAAAATACCAACCTAATCCTTCTCTTCGCTCCTCCCAAGACCTCCTGCTCTCAAACTCCCTTGTCACCTCATCCCATGCTCGCCTTCAGGACTTCTCCAGAGCCTCTCCCATCCTCTGGAATGCTCTACCCCAATCCGTCCGATTTTCTCCTACTTTATCCTCTTTCAGACGATCCCTGAAAACTCATCTCTTCAGAGAAGCCTATCTGGCCCCCACCTAACAACTGTACATTTATCTTCTCAATCAGCACATTACCCACAGTTATTACCTCTTGTATCTCTTGACCTTCCCTCTTAGATTGTAAGCTCTAAGGAGCAGGGCCCTCTGATTCCTACTGTATTAAAGTGTATTGTATTTGTACTGTCTACCCTCAAGTTGTAAAGCCCTACGTAAACTGTGGGCGCTATATAAATCCGGTATAATAATAATAATAATGTGTGGCAGAACTTGAGAATTGCTGTTCACAGACGCTCTCCATCCAATCTGACAGAGCTTGAGCTATTTTGCAAAGAAGAAGAATGGGAAAATGTCACTCTCTAGATGTGCAAAGCTGGTAGAGACATCCCCAAAAAGACTTGCAGCTGTAATTGCAGATAAAGGTGGTTCTACAAAGAATTGACTCAGGGGGGCTGAATACAAATGCACGCCACACTTTTCACATATTTATTTGTTAGAAATGTTGAAAACCATTTACCGTATATACTCGAGTATAAGTCGATCCGAGTATAAGTCGAGGCCCTAATTTACCACAAAAAAATGGGAAAAACTTAGTGACCTGAGTATAAGACGAGGGTGAGAAATGCACAGCTACTGTAAGTGGAAAAGAGGGTCAACAAAGCCCATTTGCAGCCCCACTGTGCCTATTTGCATGCCTCACTGTGCCCATTTGCATCCATAGGTCCCCCGAACTTCAAACTCGGTAGTTAAGGGTTCCTAGATGCCCCCTAGCTGCAGCCAAAATTTGGGGTCTCTGAACCCCAAGGGTCCCGAAATGACATTGCTGCAGATGGACACAGTTGACTGACTTTGAGGCCCCGTATCTTAGGGCCACTTAGTGCTAGGAACCCCACATTTGGTGTGCAAACCCAGTGGAACTAGCACCATAAAATATCCAAAGCTGGGGTTTCTAGCACCAAGTGGCCCTGAGATACAGGGCCCCAAATTTGGTTCAGAAAATGTCAAGCACTTCTGCAGCAGAGAATGACATTTTCCGAACCGATTTTGGGGCCCCGTATCTCGGGGCTACTTGGTGCTAGGAACCCCAGCTTTGGGTATGTTGTGGTACCATTTCCACTGGGTTTGCACACCAAATTTAGGGTTCCTAGCACAAAGTGGCCCTGAGATACGGGGCCCCAAAGTCGGTTCGGTAAATGAAATTTTTTGCTGCAGAAAAGTGCTTGACTCGAGTATAAGTCGAGGGGGGCACTTTCAGCACAAAAAATTACATTATGTGCCAGTTTGTGTTGGTCTATCATATAAAATCCCAATAAAATACATTTACGTTTTTGGTTGTAACATGACAAAATGTGGAACATTTCAATGGGTATGAATACTTTTTCAAGGCACTGTATGTGTTATGTGCTATATTGTTTGTTTTACGGAAATGGGAAGTGGAGTTACCCTTTAAATATTCTTGCATACTTGTCTATGGTTAACGGTAAACGCATATACTGCGTGAGTCATTTTCTTGTCATTACTAGTAAGAACTGTGGCTGAAACGTCTGTCATATTTTTAGCTGATTTCCAGATGTCTCTTCTGTTAGACAGGATCCTCTTCTCCTCCCTCATTGTAAATGGACAGATCAGTCCACTGATACATTGCACATCATTCTTCTCTCAGACTATACAACAAATAGCCAAGTGGGCTCTACTGCCAGCCCATCTATAACAGTGACGGCTTTACTGCCATGCAGCTCCCTGCCAGAGAGGTCTCCTCCTCTGAAGCATGGGGCTAATTTGTGAGACATCAGCCAGAGAGACAATAGTGAAGCTGCTTTGTACATTCCCAACCGCCCAGCCGTGATATAGGAGTTTGGACAAATGCGCAACAAAATACATCTAGCACAGCTCTGGTTCCAGCATGATCAGTATATATATATATATATATATATATATATATATATATATATATATATACACAGTATATACTGTATATACTGTATACGTACTGCTGTTTTATGCTCTTTACCTTGATAAACACTATCAAGAGTGGACACAATCTTTCTGCATCCAAGTCATCTGTCACTATTACATGCAGACAGTACATACAAATGCATCCACTGTCAGCCTGTCATTCATTTGTACAGCCTTCCCAGTCCAGGCTGTTCCCATACACCTGTCACAGGAATCCTCTGTCTGTTCCTAATCACCTGAGCCCAGGGGCGTAACTAGAAATCACAGGGCCCCATAGCAAAATGTTGTATGGGCCCCCCCCCCTGCAAACAGCCCCCCCCACAAAAAAAATGAACTAATGCCATTGAACAACAGATTACCACACTCATGTGGCACAGTACCCAGGCAACAGCTTGTATTAATTTTGAACATCAAAGTATGCAGTATACTGTATGCAGCCCCTGAAGGACACACATTGCTGACCTCCATGCCTTCTAACCAATTTCTGTTCTGTTATATAAAATGAAATAGATCAACTCACCATAATGCAGAATCAGTGGGAGCCCTGAGCGTTTTGCTTGCCACCGTCGCCTGCCACCAGATGCAACTTGTCACGGAATGTCTCTTGCCACATCACCTGCCACACATTGCGGATTATCTGCTTGCCACGTCGTCTGCCACCAGATGCAGATTGTCACTTGTCACAAGTTGCGGAATGTCACCTGCCACATGTCCACTTGCCACGTCCCGGATTGTCACTTGCCACGTCACCTGCCACACCTTATGGATTGTCACTTGCCACATCCCAGATTGTCACTTGCCACGTCACCTGCCACACATTACGGATTGTCACTTGCCACGTCACCTTTATATAGAAGTGGAAGTATGAAGTGGACTTCATACTTATTTAACTATTTCAGGGAACTTTTAATAAATCCCAAAATGTTTGGATTATTTTAGCGCTGCTAATGTTAAGGTATTTGTTGCTGTGACATATTTCTGCTTTAATGTTTTATTATTATAGTAGCTGCTCTTGTTATTTTAAAGTAACACACTTTCCATGAGCACTGAGGGAGAGATACCAACTGAGTGTTGAATTATTTCTCATTTTTTTTGCCACGTCACATGCCACACATTTTGGATTGTCACTTGCCACGTCCCAGATTGTAACTTGCCACACATTACGGATTGTTACTTGCCATGTCCCAGATTGTAACTTGCCACACATTACGGAATGTCACTTGCCACATCCCGTATTGCCACTTGCCACACATTATGGATTGTCACTTGCCACGTCCCGGATTGTCACTTGCCACACATTATGGACTGTCACTTGCCACGTCCCGGATTGTCACTTGCCACACATTACGGATTGTCACTTGCTACGTCGCCTGCCACATGTTACGGATTGTCACTTGCCACGTCACCTGTCACACATTACGGATTGTCACTTGCCACGTCCCGGATTGTCACTTGCCATATCACCTGCCACACATTACGGATTGTCACTTGCTGTGTCACTTTCCTGTTGTGTCCCAGAGTCCGGCAGCAGATTATCAGTCAGGCAGCAGAGAGATAATGTCATCTCTCTGCTTCCCGCCGCTGTCTCCACAGTGAGGGGGGAACTGCGCTGCAGGGATGCAGGGCGGGCGACGGCGGTGAGAGATGATGTCATCTCTATGCTCCCCTGCCCGCCAGCTCCCTGATTGGCCATCTCACTCACCCACGAGTCGCCCAGCTGTCTCACCAACTGAGCTGCCTGACAGCCCTCGGAGCCGCCCCCGCTCTCACCTGCAGACCCGTGGAGCCGTCCGCTCTCACCCACGGACCCACCTGTCCTCACTGGGTCCCACTCAGCTGCGGGCCCCATAGCGCCTGTGTGTGTTGCTTTGGCGGTAGTTCTGCCACTGCCTGAGCCCCATCTCGATCCAGCAATGTTGCTCGAGAGACTCCTCTCCTCATTGCCTGGGAAAGCAGCGTGGCGCCATTGGCTCCTGCTGCTGTCATTTAAAGTCAGTGAGCCAATGAAGAAAGAGAGGGGGCGGGGCCGGGCCGCAGCTCCATGTCTGAATGGCAAGCTGCTTGCTATGGGGGCACTAAACAGGAGGGAGGGGCCAAGTTCCTCCACCCCAAACTCACTCATCCATGTCTTTATGGACCTTGCTTTGTGCACTGGTGCGCAGTCATGTTGGAACAGGAAGGGGCCATCCCCAAACTGTTCCCACAAAGTTGGGAGCGTGAAATTGTCCAAAATGTCTTGGTATGCTGTTGCCCAACTCTTGAAAAACAACCCCACACCATAACCCCCCCTCTACCAAATGATTTGGACCAGTGCACAAAAGTAAAATTGTTGGCACTATATAAGTACCTGAAATGAATAAATAAAATAAAAATTAGCAAGGCACAAATGACTTGTAAGGCCTTGTTCACTTGGGAGGTATAAATCGATGCCACATGTGAGGGCTGTGTATACCCGTAGGTGGATGTTCAGGTGTTCCATGCATCCTGATGCAGACAGCCCCTTAGCTGTTAGTTGGGACGTAGTGGCTGCACAGACCCAGCGACCGCTCCCTGGGTGCATTCGGGGATGTGCACCCACGTAGATGTCACATTGGGAGCAGCGGCTGGGACTGCATCCCAATTGACATATAATAGGATGACAGGGAGGTCACGGAACATCTGTGCATCCATGTGCAAGTATATACAGCCCTTGCATGGGGCACGGATTCATATGCCCCATGTGAACAAGGTCTAATAGTTGTATTATTGCACCAAAATATTTTTGAATGTGTCCTGTATGCAGGCTTTCTTTGCACAAAGACCACTGCTAATTTCCAACAGTGCCCTTTATTCTGGGGGCAACTCTCTAAGGGGTCAATTCACTAAGAACAATGGCCAAACAAATGCAGTAAAATAATTCTATGCGGTAAATCAGTTTTGAAAGTACAATTCACTAAGAATGTTGCGATTAAAAAAAAAAAAATGAAAGGAAGAGTTTAAAAATAAGATAAAAAAGCAAAAAGAAATAAAGAAAGAAAAAAAAAAGAAGCACCCCTGTCCCCCCCTGCTCTCACGCAAAGGCGAACCCAAGCGTTGGTCTGGCGTCAAATGTAAACAGCAATTGCACCATGCATGTGAGGTATCACCGGGAAGGTCAGATCGAGGGCAGTAATTTTAGCAGTAGACCTCCTCTGTAAATCTAAAGTGGTAACCTGTAAAGGTTTTTAAAGGCTTTTAAAAATGTATGTAGTTTGTCGCCACTGCACGTTTGTGCGCAATTTTAAAGCATGTCCTGTTTGGTGTCCATGTACTCGGCCTAAGATCATCTTTTTTATTTCATCAAACATTTGAGCAATATAGTGTGTTTTAGTGCATTCAAACAAAAAAGTAAAGTTGCGCTACTATGAACAGCAAAACACAAAAATAGTAGCAGCCAGCATCAACAGTGTAGCGAACCATGCAGTAGAATACAAATAAATTTATAAATGCAGCGCTAATAAGTGATATATAAAACAAGGTGACAGCATGTCATCCCAGAGGTGGTGTAAAATTGATAATGGCTTGATGATAAAATATAAGCAAATGTGTACATTTGCTTGTATTGTTTTAGTGCATTAGTGTATTTTTAGTGCATTAAAATTTAAAAAGTGTGTTTTTTCCCCAGAAAATGCGTTTGAAAAATTGCTGTGCAAATACTGTGTGAAAAAAAAATGAAACACCCACCATTTTAATCTGTAGGGCCTTTGCTTTAAAAAAATATATAATGTTTGGGGGTTCAAAGTATTTTTCTTTCAAAAAAAATTGTTTTTTCATGTAAACAAATAGTTTCAGAAAGGGCTTTGTCTTCAAGTGGTTAGAAGAGTGGGTGATGTGTGACATAAGCTTCTAAATGTGCATAAAATACCAGGACAGTTCAAATGACCCCATTTTGGAAAGTAGACACCCCAAGCTATTTGCTGAGAGGCATGTCGAGTCCATGGAATATTTATATTGTGACACAATTTGCGGAAAAAAGACAATTTTTTATTTTTTTTTGCACAAAGTTGTCACTAAATGATATATTGCTCAAACATGCCATGGGCATATGTGGAATTACACCCCAAAATACATTCTGTTGCTTCTCCTGAGTACGGGGATACCACATGTGTGAGACTTTTTGGGAGCCTAGCCTCGTACGGGACCCCGAAAACCAAGCACCGCCTTCAGGATTTCTAAGGGTGTACATTTTTTATATCACTCCTCACTGCCTATCACAGTTTCGGAGGCCATGGAATGCCCAGATGGCACAAACCCCCCACAAATGACCCCATTTTGGAAAGTAGACACCCCAAGCTATTTGCTGAGAGGTATAGTGAGTATTTTGCAGACCTCACTTTTTGTCACAAAGTTTTGAAAATTGAAAAAAGAAAAAAAAATAAATTTTTCTTTTCTTTCTTCATTTTCAAAAACAAATGAGAGCTGCAAAATACTCACCATGCCTCTGAGCAAATAGCTTGGGGTGTCTACTTTCCAAAATGGGGTCATTTTGGGGGGTTTGTGCCATCTTGGCATTTTATGGCCTTCAAAACTGTGATAGGTAGTGAGGAGTGAAATAAAAAATTTACGCCCTTAGAAATCCTGAAGGCGGTGATTGGTTTTCTGGGCCCCATACGCAGCTAGGCTCCCAAAAATCCCACACATGTGGTATCCCCGTACTCAGGAGAAGCAGCAGAATGTATTTTGGGGTGTAATTCCACATATGTCTATGACATGTTTGAGCAATATATCATTTAGTGACAACTTTGTGCAAAAAAAAAAAAAAAAAAAAAGAAAGTTTGTCATTTTCCCACAACTTGTGGCAAAATATAAAATATTCCATGGACTCAACATGCCTCTCAGCAAATAGTTTGGGGTGTCTACTTTCCAAAATGGGGTCATTTGGGGGGGGGGGAGTGTTGAACTGTCCTGGCATTTTATGGCCTTCAAAATTGTGATAGGTAGTGAGGAGTGAAATCAAAAATTTACGCCCTTAGAAATCCTGAAGGCGGTGATTGGTTTTTGGGGCCCCGTACGCAGCTAGGCTCCAAAAATGTCCCACACATGTGGTATCCCCATACTCAGGAGACTCAGCAGAATGTATTTTGGGGTGCAATTCCACATATGCCCATGGCCTGTGTGAGCAATATATCATTTAGTGACAACTTTTTGTAAATTTTTTTTTTGGTCATTATTCAATCACTTGGGACAAAAAAAAATAATATTCAATGGGCTCAACATGCCTCTCAGCAATTTCCTTGAGGTGTCTACTTTCCATGGGGTCATTTGGGGGGGTTGTACTGCCCTGCCATTTTAGCACCTCAAGAAATGAGATAGGCAGTCATAAACTAAAAGCTGTGTAAATTCCAGAAAATGTACCCTAGTTTGTAGACGCTATAACTTTTGCACAAACCAATAAATATACGCTTATTGACATTTTTTTTTACCAAAGACATGTGGCTGAATACATTTTGGACTAAATGTATGACTAAAATTGAGTTTATTGGATTTTCTTTATAACAAAAAGTAGAAAATATCATTTTTTTCAAACTTTTCAGTCTTTTTCCGTTTATATCGCAAAAAATAAAAACGCAGAGGTGATCAAATACCATCAAAAGAAAGCTCTATTTGTGGGAACAAAAGGACGCAAATTTTGTTTGGGTACAGAATTGCATGACCGCGCAATTAGCAGTTAAAGCGACAGTGCCAAATTGTAAAAAGTGCTCTGGTCAGGAAGGGGGTAAATCCTTCCGGGGCTGAAGTGGTTAAGAAGACAATTTCTTCACTTTGGAGGGATCTCTTCTAAATTCCCTTTTTACCTACGGAACAGGAATTTCAGGGAAATTTTCCTAATTTGATACAAATGGGGAAAAAACAGATGGGTTCAGGCCATGCTCCACTTTGCCCAAAAAAAAATAAAATAAAATAAATTAGGCTTTAAATATATTTAAAAAATTAAAAACTCTGTTGAATAAGACCTTAGTTCATATAAGGACAGGACAGATGTAAAAAAAAACTATATACACTCTGTCATGTTGCGTGATTTACCGTAACTTTTTTAAATATGGTGTTCAAAAAAATTAAGTGTCTCTTATCTATGGTAACCAATTAATTTTGCTTTTTCAATTCTGCAGTGGGAAATTCTAAAAATTCTAGCACTGATGCAAGTGGTTTCTATATGCAAACTCCTCTTTTAATTTTCTCTACTTTTTTTTTTTTTTACCATATCCTGCTATAGTGAGTTACTAGTCACTTGTGTATTCTATTAGAATTCTGAACAACAATTTCATATGCAAATGAAAATGAAACAGCATTTAAAGCTATGGCTTAAAACAGCCATACATAAAACCAAATTTTTATGTGTTCAATAGGGATCAAACAGTGTCGACCTTAAGACAAACCACCTACATGAAAGTATAAAAAGCAAAGGAACGTGCACAAAAAAAAAAGAAAAGGATGCGTTTTGCAGCTTCTCCGACAATCAATTTTCACACCCTAAATACCTCTCGAATCAAAGAAGATCCCTGCAGACTCTCACTTACAAGATTATTGATCAGCGAGAGGCTGCCTTGCTTAATATTATGTGTGTTTCATTTCAGAGGTTATGGGTCGGACAACTGACAAGAACTACTCAACCTTGACAAACTTCTAAACTGACTGAATCACCCTTTACCAGCAGGAGGAAATAATGACTGAGGCAGAGAGGAGAACCGTTTAATTTCTCGATGCTGGCAGTACTCAAAGCTGTTTATTCTTTAAGGAATTAAAGTGTGAGTCCCGATAAAATAAAAGTTGATCTGTGGACTCCTAATGCTGTTCGGCAAACACAGCAGGCTGTGATAAAAGTCAGAAAGTCTGCACAGTTAACCACAGGCTGGATAAAGATATTGTTAAAGGGAGCTGCCATAGCTGACTTGCTTCTGAAAATGTTCTGCCCCGTACACACGATCGGACTGTCCGATAACAAAACCGTGGAATTTTGTTCGAAGGGTGTTGGCTCCAACTTGTCTTGCATACACACGGTCACACAAATGTTGGCCAACAATTCCGAACGTAGTGACGTACAAGACGTACGTGATATCTCCATTACGAACGCTAGTTTTAACTGACTGAGCGCTTCCGGCTCGTCCTTGATTCCGATCATGTGTGTTTGTACTTTGGACTTTTGTCCGATGGAATTGTGTACACACGATCGGAAAGTCCGACAACACACATTTGTTGGTGGAAAATTTGAGAACCTGTTAGCCAACATTTGTTGGCAGAAAGTCTGATTGTCCAATGGAGCATACACATGGTCGGACTTGCCGCCAACAAGCTCACATCCAACATTTCCCGTCGGAAAATATGATCGTGTATACGCTGCATATGATGTCTGGCCTGGAACAAGCATGCAGGAACCAAAGTCAGACTAAAATCAGAAGTCCTGACATGTAGGTTTGTCACAGGTCGGTGAAAACAATGGAATAGCATGACAACTGGGCAATTGGTATTTTTGGGCCTCATGCACACTGGGCATTTTGAAGCTACTTCTAGAGGCTTCAGGCGTTTTTATTTCCTGCCTCTAAACTGCCCTGCATGTTATCCTATGTTACATAGTTGCATAGTAGGTAAGGTTGAATAAAGACAATAGTCCATCCAGTTCAACCCGTGTGATTGGTGTACGTTTGTCAGTGTGGATACTCATTTCCCATATCCCTGTATGTTGTGTTCTCTAAGATATACGTCCAAAAGTATTTAAAAAATATACATACTCCCCGCTGACACCACCAATTATGGAAGAGAGATCCACTTCCTTATCGCCCTGACAGTGAAAAACCCCCCTATGCAGCTTAAGATCTTTCAATCTCATTGTGTGGCCCTGTGTCCTCTTACACTCCCTGAGAATTAAATGTTTTTTCCTATGCTGGGATCCCCATTGAGATATTTGTAAAATGCTATCATGTCCCCCCTCAAGCATTTCTTCTCCAGGGAGAATACATTTAGTGCTTGTAGACGTTCCTTGTAATTGAGGTCCTCCATTCCCCTTAATAATTTTGTTGCCCTTCTCTGTACTCTCTCCAGTTCCAGCACACCCTTCCTGGAGGACTGGATGGAATACTCCAGATGTGGCTGAACCAGAGTTTTATAAAGTGGCAGGATTATCGTTCTATCTCTGGAGTATATCCCTTTTTTTATGCATGCTAATATTCTGCCAGCCATGCTAGCTGCAGTTTGACATTGCATGCTATTGCCCAGTCTGGCTTCTACCAGAACCCCCAGATCTTTCTCCATCCTTGACTCCCCCAGAGGTCCCCCCCCTAGTGAGAACTTTGTGTTTATGTTATTGGCCCCCAAGTTCATCAGTTTACATTTCTAAACATTAAACCTCATTTGCCATGTACATGCCCAACCCATTATTTTATTAAGTTCTTCCTGTAAAATTTATATATCCTGATGTGAAGTTATTGCCTTACTTATTGTTGTGTCGCAAAAACTGAGATTAAGCTATTTATAGCGACCTCTATATCATTTATGAATAAATTAAACAGAATTGTTCCCAAGACAGAACCTTGGGGAACCCCACTTACCACTCCAGACCAGTCTGAGTACATGTTATTTATCACCACCCTTTGGACACGCCCCTGAAACCGTTTTCTATCCAAGAACAAACCCTATGGTCCATGCCTGCAGACCTCAGTTTGTAGATTAAGCATATATGGACAACTGTGTTGAATGCTTTTGCAAAATCCAGATACACCACATCATGCACACATAGGCCTTTAACAGCGTTTTCAGGCAGGAGAGTTTAATGGCAGGAAAAAAAATCCACTGCCAGTGCGTCCTGGAGCAGCAGCGTTTTGGCAGAAAAAACGCTTGAAGCTGCTAAACGTGTCTAAATGCACCTAAACGCTTGGCGCGTTTAGTGCATGAGCGTTAATTTATTTCAATGGCCAAAATAACTTCTTTATTCTGCCCAATAAATTAATTAACACCCAAACGCTTGACACCGGCACATAGTTGGCTGATTCATAAAAGACACAAGTCCATCCAGTTCAACCAATAAATGAAAAAAAAAATATCCTAAAACACACAACCCTATATACACAATCCCATACCCACAGTTTATCCAGAGGAAGGCAAAAAACCCCAGCAAAGCATGATCCAATTTTCTCCAGTAGGGGAACAAATTCCTTCCCGATCTCCCGAGAGGCAATCAGATATTCCCTGGATCAACTTTACCTATAAATGTTAGTGTCCAGTTATAGAAGTGTATAAACGCAGTACACACTTTTACAAGCATCAGGTGTTTTTTTGCCAAATAGCTGCTGCCAGGAGGAGGCTTAGGGAAGTTAAAAAAAAATCAGTGTGCATGAGGCCTTAGGAGAGGATAATAGTGTCAGCCTCAGACCCCTTTCACACTGGGGCGGTTTGCAGGCGTTATTGCGCTAAAAATACCACCTGCAAACCGACCCAAAACAGCCGCTGCTGTTTGTTCAGTGTGAAAGCCCGAGGGCTTTCACACTGAAGCAGTGCGCTTGCAGGAGAAGAAAAAAACTCCTGCAAGCCGCATCTTTGGAGCGGTGAAGGAGCGGTGTATTCACCGCTCCTAAACCGCTCCTGCCCATTGAAATCAATGGGGCAGCGCGGCTATACCGCGGCAATACCGCGGCTATAACCGTGCTATACGAGCGGTTTTAACCCTTTTTCGGCCGCCAGCGGCGGGTTAAAACCGCACCGCTAGCGGCCGAATACCGTGGTAAAGCAGCGCTAAAAATAGCGCTGTTTTATCGACGACGCCCCCTACCGCCCCAGTGTGAAAGCAGCCTTAAATTAGAACTATAGGCAAAACTTTTTTTTTTCATTTTGGATAGAGTCAGGGAGGGTCATCACCCCTGTTAGTTTATTGTGTTACATTGTGGAGATTTTCCTTCACTTCCTGTCCTATAGCCAAACAGGATGTGAGAGGATATCCCTGCAAATTTAGAGAATCACTTGGGGTCACCAAAACTAGTATTCCCATTGGAAGATTTTCCCTCTATTACTTTTCTGGGGACAACCCATCCCACAAATGTGGGATTTTCTTTTTTTCTTTTTTTTCAATATTCTTTTATTGAAAAAATTCCTTTTAACATATAAAGAGTAAGTGGAATTTTCTTTTACTATCACTTTCAAAGATAATGGTAAACAGGACAAATAGAGAGGGTGAAGCTCCCTAACAGGGGTACAGACAGCAATAAAAACTGACAGGTGTTCTAATTCCTCTCCACTCTATCCAAAACAACAACAACAAAAAAGTTTTGCCTTTAGTTATACTTTAATTTTTTTTCAGTGCAGGTTTCCTATAACAGTGAGGCAGAAAAATGACCCTGAGCCACTGAGAGCTCCCTCTAGTTGCTCATTTTCAAATCTCTATATTATTTAACAACTTAAATGTCTGAGCCATTTTCATGTTTCAAATTTGAACCTGTTATTTTCCTTTGGTGGTACTATCTCCCAAGAGTGATTGATTTAACTAAAGCAAAAAATAGAAAATAAATATATTATGTATATAATATATATATATATATATATATATATATATATATATATATATATATATATATATATATATATATAAAATATATATATATTCCTGGGGTGGGGGGTGTTCGGATCATCCCTAATTATAAGTCATCTTTATTTTGCCCACCTTAATCCGTGGCTATGTACACATGTGATCTATAGAGTAACTCAGCGAAGCACTGCTGTCTATGGACAGCTAGCATAGATGTCAAATATAGATAATGATGACCTCTTATAACTTGAAAAAAAGAGACAAAAACAACTTAATCATGCTAAAATTTTATTCAGAGTTTATAACTGTAAAATTGAAAGGATTTAATAGAAATCAAATAGTAATCAAAGATAAAGAGAGTGTTAAGGGATTTAATCAAGATCACAGCACAGATATTTATCAGCTTCATTCAAAATAGTGCATCTGGTAAGCTCCTCCGAATGCCCGGATTATAACATTCAATTGTTTCCTTTACTGCAGTTTTAAGTACAGGACAATGTAAGTGATTTATTTAAACTTTTGTCACCTTTATTGCTCCTGGTCATATAAGTAAACATTATTCTAGGCTTATTTATACACATGTATGCAAACCTTTTTGTAACCGTTTTAAATCATTTAACTTAAATGAAAACCTTGCCTTTTGTGAATTTGTTCTTTTTAGTACCCCCCCCCCCCCTCTGAATACAGCCCACCTGGTAAGAAACTTACTTTCCTCCCCAGTCCCATGATCTTCCTTGCTGGACAGCCTCTGCAATGAAAAACATCCCAGTTGGTATATCGCTGCCTCAGTAATTCCTATAGGTGGGCCATTCTTGTGACTGCCTCCAGCCATCCAACCATACAGCTCATCTATAGAAATAAATAGAGCCAAGGCAACGCATGCACAGTAGGAGGAGGTCCCAGCTAGGTTATTTTACTTGCCAAGGCTTTGTGGTACCAAGCAAGGCAGCAGAACAAAAAAGTGGGAGCATGGAGGAAGGAGCTGTGATCAGGGTGTATCTGGCCACCTTGGTCCTTCACCAATCACTCTTTTCTTTCAGCAGGAATGCGGGGGAATGCAGTTCCAGCACCTCCAGTACTGAATGTATGTGAAGGCAAGGGGTTCTTGGGTGTGATGTAGTGTCCATTGATGGTGGCTGCTGGGAGATCTATTGTCGCTGGGGTGGATCTGTTGTTGAGGTAGGGGTCTATTGTTGCAGTAGAGGTCTTATTTTGCTAGGAGGGATTTACTGTTGAGGGAGGGGGCTATTGTTTGCTGGCTGCTGGAGGGTCTAATAATGCTGGCAGGGGGGGTCTTTTTTCCTGGGGTGGATCTTTTGTTGCTGGGGGTCTATTGGTGCCTGGGAGGTGTTCTATTGTTGTTGGAGGGGCTATTGTTGCTGGCTACAGGAAATCTATTTTACTGCTTTTCCTGTTATCCTTAACAAATTCCATACAAATTCCATAGCACCACAAAATGATACTTGGCAGGAAGGGTACTGCCAGGTGGGTAGGGGGTGGAACCAAGGGATGGTGCTCGGGCATGTAGGGGCTGTAGATAAGGGGTGACTTGCACCTATTCTCTGAAAAAAAGCTCTGACTGATCATGGAGAGGCGGATTTACTAAAACTGGAGAGTGCAAAATTTGGTTGCATAGAAATCAGCTTCCAGGTTTCATTGCCAAAGCTTAACTGAACAAGCTAAAGTTAGAAGCTGATTGGCTACCATGCACAGCTGCACCAAATTCTGAGTGCTCCAGTTTTAGTAAATCTCCCCCATAGTACAAGTGTTTGTGCCCATATTGTGTGCTAATCGGGAGAAAAGCTAGTAGCTCGTAGTTTGTTCACAATCTAACATGAAGCATCATTTTGGATATTAAGGGTTACTGTGCCCAGTGCTTTTTGAACAATGTTATTACATCCATGTTTAAATTAATTAAATGGAAAGCGCCTTTGCTTATAATCAGAGCTATAATTCAACCTTTTATTGTCTTTTTATAGCAATCAAGGCTCCATTTTGAAATCTCCCTAATTTTAAGACAAAGAAATCAGCTTAACTCAGTACAAGAAAGAGATATTGTCCCTTTAACCCTGCAGAATTCCCCATTTCCCTCTAGTACTTAACATTTTTCACTATGTTGTGACTGCTATTATTCCATTTAACACTAGTTAATCTGTATCAGAGGTATATAGAAACCCTCTTGATGATAGGGTTGGAAAGCTTCCAGAGCTGGCAGGTTCCTAGCACACACACACACACACATACACACACACACACACCACTCCGTGTGTTTTGATCCTAACATCAGCTCCCTGCTATTTGGACTGGCTGCCAACTCGTTCTTGGATAAGCCTCTCGCTCAGCTCCCACAAGGCCTCTGCCGTCTCCTCTCTCTGGGCCTCCTGTGATGGCAGGCAACGGCAGCAGTTGTTAAAGTACATTCCTCCAAGGCCCTCCAGGTCTGGGGAGATGGCGCAGTAGACAGACGTGGCAGCCCCTTGTTGCTAAAAGAGAAAAAAAGAAAAGAGATGTATCAATTGAATGAGGCTGTGTTAATTGTACATGCAGAACCAAAAGAACATCAGTGCATTATTAGCATTAGAAGATCTGCTGAGCTTTCAGAAATCAGCTGGTTTGTTTACAGCACAACTTCAGTGCTACCTGTTTAGTCATTGCCTAGAGAAGAAGTTCTTAACATCCCCCTCCCCCCCAAATGATGGTGGCATGGACTAGATCTCTGAGTATTAAAAAAAAAAAAAATTAGAGCAGATTTTTAACTATCACCGTTATCGATATGAATTGAGTAGCCTAACCAATCAGCAATCAGATCACCAAACAGGAACATCTTTTAACTTTTATTACTGCTGGTTGATATGTTGGCTAGGATGGAGTTCAATAGCTACCTCGATTGGGGCTCTACATACAGCTTTTTTTTTGTTACTCCTAAGTAGAATCAAAGGTGGAATCAAACTTGTATCAGATGGCATGCCAGTAACTTTGTCAGAAACTGTACCTCAATTCCATGTTTGATTGCACAAAAACAGGAGCAAATACACTATATTACCAAAAGTATTGGGACACCGGCCTTTACACGCACATACATTTTAATGGCATCCCAGTCTTAGTCCGTAGGGTTCAATATTGAGTTGGCTCACCCTATGCAGTTAGAACAGCTTTGACTTTTTTGGGAAGGCTGTCCACAAGGTTTAGGAGTGTATCCAGAAGCGCATTTGTGAGGTCTGGCACTTATGTTGGATGAGAAGGCCTGGCTTGCAGTCTCCGCTCTTCTTCATCCCAAAGGTGTTCTATCGGGTTCAGGTCAGGACTCTGTGCAGGCCAGTCAAGTTCCTCCAACACAAATTCGCTCATCCATGTCTTTATGGACCTTGCTTTGTGCACTGGTCCAAATCATTTGGTAGAGGGGGGATTATGGTGTGGGGTTGTTTTTCAGGGTGGGCTTGGCCTCTTACTTCCAGTGAAGGGAGCTCTTAAGGTGTCAGAATACCAAGACATTTTGAACAATTTCACGTTCCCAACTTTGTGGGAACAGTTTGGGGATGGCCCCTTCCTGTACCAACATGACTGCGCACCAGTGCACAAAGCAAGGTCCATAAAGACATGGATGAGCGAGTTCGGGGTGGAGGAACTTTACTGGCCTGCACCTCAACCCAATAGAACACCTTTGGGATGAATTGCAAGCCAGGCGTTCCCGTCCACAGGTGCCTGACATCACAACGGCGCTTCTGGAAGAATAGAATGTGCTTCTGGAAGAATGGTCAAACATTCCCATAGACACACTCCTAAACCTCGTGAGCAGCCTTCCCAGAAGAGTTGACGCTGTTATAGCTACATAGGGTAGGCCAACTCAATATTGAACCCTACGGACTAAGACTGGGATGTAATTAAAGTTCATGTGCGTGTAAAGGCAAGCGTCCCAATACTTTTGGCAATATAGTGTATATTAATAGTTGTAGCTAGGTTGTGTTTTTTGTGGATTGCCATGTTTTTATACAGTAAATAGATACAATAAAATCTTTATGATTACAGGGTAACACACATTTTGGTGCCCCAAATGTTAGGCCTGTTCCTGGGTATATATGACCCGCTGATTCAAAAAATGACACGTGTTTTTCCCTATCAGCTCTAGTTTTGAAATACAGCATAAATGCCATATACCACTCTTCACTCTGGTCACCCGTCAAAAATCTGGATATTAATATAGCAAAATACGTTGGGATGATTCAGGCAGCACCATCGTGAAAGTAGCCATAACCTCTACGGTACTCACTCTGATAAAATGAAACAATATGATTGGCAATATACACACACCTCCTATATGATCATAACTATCATATAGTTAATAGCTTACACTTTAGAATCCATTGTTTCCAATGTAAAATTATATTTGGAAGTATCAAAACACTCTCACTATATCTGCCAACTACGCAAAAACACAAACTAGATAACAGAAAAACAAGTTGCTCAGCAGGAGCTTTTCAAAAACTGACAAAAAAATTATATAATTTCAACCATATCTAAGAAACTAGAGACTAGATACATTCTAGCCAATGCCATTTTCGGAATCAGCTCCCCAAATAACCCTAAGAACAGGTCTAAAAAGCAAGGCACCAAGAAAAAAGTTTTTTTTTTTGGGCAGCGTTATCTTTCAGTTGTTTTGTTCTTAACTATCCGTATGTAAAATAAGACCCAACAATCTACATCATTTGAAGTCACACTGGTACCCAATTGTAATGATGATGATGATGATGATGATATTGGCAGTCTTGGGAATAATGTATGGGTACATACTAGACAGTCCATTTAGGATCTATTATCGTAAACACTTTAATAACCCCTAGTCTGATATAAATGTGGTAAGTAACAGGGGCATATGCCAATAAATGTTGAGTTGCTAGACATTAGTCCTCCCCTTCATCCAAGTATCCCTGATGAAGCTGATTCATTCCTGCTGTCTACCTAAGTAAAAGTACAGTACTCCTGCCACCAGCCTGGTCAGAGGTTTACAGAAGGAGTGTCAAGGAATGTGGGTCGATAATATACGTGTTACATAACCTAATCCACACTTGGGTGGATCTTTCTTTTCAAAAATGCAATTATATTTAATTAAAGTCATCCAATATAAAACTGTGATGACAGTCTTTCTGGGTTGAATAAAGAGTAACACAATGGCGGACATTCATACCTTTCCTTAAAGCCCAACTTCACTTTTTTTAAAAACATATGCATTCAGTGGCCAAGGTCTTCAATAGTGGACCATTGTTTAGCTACTGCCATGAATAAAAAGTTATACTAGTGGTTTAGTAGGATGCCTAAAAACAAAATGTCCAGGTCACCCAATGGGTCAGTTTCATAAATGGTCATTTCTAAAAGATGATGGAAAAAATAGGCGTGTTGCCCAACCAATCAAGAAAAAAAACTATAATTGCTAGCTCAGTTTCCTTTGGAAAGTCATTATGCAAATGGGCCCCTTTTTGAATGGTGACTAGAAGGTAGCCATATCTGTTTTTTTCCTTATTTTCATAAAATGGTGCTTCCAAGACACTGAGTCTTCAGTGGATTTTTGGGGCTTACTATGATGAAAGTCTGCACATTTTTTCACTGTCTATGTCCAGCTGAAAATTCATATATACAGTATGTGTAGCAGATAAGGAAGAAGGTATGTCTATCCTCTGAATCTTTCAGTTGTGTGTAACTAGAGCTCCTGCTATTCAGGTCAAAGTCTATTCATGGTAGATTAGTAAAGTGAGCCTGGTGCGTAGATGGAGAGTAGCCTAGAGCTTCATCTGCTGGCTGCAAGTTGTATGAAGCTCCATGGTCTAAGCTTTCCCAGGGCTAAGGAGCACTTTGTGAAGGGAAGGGCAATGAGTCAGATGCTACCCATACTATGAAGTACAGGGTATTTCTCTTCACGTACAGTGGCCAAATGAAAAATATACACTGGGGAGAAACAAGCATTTATGAGAACCCATTGCTTTGCCCTGCACAGGTTCACTTTATATTGTGATGAAAGAGCTTGATACAACATCTAGCAGAAGACACAAACCTTGGACCCTAGGAAGGCAGCATGAGTTGATCTGATAAATAGGATAAATAGAATAAACAGGAATATGTGTGGGCAGCACAGAGGCTTAGTGGTTAGCGGTTAGCACATCCGCCTATCAGCACCAGCGTCACCGGTTTGCATCCTTCCACATTCCAAAGACATGCTGGTAAATTAATTGTCTCCTATCTAAATTGGCCCTAGTATGTGTGTTATATAGGGACCTTAAATTGTAAGTTCCTTGAGGATAGGGAGCAATGTAAATGTACAATATATGTAAATTGACAATGCAATATGAATACCTGAAGTAAATAAATAAATATCCTAATTAGTTATATAACTATAATGCCCCGTACACACGGTCGGATTTTCCAACGGAAAATGTGTGATAGGACCTTGTTGTCGGAAATTCAGACCGTGTGTGGGCTCCATCGGACATTTTCCATCGGATTTTCCGACACACAAAGTTTGAGAGCAGGATATAAAATTTTCCGACAACAAAATCCATTGTCGGAAATTCCGATCGTGTGTACACAAATCCGACGGACAAAGTGCCACGCATGCTCAGAATAAATAAAGAGATGATAGCTATTGGCCACTGCCCCGTTTATAGTCCCGACGTACGTGTTTTACGTCACCGCGTTTAGAACGATCGGATTTTCTGACAACTTTGTGTGACCGCGTGTATGCAAGACAAGTTTGAGCCAACATCCGTCAGAAAAAATCCTAGGATTTTGTTGTCGGAATATCCGAACAAAGTCCGACCGTGTGTACGGGGCATAAGAGTTAATATGTTATAAATTATATTATACCTTACACTCAACATATACCAAACAATCAAGCCCTATGCATGCACCCACAGAACTACATATGGGAATAACCTCAATCTATAGGGCAACCGAACAGCACAAATTCACATTTATTTCTACTACTGTAGCAATCAGGCTTCTCAAAGCGATCGTCTCTCCTCCTTCCCAGAAATCAATTGCCGGCTCTTATTTAAAGGTACGATGTTGAACATCATTCCTTTGAAGGATGGACTCTGCCTCTTCAAAATCACAGCCCGCTAATGCCGAGGAGCAATATCATCTGACACATCTGATATAAAAAAATATGGCTGAGAATTAACCCAGGCACTCCAATTAAGCCCATCACGGTAAGTGCAATTGGGCTGCGAGCCAAAACTGTCCATACATTTCTGGTCAGGAGTATTTCACTCTGGCAAACACTGCTGGGAGTGTTAGTGTTTAAAGAAATCTCCCCCATACATTGTAGGGATGCCAGGCAAAGTTAACCCGTGTGCTGCTAATAAAACCTTTTACAAATTTAGGCACACTTTCAGAAATTATTGGAACTACAAGAAAATGTAATTTCTAAATATACTGTATATTTGAAAATTTTTGCAAATGCTATTGTTCCTCTGCTAGACTCCTGTAAACAATTTTTTTTTTCAAAAGCTATATTTGCTAAATGCACAAAATTAATTATATGGTAATCAGTCAATTAACATTATTTCTCTGTGGCTTTTCATTTCTGCTCTCTGACTCATACGGAATTTTTTTCAGCTTATCTGACCAATACTGAAGTGCAAGTGAGAGTTTTGGCTCCAGAAATATCTGCACACAGATTATTTGCATGTTATAGGCAACATTCAGATGCAATTTCATTGAGGTGCATTTTGGCATTGTACATGCATTGCCATTCATCACTGTGGAAGTTGCGTTTTAGTGGAAATGCATCAAACATACAGCAAATGGGATCTTTTTCCAATTCAAGATGCAGAGGTACAAATGTCACCATAAACATACTGTATCACACTTGAAAATACATTTATTGAGGGGCAGGAGGCGAAGCCTAGCGGAGCAGACATGCATTGTTAGAGCTCCACACCGCTGAGGAGAGAAGAGAAGGACAAAGCGGAGCCTGCAGGCTCAAAAGGTATCCATTTGAACCTTTTTGCCCCAGGGAACAAACTGTGAAAGTTTGGGCAGGAAATATGGTACTGGGAGGAAACCGTGGCAGAAATAAAAATCACCTCACAAAGAGCTCACAGGCACTCACTGCAGCTGAAGCAGCTCCAGTCACCTCACAAGATACAGCATCAGGGCGCTCTCACAGACAGAAAATGTCACAGCAAGACTCTCCATTTGAGTCAGATACAGAACAAATCCTCTCACAAACTTCTCCACAAGCCTCCTCAGTATCCCCAGTAATATTATTACAATTTGAAAAGATGCTTCATAAGGCTTTAAAACAAACCTCAGACCAAATAACAAAAAGCCTAACCAAAGAAATAAGAGAGCTGGGAAACCGCACCGCAGCCTTAGAAATAAAAAAGGATGAAATTGAAATTACAACCCAAGAAAATATAACAGAATTGGAACAATTAAAAAAAGAGAATTTAATACTTCAAACTAAGCTCGAAGATAACGAAAATAGAGCCAGACATTCAAACTTGCGCATAAGGGGAATACCTGAAACTGTGACAGACCTGCAATCTACTATTACTGCTCTATTACAAGAACTAAAGCCAGATATCCCTATTGAACGTTTAGAACTGGACAGAGTACACAGAGCCCTCACAGCCAAAAAGAAAGATGGACCCCCACGTGATATAATCACAAAATTTCATTATTACAGAATGAAAGAACAAATACTAATTGCTGCAAGAGAAAAAAAGGAACTTAATTTTCAAGGACACAATTATCAAATTTTTGCTGACCTATCCCAACTTACTATTACTAAAAGACGATCCATGAAACCCCAACTAATGGAACTGCAACGCCACAACATTATGTATCAATGGGGCTTCCCCTTTTCAGTCAGATTTAACTACCAAGGTACAATTTACAGAAGCAGATCAGCAGATGAACTACAACAAACCCTTTTAAAATTAAATCTGACAGAACCCACAAGCAGCAACACTCCCACACGCAGAAGAATGGCGTCATCTTCACCTCCAGGCAGCACCCAGAAAATTTCAGAACAAAATGGGAATCATCATTCTCACAAAAGAGGCCGTTATGCCACATCATCCATGGACCAAGAAGATTCAATGGACTGACATCCTAATTCCTGATATCTCTTCATTTATTATACTAAGAGATGGTTCTCTATAAAAAAAAACCTGTATTTATAACTGAATGTAACTGCATTCTGATAGTCACACACTGTGTGGGATCATGTTACATTCCAGTTATATTTTTTATTACTTGTGATTCATATAGCCTTAGAATATATAAGTGAAATAAGGAAATTCTTGTTCAGTTATATATTATCAGGTAATAACAATAGATTTATTACTTTTTAGGACAAATATGTTCAATAATCCAGAAGTAATGGAAGCTTTTTCTTTCTTTTCTTAAAACAAATATATTATTACCTAACTAGTTCCTAGAATTATGTTTTTGTTTATTCTAATCTGAAGCAATACAACCTCAATTTTATGAGTTAACATATCTAAACAGTTACATATGAATAAAATATGTAATTGTTTACTCTAAAAGGGTTAAAATCCCAAAATAATTCAAACTATCTTCATCAATACCAAAGTTATTAACAGTACCTTTCTAACTGAATTATTTAGCCTAGGGCAAGACTAACCATATACAACCACCCTGGAATAAATAATTTCAACAAAAACTATATTCTGCACTCCAATTAAGGAAACATCATTTTGATGTCTTTTGACATAGCACTTCTCTCCTGTAAGCGGAAGATCCGTGTACCCCCATTAGCCCTCCTCATTCTCCCAACCATATTATGTGGGAGTGTGACGAAGGCACTTATTCCCCTGAGAGAGATATTTATTCTCTTTCACGGGTAAATTGTGATTACTTGCAAAAAATAATTTATACAATGTATCATCTAATCTCATATGTTTTTTGTTTACTCTTTACTCCAGAATTCACTGGTTTCTTTTCTATCTATTCATCTCTTCAGTCCACACAGGTTGATCTGCGCAGTCAGCTCTGCATAACAAAAAGTAAGTCAAAACTATTTGATCTATTGCCATGGCACCACTGAATATACTTTCCCTGAATGTTCAGGGAATAAATGTCCCTCAAAAAAGGACCAAAGCCTTCCGTACTTTCCATAACAAGAAGGCTCACATAGTATGCCTCCAAGAAACACACTTCACCAAAGATTCTACTCCAAAATATATTTCTCCTTTTTATCAACAAATTTACACGGCTTCTGCCTGTACCAAGCAAAGGGGAACTCTAATTGCATTTCACCGATCCACACCATTCACCTTATCATCAGAAATTAAAGACCCAGAAGGTAGATACCTGATACTCATGGGTTATATAATGGATACAGCAATCACGGTGATTTCCTACTACGCTCCTAACAAACAACCTACACCATTCCTCTCACATATATTACAAGTGATTAATACACACAAAATAGGAACAGTGATAATGTGTGGGGATTCGAACCAGGTCCTTCTCCCATTTCTAGATAAATCACCTTTTACACCATCCAAAATAACCTCTAGATTACCTTTTTCTCAACTTCTTTCCAAATACAATCTGGTAGATTCATGGAGAGAAAGTAACCCAATGAAAAAGAAATTCACTTATTTCTCGCACCCTCATCAAACCTTCACCAGAATAGATCATATTTTTTTAACAATAGGAATGATACCAGAAATTATTGCATCAGATATAATTCCGATTCCGTGGTCTGACCATAATGCAGTATACACTACTATAGCCTCAGCCATACCAAAAGCGCATGACCCAACGTGGTACTTACCGGACATAATGCTCAAACACCCACTACATCAGATGGCCATTGAACAAGCTTTAAAGGAATACATATCAATTAATAATACAACAGACATCTCCCCAATAACACTGTGGGAAGCTCATAAGCCTGTCTTGCGTGGTACAATACAAAGACAAATGGCACTATTTAAACGGGAACGCAAAAATCTAGCAAAAAAACTAGAACTCAATTTTAATGCAGCCTACATATCATTTCAAGATAATCCATCTCAGAGTACAAAATCTCATCTGGAAAAATCTAGATTGGAATACGATCTATTTCTCACTGAGTCAGTTGATAAATCCCTCAAACGCTCCAAACACAATTTCTACATGAATACAAACAAACCAGGTACATATTTGGCTCGGGCATTAAATTCAACTAACAAATCTTTCAAACCAATACGTTTGAAATTATTAAAAAATGTTTACACTTGTAATCCAGTTAAAATAGTCCATAAATTTCACTCACATCTCGCAACTTTATACAAGACAAACAATGAATTTAATCCTACAGAGGCTGAATCCTTCTTCTCAAAAATAACCTTACCTGAGTTATCTCAGAATCAAAAAAGCAGTTTGGATGAGCCTATAACTATAGATGAAGTTGCTAACGCCATAAAAGACCTAAAACTTAACAAAAGACCAGGCCCAGACGGCTACTCGGCTTTATACTATAAAACATTCTCAGAAATACTCTCTCCCATTCTCACTGAAACTTTTAACAAACTTCTAGATGGACATTCTTTTCGGCAAGAAACACTAATGGCAATTGTTTGTATGATCCCAAAACCCCTTTCTGATGATACTTCCTGTATGAATTATCGGCCTATCTCTCTGTTAAACCTCGATATTAAATTATTAGCAAAAATAATAGCAAAACGCCTCAATAGCATTATAGGAAAATTAATACATAGAGATCAAGTAGGCTTCATGCCAAATAGACAGGCAGGCAATAATATACGCAGGGCAGTGTTATTGGCACATATTGCTAAAAAACGGAAAATCCCTTTATGTTTTCTATCTCTCGATATTAAGAGGGCATTTGACACAGTATCCTGGCAATATATGCAATATTCATTACAAAAATGGGGTTTTGGACCCCACTTTTTAACATGGATCAAAGCATTATATAATAAACCCAAAGCCTATATAAAATATGCTGGATACAAATCTGAAGCCTTTAATATCGAAAGAGGTACCCGACAGGGTTGCCCATTATCTCCCTTATTATTTGCCCTTATACTCGAACCCATGGCCCAATACATCAGAACAAACCAAACTATAACTGGCATTGAAGTAGGAGGTATTACACACAAATTATGAATATTTGCAGACGATATATTACTTTTTCTATCATCACCACAGGTCTCTGGTCCTAACTTAATACCAGCTCTTAATGGATTTGCAGCCCTATCCGGCCTTATGATTAATCCTAAGAAATGCCTAGTGCTTAATATTTCACTCACAAACATGGAATTGATCCCGGCTAGGGCTGCACTCCCATTCACATGGGCAGAAAAATCAATCCCATATCTTGGAATTCATTTAACAGCATCTCATTCTGACTTATTCTCAACCAATTATCCTCCTGTATTAAGACAGATCACAAATCTAATAAAACAATGGTCGCAACTTCCTTTATCCTGGATAGGGAAGAATAATGCAATCAAAATGACTATTCTACCCAAATTGCTTTATCTATTCAGAGTCCTCCCTATTCCAATTCCTTCCTATTTTTTGAGAATAGTACAAAAAAGAGCAACTTCGTTTATATGGGGCTCTTCTAAACCACGTATACCTATACACACACTACATCTTCCCAAAAATAAAGGAGGCCTGGGATACCCTAATTTTACTAACTACTACAGAGCAGCACATTTGGCCAGTCTGTCCAAATACCATGCAAAACAGGAAATCCCATTATGGGTATTTATAGAGGCTTCAGAAAATGACCCTCTATTAATATCAAATTTATTATGGCTTGATCCTAAAGACCGCTTTAAAATTCATAATCCCATAACTAAACACTTCTTATCTCTCTGGGATAAACTAAAAACCAAATATCAGTTACAATCTCCACACAATCCTCTCCTTTCTTTTATCAGAAATCCGGCCTTTTATCCGGCATGGATCTACCCAAATTCTTTTAAAGCTTGGACAACATCAGGCATTCAGACACTAAATGACTTCATAGCATCTAAATCATTCCTTTCATTCCCATCGCTAAGAGAAAAATATGATCTACCAAACTCTGAGATATTTAGATATCTCCAAATCAAAAATTTCTATACACCATTCCTAAAGGGGGATACACCATTATCCCAATTATCCATTTTTGAATCAATCTGTACAAAAGATCCATTTGCTAAAGGTACAATTTCATCACTTTATAATCAATTATATGGAGTAGCAAATCTTAATAGACCCTCTTACGTTCAGAGGTGGGAGGAGGACCTGGGACGAACTTTAGAAGACACGGACTGGTCTAACATATGGCTCACATCTAAGTCATCTTCACCCAACATCTTAGCACTGGAGACAAATTATAAAGTCCTAACTCGCTGGTACCTTGTACCCGCTAGAGTGGCAAAATATTCACCTAATACCTCAGCTCTTTGTTTTCGAGGATGCCCAGAAATAGGCACATATTTACACATATGGTGGACGTGCCCAGTAATCCAAACCTTCTGGAAGGAAGTCTTCGTGATTGCATCTAAAATATTTTAAAAAATAATACAACCAGATCCATATATAACTTTACTTAATCTAAAACCGGAATGGTTAACACTCTCTCAATTCAAACTTATGATCCAACTAATAACGGCTGCAAAACAAACAGTGGCCAAGGCATGGAAATCTCCTACATTGGTACTAGCAGAAACAATTCACAGAATGAATAATACAATGTCCCATGCTAAGATGGTAGCCATCGATCAAAATCAAATTCCAAAATTTGAAAAACTTTGGCATCCTTGGATAAAACAACAGTTCCTGTCAAACTTCAATGACTCTGTCCTGTTGCCATGGTAACAGATTAAATGACTTACAGTGACACCCATTCTAAGGCTTCAAAGAGAACTAAAAAGAATAATAAACTGACGAGCGGGACAACCTTGTGGACCATACCTCTACCTTTCAACCCTTTTTCTTCTTTCTCTTTCCTTTTCTCCACCTTACGATTAAAGCTCATTATCAGAATTTATTTGACCTATATACACTCTACTTGTAAACAATATGTATAGTAGGTATAAATCATTTAAATACCTACAAAAGTAACTAAGGAAATGATATATATCTTTAATTTAGGTTTACGTGAACCCAATGTTTAATATTTGAAATTTCATGATATTTACCTATATAAACCCTACTGTAAAACAATGAGCTTACTTTATAGATCCTTGTAAACTTACTTTATGTATCTTTATAACATTGTATACTCAATAAACTTCTTTTGACAAGGAAAATACATTTATTGCACCTGAAAACAAATAGTTGCTTACTGACACTTATGCCGTGTACACACGGACGGACTTTTCGACCGAACTCGTCCGCCGGATAAAATCCGTTGGACAATCCGACCGTGTGTGGGCTTCATCAGATTTCCGACGGACCTTTTTGGTCGAAAATCAGACAGACTTTAGATTTGAAACATGTTTCATATCTTTCCGACGGATTTGAGTCCGGTTGAAAAATCAGTTCGTCTGTATGCTAGTCCGAAGGACGAAAACCGACGCTAGGGCAGCTATTGACTACTGGCTATCAACTTCCTTATTTTAGTCCGGTCGTACGTTATCACGTACGAATCCGTCGGACTTTGGCGTGATAGTGTGTGGCCAAGTCCGTTCGTTCGAAAGTCTGTCGGAAGTTCGTCAAAAGTCTGTCGAAAGTCCGTCGGAAAGACCGTCGGACCTTTGATGCCGAAAAGTCCGCTAGTGTGTACACGGCATTAGGGCTCATTCATACGGGTGCAAAGGTCCATACATTGTGAAGGAGGCCCTTGTTTATGAAGCTGGGAGGTGCAAGAGTTATACTGTGTGCGTTCACAAACAGCTGCCTGTACAAATGCTGTCCATCTGTCCCTGTACACACACTTGGATGTGCGGTTAGTAGCATACAGCCATGGTATATCACTCTCAGGTGCATGCCAGCCACATATACAAAAACCTTCTTCACACTATATGGACTTCAGTGCCCATGGGAATGACACCTTAAAGTGGGCCTGAACTCAAAAATGGAAAATTTGCTATTGTGTAAGTAAAATATGGAAATGTTCATTGTGCCTAAGCAGTATTCTAAAAAAAAATGTCTGTTGTCTTGAATTCCTCCTGAAAAATATCAGTGTACTTCCAGTGCCCACAGCTAAATATCTGCAGTGTGAGATCATCTAAGGCAGCCTTTTTCAATCAGTGTACCCAGGCACCCCGGGATGCCTTTAGGTTTCTTTAGGGATGCCTTTGTAAAATGCCTAAAAATTGTATACAAGCCAGTGGGTAGATCAGCCTGCCTTTTAGTTACTCAAAGCCTCAGGTTTTCATTGCTTCCCCATTACAACCTTCTAGTCGCCGGCATCCTAATAGTCATTGACGTTATCAGTTGCTAAGGAGGACGTCGGGTGCCTGTACAGCATCCCTGTTTGGCCCTCCCCTGCACCGCTCCATCATAACTGGGGGTCACATTAGTTGAGTGATGTAAAAAAGACTGAGGAAGAGGAACTTTGGAATACTAGTCAGTACCAGTGTGAAAAGGCGTATTTGCTTTGGAAGAATAAATCACCTTTAACGTTGGATGTCCAACATGTGTGAGTGCTGCTGCGATATGTAAAATGCTTTGTTTAGTGTTTTACATTTTAGAATGGGGTGCCTGGAGATTGTGCATAATTTAAAGAATGCCTTGACTGAAAAAAGCTTGAGAAACACTGATCCAAGGTACTGTGAATCTGACTGCTAGCCTCGAGAGCTGAGAGCAGTTTGGTGATGCTGCTACTGTGCTGCTTTCTGTTTATCTTGCTGGAGAGGAAGCTATATCTGAGAATCTGCCATGCAAGCATCTCACTGCTTCTGCTTTACTCATTCTCTGGATTTGTGCTTTCTGCCCCTCCCTTTCTTCTTCCTTCCATTGATCAGGAAGACAGCAAAGCCTTCTCCTCTACCAGGATGGCTGCCTCCTGAGAGAGTCACAAAACAGAACAAGGTATGGTAAGCCAATAATGGGGAAATCTTCAGGTGCAGGGTGACCAAAGGCAAAACTGGTGGTCCTTTGTACTTGAAATTTTTGGAACAAATTCAATCTGTGAAGGTCCTCTTTAACTTCAACATAAAGGTAATCCTTAATTTACAATATGTCCAGTTATTGTAGAAAAATATTTTTCTAAAATCTCTACCCAAAAACAATTGATCTGCCACATCAATTTTGAAACAAATTAAATACAAAGAGATTACAGAGATTTAGTATGCCCTGTCCTGACTTCCAAAACAATGCAAAGCATTAAATGTCCACTCCCATATGACATTTTAGTAATAGAAGAGGACTGGGTTTGTTCTTAATTTCCTATGTGTCCTGGATACTCCATGTTCTCCCTGCCTCAAAGTGATATTAAAGGCTAGATTTTCAAAAAATGTTTTAAGTTAAAATAAAAAACATATTAAATGCATCTGCTCTGTGCAATGGTTATGCACAGTGCAGTCCTGATCCTCCTCTTCTCGGGTGCTCCACTGATGCTCCTGACTCCCCCCCCTCGCCAAATGCCCCTATAGAAAGCTGCTTGCTATGGAGGCACTCGTGCGTGCTTGCTCTTAAGCCCTGCTCTGTGTGTCCGCTGCCCTCTCCCTCCTCACTGGCTGTGATTGACAGCAGCAGGAACTCCCACTGCTGCCTCTGACCCAATGAGGTTAGAGACAGCCAAGAGAGCCTCTGCTCTCATGCACAGTGCTGGAGCTTGAAATTGGGTTTAAGTATTGGGGGGGGCAGCTGCATGCAAAATGTTTTTTACCTTAATATATAGAGAATGCATAAGTGTAAAAAAAAAGAACCTTCTGCCTTTAGAACCACTTTAATTCCCAGCTCTGTTCCTCTGCAATGGTGAGATTCGTTCAAAGCAGACCCAGAACACACGTGTTGAGATCTCACCTGCACAGTCGCCAAGACATCAGAAAGTCTTAGTTTACACGTGCAGCAGTACCTATATTACTTCCTGCAGTGCCCTGCCCAGTTTGTTAGTGTTCTTCAGTACAGAGAAAGCTATCTATGGTCATGGTGGTCCAAATACTGTTAGTGCAACTAGCTCCACACATCCTATCAGATCTGGCAGTTGGGCTGGTGAGGGTATGCTCATCAGAAGCTGGAAAATTAGCCAGAGACCATAATTTCAACCTTTGTCTGGAAAAGACCTAGTACAGGGATGCCTACCATGGAATGCTATGTATGGTCTGGTGTTGGCCAAACATTATCAGTGCAACTGACTCCAAACACCCCATCAGATCTGGTAATTGGGAGGGGGGAGGTGGGTTGAAGGGATGCTCCATCAGGAGTCGGAAATGTGCTTGTAGGCCCTTGTCGAAAACAAGCCTTAATATACTTTGCACAAACACTTTGCAAGTGCCATTAATTGAATATGATGAATTTACAGGCCTCTGCACCAATTGCATCAATTTTTGCTACAAAGTTGCATATTTATAGTCCAGCTGAACCAAAAATCTCATTTGGTACTGTGCTTGTTTATTGAGTTACTGGACAGCGATTCTTTCGCTTATGGTAAATATTTGCAAAATTAGTAAGATTTTTATATGGAATTATAGATCATTATTGAAACACCAATTCCTCAAAATAGTGGATTACAACTTTTAGCTGTGATGGCTTTTAAGTGAACTCCCATGTATAGAAAAAAGAATAGGGAGCAGCATCTAAGCAGATACATCTGCCTGTGGTTTTGCGATGTCTGGGAAAAAGAATTACGAAAGCGAAGCCTAAGTTAGGAGTTTTCCTTTAAGTCTGCTCCACACCCACCAGCAAGTTCCTGCAAGCATAAACGCACACCCATCCTGCTTGTACTTAAAGAAATGAAAGGGAAACATTATGGATTTAGCTGTGGTTTTATTCACATTTTTGCCAGTAAGTTAATTAGCGAATTACCAGGAAGTATTTTGGCAGATATGTGAGCGATGCAGTGGGATAGAGAGGTTCAGCAGCTCCTTCCCCTGTCATTTTGGTAATATTACAACATAAGGTATTGCAGATTGCTGTGACAATAAATTATCAGGCACTGCATTTTATTTTTAGGTCCGATCCATCTTTAGACTGATAATGTGGAGTGGTGATAAATCTTACAAACTTTATTCAGTGCCAGAAAAATGCTGTGAGTGTTGTGTAGTCTAAATATTGTAATGTATATTTTATTAACTTCAAAGATTTGAAGGGGACATATATAGTACAAAATAAAATCAGGTCTTACTACTGCAGAACTGGAGGATTAAATATGGTGGGCAGCACACATTACTAGCCCACAATGAAGTACTCTCTGGTCCCCAGCCAGGGTCAGCCAGAAGGAGGGGAGTGAAGACATGACTACAATTTTCCAGTACAGGTCTCCAGATCTGTTAATACTGTTATACCCCGTACACACGATCGGACTTTCCGACAACAAAACCGTGGATTTTTTTCTGAAGGATGTTGGCTCAAAGTTGTCTAGCACACACACGGTCACACAAATGTTGGCCAACAATTCTGAACGTGAGAACGCGGTGATGTACAAGACGTACGAGGAACCGAGAAAAATTGAGTTCTATAGCCAGTGCGGCTCTTGTGCTTGATTGCGAGCATACGTGGACTTTTGTGCGTCGGACTTTTGTACACACGCTCGGAATTTCCGACAACAAGTTTTGTTGTCGGAAAATTTGAGAACCTGCTCTCAAACATTTGTTGGTGGAAAGTCCGACAGCAAATGTTCTATGGAGCATACACACGGCCAGACTTTCCGACAACAAGCTCACATCCAACATTTGTTGGCGGAAAGTCCGATCGTGTGTACGGGGCATAACTGTTGACTGCATAATATAGTGACAACTGTACAATGAATACAATGGGGTTGATTTACTGGAGAGCGCAAAATCTGCTGCAGCTGTGTATGGTGGCCAATCAGCTTCTAACTTCAGCTTGTTCAATTAAGTTTTGACAAAAAAAAAAAAAAAACTGGAAGCTAATTGGATTCTATGCAGAGCTGCACCCAATTTTGCACTCTCCAATTTTAGTAAATCATCCCCTATGTATTCTATTCAATTCATCAATAAGGCATGAACTGAATGAAGGTCCATATTGAAGACTCAAAGCGCAAAGTGCACCCTGATGCGTTTGGCACGCAAGATTATTTAAAGCGTAAACCAATCAGATTTCCAGTTTTTGGGGAAATTGAGGGGCAAATTGGTCCCGACACCTACAGCAACCAATCACCTTGTACCATTCAGACAATTAGGATGTTATTAATTGGAATTACATTATGAACATTCTTTGTCAAGAAAAGACAGACACGGTTTGTGACTATTTAAATCTAGGGATTATCCACATAACGTGACATTTTATTCTTAGCAAATTATCAGATATCAAGATTTCAGCCTCACCATAACAGGGGCAAACATACCGTCTTAGCTCTGAGTGACAATTTCATTTTCCGAGCTATTTTGACAGTGTAATAACAAGTTTTAATTTTTCACTCATCATCCTGCCAGGTCAGACACTGCAGCAGCAAGTTGGAGGGCTTGTCAGACATCTAATTAGTGCACCATTCTGGGGCCTCTGCTGATAGGAGCTGAAAACACAGCAAATACTGATAAAGAAGAGAGCCCTTTAATCACTTCCTGATGACTTTAAAATGTCAACTGGTTTGTGTCATGTCAGTCTGTCATGTGACAAGGACATGGCGCTGAAAAGAATTAATGTTAACAAATTCGGCACATAGAAAAGTCTCAAACAATGGCCTTGTCACTGATGTCACTAATGTTGCCTGATTCTCTTTGATACAAAATGGGAAACAATTTTACTTATAAATACTGTAGAATCTCCATGAGATTAGGGGACCAAAATAATAACCTCCTAATTGTCATGAATTCTTATTAGGTCCCAAATGCAGAGGTCACATATTACACCACTGAGATGTTCGATCACTATTTAAAAAAAAAAAAAAAAAAGTCTCATTAAAAATAACAAGCAATTTCTTTTGTTATGAATAACAATTTTTAATTGTGTTCCCTTTTTTTTAGTAATCAAATTGTTGCACATGAATATCATGCACTTATATCCAGCCAGCAGGTAGCACTTTAGGTTCCTTATCATATTTTTCCTGTATCTCATTTGCTGTAAAATATCTGTTGTTATTTACAGAGTTCAATAGCTAAAGCTGGCCACACAGTGATCGAAATTCCCTGCTGAACTGGCTGAATTTTGATCAGTGTGTAGCCATCCCAGCTCAACAGATAACAATCATTTGAAGGACTTCTGTCAAAAGGACATGCTGGAGAAGTTTTCTTAAAAAGTGGCTGCAGCTGATTAGTGTATTCTGACAGTGGAACTGTCAGGATATCATGTACTACTAGTGGGGGATTTCCCTCTGTTCACCTAATTTGTGTGTATGGAGAAATCTTTTTTTTTTAATTTGGCCTGTTGGGTGAATTGAACAAAAAAAATAACTGCTCATGGCCAGCCTAAACATGCTTTATACACACAAATAACATTTATAAAAAGTTGCAATGAGAAAAAGTCAGTTTGAAAGGAAAGAACTACTGCTAGATAACCCCTAGTGCTATGGATAGATACAAATAATTGCAATAAAATAGGCCCACAATTATTATCCTTTTATAACTTTGTTGACTACTAGACAAATCTCCTTAAAGGATTAGGACAACTTCTGTCACTACAAAAACTAAAAAAATAAATAAAAATGGAATGAATAAAATACATATGCTATCTATTACCTACAGAGAAAATGGAAGGGGCTGAATGCTAAGCACTGCTAAGGAGAGATCCAAGCTTTATAACTGCTTTGTACAGGACTTTCTGCCAAAGGTATTTTAAATGATAAGAGAAACTAACTCGGCTTACTAGACATTTAAAAAAATACCTGCTATAAGGACTTAAATATTGGTATAAATATCTTTAGGGACCGGATGGTGTCACGAATTCGCACGCCCACGGTGACTAACTAACCGCGACGCGCGTTCCGTGACCGGGGATATGAGGAACTAAGGGAATAAGGGGGAACTTATACTGAGCATGTAAGATTGGCTGTGGTACTTTCACAGCCTACACTACCTTTGGCCACCACTAGAGGGAGACTCCACTCCAATCCAGCTAGCTGACCACACACAGGCAGATACAAATCTTACATACAATCTGGTGCACTCTAAGGGTTGGGGAGCAGTCTAGCAATTACTACACACTTCTAGGGCTCCTCCAGCTATCCTGCAAGCTTGAACCCCGGTGTTATTCACTCTTCCCACTGTCCCCACACCCACACACCAGACACACAATAAACGATAGCCTGCCACCACCCAACAGTTTGTCCGCAGACTGGTCTGCTGAGCCACCACACACACAGATCTCTGTCTGGAAGATCTGTTAGCTTACAATCTGCATGCAATCTGCCAACACACAGTGCAATTGCATACCGATTGGTACGTAACTTAAACCGAGTACTTAGGCACTAAAATACAACAACCTCTCCAGAGATATGAGTCCTAGCTTAGTACACAGAAGTCACTTATTAATTTTATCATTTAATATCCCGAAAGTGGGCAGCGCATATAAGATATACAAAGAAAAAGGAATTACCAAAAAAGATACAAAAAATGCAGAAAGACACACCAATTGGCAATTTGCTATGAAAATAAAAAGGGATAAAAACAGAAATAAACTTTACCCAAGTCTATTTGTTAGTAGAAGCATACTGGAACATGTGGGAACTCCCCAGTTTCGAACTGGCTTCGTGGAAGAACGATGTCCATATCTCAGGCTACCCAATTTATTGAAATATGGATGCGGGCTGGACTTTAGCCCTTGGCCAATCAACCCTGGGGGGTGTTCCTGTCTCAGCCCACAAATGTTTTGTGTTCTGAAATGACCATAGTCAAATTGGCCCAGAACGGCGCTGATTGCTGGGTCATGGATAGGATTTCCGATACCAGCGCATCGGTCCGATCGCAACAGTACCAATCACTGCCTGCCTGCCGCAATCAGGCGCCATATAACGGTTTTGTGTGGTTCTCTAGGATTCCACCTCTGCTAAACATACAGAGTTACATGTACACGTAACCCATCAGGTGTACGATCACAAGGAATTATTTTCATCTCTCTGCCGTTAATATTTTAGCTTTTATGAGAGATAAAATAGGTTCCTTAGATCTCTTGATATTAATCAAAGCTTACAGACTGTCCGGAGCCTTGTGAATGCCCCCTGCAGATCCGTGTGGCCAAGATGACTAGCTGTTTTCTTTGAGCCTCAGGAAGCTGGCAATCTATGTTTACTCTAATGGGAGCTTTTATTGGCATCTAGGTGTCACTTCGATCCTAGAAAAAAACTATCTCTGTCCTTTTCAAATGCTAATGAAAGAACATATGTGCATGACTGACATAGAATACTATATTCTATGTGTACAATTACACTACTTCTACAGATCACACCACATCTAGTTAAGGCAAAACTATCCTACGCTTATATTTTCGTCACATCTCCCCCTTCCAGATGACGCACAGCTGAGCCTAAACGGGTCAGCTAACGCGTCTGCATGGAAGATTCCCTAAGATGGGGGTGAAGGTTCCCCCAACTGAAGCTTGGCACCACCGACATTTCAGCCTGTCCCTTTGCAGATAGGAGAGGGCGACCGCACCCCTCTCTGACTGATCCTAACGGGTCTGGATCAGTATTGGCCGGCAGATTGCCCTGCGGATCCACTTCATCCACTGGCCACTGACTACCTACTGAAAGGGTACAGACAAATTTGTCATTGTGTGCTGTCAGCATTCTCAGCCATTGGCCCTGGCCATCTGGTGGTACTCTATGAGCTACCACAACCAGATGTTTGAGCCTGGCATAAGGCCGTCCCTGGGTGGTCTGGGCCTGGTTCCATGACCTGGGTACCAGGGCCTCCACTCTTTGGCCTGTCTCCCACACTTTTTCTCGTTCTGCCTCAACAGAAGGCCTGCCAGCACAACCCCTGAATTCCTCTACGCTGACACCAAACATATCAGCCTGTAGGAACGCAGTGCCATCAGCTGCAGCCTCTGAGAGAGCAGATTCAGATGGGGTCAGTTTTCCCCCATAATTCTGTGGTTCTTCCCCTGTTATGCATAGCAACGAATCCTCAATCATGATACTCATAGCTATGGGTACAGAGGATAAAGCCACAAAAGACTTTATTCTGCCAGGGGTCCTGCTCTGACCCGTGTCATACTCTCCTACTCTGTCCTCCTCAGCAGAAGGCCTGCCAGCACCTCAGTTCCTCCGGGCCAACATCAGACTTATCAGCCAGAAAGTACTCGGTGTTGTCAGCTGCAGCTGCTGAGGTGGTAGGCCCTGATGGGGCCAGATTTTCCCTGTCACCCTGTAATATTCCCTCAGTGACACACAGCAATGAATCCGCAATAGCAGTACTCGCAACTGTGGTGACAGAGAAGATCACAGAAGACTGAATTCCACCGGGGTTTGTCCTTTGACCCACATCCCATACTCCTACTCCATCCTCAGCAGAGCATCTGTTGGCACAACACCTGAGTTCTTCTGGGCTGGCAACAAATGTATCATCCCCTAAGAACTCAGTGCTGTCAACCGCAACTGCCAAGGGAGTAAAGTCAAATAGGATCAGATTTGCCCCCTCACCCTGTGGTCCTTCCTCTGTGATGCACAGCCCAGAATCCACAATGGAAGTACTGGTAGCTGTGATGGCAGAGGAGCAGACTACAGAAGACTTTGCCTCACATAAGGTTACAAGCACACCTTGCTTGTCCGTACCAGGATCTACTGAAACACAATTTGCCTTTTCAGCAGGTACTCCAAAACATTCCTTTTCTTTACAAGTGGTTACAGAGTCACAGTCCTGTTCCCCGTACACCCTCATCCCGCCATCCCCAACTGACCGCCCGTCAGCCAGACCTCTGTACTCCTCCAGGCTGATGTCAATTTTAACAGCCTCAGGGGACTCAGAGTTATCTGTCACAGACGCCAGGGAGACAACAGTGTGAGGGGACCTCAGGCCTGCTTGACCAAGTTCACAAGGGTCCGACCCAGTTGGATTGGGCCCTTTCACAGACAGTCCCTTTGTAGCAGTGGGCAATGACCAGGCCCCGGGAGTCACCACTGCAGCAGAGGGAATGTCTGCACCGCACAGATCATGACTTTTTACATCACACAAAACATTATCAATTTCAGAGTTCATTCTGACTTTAGTTTCCTCTCTGGGCCTTGGCTCCAGAAACCCATTAGGGCCTGGACCTGGCACACAGTCACTAGTCCCCTGACCCTCCCCAGAGTTCCCAACGTGCACTGAGTCACCCAACAGTACTTTACGTGAATCCGGGGCTTCAGGTGGAGATGCAGGTTCCAGGGGGGCTGAATTTGGCTCATAGCGGGCTACCAACTGCACCCGGTCAGTACTCGATAGTACATTACTGGCATCTGCTATGCCTACTTCTCTCACTTTGCTTTTTGATCCTCTGAGCAAAGCAACACAAGCTGTTGGTAACACAGGGATGACTCCTCCAACCCCTGTGATAACTGTGGCTTTCTTTGGGACCACATCCACATGGCTCCTCGATCCTGAAAGAGCTAGGACATCCGTGGATCCCGTATCTCGGAGTCCGACTGAAACATTATTACCTGCGGTAACCAGCTGCAGGGTATCCGCACGGCCTTTCAGATTCCTGGTTCAACGAAACACAAGCCATAAGCATGACAGGGATGGCTCCTCCACCTCCTGTGCCAACCATGGCTTCCCCTGGGATCACATCCTCACAGCTCCTCAATCCTGGAAGAGCTAGGACATCCTCTGATCCCATAGCTTGGAGTCCAACTGTAACACTGTTACCTGCGGTAACCAGCTGCAGGCTATCCGCATGGCCTCCTACATACGTGGGATCTGCTCTGCCCACTTCTTTCATTTGGCTTTCAGAGTCCAGGTTCAACAAAACACAAGCCATAGGCACAGCAGAGATGGCTCCTCCACCTCCGGTGACAAACATGGCTTCCCCTTGGATCACATCCTCACAGCACCTCAATCCTGGAAGAGCTAGGACCTCCTCTGATCCCATACCTCTGAGTCCGACTGTAACGCTGTTACTTGCGGTAACTGGCTGCAGGTTATCCGCTCGGTCTCCTACATTTTCCCCAACAAGCAACACAGTAGGAGGAGCACTTTTCACACTTGCTGGTGGGCTAGGCCTCCTCCTCTTTGGACAAAGGCTTGAGTAATGTCCACCTTGGTTACAGACAAAACACTTCAAAGTTTCCACAGATGTAGGTCTGGCTCTAGTAGTTCTTGATGCAGATGGAGGTGATGTTGCATTTCCAGGCTGGACTTGGGTACTGTTCAGTTTGTGCTCTCTCTCTCTTTGCTTCATCTGCTGTAGTGATTTCTTCCGCTGAGAGGGTTTGAGAACAGAATCATGCTGTCTCACACAGTCATCTGGAATGGCACAGTCTCTGGGTTTAGATGCCATAGTGAACTGTTCATGGTCATTCTCTATCAACGCACATAAAAGCTGGGTTCTCGTCTTGCCGACTGTACTGATGCCTCTTAGATCACAGAGGTCAATTGCGGTTTCTTCGGATTGCCTCTTGTACCAGCATATCATCTCGTGGGTTACCATCTCCAAGTTTTTTGCCCAAATAAAAGATAGAAAAGAAAAAAAAGAGGGGGTGGGGAGCAAATAGCCAAGTATGTCTTCTACAAAACAAAAATTATGCACTGAGTGAGCTTCTGTAGGTCAGTTGCTTCTAACAAGCTTCCAACCTTTAGTACATAGGTTAAATGAATAAACCATGTACTAATGTACTAAGCAAATTCCGCTCGCTGCCGCCAATCTGTCACGAATTCACACGCCCAGGGCTACTAACTAACCGCGAAGTGCGTTCCGTGACCGGGGTATATGAGGAACTAAGGGAATAAGGGGGAAATTATACTGCGCATGTAAGACCGGCTGTGGTACTTTCACAGCCTGCACTACCTTTGGCCACCACTAGAGGGAGACTCCACTCCAATCCAGCTAGCTGACCACAAACAGGCAGATACAAATCTTACATACAATCTGGTGCACTCTAAGGGTTGGGGAGCAGTCTAGCAATTACTACACACTTCTAGGGCTCCTCCAGCTATCCTGCAAGCTTGAACCCCGGTGTTATTCACTCTTCCCACTGTCCCCACACCCACACACCAAACACACAATAAACGATAGCCTGCCACCACCCAACAGTTTGTCCGCAGACTGGTCTGCTGAGCAACCACACACACAGATCTCTGTCTGGAAGATCTGTTAGCTTACAATCTGCATGCAATCTGCCAACACACAGTGCAATTGCATACCGATTGGTACGTAACTTAAACCGAGTACTTAGGCACTAAAATACAACAACCTCTCCAGAGATATGAGTCCTAGCTTAGTACACAGAAGTCACTTATTAATTTTATCATTTAATATCCCGAAAGTGGGCAGTGCATATAAGATATACAAAGAAAAAGGATTTACCAAAAAAGATACAAAAAATGCAGAAAGACACACAATTGGCAATTTGCTATGAAAATAAAAAGGGATAAAAACAGAAATAAACTTTACCCAAGTCTATTTGTTAGTAGAAGCATACTGGAACATGTGGGAACTCCCCAGTTTCGAACTGGCTTCGTGGAAGAACGATGTCCATATCTCAGGCTACCCAATTTATTGAAATATGGATGCGGGCTGGACTTTAGCCCTTGGCCAATCAACCCTGGGGGGTGTTCCTGTCTCAGCCCACAAATGTTTTGTGTTCTGAAATGACCATAGTCAAATTGGCCCAGAACGGCGCTGATTGCTGGGTCATGGATAGGATTTCCGATACCAGCGCATCGGTCCGATCGCAACAGTACCAATCACTGCCTGCCTGCCGCAATCAGGCGCCATATAACGGTTTTGTGTGGTTCTCTAGGATTCCACCTCTGCTAAACATACAGAGTTACATGTACACGTAACCCATCAGGTGTACGATCAAAAGGAATTATTTTCATCTCTCTGACGCTAATATTTTAGCTTTTATGAGAGATAAAATAGGTTCCTTAGATCTCTTGATATTAATCAAAGCTTACAGGCTGTCCGGAGCCTTGTGAATGCCCCCTGCAGATCCGTGTGGCCAAGATGACTAGCTGTTTTCTTTGAGCCTCAGGAAGGTGGCAATCTATGTTTACTCTAATGGGAGCTTTTATTGGCATCTAGGTGTCACTTCGATCCTAGAAAAAAACTATCTCTGTCCTTTTCAAATGCTAATGAAAGAACATATGTGCATGACTGACATAGAATACTATATTTTTAATAACCCAGAATTAAACTACATCTACAATTACACTACTTCTACAGATCACACCACATCTAGTTAAGGCAAAACTATCCTACGCTTATATTTTCGTCACAGATGGTAATGGTGCGGCCCACTGGGCCTGACACATACTTTTCTGTGTGTGCCATATTTAAGGGGGGAGGGGGTGTAGGCAAGTGGAGTTTAGCTTAGGTCCCTTTAAGGGTTGCTCCTCCTGCATTAGAGGGCTTCTGGGAGTTCTTATCTAAGGTGGGTGGAGCTGGGGCTTATGGTCTTCCTGACCAGAGGAGCAGCAGGACAGGCCTGCTGTGGTGCTCTTCCCCATTAGGGGAAGGGGCTGCCGAGGGTCCCCCACATAAGACAACTATAGTAGAAGGTGATCTTCACCTGCAAAATTAGTGGAGCTTAAGAAAGGGATTGCGGACAGGTATTGGTGCTTTCCTTGACCCCCCCCCCCATCCCTCCATGGAGAAGGGACTGATGGAGCAAGTGGACAGATGGAGACTATAGGAAAACTTAACTTAAATAATTAGTGACGACCACCTCCAAGAGTGAAGTTATCTTTTACTGTCTCATCCAATATATGGTCAATTACTTCATTATGCCACTATCTGGACAGCTTTACTTCTAAACCAAGCAAGTAAAGAAAGTTTATTGCAAGATTTGACCTCTGTGTGAATATATAGGAGAGAAGTGCCTATCTTTACAGCAAATGCCTGGATGGGAAAACAAGAGAAGTGAGTGTTGGTGCAGAGCTGGCTGCAGTATCCTGGAACCTGGTGCTTGGACTTTACGTGTGAGTACTCCTGGAAGTGAGGGGGTTAATAATGTACAATTGGGAGGATGTCAAGAATAGGCCTCTGGCCACCATCCATGCACAGGACAGTACAGGTTGGGCGAACTTCAGATGCCCTGGAACCTGTGTACTTGGGGGGAGGCCCATCTGCTTATGGCCACCTGCGAGGTGGCCTGGGAACTTGTCCACAAGCATGTACATGCAAAAATGTGCATTTTCATTAAATGTAAAGTAATTTAGAAATTAGATTGAACCTATCCATATTTTTTCAATTTACACAATTGAACGGGAATATTTTTGGCAAAAGCTTTATACAATAGAACAAAAAGGCAGGCATGGTATACAATATTCCCAACTAGGCCCATCACATAAAAACAAAAATGTAAATTATTTCAAACGTGGAAAATATTTGTTTTGCCATGAGGAAGGTCACCCTGAGAGGTCCTATAACATTGGCAAATCAACCTAGATATGAAGTGCTCATTTTAAATAGTTGAAATTAATTTATTGGAATGCTAGTGGCTTTCTAGTTCCTGGTCAAGATTTTGCATTGACCATTTGTTGCGGTCATTTCAAGCACCTTCTTGTTTATACTGGTCTTCCACTGTCTATACACGACTATGCAGCTCTGAATAGAATTTGGAATTGACAAGTTTCCTTTGAAAGTAGTAGTTGGCACTATCTTTAATGTATTCTTCCATGATGTATGAAGGTTCTAGCGTACCTTAAGTATAAGTATGTGCTCATTATAGAGTTCTCCTACATTCCTTAATATTGACGGCTTTTAAAGTTGAGAGCTATAGGCAGATGTCAAGCTCAGATAATTTTACATGCACGAATGTGCAAAAATGTACCTTTTCATTGAATGTAGGGTAATTCAGAAAGTAGATCAAAAATATCACATCCACTATCTTTTCAAAGTACAATATTAAATAGGCATATTTTTGGTAATTGTCTTATACATAGAAAATAAATAGAACAGCAGCCACATTATACAATATTCCTAACTAGGCCGATCAAATAAAAACAAAAATGTAAATTCTTTCAAATGTGATCCGTGTGCTGGTCCTCTGTTGGGGAGTAAATTTTTGCTGCTCAGTACTGAACTAAAGACTAGATGAAAAATGTAGGATGGCAAGACTTACTAGCCCTAATGAAGCTTCTGTCAGTCGCAATTTCTTTGCAACACTCTCGAAAGGAGTAAAGTAAAATGTTCCCTAATCGGGATATCTCCCTACTAGCGTTACTTGAGTACACATAAACCAAGGGCTTCGACCACACGTCAAGCGGTGTCACAGAAGCACATAGTCAGAGTGATGGAAACGGCTAAATTGACTTCCTTGTTTGTTCCCCCTTTAAGCCATTTAACTTAAATACCATTAGATCTTGTCAGTTTTTGTGCTAGCAAGCAACAGGAAAGTTAACAAGTAAGTGACCCTTTAGAGGAAAGCAGTAATAAGATATCACTGTTGTTTTCTCTGTCTCTCACTGTTATCCATCTAGTTATTCCATTACTGTTATAGTGAAACAAGATTCACGTGACCACAAACATATAATGATCTTTCAGTGGACGTGTTGCCTTTGGACTGAACAATAGTAAACGTACCTGAAGGACACACTATAATGGGTGACTTTTCCTTGATTTTCAGGATAGTAAGTTGGACAATCAGAAATTCCCTGCTCATAAATGAGCATTCTGGTGCTCAGTCTCTCCAACGTATTTCACGTTGACTTATGCTGTGATCGTTAGATGGTATTGTGTGGCCTGGATCTCCCCCAGATCATTACTGATTGCAAATAATTGTGGCAACACAAGCAAGGAAACTCAAAAAACATTTAAACCTAACAATTTTTCAACCTATCCCCAGCTTTACAATCAGGAGCATTGGATGTTGTAGCCATGCCTGGATATCTGGAAAGCAAGGAAGACCATTGATGCTTCAATGATTCTCCCAACAGCGCACAACAGAGAAATCTATGTTGAATTATATTGAATTATAGTTAAATTATATTTTTAAAGCCTTTATTATGAAAATGACATGCAAAATAGATTTATTATCTCAGCGATTCCAACAACACAAAAATCCAAATTTCAAATTAGAAAACAGCACAGATCTGTTTTCCAAAGATATTTATATGGTTTTGATGGCAAGGTTTTTAGTAATTTACTGTGCAGTGATGCTTTATTTACAGAGAAAACCAGCTATTTCTTTAGTAAGAACATAGCCTTAATGTGATCCCATAGTGATTACAGACATGTTCAAGTATAGAGCCAGACAACAAAAATGTACAACTGCATGCCAACGTCATTGTGTTCCTACAGTTCCCGGAAGTGCGAGTCTGGATGTGTTGTCGTGAGATTACTGCACAGTATTTGGCATTTTTATTTCACAGCTCTGCAAGTGCAGTTTTTTACTTTTAATAAAATACCTTAGAAGGTTTTATAAATAAATCCCCTTGAGGAAGTCATGTGACCATGTGACGTAATGCGTAGGGGAGGGGCACATGGTGTAATAAGATGCTTTGTTATCCATTGGAACAGCATGGAGCTGTTGTTGCAGTGCCTTGGATTTAAAAAAAAAACGCTGTACATAGCTGGTGCACTGGAGCACCCATCAAATGTGAGTGTAACTTACACATCTTTTAAGCAGTTCTCAACCAGCCACCACAGTAATGCCCCATACACACGGTCGGACATTGATCGGACATTCCGACAACAAAATCCTAGGATTTGTTCCAACGGATGTTGGCTCAAACTTGTCTTGCATACACACGGTCACACAAAGTTGTCGGAAAATCCGATCGTTCTGAACGCAGTGACGTAAAACATGTACGTCGGTACTAATAAACGGGGCAGTAGCCAATAGCTTTCATCTCTTTATTTATTCTGAGCATGCATGGCACTTTGTGCGTCTGATTTGTGTACACACGATCGGAAATTCCGACAACGGATTTTGTTGTCGGAAAATTTTATAGCCTGCTCTCAAACTTTGTGTGTCGGAAAATCCGATGGAAAATGTGTGATGGAGCCCACACACGGTCGGAATTTCCGACAACAAGGTCCTATCACACATTTTCCGTCAGAAAATCCGACCGTGTGTACGGGGCATTATACTGAGGCAGGATGGCTCCCCTGGTCGAGCCATCGTAGCTGTACGTTGGCTCTTTAAGACGCTGTAGGAGGCGCATGTGCCCGAAGCATGTCCCCGGAGCCGATGTGAGTGCCCAGCAGGCGCGATGACCGCCAGGCACCCGCGATAGCTTGTGACAGAGCGAGAACCGGTATCTGTGTGTGTAAACACACAAATCCTGGTTCTGTCAGGGGAGAGGAGACAGATTGTATGTTCCTACTAAGTCCCATCCCCCCACAGTTAGAACACACTTAGGGAACACAGTTAACCCCTTGATCGTCCCCTAGTGTTAATCCTTTCCCTGCCAGTAACATTTATACAGTAATCAGTGCATTTTTATAGCACTAATCAATGTATAAATGTCACTGGTCCCAAAAATGTGTCAAAGGTGTCAGATTCGTCTGCGGCAATATCGCAGTACCGCTAAAAATCCCAGATCGCTGCCATTACTAGAAAAAAAAAAATATATAAAAATGCCATAAATCTATCCCCTATGTTGTAGACGTTATAACTTTTGCACAAACCAATCAATATACGCTTATTGTAAATTTTTTTTACCAAAAATATGTAGAAGAATACATATCGGCCTAAACTGAGGGAAATTTTTGTGTTTTTTTTTTTTTTAAATGTGGGATATTTATTATAGCAAAAAGTAAAAGATATTAGGGGTTATTTACAAAAAGATAAATCCACTTTGCACTACAAGTGCACTTGGAAGTGCAGTCGTTGTAGATCTGAAGGGAACATGCAAGGAAAATAAAAGACAGCATTTTTGCTTGCACATGATTGGATGATAAAATCAGCAGAGCTTCACCTCATTTCAGAGCTTCCCCTCAGATCTACAGCGATCTACAGCGACTGCACTTACAAGTGTACTTTTAATGCACTTGTACACTGTAGTGTAAAGTGGATTTGCCTTTAGTAAATCAACCCCATTGTGTTTTTTCCAAAATTGTTGCTGGTCTTTTGTTTATAGCGCAAAAAATAAAAACCACAGATGTGATAAAATACCACCAAAAGAAAGCTCTATTTGTGGGAAAAAAAGGACGTAAATTTTGTTTGGGTACAGCATCGCATGACCGCGCAATTGTCAGTTAAGGGGACACAGTGCCATATCGCAAAAAATGGCCTGGTCAGGAAGGGGGTGAATTCTTCCGGAGCTGAAGTGGTTAATAAAGCCGAGTTTTTAAACAGTTTAAGCACTATGTGGAGCTCCTTCTCTTTTTCATATACCGGTTAAACAACGCCACATGGAGACACACACAGTCAGATTGGAAGGAGGCAATCACATCTGAATAGTCCTGGGGGACTAAAAAGCTTTGTTTGACTGAACTTAAGTGTGAGGTCACATGAATTGAGGTGAACACACACCTGATGGGGGAGAACCGGGGTGCAAGTTTGACACATGTATGAATAAGAAGATTCAAACACGTTTTATAAGATATCACTTTGCACTGAAGCACTTTATATGATTTAAGAATTTGAACTATTTATTCACATTATTAAGGTTTCATATATATCCACTGATAAGTACTTTATTTGTCAAGTTGATTACTATCTATGTAATATATCATATATATCACAATTTTTTGGTGTTGACGATTTACACAAGATTAACTTAATTTAGCGCAGAGGTTTTAGTTATTTACTTTTTTTCACATTTATATTGGGAGTGTGTTACCAGTTGCCTGCTTAGTCCTTTGACTATTTATTAGCTGCTCGCAAGATTTTGTTTAATACCTTGGAAGGTTTTACACTATTGGAGAATTTTGTCTTGCATACCCTTATCTTCGGTGTATGGGGAGTGTGGTCCAGCAGAAGACCATTGTTCCTGGTACCTATAGAAATTGTGTCTCTATCAGTGCCCGAGAGATCTTTGGAGGAATATGTTCAGAGCTCAATAGACCTTCATAGAGATAGAAGATCAACTACATCTGGTAAGCGTTCCTGATACTAGAGGTGGAGGTTTTGCACAAGGAGGCTTCAATTTGCTGTTGGTGATGGATATTTACCTATGAACATCTTACTGTTCTAATATTTTTGCACCTTATTTTCTTTTCTTCTGTGATTTCCATATTATGTCACTGTGATTTTCTGTTTGCATTGCGCAGCTCTGAAATATGTATGTAAAAATGTACAACTGTGGATGCCCTTATTCTTATTGGTTTAATTTACATTCCTGGGGGGGAATGGTTGGCCTTATTCAAGTTCTTATTCTTAAGTGTTAATTCATAAGTCTGACTTATGATTATTGGATTCTGATTCTATACAGTAAATTCTAGTTGCTAGGAGTTAACATGAGGAGTCTTAACAACGGAATAATGCCCCGTACACATGGTCGGACATTGATCGGACATTCCGACAACAAAATCCATCGGATTTTTTCCGACGGATGTTGGCTCAAACTTGTCTTGCATACACACGGTCACACAAAGTTGGTCGGAAATTCCGAACGTCAAGAACGCGGTGATGTACAACACGTACGACGAGCCGAGAAAAATGAAGTTCAATAGCCAGTGCGGCTCTTCTGCTTGATTCTGAGCATGTGTGGCACTTTGTGCGTCGGAATTGTCTACACACGATCAGAATTTACGCGAACGGATTTTGTTGTCTGAAAATTTTAGATCCAGCTCTCAAACTTGTGTGTCAGAAATTCCGATGGAAAAAGTCCGATGGAGCCTACACACGGTCAGAATTTCCGACAACAAGCTCCAATCGCACATTTTCCATTAGAAAGTCCGATCGTGTGTACAGGGCATAAGACTATTTACTGAATAAGGTTGAGTGCATTGCAAATAATTAACTAATTATGCACACAAAGCAGTGGCCAACGATTTGTTAAAGTTAACATAAAGTCATTAACTGACTTTGAGCCTGCCTTCACCAACCTCCTTGAGGTATACTACCTAAAAAAGCTAGTAAAAGCAGTAAAACACCTATCCATAGGTGTGCGCAGCCTAATGCATTAGGGTGTGCACCCTTAAGCTCAAACACACATGCGTATGTATGTATCTACATATCTACATATATATGACCCCGGCACAAGGATAAACACTTCTCTTATGGCAGAGCCGGTAAGAGGGAGATCTTTCCCATGTTCCAGTTGCTACACAGAATGATAACACTAATGCGCATGGGGGGATTAGGGTGTGCCAGGGCACACCCGGCACACCCTGTGCGCACACCTATGCACCTATCTGTAACATGATGTTCTCTCTTCCCTAGTCTAAACACCCTACTAATTGCCCATAACGTTTGTCTGTATGCTGAGGGCAGATTCTATTCAAGACTGCTTGAGCAGTCAGTCTGTGCCCCTGCCTCACCCAGAGCCAACATATAATAAAATCAGTGGGTTGGACAGACACAAAAGGTTCATTGTAGGCAGCAGGTAATTATTATTTACTTATTTATTATTGAAATTGGGTAGGGGTAGGTGAACTTAAACCAGTTTTTTACTTTAGGCCCTCTTTAACCGAAACCACGTTCCCTACTCGTTCCAAGTTTTACTCATAGAAAAGATGGAGCTTAACAAGCATAACATTTTTTTTTACATAAACATGGATGAAGTTAGGTCAATAATGAGTTTGGCTGCAGCAGTTTCTTTTTCTCTCTCTCTTGCTCTGTTTCTTTTCCTTGACAGTATGGAAACACAATATATTACCATTAGTAAGAAATAACAGATAAAAGTGACCCTGTTAGCACATGGTTACTTAAAGCAGTTGTAACCCTAAAAAAAATGATCCTGTTCCTTTAAAGCAAGAATAACAGCACAGTGCTTGTGCTGTGTAATTTGTCCCTTTCTATAATCTAAAATAACTGGCTGACCCTGCCTGGTGCTGCCCTCCCCTCTGTAAACTGACCATGTTTATCCTGGCTGCTGATCCATGACACCGTGGTCAGTTTATGTGCCTCTGTCAGCCCACTGTCTCTCCTCTCCCCCAATCCCTCCCTGCCTGTCAGCTAGTCTCTGCCGATCTGCTGCCCGCCCCTCCCCTGCTGCTGCTAAAATAACTGTATTTTTTTACTAGAATCCCCAGTGTTAGATTAAGTTATGTGCCCCACTTTATGTTCTTTATAAAAAAATAAGACGCTTTATATCTTTTTTCAGACCGCCGCTCGGCGCTCACGTGACCGCCCACCGCTCTCCTCCTGGCTGACATCGATTTTCAGCCCCTCCTTCTGTATTTCTCAGATTGGGGAAGGAGAGCAGGGGACGGTCACATGAGCGCCGCTCTGAAATAAGGTATAAAGCAGCACATTTTTGTATAAAGAACATAAACTGGGGCACATAACTTTATCTGGGGATTCTAGTAAGACACCAAAATGGCTTTACAACCACTTTAAATGTAACAAAATACATATTACTGCGCAGGTAATAATTAACTTAAGTGAAAAAAAGCTGCTTGCAATATCACAACAAAACCAATTGTATAAAAACATACATAATAAAAATTGCAGGGCTAAATAAATGAGGTTCACAGTAAATAATAGAGAAAATAATCCATATAGTGCTTGAACACTAAAGTGCATAGTGAAAAAAAAAAAAATTGAAGTAACGTCCAAAGAAATGTGACTGTTTTGATGAATAGCCACCTGGTGCACCTTCACCATGAAATAAACACGATGTGAGCTTACCAGATCTCTAGACTCCCATTATAGGAGTCTAGGCAGGCGTTTAAATAATGATCCAGCACTCAAAGCGAACCCCTCAGTGGTTAGACCGGAAAGGAAGGTAACATGGCTGGCCAAACAGACCCCTGGTGTTCCTAGTTAGCAGTTAAAATGGTAGTTCCCAGGATAAAAATGATTTGTATACAAGCTCAATTGGAGTGGTTAGTTCAGACATAGACTGTGTCCTACATGTTTCGTCATATGTGACATCATCGGAGACATGAAGTCTATGTTCACCTCCACACCATTATATAGTGTCCAGGGAAGGGAGAGCGTAGCTGTCTCCATCAAAAAAAATTCCATGTGTTATCAATATGGCCACCTTTCTACCGATCCACGGAACAAGGCTTGGTAGAACAGTGGCCATATTGATAACACATGGAATTTGTTTTGATGGAGAATGCTCCAAGCAGTGTTGAATAATTCAGATGGTGGAAGTTCCAGTTTATTCACTGGACTTTTTTGGACTTTTCAATTACTTTTATTTACACTTTTGATTATTTTTTTTTTTTTTTTCATTCCATTTTCTCATGGTTTATGCTGTCACACTTTATGTGATACATTATTACTTTAAGGATATATTTCCTTTTAGGCGCTGCACTTTTTTTTACAGATTCTTTTTGGGGCTTTGTATACTTACCCGCTTCTAGCTGCCGTATATAACTTAAAGAGGAACTTCAGTCTGCTCACATAATTTGTAATAAAAACATCTTTGCCATTCTGAAACGTCCCTCCAACCACTTTACATATTATTTTATATATACTGTGATTCTGTACTTGCCAAATATGCTACAGAAATCTCCCTCCACTGAGTCTGGCTGCATCCATTTTAACTGTGGGCAGCTGAAAGCTGATGCCTGTTCACTTCCTGGACTTACACAGGCACACAGAGGCACACCTCCACCTCTGCAGCTCTCATTGGCCCTCTTATGACTCATCCCTCCTCCCTTCCTGACAAAGTCTCACTGTGCATGATGTCATAAGCCTAGGCTTTTTTACCAGACAAGAAACAGAAGGTGGGCTGTATAAGGTATTTACTGGCAGAAAAAAATGTTTTACTATCCAAAATTAAAACAACAAGGGCAGAAGATTTAATAGATGGAAAGATGAAAAAAATGAATGAAGTTTCGCTTTAAGCAATGACTTATTATTATGTTGATTATCTCAATAAAACAAACCACAGCATCAGTTTAGCTGTACACACTTGCATGCTTAACATGCATGGTCAAAACTTTTTTTTGTTTGTATTAAATAGAGTAGGAAAGGTAAAATCCCTGCCAGCTTTTTTTGTCATTTGTGTCCCATTAGGGAGATTTCCTTTCACCCCATTTAATGTAGAACAAGAAGTGAGAGGGAATTTCTCCAAAGTGAGGGAAATAAGTTAAATAATTACCAAAATCCTACCACCATAGTCTATTTGCACTTATCCATAACCTGATGAAGAATAAGATTGTTCAAACCATGTTGGAACAAAGAGATCAAAGGAAAAATAAAAAATAAAGACGAAAGAGAGAGTGTCTTTGCAAGTGGTGTTTAATCCGGTTGCAGATATTCTGTACAGTAGTCGGCATCCAGAGAAGGGAGATCTATCTGACAACATCCTGATATTCTCTACCCTTTTCTAGCTTTTTAAGTACAGTTAACACATTTGGATATCTAAAGATCCAAACAGCCGCTACACCTGTCAAACACCCACTGCTTTTTACCAGGTTTCTGGGTGTGGCTGTATGCTACTAAGCGCCGGTTCACACAGGGGCAACACGACTTGCAGGTCGACTCACCGAGGCGACCTGCACACGACTTCAGCGGCGACTTGCAAAACGACTTCTGTATAGAAGTCAATGCAAGTCGCCTGAAGTCGCCCCAAAAATACTACAGGAACCTTTTTCTAAGTCGGAGCGACTTGTGTCGTTCCTATTAGAACCGTTCCGTAGTAGAGATTGGGACGCAACTTGTCAGGCGGCTAGGTCGCCTGACAAGTCGCCCCTGTGTGAACCGGGGCTAAGGCCTTTTCACGGAAGTAAGGATCTATGTGCCTGCGTGAATGAAGCCTTTTACTGACCACCGATGTACAGTAGCCCTTTTCTACTTTACTTTAGTCCAAGAAAACCACTATTCCACTGACAACCACTATTTATATACTACAACACAGGCTGTTAATACTTTTAGTAGGGTTTACAAGGACCTGAACATTATTTTAAGGGTTTCCACAATGGTAAAAAGGTTTAGAAAGGCTGTTCTAGATGAGTTATTTCTTTTATTTTGACAGTATTTTGACAGACAAACGCTAATGTTCAGTAGTGGTCACATGATTGAACAAGACCTGGTTTCCAGAGGTATAGAAGGACCAGATGTATGGTAACAATGCTGTTTGAGGAAAGAAAAAAGTTTGTTTGGGAACGGAGTGGATTTTGTTGCTCGTGGAATAGGACTTTGGAAATGTCCAAGAATATACTGTGGTCATCTGGTTATTAGCTGGCATCCAAGAATTAAAAAAAAAAAAAATAGGATAGGAAAGGGTCAAACCACTATCAGATTTTTGTCATCTGTGTTTCATTGGGGGGGGATTTCCATGCATCCTGTGTCCTGAACATTCAACATGAAGTGAAAGGAAATCTCTTCAAAGTAGGGGAAATCCACTCTTAGACAGCTGTCATTGGAGCAAGTGTCCCCAGGATTTATCTTTCATGTTCCAATGATAACTCAGAACATTTAGATTTTTACCTTCCTCAGTCTTTTGCCCTGTACACATGGTTGGATTTTCCGACAAAGAAAGTGCGATCGGATTGTGTTGTCGGAAATTCCGATCGTGTGTGGGCTCCATTGGACTTTTTCCGTCGGAATTTCCGACACACAAATTTTGAGGGTTTGAGAGCAGGATATAAAATTTTCCAACAACAAAATCCGATCCTTTAAATTCCTTTAAAATCCGACGCACAAAGTGCCACGCATGCTCAGAATAAATTAAGAGACAAAAGCTATTGGCTATTGCCCCATTTATAGTCTCAGCGTACGTGTTTTACGTCACCGTGTTCAGAACGATCGGATTTTCCGACAACTTTGTGCGACCGTGTGTATGCAAGACAAGTTTGAGCCAACATCCGTCGGAAAAAATCCGATGGATTTTGTTGTCGGAATGTCCGTTCAATGTCCGTTCAATGTCAAAGGGCATTAGTGACAAAGGTCACCAGATCTCTATAGTGAGGACTCAGCAATAAAAACCTTTAAAAAATCAGAAGGACTGGGACTTCAAACACCTACATTTTCGGAGTAATGAAAAATACACTTATTCAATGAGCTCACTGACTCCAGCTATGTTTCTCAAAGCAAACAGGGATCCCCTCTAGTTGGTACCAGGAAGGCCACCCAAAACGAAAAAATACAATAGAAGTGCCAAGCCAAAAGGGTAAAGAGTACTAAATGCTTTAATGGTTCCTTAATGGTTGCTAAATAACCATTTTGGCTTGGTTCTCCCATTGAATTTTTTTGGAGGTGGTTTTTGTTTTGAGCAATAAACACCTAAAGACATCTAAGATGTAAAAAGTGTTTTGGCTTTAAATACACTTTGGGGTCTATTTACTAAAACTGGTGAGTGCAGAATCTGGTGCAGCTGTGCATGGTAGCCAATAAGCTTATAAATTCAGATTGTTCATTTAGGCATTGACAAAAAACCTTGAAGCTTTGGTTTCTTAGCCAGAGCTTCACCAGATTTTGCACTCTCCAGTTTTAGTACATAAACCCCTTTAGGTCACTCTACAACATTAGGTAAAAGTCATTTTTCAGGTTGGTGTCTAAAGCCTCATACACACAATGAGAATATAGGATGAATGATTGTCCTTTTATTTTGCATGCTAGTCTCATATCGAAAATGAAGAGGTTACTAAAGTTACGAAAATTCTCGTACTACAGAATACAACTTCAGAAGTGTGTTGCATTGTAATGTATTCTTTCAGTTCCAAGCATGCGTGGTCTTGGTCTTACGATTTTTTTCAGACTAATACTGTACCGGTTAAACAAAAATCGTATGGTTTGGTATCGTACGAGAATTTTGTGCTTGTCCCTTCGGATAATTTCGCATAAACTGTCCTGATCGGCTCTTGAAAGCTGTGTACGAACAATCAGATTATCGTACGATAGCTTCAAAAGTGGTATTTTTCAACTGATTTTCTGACTGGCTTAAGAATTTGTACACTTCCATCCTCTACTAGCAACATACACGTGGGTCCATATCTGATAACATTCAGGGAAATCTGACAGATGGAGCTCCTCTCAGTTTTCCTTGTAGTATTACAAGGCATCAAACGGGTATCATGCCTGGAACCTACACAAAGTGAGCTTTGTATTGCCTGCTCTCCCTCTCTTTCAGTCTAAGAGGAACCTATTGAGTGTTGAAATGTTAAGCTGACAAAGTCTTTGTGTTCAAGTGAAGCTGTAATTCTCTCAATTGGAAGGGTCGAATGCTTGAGAGGATTGTTATCTTTTTCTAGACAAAACCCATTACTTTCACACTAGGAGGGGAGTGTACTGTTTTCCTCCACTAGCACTGAGGAGCAGCTGAATAAATGAAGTCTGTTTAGAAAGATATATGTACTGCTTTAATGCAGCGCAAACAACTCTATATTCTTAGAAGGAACAGTACACCTTAAAGGAAACTGTACTGAGTAAAATATGCAGGCTGTCATTAGCAGCCCAATTGTCATGTGGACCCAAAGGCTTCTCTGACCCAGAACAAGTAAACCAATTAGAGATCCCTCTGACTTCTCTAGCAGCGTGCTTATTTCAGGCCAATGACTTGAAAAGCATGAACACACAGCTATAAAGGACACAAATCAATTCAGTTGTGCATTCATTATTACATCATTATTTTATTTTTTTCAAGTAGTTTAAAGAATATGTAAACCCAACATTTCATATTCCTGATATGCGCCGGTGCTGTACCATGTACTTGCATGAAAAAAGTCTCCTGTTCTCTTTGTGTTGCTTATTTTGTGCAAAATCCCTGGTGTTTCTGCCAGTCCCTCTGCTTTCCTATTAAAAACTGATGTTTTTTAATGATATAATATGTATATGTATTATTTTCTATTCTGTTTCGATCTTAATTGGAATATATCTCATTTCGGATAGTGAGATTTGCTTTTGTCTCTCTTTTGTTACATTTTTGAACCTTGATCATGTCCTGAAGAAGCCTCACAGCGAAATGCATAGACACACAAGGGCTCAGTGTACAAATTTTATCATTTGTTTATGTTTTTATCTTTTTCTGAACATTGTCTATATATGATGAATTTTTTTTCAATAAATATTATGAATATTATTTTTGTTACTTCTCCATTGTTTCCTTGCCTATAAAGTCCGACTTTTGGTTACTATTTTAGTACCCTCTCCTCCCTGTATCTACGGATGTGGCAACATGAGTGCTCCCCCCTTTCCATATTAAAAACTGACCACGCTAAGCAGAAGAACACACCATAGTCAGTTCTCTAGCTATGCTGGGAACTCAGCCTGCTCTCTTCCAGTGATCACTGACATGCCCCCCCATACAGCCATTCACTGGGAAGAATGTACTGCTGTTTTTCTTCTCTTAGCTCATATGTAGCTGAGAACAGAGGGAATGTGATCACTTATAATAAAGAGAAAAAAAGGTATTTAACCACTTCCGGACCAGCTGTCGCAGTTTTACTGCGGCAGGTTGGCTCGGCAAATCGACGTTACCTTACATCGCATCACCTTTTGGCCACTAGGGGCGCGTGTGCACCCGCGGCGTGTGCCCTGAGCCGATACAGGTGCCCGATGGGCACCCGCGATTGCTCGTGACAGAGCGAGAATCGGGATCTGTGTGTGTAACAACACAGATCTCGGTTCTCTCAGGGGAGAGGAGACAGATCGTGTGTTCATACTAAGTATGAACACCGATCTCTCTCTTCCCCTAGTCAGTCCCATCCCCCCTACAGTTAGAACACAGAGAGGGAGCACAGTTAACCCCTTGATTGCCCCCTAGTGTTAACCCCTTCCCTGCCAGTGACATTTATACAGTAATCAGTGCATTTTTATAGCACTGAACACTGTATAATTGTCAATGGTCCCAAAAATGTGTCAAAAGTGTATAATTTGTCCACCGCAATATTGCAGTCCTGATAAAAATCGAAGATCACCTCCATTATTAGTAAAAAAAATAAATAATAATAATAAAAATGCCATAAATCTATTCCCTATTTTGTAGACGCTATAACTTTTGCGCAAACCAATCAATATACACTTATTGCGTTTTTTTTTTTACCAAAAATATGTAAAAGAATACATATCGGCCTAAACTGAGGAAAAAATTAGGGATATTTATTATAGCAAAAAGTAAAGATACTGTGTTTTTTTCAAAATTGACGCTCTTCTTTTGTTTAAAGCACAAAAAATAAATACCACCAAAAGAAAGCTCTATTTGTGGAAACAATAGGATTTTGACTTACCGTAAAATACATTTCTCTGAGTTCATTGACAGACACAGCGCTTCCTTATTCAGAACCATAGGGTTATATCACCCCCTACAGGAGTAGGACACTAGGCAGAAAAGACTTGGCTACGCCCGCGGGCAGTCCTAGGCGATATACACCCCCCTCTCTGCTATAGGCCTTCAGTTTTGTCTCAAGCAGAAGCATTAAAAACTCCATAGAGGGGTGGGTGCTGTGTCTGTCAAAAATCCTGTTTTCTCATTCGTTCATTGACAGACACAGCGCTTCCTTATTCTGAACCATAGGGATGTCCCAAAGCAGTGCCAAACATGAGGGGTGGGGCAGCCAACAAAAAAAAAAACAGGCCAACCAGACAATCTGGAACTCAACGAGAACAACTGCAGCCCAACCTGAACAGCAAGAAAACCCCTTCATGAGGGAAAAACCCTCTAGATCGCAGCCTGTAGAACCTTGCGGCCAAAAGAAGCATCCGCAGATGCCAGCACATCCACTTTGTAAAATTTTGTGAAAGTGTGTACCGACGACCAGGTGGCCGCCTTGCACACTTGCGTCACTGACGCCTGATGACAGAAGCTCTAGGAGGCACTCAGCGCCCGAGTAGATTGCGCCTTCACCGGGAAGGGAGGAACCCGACCCCTGACAGAATGGGCCTGAGTCACCGCCTGTCTGATCCATCTAGAAATGGTCATCGAGGAAGCAGACAGCTCCTTCTTTGGCCCGTCCGCGATCACGAACAGGGAGTCTGACCTCCGAAAGGACTCAATGGCCGCCAAATACACCCTTATCGCCCAAACCACATCCATGGTGTGTAAGGCAAATTCCCTTGGATGTTGTGGCCTGGGACATAGGGAAGGCAACACAATGTCTTCATTTAAATGGAAATCAGAAACAACTTTTGGAAGGAATGAAGGACAAGGACGAAGAACCACCTTGTCCTTATGAATCTCCAGGTAGAGGGTGCGACAGAATAGCGCCGCCACCCAATTCCGACACCCTGCGAGCAGAGGTGATAGCCACCAAGATAGCCAGCAAAATCTGGTGCAGCTGTGCATTGTAGCCAATCAACTTCCAGGTTTTTCTTGTCAAAGCTTGGTTGTAAAGGCACAAGTTTTTTACCTTCATCCATTCTATGCATGAACGTAAAAAAACCTTCTGTGTGCAGCCTTCCTCCCCTAATTCTTACCTGAGCCCCCTCTCGATCCAGTGATGTCCATGAGAGACTTGCCTCTGCGGGGACTCGCACTCCTGATTGGCTTTTGGCAGCAGCTGGAGACATTGAGCCAATCAGGGGACGGGGCAGAGCTGCAGCTCCATGTGTAAATAGACACACAGAGCCGCGGGTCAGAAGCATGCCTGCTTGGGTGCCCCCACAACAAGCTGCTTGCTGTGGAGGTACCCGGCAGTAGGGAGGAGCCAGGATCGCCAGCGTAGGACCCAAGAAGAAGGGGATCCGGGCTGCTCTGAGCAAAACCACCGCACAGAGCAGGTAGGTAGAACATGTTTGTTATTTAAAAAAAATAACAAGGCTTTAATATTGTTTTAATTGACCAAGATGAAGTTAGAAGCTGATTGGCTACCGTCCATGCACAGCTGCACCAGATTTTGCACTCTCCAGTTTTAGTAAATGAACCCCATAGACTTTATCCAATACTATTAAAGGTAACTGGTGATTTTTGAACCTGATGGAGTTCTCTTTTAAACCCGTCCGCGCTGGACTCCACCGCACCTCCTCCATACTCCGCACACTAGATCTTCTCAGATAAGTGAGCAGTATTTCATCAAATGCCTGTTAGTCATTTTATTAAAGTCCCTAATAAACTAATGCACTCCTCAAGCTGTAGAGGAACAGGCTCACTGCGAACTACACTCACTCAAAGTCAAAGGGAATCAGTTTGTTAGAATCTTCATCATATCATCTGCAAATGGCCCATTTATCATTATGAGTTATGCACATCACAGAAACAAGGAAAGTGATTAGACTCTAATTACTGCTCTGTTTTTACCATGGCAAATGGCACAAAAAATGTATAAAAGTCAGGTGGAGAAGACTTCAGTCATTAAAGGGAAACTATAGCACATTTTTAGACAGTACACCCCGTGGGCTATTAAAGTAATACTTGGAAATCATTTTATTTACAAGATTTTTAGTGCTTCCCATTTCATATGCTGATTCTTGTATTTCAGTTTTTTAACACTCTCTGTAGAGGTCGTCTGTCTATCAGGAATGTTATAAGCATTCCCTGCTTTGCAACTGGGACCTTGGATTGAGGGGATCCAAGAAAGGTGCACTTTACTTTAACCTTTTCCTGACTGTGGGTCAGCAATACCTAGATGGCAGGTCAAATTATTTAGCCCCATGACTATAATCCTAAAATAATTTTTGATAATGATATCAATAAAATATTGTAATAATGATATGTACCTATTTTGTTTAAGTACCTTAATAAATAAATAAATACATAATTTCTTGTTTAAAAAAAATTATACCAACTACTATTCATGTAGCCCACTCTCAGCCTGATTTTTGGCTGGCAAGAAATACACTATATTGTCAAAAGTATTGGGACCCCTGCCTTTACACATACATGAACTTTAATGGCATTCCAGTCTTATGCCCCGTACACACGGTTGGATTTTCCGATGGAAAATGTGTGATAGGACCTTGTTGTCAGAAATTCTGACCGTGTGTGGGCTCCATCACACATTTTCCATCGGAATTTCCGACACACAAAGTTTGAGAGCTTGCTATAAAATTGTCGGAAATTCCGATCGCGTGTACACAAATCCGACGCACAAAGTGCCACGCATGCTCAGAATAAATTAAGAGACGAAAGCTATTGGCTACTGCCCCGTTTATAGTCCCGACATACGCGTTTTACATCACCACGTTCAGAACGATCGGATTTTCCGACAACTTTGTGTGACCGTGTGTATGCAAGACAAGTTTGAGCCAACATCCGTCGGAAAAAATCCACGGATTTTGTTGTCGGAATGTCTGATCAATGTCCGACCGTGTGTACAGGGCATTAGTCCGTAGGGTTTACTATTGAGTTGGTCCACCCTTTGCAGCTCTAACAGCTTCAACTCTTCTGGGAAGGCTGTCCACAAGGTTTAGAAGTGTGTTTATGGGAATGTTTGACCATTCTTCCAGAAGCGCATTTGTGAAGTCAGGCACTAATGTTGGACGAGAAGGCCTGGCTCACAGTCTCTGCTCTAATTCATCCTAAAGGTGTTCTATCGGGTTGAGTTCAGGACTCTGTGCAGGCCAGTCAAGTTCCTCCATCCCAAACTCGCTCATCCACATCTTTATTGACTTTGCTTTGTGCACTGGTGCGCAGTCATGTTGGAACAGGAAGAAGCCATCCCCATACTGTTCCCACAAAGTTGGGAGCATGAAATTGTCCAAAATATCTTGGTATGCTGACGACTTAAAAGTTCCCTTCACTGGAACTAAGGGGCCAAGCCCAACCCCTGGAAAACAAATCCAAACCATAATCCCCCCTCCACTAAATGATTTGGACCAGTGCACAAAGCAAGGTCCATAAAGACATGGTTGAATGAGTTTTGGGTGGAGGAACTTGACCTCAAAGTCCCAACTTGCTAAGTCACAATGAAAATTGAGGAAATAAAAATGTTTGTATGCATATTTGCTACCAAACTAAATACCTATCTGTTCTAAAAAAAAAATAAAAAATGATGGACTATAATACATTGGGGGCACTACAACACCTAAAAGATGTAATGGGGTTGACTTACTAAAACTGTAGAGTGAAACATCTGGTGCAGCTGGCACGGTAGCCAATCAGCTTCTAACTTCAGTTTGTTCAATTAAACTTTGACAAAATATCTGGAAGCTGATTGGTTTATATGCAGAGCTGCACCAGATTTTGCACTCTCCAGTTTTAGTAAATCAACCTTACTGTGTAGAAAATGAAAAAAAAAGATGCTTTAGAACTCAAGGAGATTTAGAGTAAAAGAGACCTGCAATACGATATGCTGTCTTTCGTTCTCTCTATTTCATAGTTGATTGTGACTTGATAAATCTACAATGCCTGCATATGTTTAAACAATAAAATCTTAGTGGAACAAAGGCCTGGAGATTGAAGTGGTTAATGCATAAGTGGACTGGTATTTTTTATAATTTGCCTCCAGCTTTACTTTAGGGTTATTCAGCAGAGGGCGGATGCATTGCACAATAGCATTTAACAAGTAATACGTTTGCAACGTTACGTGACACAGGATTGTCAGTATAATTCTCCAACATTAGATAGCGGTCGGAGCAGTAAAAAAAAAAAAAAAAAACCCGACTTGCTTCCAGTAAGAGGGGCCTCCAAGTGTTTCCACCTGATGCACTAATACTCACCGCTCAGTCTCCTGACATTGGCTTCTAATCAACAGACTCTGCCTTTGTCAGTGGACAAGTGATTTCAGAGTGTGAGGCAGCTATAATGGCCTGACTGACATCTCAGCCAGATAAACACAAGAGAAAAACAGACATGGGAACAATCTCCGTATTCATGATCTCCACTCGAGCGGGTTAAAAGGATTTGCTGGCCAAGGGCACATCACTTCAGGCTAATCTGCTCAACCAAAACATTGCCAAAGTATGACCAGAAAACAGATGACTAGCACAGAAGAGACACCTCTTATCCAATCAGAGGGCCCCATCCTTACTACGGCTAAAGGAAAATGAAAAGCGTAGAGGAGGCTGACAATGCGACACAATGTGAAATCTCTCCTAGCTGCTTGTATATACAAAACAAGTATTATGCTTCTTTTTAAACGTTAAGCAAAGGTAAATGTAACTCAATCTAAAATGTATTTCTCTTGTTTTGGGGTCCAGGGCCTTGGCATGGAGATCTCCCCTGATCCTGGCACAGTGGAGACATTTATAGCTCAAGTCCAGCTCTTTTTTTTTAAGCGGATATAAAGGACACACATTGAGGCTATATTCAGACTCCTACACAGGGCTGCTGTTAGAAATCATGGGGCCCCATACAGCCCTCCCGATGCCCCCCCCCCAACCATGCCTACACCCCACCGCAGCAGAAAAACAGCACTGACTTTATCCACCTACACCCTGAAAATTAAAAAAGCCCCTCCTTTGCTCCCACCTCCTGGGCCCCTCTGTTACCCTGATGGGTCCTAGGGAAATATAATTTAAAGTGTATGTACACCTTTACAGAAAAATCTGTAACCAGTCATTGAAGTGGTTACAAATAGAGCCTCCTACCTGTAAGCAGGTGCTTGTAGGGTATCATTGAATGTATTTATGCTGTTGTAATAATTGCAGCTATGAAATTAGTTCAGGCTGTCCGGGATGGGAAGGGGTTAACTGTGTCTAGACACTTTTCCGTGCTTTCTCGGTCATGCCACCTGTTGTAGGAGAAGAATCAGAGCTGGACTCATTTTCTTCCACATGGGATTTCAGAGGAAGGGCTGCTGCATCACATATTCCTACTGGAACTCAGGCCCCCTCCTAGATCACCCTACTGGGATTCTCCCTGGAACCAGGACTCTACCAGAAATGGACTTGAGCTAAATGGACTTTCTTTGGAGAAGGTATGAACCTGGGCAGCCTGCATCCGTTTTTATGTACAGTGTGCTGTTGAACTATCCTGCTGAATGCTCAGTAAAGTTCCATTACCTGTTTCATGCCTGGTCGGAAGTCATTGAAAGGGGTGCATGAAGGTACAAGGCATATCTGGAAGAAGAGGGTCTGTAAAGCACACACGGTGTTGAAGAGGAAAGTACAGAAGGTCATCACAAAGGGTTACCTCAGCAAAGGAGTTGGCAGAAGGCATGTAGTTGCTACGGGTAGCCATGAACTGGTAGGAATGTAATAGCAGCCAGAAAGCAAGGAGTGGCACCAGGCATGGGTAACAGGGCATGGAGGGTTCGGTTTTCTGGCTCCCTCCCTAGCATTCAGTTCCCCAAAAGCAACCGTGACCAAACCTGTGATATGGAGACCCCATGAACCTGGCCACATGGCGGGACCTCATTCTGCCACTGGGAGTGAGATGGCAGGAGAAAGCTGAACTGCTGGAGCGGGGCACTTGTTCAGCAGTGTCACCCTCTAAATGCTACATTCTGAAGGACATGGTATACAGTGAACAGGGATGGAGTGCTGCACAGAAGGAATCTGTATGTTTCACAGCTGCACACAGTGTACAGCTCATCTCTAAGCCAGGGTTCCGCCTTAATGTTGACTTTCACATGAACGTGACCCCACCTAGTCTTGGGCATTGGTGAGTGTGTACACGCAGGAGGTATCCCCACGTGCAGTGTGAGTAGGCTCCGCCCACAGACCGATGTCCTGGGTCGTTTTGACCAACCATAAACTAGCTGCAGCTAATTGGCCAGCTTGTATGTGGCCACTGCGTTTAGCCACCTCTGAATGCAGAAAATTATCCGCTGCTATTAGGACATCTTAATGTAACCTAATGCAGCTCTATAATCATTAATACATCTCTTTTTTATGCAAGCTGTATAAGTACCTGGTATCAGCCTCTTGCAATTCCTGTAAAGAAGGGCTAGAGTGTGAGAAAAAGAATCAGCACAAGAAACCAATCAGTTAATGTGCTGACAAGAGGCATGCTAATGAAAGGAGAAAGCAGAGTGTCCTGTTTCTCCTTTCACTGTCCAGTCACAGGATGGGACGGGTCCAGGACAACTTGGGCTCAGAAGAATTATGCTGGTCATCAGACAGAGGACATCTAGTGGCAGAAGAAAGTACTGTGAGGGAAATCAGTGGGTTGAAGGTGAATGCTGCATCAAAAGCTGATTTTGTTATTTTATATTTTAATGGGCTAATCATTTTTATCTTGTTATTACATAACATTCTGATATTGTTTTCACTGCTGTCTTTGTTTTCCTGCACAGATGATAATTGTTTTGCACACAGAAAATTAAGGTATAGTGGGATCCTAGTGGGATCACAGATAGCAATAAAAAACCTGACAGAGCTCAGACTTTTCCTCAATCCGAAAACATAAAAAACAAAAAAACAACCTTTAGCTGAAGTGGAGCTTTAAACTAAGCTAATGTTGTCATTGGCCTTTATAAATCTGACTTCTTTTTCCGGAAGACGATTCCACATCTTTTTCCTTTTTCAAACTTTTCAAGTTAAAACTCTGCCAGATCTTAAAAAAAAAATTAATGTAGTTATAAAATAGTAAATCAAGATCAGTTCTGATTGTATAGAAGGTAAAGAGTGGCCTCAGCCCCTCTCGATAATGCATTTTGCCATGGCCCCTGGGGCTTAGTCATAGGTCTTTATGACTAAACCCTGGTGTGCAGGCCGAAACACACCAGTGGGTGTGGCTATTGGGAGGAGCTGGGGCTGAGGCCACTCCCTACCTCTTATACACTCTGAGCTGATCGGTGTGCGGCATTGATTTATTATTTGATAACAGAGCTTTCTGGATGAGCATATTTATGCCCGCACCCTTCATAATAATTGAATGTCTGAGCAACGGCACTTGGCACTTGAAGCGGTGCTCCATCAAGTCTATGAGAGGTCACAATAAATGTCTTTATGTGTTCAGTAAAAAAAGTCTAAATCTCGGTATCAAGAATTCTCGTACAGCAGAACTCAAACTAAGAGCGGGAGCAGCACTAGAAGCCAATCAGGTGTGCTGCACTGCTGCAGGCAGATGATCCACTTGCTATTGTGCTGCTGCTCCTTGCTGTCCAATCACAGGACAAGGACAAAGAGGTGACCTAGTTTAACTTCTAAACGGCAGCAAAGAAAAGTCAGGTCACCAGCCTGGCTCTGCTGTCTGGTAGGGTTGTGTATATCTCAGGACTAACTACACAACAAAACTAAGAACAAAGAACAGACTGCAATAACAACTTACAGTAAATTCTAACCCTTCTCTAAAACTAAAAAAAAAAATGACAAGAGTTCTACTATAACTAAAACCAAAGCCTTTGGGGCCCATTCAGATGTCAATGTAAAGCTCTATCTTCACTGCCATTGCACAACAGCGCACATACCTTGCTTTGTGGTTCACTGTGTAGAACAAAAAGGTGCATGTGCTTTTGTTTGACCATTGTAATGCAATGGGCGGCTTACAATTGACTAGGCCCTAGGAGTTACATATTTCACACGCTGGGAGAGATGTTGGGGCAGCAGTGTTGAGGTCCAAAATATGCAAATAAAATGAAAAAAATATATAATTAATAAAAAATATAAATACAACCATTAAAATGAAATTACAAGGTAAATATAAATACAGTCATTAAAATGAAATTACAAGGTAAATCAAGGCAAAGAAAACAAAAACATGATAACGGTTATCGGAAACCATTAGGATTGCTTCAAAAGACATTTTTCCAGCAGGAGCCCCCCTCCAAGTTTAAATGAGGACTATCTGCAGAAAACGGACACATCCCTTGAGGGGATAAGTGACATAAAATAACAACCTTATAGCTGCGCTAATCACAAAAATGAAAGAGTGCTGATCTATGCCGTCCCTGTCGTTGTCTGTCGCCTAAACTCTCTCGGCTAGCTCCCTTCCTCCAAACTACAGTGATTGCAGAACTGGTCCTAATCAATAATTCACTACAAAATTGCTATTTTTTCCACAGAGAAATAAAAGAAGAAAAAAAAAAGTATTTTATTTTCCCTGCCGGGAATTCAGAGTACCGGCAATTATGTAACATAAGTGCCTAATTAATGAAAGGCTCTGCTCGTTACCCCAGGTGCCCATAAAACCACAAATGAAGCCACATAGTGACCCCACATGAGATGAGATTCCTGATAGCGTGTGCTAGGAAGAGTCTATGATACTCTACAGAAAATTGTGGGGGAAATGATATTCTAGTAGTATTCTGGTATTGGGCTGCGAAGCTCTGTGGTTTTTGTGTGTGGTGAGTTTAGAAAAGACACTTGAAGTGCATGTGAACCACCTGAGAAAATGCCCATTGACACCATCAGCTTATAGCCAGCAATATAGCCAGTTGAGCCTCGCTAACCAGCTAAGTCAGCCTTTCTCAACCTTTTTATCCAAGAGAAACTCCTAAAATCATTTTCAGGTCTAGTGGAACCGCTACTAAATCCAATTATTGGGGGGGGGGGGGGTCTATGGGAAAAATGTCCCTTACATTGGTGGTCAGTAGAAAGAATGCAACCAGTGGTGGTCAAAATGCCACCATTATAGACAGCTAAAAAGATAAATTGTTGTCATGTTGTTGGCTTTGTCAAGTGGTGTTGACCCAGGAACTCTGCAGGCACCATCAGATGGGAGGTCAATCAGCCACAGTTCAAGGAACCCCTAGCAACCTCTGGAGTTCCATGGAACCCTGGTTGAGAATGGCTGAGCTAAGTGAACATAATTAAAATTGGTGCTAACATTAGAATAAAATCAGAAGTGTCTATCACATACACTTGAAATTATATGTGAAAAACACAATGTCATTGGGTCTCTGTACGTATGGTCCTACTCTATTCTAGGTAAGTAGGGTGCTGCTCTTGTTGTTTTGAATTCTCAGCTCACTTTTTCCAGAAAAAAAAAAAAAACTATAAGCTCAATGGGCCCAAGTGGATATTAAAAAAATGGCGCAGCTTTGTAAAATGTCCATTCATTTTATAGGCATACCTGTTGGCCATTTGGGCCCCCTGGAAGCCTGGCTGAAAAACTCCCTAGTTAGAAAGCCCCACATCCTGCCTTGTTGCTAGGACATAAAAACTGTTCAGTGCTCACTCTCAGCATTACATGTGTGAAAACATACAGTTTTTACATCCTAGGAACAAGACAGGATGTGGGGATTGCTAACTTGGACTTTTTCAGCTAGACCTCCAGGGAAGCCCAAATAGCTTACAGATAAAACAATAAAATGATTAATCTTTTTGCAAAACTCTACAGTTTTAAACACCTGCTGGAGCCCCTTGACTGCATAAGCTACTTTTTGGAAAAGGTTAACTTAGCCGGCCGGTTCCCCACAGTTAACAAGACTGCGCCGGGGACCCAGAGACCGGCGAAGAACCGGCCTGGTTGAGGGCCGCGCTGGTTCCCTAGACAGGTAAGTGTCTGCTTTTTGTAGATGCTGATTTTAAATGTTTGCAGAACTGAATGAAGCTCTTCTTTAAAGCGGTAGTAAAGCACACCAATTTTTTTTAGAATGAAGCCCTGCAGCGCTGCACTGTCACCACTGACAGACGCTTCCATTTTCCCCTTGCCTTCCTTCCGTTTGAGTCCTCCAGCTGTCTGATTGGCTGTACCATGATGATGTCACTCCCACGCATGTGCACGGGAGTCATGAACCGCAGCACGGAGCTCTGAAGGAATGGCACTGGTATGACATCCCTTCAGAGCGCATGTGCAGGTAACGTCACTGGGTGCATGCAGTGTGAATATCTCCTAAACTGTGTAGGTTTAGGAGATATTCACTGTACCTACAGGTAAGCCTTATTATAGGCTTACCTGTAGGTACAAGTGCCAAAAAAAGGTTTACTTCCTCTTTAAGCAGTTTTCCAGGATGCAGGCAATGTTCATGTGACAGTTATTTAGAAAGGCTTACTCCGACGGCCAGCAGAGTGAAACTGCAGGTGCCTTTGCGCCAAGTTCTTTGTGGACAATGTACAATGAACAAGCTGACCTGGAAGTTAACCTATTTCTCCTAATAGCACTGAAACCTAGAAGAGGTCCAACACTGAGTCAAACTAGTCTTAAGGGCAGGTGCCCTTAATATATACATCTGGAACCCAACCTGCAGCCTTTGGGCGTGTACTGTATGACCCTTTGGTACTTATTGTGAGGTTCTTGGGACTCATCTACTGATATTAGAAGTGATGGGAGCATGTTTTTATGAAGGGGCTGTAATCTAAGTGAACTTTAGCCGTCTGACAGTCTGATGTAACATATATCCAGTCCTGTCCCCAGAATTGTGAATCACTGTACGTGACTAGAAAATTTAGGAGCACTCACAGTGTCAGGAACAAGTCCTTCAGTAGAGTTCCCACAGTTTCTTCAAGCCAAACTCTAACACTTTAGCGGCCTGGAACACCTTTGGGTGCCTCAAGGAGAGTAGTAATGCGGTGCGCATAGCATGCAGCAGTGAACAGTGGGTGTGGTCAAATTGCTCTTGCTGACATCATCGTCCTGCCCCCCAGTGATGCCGAACCTGCCCACAGACAGCCGCCCACAGCTCCCGGATGGCAACAGATGTGTGTGTGACTATCTTGGTTACTTGGGGAGCCACAGCCCGGTCCGAATAATGTGTCCAGGTTTCAGCCCGCCTAAAACCAGGACACATGATTAAAAATCTGGACTGTCCGGGTGAATCCTGGCCAGGTGGCAACCCTATCCTTCAAAAAGGCCAAAGTGCCCCGCCTTCATGAGATGTGTCCAGCAGCATAGGGTGCAGGTCCTGATCTTGAATTTGGCCCTGATTGGAGTTCCTCTTCTTTATATAAGCAGTTATGCATGACAGGTTCACTTTAATGCTACACATCTTAAGCTTGTCAAAGAGATTTCCTATAGAAAGCACAGGATTTACCGTTATCACTCTGGATACAATTACCATGCAAGCCACAGGAATTAATATGACTATTTAGTCTCAATTTCCATTCACGCTTACAGGAATTAAGATGAGTAGATGCAAATCCCATTTACACCTACAGGAGATAATGCAGCTGTAATTTTCTACCCAGATCTTGATACAGACCGTTTAGTTCTGTGGGAAGTTGATGTGCTGAGATCGGCAGCTACATGTTGGCTGATCAGGTCTTCTCAACAGAATAACTCCTTGCATAACAGTGGACAAAATATGGCTGAACTACCTCTAAGGCATTTTTAACTTGTACGAATCTTGCCCTAGATCTGGCACCTTAATGTGTTCAGTATCACCTGTGCCAGCAAAAACAAAAAAAAAAAAAAGGCTCCCCTGTTTTCTCTTCTGATCCTCCTTTGTTTTACTGAGAAGACACTTTTTGGAGCTGAACCCTCACCTAGTAATAGCACCCTTATTGGTCATTATGGGAATCCTCATGGCACAGTGGGGATTAGTGGCCTGAATCTAACACAAAAGGCAGATCTTATGCCGCGTACACACGGTCGGACTTTTCGTCTACAAAAGTCCGACAGCCTGTCCGACAGACTTCCGGCGGACTTCCGGCGGACTTTCGGCGGACTTGCAGCAGACTTTCTAACGAACGGACTTGCCTACACACGACCACACAAAAGTCCGACGGATTCGTACGTGATGACGTACACCGGACTAAAATAAGGAAGTTCATAGCCAGTAGCCAATAGCTGCCCTAGCATGGGTTTTTGTCCGTCGGACTAGCACACAGACGAGCGGATTTCGGGGTCCGTCGTAGTTACGACGTAAAGATTTGAAGCATGTTTCAAATCTAAAGTCCGTCGGATTTGAGGCTGAAAAAGTCTGCTGAAAGTCCGGAGAAGCCCACACACGATCGGATTACCAGCCAGCTTTAGTCCGTCGGCGTCCGTTGGACTTTTGTAGATGAAAAGTCCGACCGTGTGTACGCGGCTTTAGACTAAAAGTTAGCAAAGTCAAGCTCTTAGTACCAATGTGAAACCAGAACGAGAGGCGTGCACAAAAGTGACGTTTCTGGCTGACAAAGCTAAAAGTGGTCACTTCTCATAGGCATATTGTTACTGTGCAGGGACTGCAAGATGCTGATATCAGGTAAAATGCAAGTACTTACATGAATTGTAACTAAAAATACATTTAAATGATGCAAAAGTTCTCATTCACATGGGCATCAAAAATCCGTACACCGGTGCGAAGGGCCATCTTCAGCTGCCCGGGATGCATAGATGTTCCATGCAGGCGGCTGGCTGCATGGACCTCCATGCCCATCCCGGATTGCACATTTGTGCAGGTCTGGTGCACAGATAAGAACACAGTCTGTCTGATCCATATGCCTTCATGAATGAGGCCTTAAGTTCTAAAGCCTAAGCATTTTTTACCCTAATACATTCTTTGCATTAAGGTAAAAAATGTTTAAGCATTGATTTTGGCCCCGCCGCCCTTTTACTTATCTGAGCCCTTATTCAATCCAGCACTGTGCACGTCTGCAGCTCTTCTCTCCCCTCACGTCCGGGTCTCCCTGGGGCACTGGGAGCCATTGACTTCCAGTGCTGTCAATCAAAGCCAGTGACGAGGGTCCGGGGCCAAGTCCCACTGTCTGTGTCAAAAGACGTAGCAGCGAAGCTCAGTAACGGGCACACTCGAGTGTCCCCATGGGAATCGGCTTCCTGTTGGGGCACTGGACAGAGAGAAGGATCCAATAGCGTAGGCCGGGAACTCAAAAAGAGGAGTCTCGGGGCAGCTCTGTGCAATTCCATTGCACAGAGCAGGCAAGTATAGAGATTTGTTATTTGATATTGATATTATTTGATGTTGATATTATTTGATATTGATATTATTTGATGTTGATATTATTTGATATTGCAAAGCTGCATTAATCTGTGTCCTTAAAGCAGACCCTCACTCATACCCATTTTCTTTCTGCATTATTTTCTTTCTGTATTATTATTATTTTCTTTCTGCATTGTCTTACAATTGTACAGTCGGATTGCATAATGTATGGTTCAATTTACACACACATCATTTTGCTTATTTTTTATACCTCTAATCCCGTTCGGTAAATATTTTACTGAGAATGTATCATGTTAACACAAGTGATTATGAATATTATTATCGTTAGTACTATCATTATTATTAGTAATACCATTATTATGCTATTATTTTTTTTGTTTTATTTACTCATTTATTTATTTGTTTTACGATTGTACAATCAGATTGTATAATGTATGGTTCTATTTATAGACATTTCGACAAGAGTTTTTGCCCAATTTTTTTTTCCTCAGTAGGTTACCATATCAACCACAATGTATAATTAACAGTGATGATAATTATTATTTGTGTTAAAAAAAAAGATATACAAAATATATATATATATATATATATACACATACTGTACATATACTCTTTTTTTTTTTTTAGCACCCATATTCTCATTTTTGTTCAGCACATGTTCAAATTTTTGGGTAATTATTTTGACACGCTCATTACTATTGACTGGTTGGTTTTATTTATAACCCCATGGAGGGGATATTGTTTCAATATCAGATTGATATGAAAATAATCTAGCAGTGGTGTGGTGCTTTTTACATTACACCACAAGCCAAGGAGACCTTGGAGATCCTCTGGAGTGCAGAAGCTGCCTGCCCAGGAACCAGATCATTTACACCAACAGTAATACCTTAGGATAGCAATACCAGTCAAATAAACCTACGGGTCCAGCTCTACCCTTCCACTTCCCTCATCTTCACTCATACAAAACACTTTTCCTCCTTACAATCCCAACACCCTACCTTTAATCTGAAAAGCTGAATTTTATTGTTTTTGGTGGTTATTTGCATTTAAAAAAAGAAAATAACCTCACCTGCTCCCTGTAGGCTAGAATTATGTCTATAAAGCTCCTAAAGCCTCCTGGGATATGCAAGTCACATATCCCAGGAGGCATTGGTTTCAATGCAGGGGCTGAAGGAGGGTGGACCTGGGGGGGGTGGGAGGTCACCTTGGGAACCAGGAAGAAACAGCAAGCTTCTGTTGATGGCAGAAAAGAAGATGGGGCATAGGACCCAGCATGCAGTAACGAATCAGGGGAGCAAAGCAAAAAATTGCTGGATTCACTGGGTGTGTAAGTTTGTTTTGTGAGGACAACCCAGCAGACAAGATGAGAAGAAAAAGAAAAAAAATTACGGGGCAATGATGTTTCTCTTTGATTACTCCCTGGAGTTCAGCTGTGAACATTACATATTTGGGGTTGGGAAGGTTAAGTGTTAAGGACTTTTTTTTAGGACAACCCAGTGGACAAGATGAGAAGGAAAAGAGGAAGAAATGTCCAGGAGGAGTGAAGTTTCTGTTTGATTTCTGTCTAGAGTTTGGATATTACAAATTTGGGGTTGTTGTAGGAGTTAGGTTCATTCTTAGATAAGTTTGTGTTATAAATTAGGTTAGGGGTTAAGTGTTATTGGGTTGGGAATTATTGATTTGTATTAGGGGGTTAGATTAGGTGTTCAGGTAAGGGTGGGTAAGTGTCGGGCTGGTGCTTTATTATGGGGACATTTTTTTTCCACTAGGAGCTGCAATTTCCATTTCTTCTGAGCTCTGGTAGCCCTCGTTCTGCAACTTCAGTCAAGTACCAAGGCCAAGAACAAATGTATGGGAGGTAATTATGGGCGGCAACATTTTGCTACATAAAATGTATTTAAAACTTTAAGTTTTAAAGATGTGAAGCCCAATTCCCACAAATTAACAACAAAAAAGGCCACCAAAATATATCACTTAAACCTCTTCTCCCTCCAACTGAGAGTAAGTGTATCAAATAACAGACCAAGAAATGAATTCCATACTGTGCACACTCCCACGCTGAATCCTGTAGGAGTGTTTATATACGAGACCACCAAAACTAATATTCCAGCCAGACCTTCATTACTTTCATATTGAGTAACTCATTATCCTCATAGATCCCCTGGGTCAGTACTGTAATAAACACCATTCTGTAAAAAAATTAATAAAATAAAATAAAAACAATTTGAGGCAAAATGTGTAATTCCAAGTGACAGATGGGTGTATTAAACCCCCAATCTAAAAAAAAAAGTTAATTGTTGTAATTAAAAAAAAAAAAAAAAAGTTTACGGTTACAGAGGAGCTGACCCCGCAAAATGTTTAGCACCTGCAATTATCACCAACCCACACAATCACACAAAGGCTGTGACAAGAGGGATCAGCGCTGTGACTAACTGCATTTACCAGAAATCTCTGTACTTCTTCTGGTAATGCATCTTTAATACTAACAAAGCACGGAACAAGCAAAATTCTCCCCAAACACAAACACAAAGTAAATCATCGTATCCTTCACCACACAAAATAAACCAAGAGGTTATGTGATCTTAGCGCTTGATAACAAACAGGGAGCAGCTGAAACATATGATAGCAGTATGCAAAATTACATTACATAAGATTGTGACCCAGTGTACCATGTCTCCAAGAACCAGCAACATCCATCAGCTTGTGACCTAACATTTTCCAAAGAACAAGTGACATCACAGAATGCAACCTACTGCTTCACTTCTAAAACTCTGGCATCATGGAGAATGAAACCTATTCGTTCACTACAAACTAGCCACTGAGAATTTAATATAAACCAGTGACATCAACGAGAATACAACCTATCTATTCACTATAAACCAGTGACATCACTGAGAATACAATCTATCCATTAACTGTAAACCAGTGACATCACTGAGAATGCAACCTGCCCATTAGCTAGAAACCAGTGACATCACCGAGAATACAACCTATCCATTCACTACAAACTTAAAGCATCACTGAGAATACAACCTATCCATTAACTACAAACCAGTTACATTACTGGGAGGCAGTGGCGTTGCTAGGGGGTGGCTTTTGGGGCTAAAGCCCCGATTCTGGGGCCCATAGTCCCGAGTCCCCAAGGGGAGGGGAGGCTCTCTGGGGACCCTGATGTAAGTGGGGGGGCTCTCTGAGGACCCTGATGCAAGAGGGAGGCTCTCTGGGGACCCTGATTTTAAGGGGGAGGCTCTCTGCGGACCCTGATGTTAAGGGGGAGGCTCTCTGGAAACCCTGATTTTAAGGGGCAGGCTCTCTGGGGACCCTAATGCAAGGGGGGCTCCCTGGGAACCCTGATGCAAGAGGAAGGCTCTCTGGGGACCCTGATGCAAGAGGAAAGCTCTCTGGGGACTCTGATGTAAGGAGAAGGCTCTCTGGGGATCCTGATGTAATTGGGGGGCTCTCTAGGGATATGTATACACACACGTATATTACTGTATATACATGTGTATGCCCGCCAAAGCTAAGACTTTCTTCACTACGCTGCTATGGACTCTAGCCCCAGATCATTTGTAGACCTAACAACGCCCCTGCTGGGAGGACAACATGTTTTCAGCAAAGCAAGGGCATCAACTAATGATGCAATGTATCTATTTTCTTCAAAGCAGTCACATTGTCAAGAATGCAATTTATCCATTCACACTCCTATAAGTGTGAATCCCATCCCATGTGCTTGACACTACTGAAAACGCCACATATTCCATTCATTACATACAATGAATACAAGCTCCTTTGGCTGCACTTCTCCCGTGGATCACAGGAGCGCAGTTCGTTCTGCACTCCTGTGACCCATTTTCAGCAGACAGTGGGGCTGAAGCTCGGTGTTGGCTGACGTCACAGAGCCCGTCCAAGCTGAGCAAAGATTGTGATCATATGGTTGGCATCCACCCACATGCCTGGATCTGCACCCAGTCTGGCACCTGAGCCGCTGAAGGCCTAAGCTAGCCACTCCCACCCCTCCACAGCCCACCACTACAGTGAGCATGGGGGGGGAACAGATCAGACAGTGGTGACTGACAGTCACCAGCTCTCTGCTCAGGAAGTACTGAGAACCAAGCGATCAGCAGTCTTTGATCACTTGGTTCTAAGTCTTAGAGCATCGGTACGATACTGCATCCACCTAGGCAAGTATAATTCTTAAAATATTTTTTTTTCCTATACTTCCCTTTTAAGGCAAAAAAGTAGCACTGTTCTTTCTCCCTCTTCTCACAGGACACATAGGCAGTAGCGAGAGCCATTGGCTCCTGCTGCTGTCAATCAAATCCTGTAAGGAGGAAGCAGGGTCATGGCCGAGCCACGCTGTGTTTTTATGGACACATGTAGCCTGGCTCAGTAGTGTGCCTGCACAAGTGCCCCCACAGCACACAGCTTGCTATGGGGGCACTCAGGGAAGAGGAGGAGCAGACAGCACTGATGGGGGACCCCAATCAACTTCTGTACAACCAGTCTGTTGGATAAATGCCATTCCACCAGCTATACCCAGCAGCACTAATCGATGTGTTCTGACGGTGGGAAAGTCTCCGCACTGTCAAAACACAATAGCTCAGCGGGAGTGATTCTCTCATCCACCTCGAATGTGTGGAGGGGGGAATTGGGTTTTCTCATTCATCCTGCTGGCTGAACAAACAAAAAAAAACCCTGAATCATCTATGGGCTGTCTTACTTTCCTGCTTTGTATGCTTGTCCAGTTGAGTGACTCAGAAATTACACAAGTCAATGAGAGCTGGACAATTGGTATTTTGCAATGAGGTCAGCAATGGCAGCAATTTCTTTCTCCCAGTGCAGGATTCATTTAAAGTACATATGTAGCGAATGATAGTGAATGTGGAAAATCTAAGTAATAACAAGAAAGAAATGTTTTGAAAGTCGAGCACGATACATGATTTGTGAAGTTACATTTGAGCTGGAATACTTAAATCTGCAATCAACACTTCCTTAAAACAAACCTGAAGTCTACTGAGACTCACTTTCCATTCTACAGCGCAAGGTATACACACGCATATAAACACGAGCACCTATAAATTAAGGCCATTTGCAGAGATGACAAATGATGTTTTAAACAGAATAGCTCTATTTATGTAACATTAGATCTGAAAAAGATTGTATACTTTACCATTTTTTAAACTCATGGATAGGTCTAATGAAGAAAGTATTGAAAATATGTTCCAGCATATGTTTCTGAAGACCATTTCTAAGCTTAAAGTGATCCTTTTCTTTCCCAATGCAGAGCAAAGTGAAAGGGTCACTAAGCCTCTCTCTTCCCAGAAGCTTTTACTCACTTTTCCATGCTCTGTTGCCACTCTGTTGGACTACCAGGAGATTTTCTGGCTCACAACTGACTCATATCCCCTCTTCCATGTGAGAGCACTTACTTGGGTGCCTCCTGATTGGCCTAGTGCTGTCACATTAGGCCAGGGAAGTCCTTGACCCTGTGTTAGCTACAACAAGTCAGGTTGAAGCTTACATAGAGCTTCATTTTCATGATCCCAACAACCTAACAGCTCATAACTGAGTAAAGGTGAGCATATGTTGCTAGACAGGAAAGGAGCTAAGTGACCCTATTACCCTACCCTGCATGAGCAAAAAAATGGTTCACTTTGAATGGTATTCCACCAAAAAAGATATTCAAATATTTTTGCCTACCATCCCTCCCCCTTTAACCCATCCTTCTAGGTGTTTAGAATGCCTAACATATTTTTAAGATTTAGGTCCCTTGCTGAAACCATTCCTGCCTATGGGGACCACTATTTCAGCCCCATAGATCCCCTTCACTCTCCTCATGCAAACATCACTAGTTTTTCGGCTCCTGAGATGACCCCTCTGGTGGAAAACCCAATGGGAGCTGTCCATGCCAGGCAGGCAGTGATGTGTACATGTGCAGGAAGGACCCCATTATGAAGGAAATGGAAAGGAGAAGGACCCATGGCTGGATGATAATGTGAAGTGAAAAAGAGGATTTGGTAATGTTTTCTTTTTTTTGCATCCCAAAGATCAGTGGGAAAGGGGACTAAGAGGGTGGGGGTTTGCTTTTTATGGTGGAATTGGGTTTTAAAGTGATTTCATTTTTTTTAAAAATAACAAACATGTCATACTTACCTTTTCTGCGCAAGGGTTTTGCACAGAGCAGCCCTAATCCTCCTCTTCTAGGGTCCCCTGTCGGCTCTCCTGGCTCTCCCCCCCCCATGAGTGCCCCCATAGCTGGCTCCCGAGCTGAGCTCTATGTTTCCATAAGGCACCCTCCTGCTCCCTCATCACTGGGTGTGGTTGGCAGCTTTATCTAAGTCGATGAGGAGGGAGAGAGCTGAGAGAGCCTTGGCTCTTGTGCAAATCACTGGATCGAGATCGGGCTCTGGTATGTATTTAGGGGGAGGGGCTGTATGCAGAAGGTTTTTTTACCTTACTGCATAGAATGCATAATAAACCTTCTGCCTTTAAAACTGCTTTAAATGGCTTCCTATACCCCTAAGGAACTGAAGAAGTTATGATCAGACTATCATAAGAGAAAAATGGGGGCTGTCATTGCTATCCTTCTAGCTACCTAGCCATTACGCTAAACCTCTTGTTTCAGTACTTTTCAGACCACTAACCCCAAACAAGAATGGACATCAGTAAAGTCATGGAAAGATCAGAAGCCCACATTTCTTGTTTGTTCCAAGTCAGTGGATTGATTTACTAAAGGCAAATAGGTTGTTCACTTGGCAAAAGTCCTCCTTTAACATAATATATAATGCAATATATAGTACACTCCTAGCAGCACACAACAATCACAAATCATGTGAGCTAGTAAAGTTTAAACTGATTACTCTATAGTCACGTCTATGGGTAGTTCTCAAGTAATAATAGTTAAAAAAAGAATAGTTCCATGTCCAATTCACAAAATTCTGCAATCCACTGTGAAGAAGCCAGTTTTTACTGTAAAAGGTAACGCCAGACAATATCTGGAGCTATACTGAAGTCGGACTCTTTTTTTTTTCCTTGCTAATTCATATGCATATGTTGTATGCAACCCATTATCATTTTTCATAATATTTCTATGAGATCTTGATCTTCATCCCCCAATACAGTACACTATAATTTTTATTATCATGAACATGTATAGTGTAGATAATGAGCTTGATGGAAACAGCTGTAGTACAGAGAGCGGGGTGGATGCATTTTGTCACTATACCGTCCTCCAGGATATGTTCTCTTAAGTATTTCACCAATTAAGACATGCATTGCACAGAAATTGCTCCTCCAGTTACAAAATCCACACGTTAGAATGGAAACCCATTAATATTTTATAATAAGAAGAGGGAAACATGTCAGTACTTGTTTTATTTGTGCTAAATTTTAATGGAGCATTCGTGTTGTGTGGGCAAGAGTGCGTTGCGCTCAGGGGAAAAATGAGGAAGCGCTTCGTGGGATCAGAGGTAGAGGTTTTACTTACAACTCTCTTAAATACACCAGCTCTGCAGAATATGGGTAGAACGATAAATTAATAATAAACCATGAAATTGTCTCCCAAATGAGAGAGGAGCTAATATAGCGTGAGAAATAAACACCTAAAGTGCACAATCTCTTTTCAAGGGTATCTACATTTTTATGAGTCATTTAAGGTTACTTGTACTTTGAGACAGGAGTCCCGGTGATTTACAATCTAAGCAAGTGATGACCACCAAACTCATGCCTAACAGTTGCATAAAACAGAGATCACAGTAGTCACAACCACTAATAAGCCAGAAGAAAGTGAAGAGCGCAAATGGCACCTCCCGCCCAGTTCTACTCACTGACACATGAATGCTGGACTATACCACAGGAATGTTATCTGCCTTCATCAGCAAGACAAATACTCCTCTCTTCAGCAACATATGAACCATAGAGTGTCAAGCTACAAAAGTCCTTACAAATTCCGAATACAATATTAAAGTGGACTTAACATCAGATATACTTTTCATAATAATTGTATGCTTGCTGAGTAATGTGTTACAGTATCCACGGGATCCCTGTCAGGCTTTCCAGGATTCCTTGTATCCTGACCAGAAGGGTATTTGAGCACCAGCCTTTGAAGTGGCTGGTGCCGTGTTATATAGCCAGCTACCCGAGAGCAGAAGCCATGTTATACTTACCTGCCAGTGCCTATTTGTTGCCTTCTTGGACTGACCTGACTTCTCTCCTGCTTGCCACCTGTCAAGAACCTTCCTTTATCTGACTAACTTGCGTGCCGATTGCCTAGACCTCTGCTTAAACCTTATTACTTTCTCACCTGCCACGAGCTCTGCCTGAATTGGACTAACCTCTTGTCTACTGCCTCCTAAACAGTCTCTGAATTGTAGCCCACACTGTTCTGGCAACCCTTTGTGGAAAACTGGCACCAGTTTGCAGCAAAGAAAACTGGGGCTTAGTAGGGTTTCTGGGCCATCTGCAATATTAGGAGTTCTAGTGAAGACCAACTTCCCCCCCGCCCCAAAGCACTTTGTCCCTATGTTGATGGGGACAAGGGCCTCTTCCCCTCAACCCTGAGTGGTGGTTGTGGGGGTCTGCGGGTGGGGGGCTTTGACAAGGGGCCCCCCAGATCTCACCCCCTCCCATGTGAATGAGTATGGGGTCACCAAAGAAGTGTAAAAAGTGAGTAAACACAGTACACCATTTTTTGACAAGTCCTTTATTAAAAAATTTTAATAAAATGTCCATCAAAGTAGATCCATCGTCAATCACGCCGCACCGCCGGCCGGAAAAAAAGAAAAAGACCTTCTGCCCCGGCGATCGCTCCTGCGGACTGCCTGCTCCGCCATGTGACAGCTCTTAAATACCTAAGGGATGGGGCCGCCTGGTGATGTCGGCGGATGGCACCGCCCACTTGTGAAGTCATCGACCGATGGCATGTTGGTCTATGGACCTCAAGTCGCATAGGGTTGGACCAAATTAGTGCAGGAACTACTTTGAAGTTGCACAGATAGGAACGCCACTCATAGGGAAATATAGGATGCGACTTGTCATGCGACTTTGGGGTTCAAGTTTGAATGTGGCCTAACAGTTTAAACATGCACCAAATCCAGGTACTATGTGATGCACAAACCCCATAAAATAAATGCAAAAAAAATCCTTTACTTTCTCTGACTGAGCCAATTGTCCTTTATTTGCTTCTCATGCACTCCCCCTCCCGGACACTGCAGCTTACAGTGACAGCACTGCTGTCAATCCAGGAAGCAGCGGGCAGGACTGATTGCAGGATACAGGTTTGTTAACAGTAGTGGCAGTGCAGATAACCACACCCTCTGCAACATTTATTTTTCATCTTGCTGTAGTGCAAGCAGGCAAAGCCTATATGTGAGTGACAACTCTGCTGCGAATTCAGAAGCAGTGTAGTTTTGTTGCCACATCATCACAGGAAGCTGCATTAGGTGGACTTTACTGGCAGGATCAATAGGTATCAATAAAACTGTGCAGATGCATGTATAATTAAGAGCTGCTGCACTTTTTTTTTTTTTTTTTTTTAATGGCCATAATTCTACTTTATGGAAAAATATTTGAGAGTTTTGATAGCAAATAATCAATCTGGCTAATAAGGTTAGGCATCTCATTATTCCAAGTGGGAAATATTCAGAAAGTTATGCAAGATAATCTGATTTGCATGACGGTTACATTAAAGTTAAGGCACAGAAAAATGTTACAACAATAAAACAAATCTAAAGCCCAAATGAAGGTTTTAAGGAAAGTATGTGTATACAGTAAAGGTGCTGAAAAAGTCTGTCTTTTTTTTTTTCCTTAGTTGTTTAATAGAGTTCCAGAAGAGGTTCAGATGCCGAACTAAAGCAGACATAAACTATACACAATATAAAATACCTACTTTTTTGATTCTTCATTCCAGCTCCTATTTCATCCTGTTTTTTTTAAACCCTAAAAAGGGGCATTCCTGTATTGGTCAGGTCTCTTATTTTCTAACTCCATGTTGTAATATAAGTTAAAAACCATAGGGGGAGTCAAAAGATAAATACATACATATACATTTTTGTATTATTATTTTTTATTATTTTTTTCTGTTGTTTATTTATTATTTTATATAGTAGCCTTATATTTATTTGCTGAAAATACAACTGATTTGCAGGGAGGTCCGCTAAATGCATATCCCTGGTGTAAGATATACTCTGTGAAACGCATGCAATTAAAATGTGTTTGTTTATATGTATAAACATTGTTAAAAAAATAACATAAAAAAAAAAAAAAAAAAGATAAATATAGCACATACAAGAGCGCCAAGTTCCTGAATGTCCAACTTCATGTACAACCTTGTCTGAGATCAACTTGGTAGGTTAATTGACTCCTGTCTAAATTGGTTCCAGTATTTGCATGTTTGTGTGTTATATAGGGACCTTAGATTGTAAACTCCTTGATGCATGACTGATGTGAATATATAATATGTAAATGCCTGTAATAAATACAACCCAGTCTTCGTCTGTAGGGCTCAATATTGAGTTGGCCCACCCTTTGCAGCTATAACAGCTTCAACTCTTCTGGGAAGGCTGTTCACAAGGTTTAGGAGTGTGTCTATAGGAATTGTGACGATCCGGGGTGATTATGCGCAAGTGGTGTATGCGTTTTCAGAAACACTGGTCAGTCCAGACTGCATTTTTAAGGGCATGACAGCCCAATTTTGTTTAAAGGAAACAAACGTCACAGAAAATCACAGCAAACTTCCCTCGCAGGTGGTTCCACCATCACTGTATAACAGAAACTTCAGCCTCCTGGCTCACTCACTCTTACTCAATAAAACTCCCTCCTGGTGCTTACTTGCTCAGCTTCGTGCTGCTTGGTCGTGGGCCACATCTGCCTCCTGCAGACATCCATGCTCAGACTGCCACCTGCAGCCTTAGACTCCTAGAAACTGCCTCTCTCTCTCTCTCTCATGGAGCCATCTCCACTTGAAAACTCTCCCGACTCCTACACCAGGCCACCTACCTGTAGGGTGGAGCTGTTCCCAAGTGCAAGCACTGAGCTATCTTCCTGAGGGGAATATGAACCCAGCCTACAAGTGTGCAATCATCATGCCTGTCTTTGCAAAAACCAGGCTGAAGGTGCTAATATACCCAGTGACCTGGGGTCGCCTCTCCACAGAATGTTTGACCATTCTTCCAGAAACGCATTTGTGAGGTCAGGCACTGGTGTTGGACAAGAAATCCTGGCATGCAGTCTCCGTTCTAATTCATCTCAAAATGTTCTATCAGGTTGAGATCAGAACTCTGTGCAGGCCAGTCAAGTTCCTCCACCCCAAACTCGCTCATCCATGTCTTTATGGACCTTGCTTTGTGCACTGGTGCGCAGTCATGTTGGAAAAGGAAGGGGCCATCCCCAAACTGTTCCAACAAAGTTGGGAGCGTGAAATTGTCCAAAATGTCTTGGTATGCTGACACCTTAAGAGTTTTCTTCACTGGAACTAAGGGGCCAAGCCCAACCCCTGAACAATAACCCCACACCAAAATCCCCCTCCACCAAATGATTTGGACCAGTGCACAAAGCAAGGTTCATAAAGACATGGATGAGTTTGGGTTGAAGGAACTTCACTGGCCTGTGCAGAGTCCCGATCTCAACCCAATAGAACACCTTTAGGATGAATTAGAGCGGAGACTGTGAGCCAGGCCTTCTCGTCCACATCAGTGCCTGACCTCACAAATGCGCTTCTGGGAGAATGGTCAAACAGTCCCATAGACACACTCCTAAACCTTGTGGACAGCCTTCCCAGAAGAGATGAAGCTGTTATAGCTGCAAAGGGTGGGCCAACTCAATATTGAACCCTACGGAATAAGACTGGGATGCCTTTAAAGTTCATGTGCGTGTAAAGGCAGGTGTCCCAATATATTTATATTGTATCTATTCTGAAAAAAAAAAGGATAGGGGTTATTCTTCCTATCGGATAAGTGTTGTGGGTTGGCAGCCCCAGTCAGACAAGATATTTTGCTAAAAGAGTTCTGTAAAAAAACTAGTACTAAACTTATTTCATTAGTGTCCAACCAAAAGCAGAGTAAAAGTTTTTTGGAGCTACTCCATATGCAACTGACATGTGACTCATCTTTCTCAATTTTTATACATTTTAGACTCGACTTAAAACCGAGCTTCGGGAATTAGACAAACCCTACCCTTGCAGTGGGCTTTCTCGGCACTGAAAGAGTTAAAGAGTTTGTACACACTTACATATACGCAGTGAAGTGACTGGCCTGACTGATACACAGAGATGAAACAAATCATCCTACATACCTTGTACCTGTCTATCTGCAGCCCTATCTTCACTACATCCGTTCAAAGTGCTAAATTTATAAAGCTTGTCTAAGCTGTCAGAAACAAGGGGGCATACAGCTGAAGTCACACCCTGCAGATTTCAGTGAGGAGAGCTGAGAGCTGATTAGATGGAAGGGACACACCCCCCCTTCACACGGCACACAGGAACAGAGGTGAGGTTGTCAATTTGCTGGAGGTCCCTCCCCTGTCACCTTTTTTCTCTTGGTGTCAGGAAAGCTTGTCAGAAGTGACGCATGCTGATAGCAGAGGAAGGAGGCAGCAGTCAGAAATTACACATAGTGGTCTTAATAGAGACTACACACTATTGAACTATTGTTCAAATCTCATATCTGAGGTTTAGACCCACTTTAAATGCTTGTTTAGTCTACTTGTGCAGGGAAAAGGTGTAACATTTACACTAACATTCCCTCAATCCAGCACTGTTCTCTACTGGCTGAAGCTGCAGGTGGTCCCCCAGCATCAACACATACAGTGCAGGGCTATTGACCATGCATTGTACATGAAGAGGCAAGCTTGCGACTTGGGCCCGAAGTGCCTTATAGAGGCAGCAGTACTGAATTGGTTGCATGGATGGAGACATAAGGTAAGTTTTATACCCTATTCCTGCATCCCCTAGACCAGGGGTCTCCAAACTTTTTAAACAAAGGGCCAGTTTACTGCCCTTTAGACTTTATGGGGGGCCGGACTGTGGTTCGTGGGAGTAGAAAATGGTATTAGTGAAAAGAATAGTGCCCCATCGATGGTGTCAGTGAGAAGAATAATGTCCCATCTTTGGTGTCAGTGGAGGAATGGTTCCTCATCATTAGTGTCAGTGGGAGGAACAGTGTCCCAAGGCCCTGATAAAGGCAAGCAAAGGGCTGCAGTTTGGAGACCACTGCCCTGCACTACAGTAAACAGTTTAACTTTTGTAGTGTAGGGGCCCCACTGCAAGGGTAGATTTTGCCTAATTTCTGGAGTTCAGCTTTATAATAACATTAAGCAGCAACATGAGGGACAAACATATTCAGACACATTAGCATTCACAAGCTGGATATTCAGGTTGCCTAATGTAACTAAATATACATTTAATTTTTTACCACTTAAACCCTTTTTTATGGCACCTGGACACTTTTATTAAAGAATGTAGAATGTATTGATTCTGTTATCGCCTGCTAAGCAACTAAATGATAGAAAATGCTGCAAAATCACATTTGGACAAAAAAAGATAGACATAAAATGAAAAAGAAAAAAACGGAATCATAACATAAACCATTAACAGGCTATCATTTTCAGATGTATTCCTTTGAATGTAATAAATTATACTGTGGTCATAATCCAATCTAACAACATCCGTTTGTACAATCCATTGCCAATCTGCAGAAGATGTGAAGGGTATAGAAAAGCAGGTCATATCTTAGGTCACATGACTGCTTCTCATATACTTCTTGGAAAAGATTGTGTGACATCACAAACAGCCACTTGGATGGGACCATGTGATAGTTTGTATACGCTAGCAACATACAACACTATTATTAATATTATACAGGATTTATATAGCACCAACAGTTTGCGCAGCACTTTACAACATGGGGCAGACAGTACACTTACAATACAATTCAATACAGGAGGAGTCAGAGGGCCCTGCTCGTTAGAGTTTACAATCTAGAAGGGAGGGTCAAGTTATACAAAAGGTAATAACTGTGGGGGATGAGCTTATGGAGAAAATTAAAATACAGTTGTTAGGTGTGGGTAGGGTAGGCTTCTCTGAAGAGGAGGGTTTTCAGGGATTGTCTAAATGCTAACAGAGTAGGAGATAATCAGCCAGATTTGGGTAAGGAGTTCCATAGGATTGTAGTGGTTCTGGAAAAGTCCTGGAGGTGAGCATGGGAGAAGGTGACGAGGGAGCTAGAGAGTAGGAGGTCTTGAGAGGAACGATGAGAATGAATAGGTTGGTATTTAGAGACTAGGCTAGTGATGTAGCTGGAGGTTATGTTGTGGATGGCTTTGTAAGTAGTTGTTAGTATTTTGAATCTAATTTGTTGGGTGAGCGGAAGCCAGGGGAGGGATTACGATATGATGTGGCCCTTTGCTTGCCTTTATCAGGCCCTTGGGAGATTATTCCTCCCACTGACACTAATGACGAGGAACTATTGCTCCATTGACACCAAAGATGGGACATTATTCTTCTCACTGACACCATCGATGGGGCACTATTCTTTTCACTGATACCATTTTCTACTCCCATGAGGCACTACGATATATTTCTCCAGCCTATAAGAACCTGGTGTGTAAACCTGCCTGCATCTACCAAAAATCACCATTTATGAGTGCACTGATCCTTTAAATGATACAGCTGAACGTACAGTATAAATGCCACCAGAGCTGAAGAGGTTAACAAGCCCCAGCACCGGTGATTAGTGAAGAGCCTTGTTCTTTGCTTGGCTGGTTTCGGTGAAAAGTGTTTTTTTGTACTCTAAATACCAATGATGAGGATTTATTGTCCTAGACAAGCACTTGCAGTTGTACATCTAGTAAAATGACTTGTTCTTGTTTTCAAAAATTGAATTTTTATAGGCCAAAGAACAAACACACACTCCATCTCCCTACCGCGCTCCCTGCAACACTTTCTTACGTTTCATCCGCGGCGGTTTATTATTTTTTGTCCCTTCTCTCTCTCTCGTTGGAAAAAAAATTACATTAATAGATTATCATCACCTTCAGCGTCATTAAACTGAAGATTACTGGGCTCTTTCTACCCTGTTAGTCTAATTGAAATCTGAGGTTGCCAGACTCTGTCTATTAATGTTTTCCTTACAATGTGAAGCATAAAATACGATAGGCCACCGATAATGACTTTATAGAAGCGGTACGCGGTTGTGATGAGATATGAGATTGGTGGCCTAATCCATTCACTTTAACTAAGCATAGAAAACCGTCAGCCGCCTTCTATCAGAGAGACATCAACCTGTGGCTGAACTGAGGATGAACTGAACTATGAGCTTAAAGCCAAAAGTAGACAAAATACTAAAAACCTAAATCCTCCAACCTAGGTCCACCATACACCTGACAAACTCCTGGATCCTTTCCCAAGTGTCCTCCATGTTTTGCATATGATCATTTCTATCAAAAACCAATGAAAAAAATTTTGGCTGGACCCTTTCAGGCTCTCTTAAAGTGTTACTAAACCCAGGACCCTGCATTCACTATATATGGTCTCCCACAGTACACAGAACATGGAAATGCAATTATTTTAGTAAATATAAACTGCTAAATACCTTTACCCATCAGCAGTATGCAGCAGTCTTGTGACTTCTATCAGTGTCTGGTTAAAGCTTGTAGGGGAAGTTTTCATTCTCCCCTGATTTTCCTATGAGGCTGCAGGACCTCTGTCTGGACAGTGCTGATTGGCCCTGTGCTGATCACATGCACCCTCCCCCCCCAAAAAAAAAAACTCTCTAGCAATACACACCAAACTGAGCATGTGCAGCTTGCCCCCAAGGCTCTGTTCTATCAGGAGATGGATTGTGGACTGTGGAAGAAGGAAGGGATCAGAGAAGACAGGATCAAACAGCTATTTTACACAATGCAGAGGATTAACCCCTTAGGTTCCACAGTGAGTATAACAAGCAAGCTTTACTGCATATACGGACTGATTTTACACTTTGTGGGTTTATTAACACTTTAAGACCCCTTTCACACTGAGGCGTTTTTCAGGCGCTTTTGGGCTAATAATAGTGCCTGGAAAGCGCCTGAAAAATGCCTCCCCTGCAGCCCCAGTGTGAGAGCCCTAGTGCTTTCACACTGAGGCAGTGCGCTTTCAGGACGTTAGAAAAAGTCCTGCAAACAGCATCTTTCGGATGGTGCGGGAGCGGTGTATAAACCGCTCCTCCACCACCCCTGCCACTGAAATCAAGGGGCACCGCTGCCGAAGCGCCTGCAAAGTGTTTCAGCAGTATCGCTTTGCGGGTGCTTTTAACCCTTTATTCGGCCGCTAGTGGGTGTTAAATGCGCCCCTCTTGCTGGCATAACAGCGGTAAAGCGCTGCTAGAATTAGCGATGCTTTACCGCTAACTGCCCCCACCCCTCCGCCGCCCCAGTGTGAAAGTAGCCTAAGTTAATGACTGACATTAGTCTGTTAATTCTTGAACCTTTTTTGCTATAGATTGTAAGCTCTAATGGGCTCCTACTGCGTTTTTTATTTTTCATGCTTTTTTTGCTATTTTATTCTATGCACTTATCTCTACTTTTTTTATTTAGTATTATCTGTATTGTCCATCCTGTTTTACAACACTTACTTCATACAGCATTGTGGGGAAAGATGTGATTTGAAAAAAAAAAAAAATGATGCCAACAACAGCAATAATTATAACAATAGAACTTGTCATTAAAGCTAAACTGCAGCTAAATATGCAATGGAATAATTACATATGAGAACTGTTATCTGCCAAAACATTTGTCATTTTGTCCGTCCCCTTTCTTGATTCCTACAGCTCTGCTGGACAGCAAACCAGAAGGGTGACACCATTCCCTCTGTAAGAGGCAAGGAATACAGTGGTGTCACCTCCCCACTTATAGCCAGCTGATTGGACAATGAGGGAGCATCAATAAACTGATAAGTCATCAACTCTGCTCATTCTGCTCTTCTCTTTTTAGTATGTTCTGATTGGCTTCTAGTTCTACCCCTCTCTTTACCAGTATGAGTGCTGTTGTGCATAACAGGTTAATTATATAAAGACAAATTCAAGTCTTTATACTAGTTGTACTTAAAATACATTTTATTTTTTTTGGAATATGCAGTTACAACAGTGTTTTTACATCTTCTTGCAGTGACGCTTTAACTGCATCATTAGGCAAATGAAAGTAATGGTAAGTAATGGTAAGTCCAGCCAACTGATTACTCAATGTGAGTGAAATGCAAGTTTAGTTAGAACACGATGATTTCTTAAAATACATAAGGTTTCTCTACAGAATATCCAGGACACCAAAGCATATTATAAAGTCAAGTGAGATATGACACAGCAGATTCGGGGGAGCAGAGCTGGATCCTGATAGGGAGGTTCAGAGTTGTATTAAAAAAGATGATTGAAATAGCTGCTTTCAACCCAAATCCAAGAAACTGATCTTGGGTGGACTTACCCTTTAATTGAATGGTTTATGCAAGCATTGAGAAATTTGCCGCAGTGTTAACAGTAAGTGGTTGAAGTCACCTCTACATAAGCACACCTAACAAGATTATTCTTAAAATTTGCTTACCTAAACTATAAAACACCATCAAAGATACCAGACTGTGCTTATATGACCAGAAATGACAAAAGCATGCAAAATGCAATTATACTGAATAAAAATAAATGTATGTAAAGCTGAAAAAAAAATTCTAGTAATAACAATAATAAAAAGCACACACACATACTATTAAAGGGAAAGTATGGTTTTGTAATTTACAATCATTTGAGCATTTCTTTGTTTATTATAACTAAAAAATGATTTTTATTTATAGTTAGGTAAATAAAAAAAATATTGTATAATCATATGATGCAAGCTTCTATCCAGCCAACAGCTGTAGCTCTATTTTCCATTATATCTATGCTGAATGAAGCTTTAGTTTACAGAACTCAATGAATTAGAGGTTTATAATACACAAAGGGAGCTGCAAAGCAAGAAACTGTGCTGTGCTGTCTTGTTAGATAACTCATAATGCTTTGGGAATCCTTTGTCACGAATAACATTTTTAGCAGAAGAATAAAGATTTTGTGCATGTGTGTGTGTGTTTTTTCCTTCTTCCCATCCTGGAAATACAAGAGGAAATGAGGGAAATCCTCTACAAAGTAAGGACAAATGACCCTCTCAGGGGTAGGGTTTCCCCTTGAAGAACAAGATTAGCACTCAGGGATTGAAAAAGGGACCTCCTCCAAAGGTCAGCAGGTGTGTCCCCAGAGATCATAGGTCAAGATGCATGGCTGACCCACCCCCACCAAAGTGTTCCGCCTACCCCAACTAAGTCGGAGAATGAACAAGTCGGGGAAAGCGCTTAGCTACTCCCTCACCTGGTGTTGTGGTGACAACTGAAAAATGTTGGATTTCCCATCCATTTATTTCTCTAAGAAAATGTGCAAATTGTCACCAGGAGAAATAGAGATGGCTTTACATAGCAGGGATACAGGCAACAATGCTAATATTAACAGGGGTTCTAATCTTCCCCTACTCCGTCCAAAACAAAAAAAATAAAGTTTTAATTATAAATACACTTTAGGCCTCTTTCACACGGCCGATCCGTTCAGGTCCGCCTGTCAGTTTTTTAGGCGGACCTGAATGGACACTCCATGGAGGTCTATGGAGCGTCGGATGTCAGCGGTGACATGTCCGCTGACATCCAACCCGCTCTGATCCGAAAAAGTGTGACGGAGGAAGAACCTACTTTTCCATCCGTCTGCGGATCGGATTGGGTGACAACGGACTGTCTGTCATCATCCGATCCCCCATAGGGGAGAGCGGCGCTCTGACAGGTCCGTCGCTGCACAGTGTGCAGAAACAGACCTATCATCTGCCTGCTCAGCGGGGATCGACGGAGCAATCCCCCGCTGAGCAGAGCGGGCTCCGTACAAGGACATAAATAATGATTTATTAGTGAACAAAGAGATGCATTTATTTATATCTTTTATATCTACCTTGTCTTTAATTTTAAGTGGCAAAAGAAAATCACCCAAGCGTCCCATAAATCTAGCTACAACAAAAGAAAATCTAAAAGAAGACCCTTAACCTACTGCTGCACGGGTAACACTTATGTGTGGTGGCAAAAGGGTGGCATTGAACGCCCACACACTGCAGATATGTGTCACTGGGTGACTGATGTTTCTGTGCTGAGAGACTGCGCGCTCCAAGCACAGATCCTGAGCTGTCAAAGACAGGACCTAGTCCCCACTAACGATCAGTAGCTGGCGGGACTCGCTCGCAATCATGTGATCATTGTGACAGACAATCTCAGTGGTCACATGATTGCCGATCCCTCCCGCCTCCCAGGCATTCAGGACCTTGTAAAGGGACACCAGAGCGGGCAGGAAGGGGTTACGTTCAAATGTTTTGCATCTCAGATTTTCAATAAATGGACAATGATGTTCAAAAGAGGATTTTTTTTTTTTTTTTATAACACATGCGAGTTGATTAGATCAATATTAACCATCCTGCTATAAATCTATCAGGCAATGGCTGCAATTTTATGTGAATATTACTTTGCTCATAAAATTAATGTGCAGAATAACTGTGCGTTGACTGCTCATCATCTCTTCAGAGGTTGAGCGTTATTATTACTGAACTTTTCTTTTTTTTTTTTTTTTGGACCTTTTAGTATGCAGGGTGCTCAAATGGCAGGCCCAGTCATCATGCTTTGTATACAAAGGATTATAATTATAGCTCTTTCATTGTATTATTGTGCTTTCTTATCTATTAATTTCTAACCTTATTATATTGTACTTTCATTATGTCCTTTTGAAACTGAGAAATACAAAAATATTTTAGGTGTAATGGATAAAGCAGGACTATCTATCTATCCTAATTAATTAAATAAATAAATAAATAATGGAATTTTTTAGTGAGCCAATGTGCCCCCATGCTTCCAACTACCTTTAGAATCACTGATATTCATTGAAGATTTTGTAAGGGAAAAAGGGAAAAAGTACAAAATCCAACATACATCCAACATCTTATTCTCTCATAAAGAATTGATATTCTATACTACATAGCAATGAAATAAAAAAGGACATCAAATACTTTACATCAGCTCAAGAAATGGTATCTCTATAAAGGAGAAGGTGTGCCAAAAATTAAGCTGTATTACATTTCATGGCATAATAAATCATAAAAGAAGAAAAGACGAGAAGGTAATACATGGGCCTCGGCTTAAGAAAAATTGCAGACAAAATTTAAAAAGCACAAGCATAGGAACATACTAAACTAATCCAATCCCTATTTAGTTAAAAAAAAAAAAGTAACCAGTCTACAGACAGTTTAGGTTAAATGTAGATTAGGTTTAGATTTAGGGTGAATAATCCATGCATTCCAACATTGATGAGAAAATTGCATAGGAACCATGTTTTTGGGTTGCCTTTTTTTTCCATGTGTTGCGATCATCTATAACATCATGGTGGGGTGAGGAAGTCCTCCAATGACTTGAGTTTATCAGCCAATCAGATTTGGTAAATAATTCTTCTGTATAATTCTATAGAAGGAGATAAAGGGTGGGCAAGGATCTCCAAGATCAGAGCAAACACTAGTTCCCAGAAGGAGCGCAGGGATTTGTAATACCACAAGATATGGATCATTGAATGTGTCTCCCACACTGCCTCCAGCAAAAAGAGGAAATACTGTAGGTGTAATGTATTTTCCAAAAACTTTCAGAAGCATCAAATTAATGGTCTTTTTATTTGTCCAACTGAATGTTGGAATGTTGTCTTTTGTCCATATTTTGCTCCCTGCTGACTACCCACTATCTCTCCTGCATGGCCAAGGGTAGGCACTGTGCAAGGCAAAGGCCAGTCTTGTCTTAAGAAGACATTTTTGCCTAGCTATGACTAGCTTTCATTGGATCATGTGTTGAGGTGCTAGCTTACATAATCTGTGTAAAATGTACAAATCCCAATTGACAAATAATTTGTGTGCAAACAAGCCATGCAACCATGCATACACCTTAAAAATGGATGGGGCAAAATGCCATCAAATTCTTGAGAAAAATCTGCTGCCTTCTGCTAGAAAGTTGTCAATGGGAAGAAGGTTTACCTTCCAACATGACAATGATCCAAAGCACACAGCAAAAATGACCACTAATTGGTTGAAGGAGAGAAAGGTGAATGTCCTTGCACGGCCTAGTCAGAGCCCAGACTTAAACCCCATTGAAAATCTGTGGAATGACTTGAAGACTGCAGATCACAAATGGTCACCATCAAATTTAACTGAACTTGAGCAGTTCTGCAAAGAAGAGTGAGCATATATTGTCAAGATGTGCAAAGTTATTAGAGACAGATCCCAATAGACTGAAGGCTGTAATTAAAGCAAAAGGTGGTTCAACAAAATACTGACACGAGGGGGTGATACTTTTTCCAACTCAGTGATTCTGTTTTTGATTTTTTTTTTTCTGACATGTTGGTGTTATATCTTTCACTCGGATGTTATAAGTTGCACAGAGTAAATACAGCTGGATAAAACAAAAACTTTGTCTGTCTTTATTTCAGGCTGCATAAATGTGATTACTTTAAAGGGGGTGAATTTTTTCTATACCTATTGTATATCGTGCTGCTGACTATCTTGTCAACTATATTCCTACTGGTGTCCTTCTATCCTGAATGGCCTAGAACTTCAGCCTGAAAAGGCACATCAAGTAATTTCAAGCAACATAAGGACCACACATAATAGTGTAAACCCTTCTAATTAGTGTTCACAAAAAATGCAAATAACAGATAAACCAAATCAACTTTTTACAGTAGCAGAATTCTAGTTTTTCTCAGAAAGCAACTACTATTCATGCTTTTAGTCGTGTCCTGAAGTTACTCCAAAAAATAGTAATTTCATATTATTTTTAGCAATGAATCATGTATCTCCTTCCTAACATCTATCAGTGACTATTGAAGAAAAAACATCTGTTGGGGACAGTTTACTAGAAGAACTGTCACAATCCTTCCTTCAACATCAAGCTGTTATAGAGATCTATTGCTACAGACGATGATCCAATTTAACCCAGCTACAATACCCTCTATTACCTTTGTTCTTCCAAAATGCACTAGAGCCCAGCTTAAATTTGGCAGCTTCGTTTTAGTAGACGTTCAGTAACCCGTCACCTCGGAGGGCATGATTAACATACTGATCGATTTGTTATCCTGTCTATATTTCAACGCGTGGCCAAGAGCAAGAACGCTGAACGGCTGTAGAAGAGGATTTGATGAGATGAGCCACACATGATTAATTGTTTATTGAGCTACATGAATAAGGCACCAAGAGTCGCACCTGTGTGGACTGCCTGGTCTTCCAAACCCAAAATACGTTATATTTTTTACGCAATATCCTTCTCCAAATATTATTTTTCTCTTGCTTTTTTTAAATGTTTAAACATTTCAAATTGAATAGACCAACATTTACAAAAAGTAGTGTATTGTGAGGCACGGCTGGTAGGATTGTGGAGGATGTCTATGTGTCACTTGGGTTTCTTACCTACACAAGGTGAGGGGCTCCAGGGTTGGTGTCTGCTCTGTAGAAAACAAACATTTTTGTTATCTCAGATCTAATAGGCTCTACACTGAGGTCTGGAGATTGGGGACTATGGAGCTTTAGGTCAGATAAAGCCTCAGTTCCTAGGTCCACATCTTCCCTGGTTGCCAGACCTTATTAATTAGTTTGAACTGTCCACAGGCATTCCTAAATGTGACCTCAAGTCTCTGTGGCTCAAGACTCTCTTTTTGCTGTGGGAGCCAGCTGTTGGATTAAAAGGCTGAGCGCTGACCTAAAAAGGTACATGTGCTGCCTGTTTCCTTTTGAGAACCCATTAGGGGGCATCCTGATAGAAAATTACCTAAGCTTAGTAAGTTGTTCACAAAAGCAGATATAGCTGCCAACTGTCCCTGATTTTGAGGGACTGTCCCTGGTTTGGAGCAATGTCCCTCTGGCCCTCATTCCTCATGATTTGTCCCTCATTTTGGTCTGATCTATATAGATGTAAATAAAAGGCACTTTTTATCTATCAAAAAGTGTTTTATAAAGGAATATTGTGACAGACCTAGCCAGGACAGAGGCTTTTGGAGGGGACTGAACGCAAGCCTCTTGCCCACCGATTATGGGCCCTGGCATTTGGGGGAATGGTGTTCTCTGTGAGCTGTATGCCTGGGGACCCTGGGGTTGGTGTTACTTTGGATTCAGGTCCAAGACACACACACTCTGGAAACCCTTTATATGCCATATTAGAATAGTGACTGATTCATACCGTTGGGACTCCTACTGTTAGATGCTAATGTCATAAATTCCAGCTACCTGTCTGTTGTCTGCTATAATGTGTTTATTGTAAATAAGTCTAGTGTGGCTCTAAGAGTCTTTTCACCCATTGTGGTTTGTGTTAATTAACTCTGTTACTGTGTGAAGTTCGGTGACCACAAGTCTGGCCAAAAGGTCATATCTCTTAGTCACCTAGGCTGTATAAAAGATTAGATAATTAGCTCATGTTAATTAGGTTATAGTCATCCTGCTGTATATATTTGTGTGAGATCTCAAATAAAAGATTATTCCTGATGTACTCCAAGACCGGTGTTGTCTAGTTCTTGGGGGTTTCTATAGCCAGATCCATTGGACTCGTGCTCCAGGACTTAGGAAGCGATATACTTACGGAAGCACTGAAGCGGAGTGTGGGACGTTTCCATGACAAATATAAAGGAATAGTAGCGGTAAAAAAGCACTTGTGGGTTTAACCAATCTTGTTTTTTGGTACAATTCTCCTTTAAGTGGGCATGGCTGGGGGTGTGTCCTATGCCTGCATACTTTTGTTGATAGGTGTCCCTCATTCCCATCTCAAAACGTTGGGAGGTATGAGCAGATGTTTTTTATGCCATGCATTTATTTTACAAATCCCTTCCACATCGAACCGTGCTTGTTTACTGCCTTGCTGAATAAAAGTGCAGGTCAAACCTGCGCGGACTGTTTCTGGGCGTCCCTGTCTCGTGCATTATTTACTCTGCCACTACCTGTTGAGCTTGATCACCTTACAGTAAGAAGACCATAACAATGAACTTCTCTTGTTTGAGTGGGCTGTGGGTGGCCCCTTGGTATCATCATGTACAATGCAGGGCTGTTAACCCTTCATTGTGTGCGAAGGAGGTGATCATGTGACTGCAGCGGAGAGAGCCTGGTACACACTAGCAGTTTTTTTCATTCAATGTTAATAAAATGATCTCCCCCCGCTGACCTATTGTGTTCTGACAGGGGACTGCCCCCCACCATAACACATTGGTCAGTGCTTGCAGCCATTGGCTGAGAGCGCTGATTGGATGCCGATTGGCAGAGCTTTTTAGATCATGCCCCATCAACAATAGCCGAACGGGCTGCTGTAAACACCAGCCAAATGCCGGCCGGTTTCTATTGAAACGGCCGATACTGCCCGATATTTGGCCTGTGTGTGTACGGGAATTTAGAGAGGCAGCAACACTGGACCAGCGCATAGATGGAAGATGCCTGCTGATGCCAGGAGTCAGGTAAGTATTACATCTTATCCCTGCACCCCTAGACTAAAAAATTATTTTAGCCTGGCAAGGCAAGGGACTCCACTGCAACAGTAAATTTTGTTGGTAAGGACAAAACATTTTTTTTAGCAGGCATGACAAGAGCAAGTAAACATTTATCCAATAACTGCTACTTATATGTAACAACCATGCAGTTTCCCAAGGCTGTACATTAGAAGGTGAACGAAATAAGCTATACATTGTAATTACTAATACATCTCAGGAACATAAGCCCTATCCCGGGATTCGGAGAAGATCCCAGTCTCTTTCATTTGACTGGAACTGAACTTATTGAGTAGATGTCATAGAGATGCGCCTCCAGAGTTAGAAGCCCCAAGGTCATGGAAATCTCTAGGACAGAATCAATAAACTTGTGTACAAGAAGTCACTGACAACAACTTTGTCACCATTATTAAATGGCTCGGAGACAATTTGTATTAGTGTGTTGGTCTATTTGCTTAGTTTTATTTTTTCCTTGCTGAGGGAATGGACACACATACATTGTTGATATGTTTTCTACAAAATATTAAAAAAAAACCCACTATCTACGATTGATTAGTAGTTTTACAAAGCTGTCAACTAAAAAAAAAAAAAAAAAAGCTATATTGGCACTAAACTCCAGGCAAATATACAGTTTGTAATTCTATCCAGCTACTTTTGAAATTCATACAGGTCTGCCAGAAAAGCACAGTTAGGAGCCAGACACCACTTTCTCCCTTACGGGTATGCAATCCTTTGGTGTCTCTTGCCTACCTGCAGCCTGCTGATTGGACAATAATGGAGCAGCAGCACACTAATATATGAACTCCGCCCTCTTCTCCTATAAGCATATTTCCTGTTAACACATGTAGATGCTGTAGAACCTAATTGGCCCCTAGTACTACATTTCACACAGGTTGAACTGGATGGACTATTGCATAGGTGTGCGCAGGGAGTGTGCCGGATGTGCCTGGGCACACCCTAATCATCCCATGTGGTGATGATTGCCCCCTGCTGATATTTCACCAAAGCCCCCCAATGGGGCTCCTAAAAATGTTTTTTAAAATATTACAAAAATAAAATAATAAAAATCTACTGACATCATCCTCTGTACTACTGACACGTCCACAGCCCTACTAACACTGTCCATGATTTAATACATTTTAAAAGTTTTTCTACATTTTTTTTTAAGAGTGCGTATATATTACACATACATAAACGCACACACACACGCACGCGTGTTTGAGCTTTGGGGTGCACACCCTAATGTAATAGGTTGGCACACCTATGGACCCTATGGACTATTGTCCTTGCTTACTATGTAACTATTTAAGAAACCTGTATACAAGATCCACAGTAGGATTTTTACCTTGCAAAGCTAAAAAGAAGTAAGCAGTCTCCATAATTTCCAACCCCTTGGCATTAGAGTACAAGAATCAGTTTTCAAATCAGACAAATATTCTGAATCTACTAGTTGTCACATTTTCGACAAATTGCACATTTTAAAGCGGGGGTCCACCTATCTATCGTTTTGTTTTTTTTGGAGTTCATTCACAAACTTTTCTTCTCATGATTATCTACTCACATGTTCTGTGTAATAAGTCCGCCTGTGTCCGATTTCGTTGTAAAGAATAACTTATAAAATTCACTGAAGGCGGTTTCCATCTTCATTGTGGGCATTTGAAGGCCACAAGCATGTATTTCCTGGATGCGGTGAATGCTGTGCTCCCAGCATTCACCGAGATGTTGTGATGACGCTGTTGCACAATGCATGCTGGGAAGCCTGAGACTAGCTCCCAGGGGACTGTGGGAGGTCTGGGAGAGGCTAGAAACACGCCTACTGCAATGGGAGGAAAACCAGGAAGTGCTAAGAAGATTAGAAAAAAAAGGTAATTACGGCGATTTAAATTTTTTTACACAGCATGTCAGCATCTAGGCAAGGAAGAGAATGCATAGAGATAATGTTCAAAATTTGGGTGGAACTCCGCTTTAAGTTCACCTGTATGCGAAAATGCAGATTTGTCCAACCTATGAGGTTCCATGCATTGTATGAATCCCCACCATCTGAAATCAAAATCTGTTGATTCTCTGGAGATTAGTCATTCTAATGCTTTAAGTCACATACACTATATTACCAAAAGTATTGGGACACACTCCAATATCTTGTTGACAGCCTTCCCAGAAGAGTTGAAGTTGTTAAAGCTGCAAAGGGTGGGGCAGCTCAATATTGAACCCTACGGACTAAGACTGAGATGCCATTAAAGTTCATGTGTATATGGACTATCAATACTGATTTGTATGTGGGGTATAACGTCATGTTCGGCCACTTACAGGAACAGGTTTTTGAGAAAGGTGTACTGCCTCACTGTAGTGGAGAAAAGTGTCGTCAGGGAACTTGCTATTCTTCTTGAACAAAGGTTCCAAGAGCACTGACTGAAGGTAATTGAGTATAGTTACATGTACAGTAGTTACATGATTGGTAGGGCTGAATACAAGTCTATCCAGTTCAACCTATATTTGTAGGTGTATGTGTAGAACATCTCACTATGGATTGCAATGGACACATCCTGGGAAAAAGTCCATTGGACGAAATGCATCAGAGGTGACATCAGAAAACGGAAGCGATCTTATCACGCACAGAAGTTGCTGTGGTGGCCATTTTAACTGCTTGCCGACCAGCCGCGCACATCTACTGTGGCAGATCGGAACTCCTGCGCCAACTGACGTACCCATTCTTCGGTCCGTGCATGTGAGATTGCAGGCTCGTGGTGTGCCGCAGGAGCACCCGTGTGTCCAGAGGACTCGATGTTCGTCGACCGCCCGCGATCGTTGTACACAGAGGCAGAACAGGGATCTTCCTTTATAAACAAGGCGAATCCCCGTTCAGACAAGAGACATCTCAGAGATCTGTTGTTCCCAGTGATCTCTGTCATGTGCCTGGCAGCCCATCCCCCCTACAGTTAGAACACACCCAGGGAACACAGTTAACCCCTTGATCGCCCCCAAGTGTTAACCCCTTCCCTGCCAGTGACATTTATACATTGATCAGCGCATTTTTATAGCACTGATCAATGTAATAATGTCACTGGTGCCCAAAAAGTGTCATTTGGGATCAGATTTGTCCACTGCAATCCCGCAAAAAATCGCAGATCGCCGCCATTACCAGTAAAAAAATGTAAAAAAATAAAAGTCCATAAATCTATCCTGTAGTTTGTAGACGCGATAACTTTTGCTCAAACCCAATCAATATACACCTATTGGGATTTTTTTTACCACAAATATGTAGCAGAATACATATTGGCCTAAACTGATGAATAAATTAGTATTTTTTAAATATATTTTTTGGATATACATTATTAAATATAATATATAACTATAAAATAAAGTAAATAATATTGGGTTTTTTTCAAAATTGACACTCTTTTTTTGTTTATAGCGCAAATAATGAAAAACACAGAGGTGATCAAATACCACCAAAAGAAAGCTCTACTTGTGGCAAAAAAAAGGACGTCAATTTTGTTTGGGTACAACGTCGCACGACCATGCAATTGTCAGTTAAAACCACGCCGTGCCGAATTGCAAAAAATGGCCTGGTCAGGAAGGGGGTAAATCCTTCCAGGGCTTAAGTGGGTTTTAAGTGTTTTTTACAGTGATTGTTTGTAAGTAAATTGTGAACATTAAACTTTGAATTCTTTGCTTTTTACTGCTGCACTATGGGCCCTGTTTTACTATCTTGCATGAGTGAGTCCTAACCCTGGAGGATGGAGGATCGGAAAGAGTAATAATGACAGCGTTTACTTTTAACGCATTTTGTTTGGATGTGGAAGCGACTGAAGTTCATCCGAAAGGATTATTTGAGGATGCATTTATAACCTTGCCTCTGTTTCCAACACACTGTATTGTGGTGAAGAGGAAAAGAATTCATCTGGAGGAGAGGTTGAGACAAGACAGACGGATGAAAATATTATGAAAGGCTTTATTTGAGATACATGGGGGTAAAGGTACATATACCGTATATATGAACACATTTGGATCTGATGGAGATTTATTTGATGTAAGCACAATATAAACGCATGATATTTATTGATGGTATCAGTCATATTACACCATATATAGTATTTTTCTTTTTGAGATTTCTCACTGACAGGAGGGAAACATCACAAAGAAACTTCATCAGAGGGGACATCACTGGAGTTGCTTGACCCATTTTGTACTTGGGAATGTTATAAATCCTTTGGAAGAACGCTTTTTGGACTGGGACTTTAATGCCTCGTACACACGATCGGACTTTCCGACAACAAAACCATGGAATTTTGTCTAAAGGGCGTTGGGCCAAACTTGTCTTGCATACACATGGTCACACAAATGTTGGCCAACAATTAGGAACGTAGTGACGTACTAGACGTACTACGTGGTTTTTCAGCCCTTTAGCGCCACCCTTTGGGCTCCTTCTGCTAATTTCATGTTAGTAGAAGTTTGGTGAGTGTTGATTTGCGCTTTTCTTTTAGCGCTTTTCATTTTGTGCTTTTCAGTTCCATTCTGAACGGTCGTTCGTCAACATGTTGCGGAATCGGAGGAGATAACGTGTTATTTATTATTGGCCTTGGAGTTATTGCTTTGACATTATTTTTTTGGTTGAATAATGATTTGATTTGTTATATTTTCTATATTTTTGGATGCATAGAATGCACTTTTTGGTTAAGTTCTATTGGCAGATAGCATGTCTAATTTTTTTTTTTTAATGCACAAAAAAAAAAAAATTGTGGAGAATTATACTTGGCTATGTGTTTTACTTCGAATGACAGTTTGGGAGTCGGCAGTTACATTTTAAAAAATACAATGTAAAATTGACAAGGGACACCAACATAGTTGTATCTTTGTTCTTAAAAACTACGGGATAATGGTGTTGTGGTAACTTGCACAAATTAAAAAAAAAAAACAAAACATAATAATATTAATATTAATAATATTATTCTTAATATCACTAGAAAAAATATCACTAGAAAAAAAAAAAGCCTTTAAAAATTTGTTTGCAATAACTCCATCTGTATCACCAGCAAAGCAGCTTCATTATTATCCCATTAAAGAAGAAGAGAATTGTGCGCTGCATTTGGAGATTTCATAATTTGCCACGTCATGAATGTTAATTCTCCAATACGAACGCTAGTTTACAAGACCGACCGCTTCTGCTTCCGAGCATGCGTGTTTGTACTTTGGACTTTTGTCCGACGGACTTGTGTACACACGATCGGAAAGTCAGACAACACACATTTGTTGGCGGAAAATTTGAAGACATGCTAGCCAACATTCGTTGGCAGAAAGTCCGACAACAATTGTCCAATGGAGCATACACACGGTCGGATTTTCTGCCAACAGCCTGACATCCAGCATTTCCCGTCGTAAAATCTGATCGTGTGTACGGGGCTTAAGAGTACAATTTGTTTATTTTTAATGAGCGCTGTTATCAATTATATGGATTCCAATATCCCTGTATGTTGTGTTCAATGAGAAACTTGTCTAGAAGTTTTTTTTAAGTTAACTACGCTCTTAGCTGATAGCACTAACTGTGAAAGAAAGGAAGTTTTTTTTACATTTTTTACTTCTCTGACAGTAAAGAACTCCTAACGCAATTTAAGATTAAATAGCCTTTTGTCTTGTATCATGATATCATACTGTATCCCAACTTAAGCATCTTTTTTCCAAGGAGGATAAGTTAAATTTCTGAAATCTTTCCATAAACTTAGGTCCTGCATCCCGCATACTAACTTTGTTGCCCTTCTCTGAACTCTCTAGTTCAGGGACGTTCTCCTTAAAGCGTATCTATAGTCAGAATGTAAAATCATATATTCATTTCCACATTGTATTTCAGTTATTTCTAGCCTACTTCTATTAATCTGAATCAAGATTGCCAACCGTCTGTAAATTTACAGTTTGTAAAAATGTGGCCAATATTTACACTGTTCGTAAATGTTTGTTGTGGACGATGACTGCCCATAAAAAAATATGGCCACGGGCCAGCTTCGGAGCTGTGCATGCGCCATTCCGAAGTCGGTCGGGCTAGGACAGGGGACGACCCAGGTGGGTGCACGGTGATAAAATTGCGCCCGCTTGGCTCCTTTTTAAAATTGTTGGAGGGGAAGCCGAGAGCGGTAAGAGTGACTCAGAAGAAAAGGGCTTACGCATTTCAAGGGGCCAACCCTCTTCCTCAGAGGCTCCGAAGAAGAGGGCTTACACATTTCAAGGGGCCAACCCTCTTCCTCAGAGGCTCTGAAGAAGAGGGTTGGTCCCTCAAAACATGTATGTAAGCCATATTGGACACAAAAGGGGTCTTTTTGCATTTTAAGACACGCATTGCTGTTCTGGTGACAGTCGAGTCTTGTATTTTTTATATGCTTGTTCAATTATACGCAGTTTTGAAGCTGCTCAGACTCTGGCCGGGTGACGGCCCGGCTGGGTACACGGTGATGCCATGGCGCCCACTTTGTGCCCTTTTCAAATTGTTGGAGGGGAAGCCGAGAGTGGGAAGAGTGACTCTGAAGAAGAGGGCTTACACATTTTGAGGGGCCAACCCTCTTCCTCAGAGGTTCTGAAGAAGAGGGCTTATAGGTTTCAAGGGGCCAACCCTCTCCCTCAGAGGCTCTGAAGAAGAGGGCTTATAGGTTTCAAGGGGCCAACCCTCTTCCTTAGAGGCTCTGAAGAAGAGAGCTTATACATTTTGAGTGGCCAACCTTCTTCCTCAGAGGCTCTGAAGAAAATGGCTTACACATTTCGAGGGGCCAAGCCTCTTCCTCAGAGGTCCTGAAGAAGAGGGTTGGCCTCTCGAAACATGTAAGCCATATTGGATGCAAAAGAGGTCTTCCAGCATTTTAGGACATGCGTTACTGTTCTGGTGACAGTCAACTTTTGATTTTTTTATATGCTTCTTCAATTACATTGTTTGCGAGTATAACATTTGCTTTTATTCATCAATAAATGGGTGTATTATTGTAATGCACTAGGCTAGTGCACCCTCTTTTTGTTGTTTTGTAATATCCACCTAAGTTCCCTGACCAGGTCCCTCACTGCCACTAATTCAGCACTGCAATGGTGTCCTGAGACCACCGTTCCCTGATATCGCCATGTGATGACATCATCCTCTTCTCTCTCCCGAGAAGACCCTACCAACAGCTAATCGAAGCTGTCCATGTCTCACAGGACGTAAACAGAAGAGAAGATTCCATCCAACATTGTAACGTGATTGCAGATTCAGGTAAGTTATAAAGCAGAGTTGGCTTTTTTTATTTTTTTACTAACCGAAACAGTTATGCTGCGTACACACGGTCGGAATTTCCAACGGGGAACGTTCGATGTGAGCTTGTTGTCGGAAATTCCGACCGTGTGTGTGTGCTCCATCGGACATTTGCTGTCGGAATTTCAGACAACAAACGTTTGAGAGCAGGTTCTCAAATTTTCCGACAACAAACTTTGTTGTCGGAAATTCCGCGCGTGTGTACACAAGTCCGACGCACAAAATTCCACGCATGCTCGGAATCAAAGCAGAAGAGCCGCACTGGCTACTGAACTTCATTTTTCTCGGCTCGTCGTACGTTTTGTACGTCACCGTGTTCTTGGCGATCTGAATTTCCGACAACATTTGTGTGACCGTGTGTATGCAAGACAAGTTTGAACCAACATCCGTTGGAAAAAAATCCACGCTTTTGTTGTCGGAATGTCCGATCGTGTGTACGGGGCATAAGAAGTGGAAGAAATCCCGGAGTGGGGCTTTAAATGACTAAAAATACTCACTGATATACGATATGATTTATTATTGATAAAACACTAAACTATAAAACTGAACTTACTATAAGAAAAAAGAAGGCACGTCCATCAAAAGAACCCCCTGGGGTTGACGTAACACCAGCTTAGATGATCTGCAGTACGCACCATGTGGAACTTTTATCTTTCAGGAGAGGATTGGAGAAATCCACAGGTGGAGTGGAAAACCCTTTAAATAACAAACTGAGCGCGCACCTGCGTTCTCCACTGTCTCTAAAGAAACAAGCAAACCGTTCAGGAAGGATTGAATGCTGGTGGAGGTGCGTGCTTTGTAACGCGCCTGTCTATAGATAAACACCCATCACAAATCTTGATCACAAAACAAGGAAAGAAGTCACGACAAGCGCGGTGCTTTAACCGAGCACGTTTCCTGCAAGGGAAGTGCGCAGCAAGCCTCAGAGAGGAATAAATGGGGTAGAAATGACAATCATTCTTCACTCACAATCCATGACTGCTTTCAGTGCTGATAAAATCCAGCATGTGTCACTTGTCAAGTGTCTCTTGTCACACTTCAATGTGAACCTCCTTGCGGGGAGAGGATGCCGGGGAGGGGGGGGGGGGGGAGCACAGGACGCAGTGAAGGGAAAAGCTGCAGAGATCCCAAGGACTTGAGCACACAGTGTGAAGTCATTTCATTTTATCTTTTCATAGACTTTGCATGTGATCCCTGGAATGTAATTATTGTCACCTAATAAAACAACATATGCTAAGACAATTAAAAGATTCCATTATATGTGTAGTGACAGTGGTGAGTGAAAGGCAGCGAACAACATAATGCAGGACAATAACATCTCCTCCATATGTCTCTTCCATAAGAGGGGGGGGGCATGGTGAGAAAGATTTGACATTTTTTATGATTTAAGAAGTCCATTCTAACTTAAAACAGGATATTATTTTAAAGGGGAATTGAATGCTTTAAAGGAGAAAGTCTTTTTAATGGTTTTCTTTTAAATGCATGTAAAAAATGTGACAATAATGTACCACATCAATGCAACTTAAAGCCCCCGTATAGTAAAAAAAAAAAAAGACTTAGGTAGGCCATACATGATTAGTTGTGATCTCAACCAAAAAAAAGAACCGATTTTCCCATTCACATATTCAATGTGGATGGGGGATGTGGGTGGGGAGCCTTCCCCGCAAGCAGAATACAATGATCAGTGTTGCCGGCTATAGCCGGTGGCACTGATCGTTCAGGAAAAACCTAAAAGGCTGGTTGTACGGAAGTTTTCAATAGATCGACTTGTGTACAACCAGCTAGCCCATACATGGATTGAAATTTGGTCAGTCACTATTGAACTGACCAAATTTCGATCCATGTATGGCCAGCTTTAGCAAAAGGGACATTACTTACTATTAGTGAGATTTGTCACATGTCCACCATGCTGCTGTCTCCTGGTTTATTAACCTCTTCAAGCTGGCCATACGCATATATGCAGCCTCTCAGTGGGTAAGCCTTATTGCAGAGAGGCCGCTAATATGCGTAATAAAATGTAAGCAATGCAGAGAGTGCACACCCTGCGTGGTGCTCGCGGCGCAGTTACAGCGGGTAACGGAAAGCTCCTGAACACTACTTACCATCAGGAGCTTTCTGATCATGTGACCATGGCAGTCACATGACCAAAGTGCCCACCTTCACCTTCTGGCATCTGAAACCTCTTAAAGGTCCGGGAGGCGCTGATGATAAGGAGTTAAAAATCTTACTCCTCTGATCCCCCACCCCTATCGTCATAATCTTCCAGGCCCTGGGGTTTTATGGACCTGAGGGACCCGTGACAGGCACTCATCGAGAGTGGCCATCTATGCTCCCCCTTTCCAACCATCTCCTCCATTCATGAAAGTCATACTATTGCTTTTATGAATGAAAAGCATTTTATGAATGGAAGACAGGTAGATGGTAGAAAGGTCCACCTGCTCCTTTCACAGATCGTGTTACTAAACTTAGGCTTTAAAGGGACTCTCCGACTAGTTAAAACTTTGAAAATACCCAGCTTGTAAAGAAAAGGATTAATGATTATCAATCTTAAAAAAAATGGTTGCTGAAACCACTAAATATAACCAAATGACTTTTATCTAGTTTCCTTAACCTCTTGGGACCAGCCACTGTACATTTAAGGCAGGTCTGCTACCCTATTATATTGTTGCAGGAGGACGTACCAGAGCATCCTCTGGGAACTTCATGTCTGTGAGCTCCTGTGTGTGCACAGTCCTGTGATCACACTGTGATTTGACCAGATAATAGGCAAAAAGCCAATGAGAGTGACTCTGTACTAGGTGATCACTATGACAAATCACAGAGTCACAAAATGTAAACAAAGGCTTCCATTAGCAGCTGTGTCTCATTTACTTTGGTTTCCGAGAGTGTGAGTGAGGAAAGAAAGCCACCTGACCACCAGCCAGCCCCAGTGCTATCCAGTAACAGTGCCAGTTAGTAACAGTATTAAAATCCACCCCTTTACTGCCATTCACCTCTTGACAGTATACAGGATGTCAGCCCCAGCCCATCTCTGATCTGTCATGAATTTTATTCCTTACCTCCCTTATCCTGCATATCTGTACAATAACCCATTTACCTCCTGATCCCTCTGTATATGACCTGTGCATTTAATGTATCTAGTGCGCTTTTACAAAGCTCCATGTTTTAACCATCTCAATACCAGCACGTTTCTTCATTTTCAAAAAGAAATGGCAAAAATTAGATCACCTTGGGGTATCAACTTTTCAAAAATGGGTCATTTCAAGGTTTTTTTGTATTGTCCTGACATTTTATTTTTTTAGCACAGAAGGTAAAGGATTTATTTTTTATTATATATTGGTCTTTTTTCCTTTATATAGTAGAGAATAAAACAACTGTGGTTATTAAATACCCCTAAAAGAAAGCTATATCTGTCTAAAAATAAATTATAAAAAAAATATTTGGGCACGGTGTTACATGACCGAGTCATTTCAAAGTATCACAGCACCAAAAAACTGAAAAATAGTCTGATAATGAAGGGAGGAAACATTCTGGTACTAAGGTGGTTAAACGGCTAGGGTAACCAGTGTGGAAATTTAGTTCCTGACACCCTCAAAAGACTATAGCAGTGATGGCGAACCTTGGCACCCCAGATGTTTTGGAACTACATTTCCCATGATGCTCATGCACTCTGCAGTGTAGTTGAGCATCATGGGAAACGTAGTTCCAAAACATCTGGGTTCGCCATCACTGGACTATAGGTACATACAAGTGAGGAACGGATACGTTTCCCCATACCCAGTTAGGGGCAATCATATATATGCCACTGATTAACAATTAGCCCCATTTTAAAACCAAATCTGCTCTATGGAGGGGTGCCAATCCAGGTGTGTGCTGTCAACAGGAGCTATGCACTATGCTGTAGTATAGCCTCTCCAATTTTGGCCCATAATGGTATTGGATCATGTCAGGAAGTTCACTACCTCCTTATTGGGCGATGCCCTAATATGTAAATACAATACAATACATTTGGTATCCATTTTCACACTTCTGGGTTTATCATGCATCATGCTGTAATATGCAGGAAAAAAAAAAAGTTGTTTGGGGCCTATACATCCCTCAATCACATATTTTATCCAAACTAAATGAACTTAGAGGAGCTGTGTGGCAATTGTGGCAAAAACGTAATTGGCAGCTCATACACACATGCCAACTTGTTTACTAAAAGAAAGGGGCTCAGACAAGTATTCTCTGAAGATTATCAGCACATGTATGCAGACATAACATTTCTAATTGTTGGGTTGGGTAGGGAATATGTATTTCTGTATGAAAAGGCATTGTATAAAGAGAATAGTTGGTGTCCATGGAAGGACCCAAAAAGCAGGACTTTGTTCAAGACAGACCTTAATTTCCACGGCAAGCCACAAATTCAAAGAAGGAAATTTTAATTTCCAAATTGGGCCTCCAAATACAGGCCAACATATCCTGTATTTGCATTTGTGGACATATTTGAATATTTTTTTGCTGGAGAACACACAAAATTAGACCTGAAAAACATCAGTGAGCTTTATAAAGTAAATAGGCATTCTTCGCTAGTCTGTACTATGATGTTTCAATAACATCTTTGAGATGACAGTAGACCATGGCTTCCCCCATCAAACGGCAGACTAGTAATGAGCCGCATGTTCTCTAGGGATGTACCTGCAGACCCGCCACACTACACAACTCCTGGGGGTAATGAGCCAGTGAATTCACCAATCTAGCTAATTACACGGGGCTCAGAAAAGTGACCTTTATTTTCCTGGGAATTTCTGATGCTACGAAAAATTTCAGCATGTGATACTTTCATGCATGGGGGGACATTTTTCTCTTGTATCTGGGGTACAAACACGTTGTCTAGCTGCAGTGATCACAGCTCAACTCCAGGACGAATGCCAGAAAGCGTTTGCCACTTAATTGGAGGAAAAGAAGCCAGTCACAAAAGTTCTGCAGGTTCTCAAACATATATACAGTATATTAATGGTAAAACCTGATATGAAAGAGAGAAATTTTGCTACATTCAAGCAAGTTCCTTTTGAAACACAAATGTAAGTCTCTCACCAATGTGACAAAATGCACAGTAAATGGTATCATACATGTAAGTACACTACAAAAAGCAACAACATTCACCCATAAGTAGGAGTCCCAAATTATATGATAATTCCTCATTGCACTCGTTGATGCTTGGAATGTCCCTATTCATTTAATAACATTATGCCAGCCCAGTGTTTTTTTGCCAAGAACTACCAACACCCCCTAAGCTAAATTTTCACCCTTGATGTCAACCTAATTTTAACCTTCAAAGGACAAAAAAACTTTTAGCTCCATCTATGGTGGCTCCCAACCATCCAGAAGAGTACAGCTCCAGTCATGTGATTGAATGGGGTAAGCAACGTGCATACTTAGTAGGAGCTGGGCACAGCTAAGACTTTTTTATTGGAAGGAACCACAGTATTCAGTGTGCGACCAGATATTTAACACTCCTGTTCAACACACAAGTGTCAAATACCTACAGTGGGACATCTGACAGGTTAGTATACATGCTATTTTTTTTAGGTGGTACCGTGGTCACTTTAAAGCTGAACTTGGGGTTGCTGTGAAATTGAGACTTGAAGTGAGCTATTTTCTTACCCCCACATCAAGGGGATAATGGCTTGTTCAGGCAATAAGGTGAAATACTTTATTCTTTGCTCTGGCAGACTTCCTCCTCTCTGTACCGATTCCCAAAAGTAGCTCCTCTTCCTGTTTGAATGGCTGCAATTCCCTAACATCATCACAATGCAAGACCAATGGAAGGGCCATCACTTTAAAATAATTTTTGGTGATACTGCCATGAGGGACCATCATGGCAGAATCCCCAAGTGTTATTTTAATGGAAGTTGCATTTTTAAAAAAGATTGTAAACAACTTTTGACATTAAAGCATTTGTTAACCCAAAAAAAAAAGTAGATTCTGGTCCCTTAAAGCAGATTACACAGCACAGCGCTTGTGCTATGTAATCTGCCCCCCTCTAAACTGTAAAAAAAAAACCCCTAAGCCTACCACTTCCTGTATGCCCTCTCTAAACAGACCACGATAACCAGGGCAGCTGCGCCCTGGTCACCATGGTCAAAGTGCCTCCCTTCGTGATAGGCCGCTTGCCCTTTGCTCTCCCCTCTCCCCCCTTACCCCCTTCTTCCTCCCTGTCAGTGCCCTCTGTGTCTGTCTCTGGCCTGGTCCCACCCCCCGCCATTATTATTTTAATATTAAAATATTAAATTTGTCACAGCCAGCCTCTCTATTAGAGGCTGGCATAGCACAATGTGTATGTTGTATTTAAAAACGAGCGCTGTAAATACTGAATATCAGCTGTCTTTAGGCCGCTCACATGACTCACGCCCGCTTTCCAGCTCTAATGGGTGGCTTCTGCGGAGGAGAGGAGCGGCCATGTGATCTCCCTCTGACGTCAGAGGGAGATCATGGCCCCTCCCACAGAAGACATCTATCAGAGCTGGAAAGCGGCCGCGAGTCACGTGACCAGCCTGAAGACAGCTGATATTCAGTATTTACAGCGCTCATTTTTAAATACAACTTACACATTGTGCTATGCCAGCCTCTAATAAAGGGGCTGGCATAGTCTTATAATAATGCCATAACAACCACTTTAATCTGTTTAAGCTTAGATAAAAATTTAGTGACTGGGTTTACATATACTGTACTTTAAAGTGGTTGTAAACCTCAGACATGAAAGATGAACAAAGCTACCTTGTCTTATGGCCTTTCATTTTGTTCTTTCAGGTATACAGTTATCAACAAAATTCTAGTGCAGATGAGGTAACCTGAGGGCTGAGTACACCGCCCCCCACCCCATGACACAGTTAGAACCCCATTTGGGCTGTCTGAAAGTGGGGGACGTTTTTTCCCTCCTACAAATGTAGATTTGATCCTGTACTCACTATTCAAAGACATATAGCAACCTGACTTTGCCAGCTGTACTTATATATGTTACCTTGCTACGGATTCGCTGTTACAGTGTATGAAGGAATGTACCAATGTTTCTCTCCTTATTTTTTATTTGAAAAATTCAATAAAAAAACTATTGAAAATAAAGAAATATGAACAAAGCTTATCCCTTTATAGTGTGTACTTTTCTCAATCCAGAGCACTAAGTGTCATTTCTGTCTGTTGCTTGATTCCTCTGTTATCTGTGTGAGTCACTTCTGGTGTGCCCTCCCCTGGTGACAGCCCATGGGGAGGGGATGGGGGGTGTCCCTTTCCTCCAATCAACTCTCAGAGCTCTTGTACAGTGTGTAACTGCAGCTCTCCGTCCCCTGCTTTTCAGACCTGAAAGATCTTTTGTAAATTTTGGACTTTGAATGGATGTAGGTGACAGATGGCTGTAGATAAACAGGTACAACTTGTGTAGGTTTTGTTTCATCTCTGTGAGGCCAGTCACTTCACTGGCTCTATGTACGGGTTTGCAACCACTTACAACAAGCACAACAGTCCTCAATTAGTACAGCATAGGGATATTTCCCTAAGAGAATTAGTGTCTAGGTTTCGTTTGGGAGAACCACTAAACATTAAAATAGCAGATTAACAATTTGTATACACGCACAAAAAGTTGAACATTTGCCAATTGCTGTTTTTTTAAATACCCAAGGTAGCTATTGAAAAAAAAGTCTTATCGAGTTTGCTAACTTTCACAAAGATATTTTCGATAGGACTTCCGTTTTGCATTTTTTATTTGACTTTTTTATTATTCAAATGTAGAGACCTCTTCACAATTCTCCCATTAAGACTTAATTACCATAATGATAACACCACCATAGACTCCAGGCTCTCACAGCACTGAAAGAGTTATGGGGTCAGCTATACATTGAAAGTGGGTGGATAGAAGTAGTATTAATTTTCATGGGTTTTCACACACGAGCAACGAGTAGAAAACATTATGAAAATGTCCAAGAGAACTGATAATTGAGTTGATTAGTATGACCTTGGTTATGAAGGTAATAGAAGAGTGAATGATACTTAGACTGAATTATAGCCCTGCTGTCCTGTGCGGAGGGGTAGTGAGGTATGTAATTTGTTCAGTAGCCTATTCTTTATTTGACAGGATAGTAACTCCTGGACCGAGAAAGCTAGCCTATACAATTCTCAACATTCTATATCCTTCTTCTTCTTAAGCAGGATAACCTATATTGGTTTATTGAAGAAAAATAAAACTATAAGAAATATGCTATTTTAGTTATTATACTCTTCCAATAGAAAAGGACATTAACCGCTTGTCGGCCGCCGCACACAGATGTAGGTTGGCAGAATGGCACAGGCAGGCAAATGGGCGCACCCATACGTCCCTTTGAATTTGCCGCCTATCATGCACGCCCGCCATGGGAGCATGCCGGCGGGTCCCGGGAACTCGATGTTCGCCGACGGCCCGCAATTGCGGTGAGGAGAGGCAGAACGGGGAGATGCCTTTGTAAACAAGGTCATCGGGAGCAGTGATCGCTGTCATGTCAGTGGTAGCCCATCCCCCCTACAGTTAGAACACCTTTAACCCCTTGATTAACCCCTTCCCTGCCAGGGTCATTTACACAGTAATCAGTGCTTTTTTATAGCACTGATGGCTGTATAAATGACAATGGTCCCAAAATAGTATCAAAAGTGTCTGATGTGTCCGCCATAATGTCGCAGTCACGTTAAAAATCGCAGATCGCCGCCATTACTAAAAAAAAAAAATGTATAAAAATGCCATAAATCTATCCCCTATTTTGTAGAAGTTATCACTTTTGCACAAACCAATCAATATACACTTATTGGAATTTTTTTTTACCAAAAATATGTAGAATACATATCGGCCTAAACTGAGAAAGAAATTTGTTTTTTTATATATTTTTTGGAGCTATTTATTATAGCAAAAAGTAAAAAATATTGCTTTTTTTTCAAAATTGTCACTCTTTCTTTGTTTATAGCGCAAAAAATTAAAACCACAGAGGTGATCAAATACCACCAAAAGAAAGCTCTATTTGTAGGGAAAAAAGGACGTCAATTTTGTTTGGGTGCAGCGTCGCACGACCGCGCAATTGTTAAAGCGACGCAGTGCCGAATCGCAAAAAATGGCCTGGTCATTCAGCAGTCAAATCTTCTGCGGCTGAAGTGGTTAAAGCTCACCCCTAACCAACTTATACTCACTTCTGCAGCACTCCCCCACCGATTTTTTCTCTTTTGCAATAGCCTCTAAATAACCCATGTAAGCTCAGAGCTTACACAAGGTTGAGTATAATAATAATAGATTCTTTAATGCTTCTTTCTCTGGGGATGACAGACTCCTCCTGTCATGTTATAGTGCTCATGCCTGGAGATTGGCAGCTAGACCCGAGCACTATATCGTGGAAGGAGGCCAAAGCCCCCGTTAAGGAGACTCACCCTCTCTATTTCTCCTGTTTACCATTATCATTGAAAGTGAAAGTAAAAGAAAACCCCAAATTTTGGGTTGTCCCCAGAAAAGTAATAGAGGGGAAATCTTCCAATGGGGACACTGGTTTTGGTGACCTGGGGGTCCCCAAGGAATTCCCTTAATTTGCAGGGTTTTCCTCTCACTTCCTGTTTTGGCTGTGGGACAGGAAGTGAAGGTAAATTTCAGCAATGAGACACAAATGGTGAAAAAAAAAAGCTGACAGGGGTTATAAAATGAAATAAAAAAAGTTTTGCCTATAGTTCTACTTTAGCCATCTGCCGACCGGGCCATAGCTGCATAGTCGGCTTATTCTGGGTGCACGTCCGTGGAATGTCCTTCCAGAATGTTGCTCCCGCGCACCCCCTGGGAGGACCCGGCGCATCACGGATCACGTTAAATTGCCATTTACCACGTGATTGTTCCGTCAAATGACGGAGCGATCACTTGTAAATAAAACGGTGTCACGTCATGACGTTGGTTCCCCCCCCCCTCTCTGTACCGATGGGTACAGTGAGAGGGGAGAGGGGGAGAGATTGCAGCAGCGCTGTGGGCTGGATGTTTAGTGCCCACAGTGCTACTCCGTGTCAATAATCTGCAATACTCTGCAACACTGTGCAATACTCTGCCAATACTCTGCAACACTGTGCAATACTCTGCCAATACTCTGCAACACTGTGCAATACTCTGCCAATACTCTGCAACACTGTGCAATACTCTGCCAATACTCTGCAACACTGTGCAATACTCTGCCAATACTCTGCAACACTGTGCAATACTCTGCAACATTGTGCAATACTCTGCCAATACTCTGCAACACTGCAATACTCTGCCAATACGCTGCAAAACTCTGCCAATACTCGCCAATACTCTGCAACACTGAAATACTCTGCCAATACGCTGCAAAACTCTGCCAATACTCTGCCAATACTCGCCAATACTCTGCCAATACTCTGCAATAAATTTTAACAGAAACAAAGAATTTTTTTTTTATTGAATTTTCAGTCTTTTTTGATTTATAGCGCAAAAAATAAAAAACCCAGCGGTGTTTAAATACCACCAAAAGAAAGCTCTATTTGTGTGAAAAAAAGGACAAAAATTTCATATGGGTACAGTGTTGCATGACTGAGTAATTGTCATTCAAAGTGTGAGAGCACCGAAAGCTGAAAATTGGTCTGGGCAGGAAGGAGGTTTAAGTGCCCAGTGGTCAAGTGGTTAAAGGTGAGCATAACTGGGTCAGGGGGTGGGCTTTAAGTAATCTCTTCAATTGCCACATGGAGAATAAATGGTTTCCACTAGTGGATAAGGCAGACTTTGCAGGTATTTATGTACCCATAAATTTGTTCTCTCTGGGTCAAACCTTGATTCATGCGTCTTCTGGTGAGTACTATATTACAAAATAAAAAAACTAAAGCTTATATTTTCTAAGAAGGATTGAAGAACATGTACTTTTTAAAATACTGTGTTACTAAGGTTTCTACGTAGAGCACACTTTTTGTTAAATGTGATTGAATTTCCTAGAATTTATCCAAGCTAAAACTGTTTTTATGGTCACCTTAAAACTCAAATTAAGGGGTTCTACTGTATTGTGGAAGAAAGTCCAAAGATGGTGTGCTAAGTGACTGGATTCAGTCACTGCAACGGGGGTTGGAGTCATGGCTTTTGGACTGGCCAAAGCACAGTGTCCAGTTTAGTGATAGATGTTTTTAATGGGGATTCCAAAAATTTGCACAGGTTAGGATCATATTAGTCTTGGTTTTCCAGCTTAAATGGCATGTGCAATGCCTTTTAATATGGTGCAACCAATAATGTTTTTATATACTCTACTTTTGTACATCAACTGCAGCACATACAAAGAATTCATCAATGAAGAATTATTCCAAGGCATTCTGTCCTGCATGACCGAGGAACATGGTTAACCTCATTAAATGGGTCACTCAGTGACTTGAGATGGTCAATAAATGTACCACCATTATGTGTTCCCTTCAGCTGTCCATGATTTTGTTTCCAACCCTCATACTGCATTTTCTATACAATTACTAGTTAGCTTTACTGTCTATAAAACTGTCAGTTTCCAATTTCCATCAAAGAATCCCCAATCTGCTCAAGCCTACAAATCCAGAGATTCCATGTAAAAGGTATGCGATGAAGGGATTAAAGGCTTGCATGGCAGAGGATTACATGTGTCAAATATTTTCTTCTCAAAAATCGAACAACCTGCTAGAAGATACAGCAAATAAAAGTCTGTCACTGTCAATATGCCATTGTAAGAATGTCTGTCTTCCTCTGTATTTTAGTTATGACACTTCTACACGGGCAATCTCTGAACTTTGAGTTGAAATAAAATACCAAGCCCAAGAAGTATCACTGCTTAAACATGACAGTAGCTTTTTGCTGTATTTTTTAAAGCACAATTCTGGGCTCCCCCACCTCCCTGTTCTCCCCCTTAGAGTCCCCCTACCCATCAGTTGTATTTTATGCTTTTTTTATACTTACTTTTTCCACATGTCTTCAGGCTGGTGACTTGATGTGCACCATTCTCTTCCTTTTAAGAAGTTCTTGCAGTCCTCAATAATGCAGAAAGCAAGGCTGACATAGGGGGGTTATATATGAAAGGCAAATGCACTTTGCACTGGAAGTGCAGTTGCTCTAAATCTAAGGGGAAGATCTGAAATGAGTGGAAACTCTGCTGATTTTATCATCCAATCATGTGCAAGCTAAAATGCTGTTTTTTATTTTCCTTGCATGTCCCCCTCGGATCTACAGCGACTTTACTTCCATGGACACTTTCAGGGCACTTTCAAATGCACTTGCAGTGCAAAGTGGATTTTCCTTTAGTAAATAACCCCCATAAAGGGGGCGGCACAGTGGTGTAGTGGGTAGCACTTTCGCCTAGCAGTAAGAAGGGTTGATGGTTCAAATCCCAACCACGATACTACCTGCCTGGAGTTTGCATGTTCTCCATGTGCCTGCGTAGGTTTCCTCCCACACTCCAAAGACATGCTGGTAGGTTAATTGGATCCTGTCTAAATTGTCCCTAGTATGTATGAATGTGAGTTAGGGACCTTAGATTGTAAGCTCCTTGAGGGTAGGGACTGATGTGAATGTACAATGTATATGTAAAGCGCTGCGTAAATTGACGGCGCTATATAAGTACCTGAAATAAATAAATAAATAAAATAATGATCTCAGCACCACCCTCTGCATCCCTGTACGTAAGCCCAGAAGACTTCTCATGGGAAGCCATAAGCAGCTCAATTCTTGCCCAAGCATCATATCAGGGATTGGAAATTGGTCACTCTTTCCTTCAACCCTAAAAATGGCAAAGGTCCTTTGACTATGCAGTTCTTCCAGAAGTGCATTTGTGAGGTCAGGCACTGATGTTGGACAAGAAGGCCTGGCTGGTAGTCTCGGCTCTAATTCATCCCAAAGGGTTCTATCAGGTTGAGGTCAGGACTCTGTGCAGGCCAGTCAATTTCCTCCACCCCAAACACGTTCATCCATGTCTTTACGGACCTTGCTTTGTGCACTGGTGTGCAGTCATGTTGGAACAGGAAGGGGCCAGCCCCAAACTGTTCCCACAAAGTTGGGAGCATAAAATTGTCCAAAATGTTTTGGTATGCTGACGCCTTAAGCGTTTCCTTCACTGGAACTAAGGGGCCAAACCCAACCCCTGAAAAACAATAATCCTTCTTCCACCAAATGATTTGGACCAGTGCACAAAGCAAGATCCATAAAGACATGGATAAGAGCGTTTGGGGTGGAGGAACTGCATAGAGTCCTGACCTCAACACCTTTGGGATGAATTAGAGCGGAGACTGCATGCCAGGACTTCTTGTCCAACATCAGTGCCTGACCTCACAAATACGCTTCTGGAAGAATGATCAAACATTCCCATAGACACACTCCTAAACCTTGTGGACAGCCTTCCCAGAAGAGTTGAAGCTGTTATAGCTGCAAAGGATGGACCAACTCAACATTGAACCCTACGGACCAAGACTGGGATGCCATTAAAGTTCATGTGCGTGTAAAGGCAGGCTTCTCAATACTTTTGGCAATATAGTGTATAAATAAACTGTATTCTGGAAATACCATCAGTTGGGTTAACTAATCATTACAAGGAGGATCATGTCCATCATCACCACAAAGATCAATGCATCTGTGGTCAAATATTGAAATGATAGCTATTGTAATATAAAAAATTAATTAGTCTAAGGCAATAATATGCATTTATCAACAAATATATACTGGTAATTCCAATTGCCCCCAGCATCTTAGAAAAGTCTTGTCTCAAGATTTGGGATGCTTAGCTTATCAAAGATTGTGCTGGAGGGCCCATGCCACGACCTTCACCTTGTAAGGTACATACTGTATCATTTTTCTTTCCTAATGTTTGATACGATTAACTCAGATGTGATACTACATCTGGTAGGGATGTAAAACATACCTGGACTTTGCATTTTCCTGCAAGGTCCACTTTATCATTTATGCAACCTTTCATGTAGTTTACGGCTCTATGTTAACTGACATTTTAGACTTAAGGGTCAATCCACCCGATACCTGTATTTTATTTATGAATGGATATAGTTAAGAAAGTATAAACCACTAATGTCTGTTAACTTTCCAGAATTTCTCTGGCTTGATCTCCCTACTGTAGATCCAGGCTCCGACCAGAATCTCATGCAGCACAGAGAGTCTCCTTTTGCAATATTATTAATGTTATGTTCTTACCACAGATATACAAAGCTGGGGATGATATCATTTTGAAATTTTAGTTTGTGGTGGACAGTCCCTTTAAGTTTAACATTAGACCTTTTTTTATGATATTTCAGGGAAGGAAGTCAGCTGTGTGATAGAAAATATTTCTCCCCCAACCATCAGATTAAATATATATCCAGTTCCAATCAACTTTATAAACATTTAAATAGTAATGCATTGAAAGTTTTTTTCAGAGTTCCAAGTTATATGCCCAGCATCCTTTAATTATTGTTTTTATTAAGTATTTTGGACAGTTTAGCTCCAAAATAGTTTCTCAGCCTTGTCCAAAACGAATAATATGACATGAAAAATAAAATGTCAGCAAAGTGATTGCTTGTGAGTTAACAAAACCTAATCATTCGGTCAATTATTGGTGTCTGCCCTGCTGCAAGGAGTTGATTTTGCTTGTTAGAGAATTTGTATATGGCTACAGGGGATTGTTTGCTGGCTGTGATATCTACACAACCTCCCATGGCGCTGCAGTGACACTTATCATCCAAGTCACTGGTCCTAATTGATAGCCTTTGGTCATCCTTTATCTGTTATGCTGAGCCCACTGTGATACATTGTATTAACAACATATTTTCATCTGACTCAGCAAGAGTGAGCTTTGCGATAGTAGATAGCTACAACACCACGCAACACGCCTTGGTCATGGCTGTAGGGTCATGTGAAAGATATGGTCTTTCATGTAGACGAGTTGAGATGGACAAGGGATTATAACCCTAAAGCTATCAGCTAATCTTCTCTCTGCTCGTGACAATGAGATGTTTAGTATTAAAGGGCAGCATTTCTGTTGATCATGCTGCCACGTTGACCCATAAAATATACTTAAATTGGGTATTATGGAGCCAAGCAAATTGCTTAAAGGGACATCATGAAAGATCGTGGCCAATTTTAATCAAATTGTTTCGCAGGTTTACAAATGTATAGATTGTTTTTTAATATCTTTATTTTACAAAACATTTTGGGCTTTTTGGCACACAGAGCTTTTTTTTTGGATGCCCAGTATGCTCCATAAATAAAAAGTGCATTGATGATAATGTTGTGGAGCATACTATTCAAATTTTCTTACCATGTCTAACTGACAAGCCTTATGCCGCGTACACACGATCGGAAATTCGGCCAACAAAAGACAGATGAGAGCTTTTGGTCGGAAAATGCAACCATGTGTATGCTCCATCGGACTTTTGCTGGCGGAATTCCCGTCAGCAAAAGATTGAGAGCAGGTTCTCAATTTTTCGGTTGGAAAAAGTTCCTATCCAAAAATGCGATTGTCTGTACAAATTCCGACACACAAAATTCCTACACATGCTCGGAAACAATTCGAAGCATGCTCGGAAGCATTGAACTTCATTTTCTCGGATGTATGTCACCGCGTTCTTGATGGTAAAAAGTTCAGAGACGTTTTGTGTGATCGTGTGTATGCAAGGCAAGCTTGAGCGGAATTCCGTCGGAAAAACCATCCAAGTTTTTTCTGACAGAAAATCCGCTTGTTTGTACGTGGCATTACACGTTCTCACATATTTAAATGTCTATGTATTGTTATCTGGATAGTTAAAGCTCAAAGCAGTAAATGGCTCAGAAGTAGTGAAGAAGAGCATGTGGGTAGGATGCAGTATGGCGCCTGCGGCAAAGAAAACACCTAGGGGCTGAGGTGGATAAGAACGGTATATTGAGAAAGTATCAACAATGTACAATCAGGCTTGGCGGGTATGTACATCCAAGTGGAGCCACTTACAAACAGCAGCAGAGGAACATATTTTTCAAAAGATGCTGATAGCTTCTGCAGTGAGGAGCGGGAGTGGGGCCTGACCGGTCCACGCCAAATAGGAGGCTTCCTAAGTGGAGATAGCCTAGTTCCTGTGCTTTCCATACCCCTCAAGAACCTCTCCCTGCTGCTATGCACTGTCCCTGGCAGATGGAGAACCTGTCCCTACACTAGCCACTCACACAAAGCACGCCAAACCCAGGAAGCCGGTGTCCAAATAGACTCTGCCCTCCTCACGATGGCTGCTGAGGTCACGTAGGGTGCCAGCATCTAATCAGACAGGTAGCTCCCTAGTGACTGCAGGAAGTAATAAAAGAACAAAGTTCCTCACAACTTCCTTCACCTTCTGCGTTGCTGCTATGATCGAGCACCACCTACAGTGGGGAGTACAGACTGCACCTGCCTACAAGTAGTCAAAGCTTTTTTAGTAAGTAGGGATAAGGATTTGGATATGAAAGATGGGTTTGGGAGGCTGCTGCAGGTACAGTATGTGCATTTTGTAAATTACCTTTTAAGTTCATGACCAAGCCAAGGCCAACCAGATGGTCCTTTTTTTCTTGTAACAACTGTTGCAGGTAGGTGAACTGCAAACGAAAAAGTTTACCCAAATTTTGTAGAATGTAGGTACTGTACGACACATGAGCTAGTTAAAGTCACAAAGAGTATCACCAAAGAGCAAGATCCAAAGAACCCTGAAGCTACACCACATTTCTGTAGATGTTAACGTGTGACGTGTTTGAAGTCTTCGTACAGTATATATGCACACAGTCAAAGGTTATGTTGGGCTGTAGCTAAACTGCTCTAGGACTTGACAGAAATGCAAACCAGGGATCTACAACATTTCCTCATTAATAATAACTACTCTATCCAGGAATACCTGAAACAACATTATGTTTCTAGTCTCTGGCCTTCTCCTATAGGATATATTCATTGTTTCAACATCTCCTCTGGTATGTCTGCAGTCCCTGATAGTTTTTATAGCATTACCAATATTGAATAACAATATTCTGATTTCAAATCTACAAATGTGTGGCCCTTTAATAATGACATGGACCCCATTTGAGGTTTCTTACATCTAGAGGCTTGACCACCACTACGCTAATTAGTAAACATGCTCAGCCATGTGTCTCAAGCTATTTTACTCTGGCTTAGCTGGCCAATAAAATATTAACACACTTCTAAGCTGCAATGTAACTTCATAACTAAATCACATTCCTATTACAAATACATGACAATTGAAGTGGATGTAAATTAAAACTGAGTGATATATAGTTTGCTAAAGCACTGAGTATCATAAATAAATTGTTGATTAAAAAAAAGTGCTGCCAGTCTTATGTGGACTCTTTGCAGGAACTTCCCATCCACAGTACATACACTTCAGCAATAGCTGCATGGCATTTTTTTCAGGGTGGGCTGCCCGATGGTGATAATGGTGCACCATGCCCGGGGAATCTATGTCAGTACAGTCATTTGTAGACTCCATTGGGACAGCACATGACAAGGTGACAATGCAAGAGCATAATTGGCAGTCAGGGAAAGGTCAATGTCATCCTATAGCAGGAGGTGGCTGAACAGGCATGGCAAATTTACCAAGTCTTTTTTTCAAAAAAATGTGCAGTTTTAACATTTTAAAAACAACTTTTAAGATTACAATAACATAAGATTTTAGTAATTGGGTATACAAGTACTTAAAGCAGACCTTTCCCTATTTTACTAAATTTAAAATGATGCACGGTGATGTAAAATGGTCAAACACTGATTAAAAAAACTGTTTCTGCTTTACATATTTTTATTGCATCCACTTCCTGGTTTCCTTTAAAGGATAAGTTCACCTTTCTACAAAAAATAATAAATGCACATCTTATTGCAGGTAGATAAAAATGTGCATTTATTCTTTTTTGTAATAGAAACCTGTAAAGCACTGAACCAGAGATCAGCAGATCGCTGATGCCATGCAGATCTCCTGTACACCGGCAGCGGGCGGCAGCACTGGGATGTAACATGTTCCCAAGTGTGAACTTATCCTTTAAGGCACTAGTGTGACGCAGCCCCAGCTGCACAGGTGCCCCCTGGGAAGGCAATGTGCCTTCATGGTGATCCCTTAGGGCTCTTTCACACGGACAATCCTCCCAACGGACTGCACTTTGCCCAGCGGGGGATAGATCCGCTGATCCCCGCTAAGCAGGGGGAAGACAGATCTGTTTCCGCTCACTGTTCAGAGATGGACCTGTCAGAGCCCCGCTCTCCTCTATGAGGAGATGGGATGAAACCGGACCACCTGTCTGTTTTCATCCGATCCGCCAGATGGAAAATAAGGGTCTCCATCTATCTGGATTTCATGGACAGGATCAGATCAGATAGCAGCGGGTGTCAGCGGACATGTCACCGCTGAGATCCCCTTCCCCCTTAGGAGTGAATGGAGGCTCCGATCAGGTCCACCTGAAAAACTGACAGGTGGACCTGATCGGAAAGCCCGTGTGAAAGGGGCCTTACATAAGCTGCAAGATCTCATAGCATTCTGATACTGCACATGACGCAGATGAAGCACATAATAATAATAATAATAAACTTTATTTTATATAGCGCCTTTAAAGGTGGTTTCTTAACGTGCTTTACAAGGAAAACACAAGAAATACACAGGATAAAGCAAAGGAAAAAGGAACAATTAAGTGAAAGCTTGTATAAAGAAAACCATTTCTAGATTTGACTTTAATGAGTTTAGAGAAGATGACTCTCTAATGTTCCTTGGAAGTGAATTCCAGCATAGCAGGAGAAGGCTCTGTCCCTCATTGTGTGTATGTGGGTAGAGGGGAGACACAGAAGACCAGAATTTGAGGAGCGGAGGTAACGAGGGGGGGGGGGGGGGTTGATAACAGTTCAGAGAGATAATAGGGTGCCAAGCCATGAAGAGCCTTATGTGAGCAAGAGGATCTTAAAGTCTATGTGAAACCTGACAGGTAGCCAGTGCAAGGTCTCCAGGATAGGGGTAATATGGTCACTTGTACCAGACCTAATCAGGATTCTGGCTGCAGAATTTTGTACATATCGCAGTCAATTAATAGTGAATTTAGATACACCAGTGAGTAGAGCATTGCAGTAGTCGAGTCGGGAGAACACAAATATATGGATAAGCTTTACAGCTACAGCGTATGATAGCATAGGACGCAGCCGGGTAATGTTTCTCAAATGGAAAAAAGATGTTCTGACAACATTTTGTACATGGGGATCAAAGGTTGAGCTAGCATCAAATATCACCCCTTGTTCAATTTAGACTGAAGCTCAAGTACAGTGCCATCCAGGGCCACGGAGTACAGCCAGCCCTCCTGTACTGGGCCCAGGACCCCTCAGTTCCCAGGCACCTGCTGAGCAGGATGTACCCCTGTACTGTCTTATTGCAGACACTGGTCTCTTTTGCCTTCCCTTGCATGTGCTCCTTCCATCTGCTGTCCGGGCCCCCCTGTGTGTCCCTTTCCCCTGAAGCGCTGCCTCCCTCCTCTCCTCCCCTGCTGGCAACTGCTGCAGGCACACAGATGGATGTTTCAGGATGGAGAGTGGGGGAATTTACTCGTCCCTTCCATTCCTAAATGAACACAGTGAGCGATCTGTACCAATCACTCCTGTGTTCATTCATCACTTAAGAATAGTAAACTGTGTTTACTATGCTTCAGTTTGTGAATGAGCAGAAAGCCTCGGAGTGCTTCCTATTCATTCATCTGTGCAGCTGAGGCTACAGACAAAAGGTCTAATAAATCTATGTCCTCAGTCATTTTCGGCCGGGGAAGGGGGCCCTGTAAGGTAGGCTGTATAGGGCCCCATGATTTCTAACAGCAGCCCTGGTGCCATTTATAGATAAGCCACCAGGACTGGCCTTACATAATTGTTGGGTGGGTGCAAAGAAGCTTGACTTCAGTCTTGTCATAGTCAATTGAAGGAAATTATGGGCCAACCAAGTTTTTATATCATGAATACAGTTAGATAGGAGAAAAGCGGCCGAAGTACAATCCGGTTTAGTGTGGATGTATATCGGAGTGTCGTCAGCATAGAGGTGATAATGGAGCCCATGAGATCTAAGCAGTTGGCCAAGTGGAAACATGTAAATGCTAAAAAGTAAGGTACCCAAGATTGAGCCCCCAGGGACACCAAACTAGACTGGACAAACTTCAGACTGGAAACCGCCAATAGAAACAAAGTGACAGCGATTAGTAAGATATGTGTTCCTATCTGAAGAAGGGCACAAGCATGTAAGCAATAAACTGTTATATTGGGGATACCTCTGACATGTCTTTCGTATTTTAAACTTTTTCTAAATAAATAATTTTATGTTCAGCAATCCCTTTGGACGTTGTACTATATATGGCTCTTGAGACGGCCTAATTGCTTTGCACTAAAAGGAGTACTGCTGTGCTGTTCATCTCATCTAATTTAGATATACAGTATCTCACAAAAGTGAGTACACACCTCACATTTTTGTAAATATTTCATTATATTATTATATAGTGATTATATTATATTATTATAGTAGTGATTATATTATCACTACTTTACATTGTAGCAAAGTGTCACTTCTTCAGTGTTGTCACATGAAAAGATATAATAAAATATTTACAAAAATGTGAGGGGTGTACTCACTTTTGTGAGATACTGTATATATATATATATATATATATATACACACACAGTATATAAAATTATTAGCTTCAAAAATAGCAGTTTAGATACTGAATACTGAACACAGTAACCTACATTTGATAGTCTGTGGTAACCCTATAACCCTACCAGGTTAAACACAAAGCCTTTTTAGGGTGCATGTGGAGAATACTCCTGTCTCCACAGGATAGAGTTGGTTGCTCTCAATGCCTCGGGAGTCCTGGTCCTAGGCCCTTGATGGGACCATCAGGGGGCTGATATGTTGTTTAGGAAAAAATGAAAACTGATCAGTGATTTGAACGAGAGAGGCACCCATTGGAATGTGTTTTGTGTGTTTAGAGATGGATCAGAGTCACCATTTCGGTGAAGCAAAGAACCAGGATGTACAGAACATCTGTGTCAATCACCTTCAAATTGCCAGGTTTGAGCCATGAAACCCGTCTTTGGTGAAATACAGTAATTTGATGCTCGTCAAATACTGTAATCCATCTTTAGACACAGCACATCAAACACCCTAATGGGCTCTTCTTCTGGACGGGTTTTTACTTTTCCTCAAACAACATTTTAAAATGACTATGCGGGAGCACAAACATTGGCCACACCAAGGCAGCATAAAAAGGGTTCCATGAGAAGGTAAGGCAGCTTGGACATAGGTCGTTTACTTGTATGTATAATGCATTATATATTATTGACATTTTCTTGCAGGGAAAAGGGAAGGTCCTCTTTAAAGAAATAAAATACATATTATTTCTAATATTTTTTCTTACACTAATGTATACAGCATCCAACCCTATGAATAGATGCATTGTTTCACTTCTTTTTTAATACATAAAAAAAGAAAAAAAAAAACCCTGGAAAAAAAGAGTCTATTTTATTTGAATTACATTCTAAAACAAGCTACTTCCCTCAGCTAATATTCCCAGTATTCCTGTGTGTCTCACAATGCTGGCTGACCCTATTGCGAGCAGTCTTTGACCACCAAATGTGAGCGGAATAAATTATCTCTGACACTCCAATATTTAATTATGCAGCTGTCAGAGCGGCCCTTTCGAAAATTCATTTTAATAAAGTGGGAACTTTTTCCCTCTCAAGGTTAGAGTCAGGGGAGTCACTTTCAGTGTCAGCCTGAGGTCTCAAGCGGGAGATCCTGTGTATTCATCCTCTGGAATCCTGTCACTAGCCCTGATAGAAGGGCCAGATAACAACGTCTCTGCTTGCTGACCTCCCCCTCTCTTTGCCTGACTGAACATCCGTCATTTAAACCCACCATAATGAGGACCTCAAAGTCAGGCAGGCAGCTGCAAGGGCAGCCCGTCAGAAAAAAAGAAAAAAAAGATGGCTACTCGTTTTCAGAGCGCACTTTGGCTTCCCAAGCAGCAATCTCGAGGCAATCATGTTTGCTTCAACGTATTAACCTATTTCCGCAGGACTGGTGATTTCAGGAGGCCACAGGGGGTTAATGGGCAGCTCAAACACACATCACGCTAAATAAAGTGTTAGTTAAAAATCCAGTGAATGGGAAACATTAATGATTGCTGGCAACGTAATAACTTGTATGGATTATTAGATATAACTGATGACAAAATCGTTATTTGAAAAATATTTACCTCAAATTGCATTAGGGTTGACTCGCTTAAGAAGATAAGAGGAGGAACTGACAGAGGTTACGCCTGAATGTACGGCAGTAATAATCAATCAGAAGGAGTCTGATCTAAATATGAAGGATCTTGCACAAAAAAAGAAGGCCTAGAGGCTGGGCCCGATCTAAATTACACAGGCCCCCACCTACCCCCATCACTTCACTGCTCTCTGTATTATCACAACTATTCATAGTCACACACTTCCAGACAACCTGCACAAAATACATAAGATCAGGGTATTTAAAACGGAACTTTACCCATAACAACTTGAACAGCAGTAAATCATAAAGTGAAACTAAACGCATCAATTTAACAGTTTCAAAAAGTAGTTACCGTATTTTTCGCTCGATAAGACGCACTTTTATCCACCCAAAAAAATAGGGGAAACGCCTGTGCGTCTTATGGAGTGAATATTGACCAGCCGCCGCCGTGTTACAATACCTGGCACCTCCCCTCTCCTTTCCACGCTATGTCTTCTGGGTCCTGTAGGCTGGCTGGGGTTCATGTTACTGGCGCACGCGCAGTGACGATTTTTCATCCCTGCTTGATTGTGACGTCAGACGCCGATTGAGCGGGGGCCGGCATCTCCAGCATGTCATCTGCTGGAGTGACCATGCGATGTGTGTACATGGCGACAGGTATCATTCTCAGGTCTTTCTTTATCAGACTGCATCTGCAGTGCTGTGCTCACAGCCTGCATGGTGAATTTGTTATAAGATGGTGATATTTCCTATGAATTGTATATAGACTGAATTTGGTGACAGGGCGATATTTGTTTGCTGCCTGGAAGCTATCTGGCACGCTTGATAGATGCCTATTTTTAGGCATCAGCTTTGATTGGTTGTGTAAGTTACAAACTATATAGTATATTAATTGGGGATGTGGGCATCCTCCCCTGTGCTCCAAATCAGCAGCATTTGGTGCAGAATATTTTTTTTTCTTGTTTTCCTCCTCTAAAATCTCGGTGCGTCTTATGGTCAGGTGCGTCTTATGGAGTGAAAAATACGGTATATTCCCGGAATGCCAGGATTGATAGTTGTCACATTTGATTGTGTCCTCAACAAAACTGTCACACCATCAAATGGCTGGTGTCATAACTGGTCACATGTGCAGCTCCATGGCAGTTGCAGATCAAAAAGCAGCAGCTTCCTTGGCTGTAAAGGATAGGAGAGGTCAATTCAACTTTAAAGCGGAGTTCCACCCTAATGTGCATGCACGTCTGCATATGTTGCCAATCCCTTTGCCATTTCTTATTGGATAGTGTCATTCCTTTTGAACATATAGGACCTTTTTTTTTGTTGAAAAACCTCCACTTCCTTCCATCCTCGCCACAGTGAGATAAGTCATATCCTTTTTCACATTGGCTCCTGGGATACCTGTGTAATCAATCCCAGGAGTCAATGGGCATCCTCCACTGCCAGCGTTGTTATTTCTAAACCAGAAATGTTCGATGCTAGGTAGGCACTATTGCTATGGAAACCTGCTATACACATAGTGGGCCATGATAAGTTCCCACTGCACATGTGCAAGATCGGGATCTGCTTGCTGGGTATCCAGCAGCACCTAATCCCAGAAGAGACTCCTAGCGGGCTTCAGATGCCCACACTCAGGATGGACACTCACTGGGTCACAAGGGTACAGTGAGTACCAATACTTTTACCAACACAGAAAACGTTGTCAGATGCAGCATATGCTGACTTTTAATCCATAATTAGCGACTATCACGGAAGGGGGGTGATAAAAAAAAAAAAGTCCGGAACTCCACTTTAGGTCTGTCAGCGAGTCAGCCTCTGCAAATTCGGCAGTGCCTAAAAATAGAGAGCAACTGAGCATGTGCAGAGCAGAGGGTTTTTAACAATATAGGGACTTATTTTTAATGTTTTCCATAGCTATACCTGCAAAAGGAATCAGCCTGAAGTGATCTAGCAGGACTTCATTTTCTGACTAAAGTTCCACTTTAAAGGCAACCTGTATTGAAGGAACATGTCGACTACCATTGTTGACCTTCACTTTTCTGTGTTTTATTAGATTTTTAGTTTTGTAAGAAAGGTAATACAAAACTGACAAATACACTTGGAAGTTAGCGTACAAAGAGCATCAGAGGCAAGAAAAGTAATTGTAGTCCATCAAACACACGCTGGCAGCACACAGAAGTCACTGTTTTAGCCAAGGATACTGACTAGTACATGTTAAAAACGGACATGGTGCGCCAGACTAAGTGCAGTGAGTATGGAACAATTTAAACATTTATATAAAATTTATTCCCTACTTACTGCACTTAGTCTGGCACAACTTGTCCCTTTTTCCAGAGTCTTCTTCAACTCCCAAGGGAGCTGCCGCTGGTGCTGCCTATTCAAACATATTAATCTCTACCGGGACTTGTTTTAATTCTCATTTTAGTACTGATTACTCTCCTTTTTGTATTTATTTGTCACATCCTTTTATTGATATCGCTGTGTGCGCCAGCTTTCCTTTTCTACTGACTAGTAAATTACTGAGACATCAGCATGGTTACAAAACAGCCCTGTGGCTATAGAGGCTACCAGTCTAGGCTTAACCTTGCCCCTTCGTGGGAGAGAGAAAAAGAGGGAAAGGGGGAAAAAGAAAGGGGGGTAGTCAAAGGCCATTAAAAGAACACCCCGGGAGAGAAAAAGGGGTAAGGGACAGAAAAGAGCCACACAGACGGGCAGCAAAAGAGAAGAAAAGGAAAGGAGAATAAAGTACTGTACTTATGTTCATACAGAAAGCAAGAAATGATCAAGATTAAAGTGGTCATTATAAGTTATCCACGAGTCCCAAATCTTCTGTAATTTAGAGTAGGGAGACCACTGATCTATACCAACTTTTAAAAATGCAAAAGTTTGTGGCACCCCAGGTGAATTATACTGCTTAGGTAAATTGGACCTTAATTACGAGTATTAGTGAATGTCTCTTGTTTTTTCTTTTATTATCATCTTTGGTACACTGGCTCAAAACAATTATAAAACATATTTATTTTTTTTAAACTTTGACTGTATATTACTGTATATGCCATTACCATGATCTACCACCTGAGGCTTGTTTACACAGCCTTCTCCTCTAGTGATTGTCTATCACAGCGATCACATGATAAAGAGCTGGTCTTACCGGCTCCCAACTGTCACTCTGAGACCATGAGCTGTCGGTGACAGTTCGGTCTCCATGCTGGGAGGTACATGACTGAGCATGCTCCCAACACAATATGTGGCCCAGAGAAGAAAGTCAATTTCTGTGACGTCACATATATGCGTTATGTTATAATCTGGAGTGTCGTAGTTTGACGGAACCCCTGATGAACCCAGATGGCGCTTCAGGGTGCTGGTTGAGAAAGGCTCATTTATACAATCTATGTTTAATAAAATAACAAAAATATGGAAGAGCTGTAAATATGTGGAAATCACACCAAGTGGCTTTATAGCAAATGCTGCATTAATATTTAAAAATATGCACTCACTGGAAACGCACTACACTTTCCCTTTAATGATGTTACTGCTAAAGGGAAACAATTTGTTTACCTTGTGCGATGAGGAAAGCATGACAAATAAACAATACCCTTGAGAGAACCTGTCATTTGTACACAGTAGCACATAAATCCAATATCTGAACGGAAATAGCCTATAAAAAATGCCATGATGCCTGCCGCCTAAAGCTCTATTCCTTTTATTCATTCATACAATGAAAACGTACACTTGTAATTTTTCCATTCATTCATACACCTCCAACTTACTGGTATATTCCTTTCCTTCATCCAATTATGCATCCTTCATTCACGGCTGTATCTCCTTACAACTATAGTCTTTTCATTCATGTATTTATTCATACAGATACACATTACAGCTACACTTTTTTTTTTCATTTGTTCATATAGCTTAAACTTACAGCTGTATTCCTTTCATTCCTTTATTCATACGGCTGTATTCCTTTCATTCATTCATGCAGCTCCAACTTCTACATATTTTTGGTTAAAAAAAAATGCAAAAAGCATATATTGATTGGTTTGCACAAAAGTTATAGCGTCTATAATATAAGGGATAATTTTATGGCATTTTTATTATTTATTTTAATTTTTTTTACTAGTAGTGGCAGCGATCTGCAATTTTTATCGGGACTGCGACATTATGGCGGACACATCGGACACTTTTGACACATTCTTGGGACCATTGGCATTTATACAGCGATCAGTGCTATAAAAATGCATTGATTGATGTAAAAAAAAATGTCACTGGCAGGGAAGGGATTAACACTAGGGGGCAATGAAGGAGTTAAATGTGTTCCCTAGTGTGTGTTCTAACTGAAGGGGGAGGGGACTGTGTAGGAGAGATGACAGATCACTGTTCATACTGTGTATGAACAGACGATCAGTCTCTTCTCCTCTCAGAGAACCGGAAACTCTGTTTACACACACAGATCCCAGTTCTCGGTGTGTCAGCAGCGATTGCGGGAGCCCGGCGGTGATCGTGACCACCTGGCACTCGCATCGGCTCCGGGGGCGAGCAGTGGCCACAGGGCGAAGCGACGTGACATACCGTTGTTTCGCCCAGCCGTGCCATTCTGCCACAGTAAAACTGCGGGGGGCTGGTTGGCAAGTGGTTAATGCAACTCCAATTTACAGCTGTATAATCTCCGCTCATTCATGCAGCTCCAACTTACAGTTGTATCCCCTTCATTCATTCATGCAGCTTCAACTTACAGCTGTATTCTCTTCAGTAACTTATACAGATAAAACTTACAACTATATTAATTTCATTGATTCCTGCAGCTCCAACTTACAGCTTTATTCCCTTCAGTTACTTATACAAATAAAACTTACAACTACTGTATATTCACTTCATTCATTTATGCAGCTCCAGCTTACAGCAATATTTATTCATGTAGTTCCAAATTACAGTTGAAATAAAAATAAAAGATGGCAGAGTGCTCTCCTTGGTGGCGATCCATGGTGTGCAATGCTCTGATAACCTCCCAGCAATCACTGGGAGCATTGCACACCATGGATCCCCACCAAGGAGAGTACTCTGCCATCTAGGACCTACCTACCCACCCACCGTCAATTTTTATGCCCTAGCTTCATCCGTAGGGTCCATTGGAGTGGAGTGGTCTTGGCAGTAGGAATCAATTTGGTATTCCAAATGCGCGATTTGATCTACCCTAAAAAGTGGTCAAACACCTGTGGTGAGTTGCCACCTTTCCATTGAGCACCTGTGGTGGAAGAACTAGAAGCCTCATTTAATAAGCAGTTTGGTGTTGGGAACACTATCACTAATGGACTTTTAGCTTGCTATATGTTCAATAACTGATGTGTTTGCAGTGATATATGCTCTTTTTTTGGTTCAGATAGAGCCGAGTGTACTCGGCTCCGCTCGCAGTCACGCCAAGTCCCGCCTCCTAGCATTTACGTCCCGCCATTGGAACGGTGTTGTGTCCAATGGCAGGACTGTGAGACGAGCTGAGAGGAGCCGATAGATTTATGGCATTTTTATTATGACTTTTTATTAGTAATGGCGGTGATCTGCGATTTCTATCATGACTGCAACATTATAGCGGACACATCGCACACTTTTGACATTATTTTGGGACCATTGTCATTTATACATCTATAAAAATGTACTGATTACTGTGTAAATTACACAGTCAGGGAAGGGGTTAAACACTAGGGGACGATCAAGGGGTTAAGTGTGTCCTAGGGAGTGACTCTAACTGTAGGGGGGAGGGCTACCACTGACATGACAGCGATCACTGCTCCTGATGACAGGGAGCAGTAGATCCCTGTCACTTCACTAGGAAGAACAGGGAAATGCCTTGTTTACAAAGGCATCTCCCCCTTCTGCCGCTCCGTGACACAATCGCAGACCCCCGAAGGACATAGAGTCCGCAGGACCCACAGGCACGGCCACAGAACACGCGGCGGTTGCGCGTGTGCCCACAATGCTGCGATTTAAAGGGGGTGTACCTGTACGCCCATTTGGTCAGCTGTGCCATTGTGCCGACGTACATCATTGTGCACTGGTCGGCATTTGGTTAATGTGAAATGACGAATGATGCACCCAAGGAATGTGATATGAAAGAGAGAGATGACTTCCACCACTAGACACACTGCAGCTTACCGACTTCCTATGTTCTCCTATTACGGGAGATCACAAGCGCTTTCGGCTTAATACCCAGCCAGGACCTTTGTTAAACACAGCAACAGTCACAGCCACAGCATCTTCATAGGTTTCCACCACTCATAGGAACGTAGTGCCACACAATCCCCATGAAGAAATAAAAGGCGTATTCTTTTTGGCAAAAATTTGAAACCAGGGTTCTTAATTCTCTGTACTCCTCAGCTCGCGCCACGCTCCCCAACCAAACCAGACAAGCCTCCCCGTTGCTGGATGCTCGGTTAAAGTCACAGCGACTTCGGAAAGGCACTACTTTGATGTGACTTTCTTGTGACTTGAGTGCCAGAGAGTGTAAGGTTGCATGCAAGTCGCATCAAAGTCGCACTCGGAATTGCACTAATGTGACCGGAGCCTCACGGCAGGATCACCAGATGTTCTTTTAATGAAACCTGCATATTTAAAATACATATATCTATATATATAGATATATATATCTATATATCTATAGATATATATATCTATAGATATATAGATATATATATCTATATATATAATATATATAGATAGATAGATGGATAGATGGATAGATGGATAGATGGATAGATGGATAGATGGATAGATAGATAGATAGATAGATAGATAGATAGATAGATAGATAGATAGATAGATAGATAGATAGATAGATAGATAGATAGATAGATAGATAGATAGATAGATAGATAGATAGATAGATAGATTAAAGCTCATATTAGAGTTTAGTGACTTAATCATAAAGCCCCCCCTTTGCACCAGAAGCCCTCCATCTTCCTTGTTTCCCAATCCATATTACACCAATGCATAGTAAAAAAATCCGAAAATACCTTATTTTAAGTTTAGGAAATAAACTTAAGAAAGATGAATGCAGGTGTCTATGCGGCTAAGGTAATAAATATACAAAAGATGAAGAGAGGACAGAACAAAACAGGTTTTGACCTTACAAGGATGAATAAAAAACATGTTGTATATCCTGACATCACAGTTCATTAAGGAGTGGCAATGCAAGGCTCTGCTTTGTGTGCTTAAGCATATGTTTGGCCAAAGCAGACAGCATGATGAATTAGGTATTCCTTTTTTTATGCATTTAGCAAAGGACAAACATTTCTATGATCCATACGTACATTGTAATGTACAGTTCCCCAGGATTATTTTAATACTGCAAGGTGAACTTCACTGTGGAGATGGCTAACCACTGATGTGTGTTTATGTCTAAACTAAATCGAGGTCAACCTAGTAAAGAATGGAATAAAACCCAATACTTCCATGCAGCTAGGAACATACACTTATCTAGTCTTGATGGTAAAAAGGTATCATCATCACAGACGTGGAGTGATGATGGTGTCACTATGATGTTCTTGCTGTTCCTGTTATGTAGACTGCAACCTTTCACCATGTTCTTGTACATGTGGTTGCTTACATTGACCACAGAGGTCACCAAAGGTCATTATACAGTATCTCACAAAAGTGAGTACACCCGTCACATTTTTGTATATATTTTATTCTATCTTTTCATGTGACAACACTGAAGAAATGACACTTTGCTACAATGTAAAGTAGTGAGTGTACAGCTTGTATAACAGTGTAAATTTGTTGTTCCCTCAAAATAACTCAATACACAGCCATTAATGTCTAAACCGCTGGCAACAAAAGTGAGTACACCCCTAAGTGAAAATGTCCAAATTGGGCTCAATTAGACATTTTTCCTCAGTGACTCGTTACTATTACAAGGTCTCAGGTATGAATGGGGAGCAGGTGTGTTAAATTTGGTATTATCGCTCTCACTCTCTCATACTGGTCACTGGAAGTTGATCATGGCACCTCATGGCAAAGAACTCTCTTAGGATCTGAAAAAAATAATTGTTGCTCTACGTAAAGATAGCCTAGGCTATAAGAAGATTGCCAAGACCATGAAACTGAGCTGTAGCACGGTGGCCAAGACCATACAGCGGCTTACCAGGACAGGTTCCACTGAGAACAGGCCTCGCCATGGAGGTTGCCTCACCACGAAGTTGAGTGCATGCGCTCAGCGTCATATCCAGAGGTTGTCTTTGGGAAATAGACGTATGAGTGCTGCCAGCATTGCTGCAGAGGTTGAAGGGGTGGGGGTCAGCCTGTCAGTGCTCAGACCATACGCCGCACCAAATTGGTCTGCATGGCTGATGTCCCAGAAGGAAGCCACATCTAAAAATGATTATTCAATAAGGAGCAGCGCTGTGACAACAAAGGTTTATATGATATAAACCAAATCAAATAAATTGATCTGAGGTTCTAAGGAGAGCTACAGGAGGATTCGTGTGAGGAGAAGGGAGCTGGAGCTGGTCTCTGCAGAGGAGACATCACACGTCATATCCCGGATCCCCAGTCAGCCAGATTCATCCCTAGCTAGGGGTCATATCTCTACAATACAGTGAATACTGGATAATTGGGGAACAGCGTGCTTATTCCAAGCGAAGGTGGTGTGTTTTTCTTTGGTGGTCCCATCCTGAAAGGCCCCGACCGGGTTAAGGTCGCAAGCTTCCCTAAGCTTGCCGTTTGGTAAGCACGCATTCCTACCAATACCACAGTGGTGCGGTGAAGGACACATTGATTTATTTGTATTCCCACCTATCTACGTTTCTCACTATATCCACTATCTGAAATTGATTCTGGATAGGACTTTTTACCTCTATCGGTTACTATGAACTTTATTATGAACTTTGGAATTAATCCTAATTTTGGGTCTAATATTCAATTTATTTGATTTGGTTTATATCATATAAACCTTTGTTGTCACAGCGCTGCTCCTTATTGAATAATTTGTAATGTGTGTATCCCACTTTTAGCGGCTGCTTTTATATTTATATTTATTTTATTCACTGATTTATCACTTTTGGTTTTTTCATTCTTATTTTCTCAATATGTTTTGTATGTATTAATTTTATATAGCGCGGTGGTTTGCCCTTTCTTATTACATCTAAAAATGATGCACGAGAAAGCCTGCAAACAGTTTGCTGAAGACAAATAGACTAAGGACTTGGATTAGTGGAACTATGTCCTGTGGTCTGATGAGACCAAGATAAACTTATTTGGTTCAGATGGTGTCAAGCGCGTGTGGCGGAAACCAGGTGAGGAGTACAAAGACAAGTGTGTCTTGCCTACAGTCAAGCATGGTGGTGGGAGTGTCATGGTCTGGGGCTGCATGAGTGCTGCCGGCACTGGGGAGCTACAGTTCATTGAGGGAACCATGAATGCCAACATGTACTGTGACATACTGAAGCAGAGCATGATCCCCTCCCTTCAGGGACTGGGCCGCTGGGCAGTATTCCAACATAACAACCCCAAACACATCTCCAAGATGACTACTGCCTTGCTAAAGAAGCTGAGGGTAAAGGTGATGGACTGGCCAAGCATGTCTCCAGACCAAAACCCTATTGAGCATCTGTGGAGCGTCCTCAAATGGAAGGTGGAGGAGCACAAGGTCTCTAACACCCACCAGCTCCGTGGTGTCCTCATGAAGGAGTAGAAGAGGACTCCAGTGGCAACCTGTGAAGCTCTGGTGAACTCCATGACCAAGAGGGTTAAGGTAGTTCTGGAAAATACTTTTGGCAACACAAATAACTGACACTTTGGGCCCAATTTGGACATTTTCACTTAGGGATGTACTCACTTTTGTTGCCAGCGGTTTAGACATTAAAAGCTGTGTGTTGGGTTATTTTGAGGGGACAGCAAATTTACACTGTTATACAAGCTGTACACTCACTACTTTACATTGTAGCAAAGTGTCATTTCTTCAGTGTTGACACATGAAAAGATATAATAAAATATTTGAAAAAATGTGAGGGGTGTTCTCACTTTTGTGAGATACTGTAGGTAAAGAAATAATGCGTGGCAATTCTGGTCAGAGGAAATTCAGTAGCCTATATCTCATCCAGATCATTGGACAAGGTGGGACCACAACCCACAAAAGCACAGTTGTTCCAACCTTAAAGTGTCATTAAACTAGCATTACATGCTATATAACAGAGTTCTCATACTCACAAAGCCACTAAAGTATTTGTTTTGTGTAGAGTGACATATACCTGGTTGATGCTGCTTTCAGCTGTCCCTCCCATCTTCAGGTTGAGATTGTGTAGACCAGCTGGTGTCCTCTACAGAGCATTTTCAATTTCAGTTCCTTTCTAAGCTCTTCATTTTCCTCTTTTTTCTTATCTGTGCAGCCCACGTGACTATAGATATAAAGTTTTAGTGGAAGACAGTGCTGGACTGGTGCCACTCTGGGTTGCCTAGCAGCAAGTTACTGTGTGGAAGGTATAGAAGGAATTGTTTCCAATGGGTTGTATCCCTATTGTAGGCGGTAGGTGATAGACTCCATTGGGGTCTAGGGCTGCTACCTTTCTGATAACGACAATGGAAGCGTTACTACAGTGAACACTTGGGTGATTGGAGAGGAGCACCCAATGTAAAAAAGAAGAAGGTATTACTTGATGAATTTTATAGTTATTTATTGGAGATAAAGGTGAATAAGTAGAGCCAACGCGTTTCTGGGGAATTGTCTCCCCCTTCTTCAGGGATATAGTAATGCCATCTGAACAAAATGAAGGCCAGTGTCAATAATCAATGCCTACACCATATCGATGCAAAAAAATAGACATTTGATGCTCAATAAAGATCTCTAGGCAGCTGTAAAACAGTTATTTGATATGTATAATCTAATTTGAATTGTTCTTCTGAAACTGAAACGGTCATTGCAGATTGGATTACATTACATTCTTTCCCGGTCATTGGCCGATGACACTGAGAGGCAGACCTGGACGTGACATCAAACATGTCGCTTTCCGGGACAGCAACAAGGAGGGGAGGAAAGCAGAGTCTGCTCCGCTCCCTCCCCACTACCAGGCAGTACCCGCTATGCCAGTCCCAGGCCTGCAGATGCATGGTGGGGTGCACGTTACCAGGGGTGTGTGGAAGAAATCGGGCAGCAGTGCAGCCACCAGAATGTTTCCACCTGACAGGCAGAATTCGGCTTGTCAGATAAAAACAAACAATCCTGGTTGCTGCTGCCACAGGGTATGTGTGTAAAACCCTGTTGTCAGGTCTGAACAGCAAAAGGGTTAAAAGAAAGGTAAGGTAATGTGGGCACTGCCATGGGGGATATATACCAGTGCAAAAAAAATAAAAATCACGTGGGGAAAGGGTCTTTTTCATGTAGCTTCGAGGGTAATATTGAAAATCTACATATCATTTAACCACTTGCTTACACTTATATTCCCTTCCTGACCAGGGCAATTTTCAGGTTTCAGCGCTGTCACACTTTGAATGACAATTGCGCGGTCATGCAACACTGCACCCATATGAACTTTGTATCATTTTTTTGGGGACAGATAGAGCTTTCTTTTGGTGGTATTTGAAATTTTGCAAATAAGTAGTTTTTCTCACTGATGTACACTGATAGACTGCATTGATGGGCACTGATAGACTGCACTGATGGGCACTGATAGATGGCACTGATAAGCAGCACTGATGGGCAATGATGGGCACTAATTGTCACTGATGAGGCTGCACTGATAATCAGGCAAGTCTGTTTACATTGCGATCAGTTGTGATTGGAAACAAGAAAAATTGTGTGTTCTCCGCGCCTATATACCAAAATTAATCTATTAAACAAAATAAAGCTGCTCCCCTAGTTGGGTAATAGTAATATTCAAAAATGTGATTATAAAAAAATGAAGAGGGCACTATATGATAATACGTTATAATCGAAGCGTGTTTTAAACCAATAAAAGCATTCGTAAGTGAACTAGAAATTCAATATAGTAAATAACGATTATGCTACATTCATGTGATATAAACATGTGCTCATAACAATATATTGGGCAATGAGCCAGAAAAAATAGTCCCAAAACAAATCAATGATCAAAGGGAGTCTTCTGTGCAGATAGTCTTCCAGAAAAAAAAGTGATTGGACACAGTTGATCTCAAGGTAAAGGCACACTGTGATTGGCTCTTTACCACGATCTGTGATCAGCTGTGTCCAAAGGCCCCAGGGGACATGCAAGAAGCGTGGTTCCATGATGACATCCATGGAAGCCTTCTCGGATTGAGACAGCCACGCTATAGCCGTCTTTCAGCTGTGGTGCTGTTCGGAAGTGGTTAAATAACGGGATGCCTTTCACAAACACTCTCCGTGACACTGTACATTGGCAGCACACATTTGGCTGTGGAATCGATTATTTTCTTTTACAATTTGGTTGGGTTTTATACAGCAGCATCCCAATTTGAAAAAAAAAAAAAATTCTGGTAGCTTTAGCAATGACATAGTATTTTTCATCAAACAATAATAAGCCCACTTTGACCAGCAGATAGCAACTGCCCAGTAGTTCCCTGAATCTGTCTCTGTTCTTGCTAATGAAAAACTGTCTTGCCACTGGCCAATTTCTATTAAGCTCTCATTAAAAATGAAGGCAGATGACACAGCAATGTAAAACTGGCCAGCATAAGGACCATTTTAAATAGGCTAGGACTGAATTTACTAGAGACAAAGAGAACTGGTGAAGGGGGTATGTTACAATGATTAAGATACTGCTAAGGACATAGCAGTGTAAGTCCAGGTTCACACTGGTGCCTTGTAAGACATTGCATGCGATTCCCACCGCAGATCACATGCAATGTCTGTGCGATCCAAATTCAGCCATACAGACATGTATGGCTGAATTTGGATCGCAATCGCACCAAAATGGTGCAGGATCCTTCTTTTTGTCCACACTAGATGCGATCCGATTCCTGCACCATTTGACTGTCCACACTGCGATATGCAAACTTGTCTGGGGGTGTCATTAACTTTCTATTGACACCCACAGCGGTTCGCATATTGCAGTGTGTGGGAGCCGGCACTGGAAGTGCGCTGGTTCCCGCATGGCACTGGTGTGAACCGGGACTGAAATTGGCCAGTAGCATGACAGTTTTAATAAGGGGTAACAGGCCAAAATGCATTTGAGACATGGAGTACAGACAGGTGTTTTATTACAAGAATCAAGAGACCGCAGATGAAGCAGTGGTGCAAAACTAGCCTGTAGCAGGACAGTTTTAATCAGGGTAATAGACTTAACTATTATTTTATCCATAGGATAGGAGGGGGTGGGGAATGAGAGTTAAATAACATGAGGTGGTTTCGGTTCACATTGTTCTTACACCTCGATTGTTTTTTTCTTTTCGAAACAGTGATGTGCTGTGTACAAAAAAAAAAAGTGGTCCAAGAACAGATTCTCAGTAACAAGTGAATGCTTACTTTGAGCACCGCAAACCTAAAAAAAAGGCCCTATCAACATTAAAAAAAAAACAAACTCACAAAACAAATAAAAACACCAAACATGCCTCCCTTGAAACAAAAGCATTTTTTTGTTGGAAATTTTACAGCAAGAAAATTAAAAAAAGAAGAGAAGCAGTTTGAACTAAAATAATAACCTTGTCCACACGAAATTAAAAAGTATGCCCCCAAAATAAATGAAGGCCCAAAAATACCACTCCTGAAGAAAAATAAAAAGAGAGAAGTCAAAATTGAACCTCAATAATAAGAACAATGAAATGTAGCAAGGGGGGTTGATTGCCCAAAGAGGAAGTTATCAGAATCAAGGTAGAATTATAGGCACAATTTTTTTCTTTATCTTTGGATAGATCAAGGGATGGATATAACCAGTACGATTTTTTTTTTCCCCATCTATGTCCCATTGCTGAGATTTACCTTCACTTCCTGTCCCACAGACATACAGGAAGTGAGAAGAAATCCCTGCAAAGTAAGGGAATTCCTTCACCACCACCATTGGAACATTTTCCCTCTATTACTTTTCTGGGGACAACCCAAATTTTTTTTTATTTAATTTTTTTACTTTCACTTTTAATGGTAAACAGGACAGATAGAGAGGGGGCTCTCCTTAATGGGGGAGCACATAATAAAAACTGACAAGAGTTCTAGTCCCTCTGGACTCTAACCAAAACTAAAAAAAAAATTGCCTTTAGTTATACTTTAAAATAGAGTTTCCAAACTGTCCCTAATCTATCACTATGCTGTTTATCAGCTTTCCCTGCAAAAACTGACACTTTGGCTCTCTGTCCCTCCTGCTATAGTGATGGGGCTGGCTTATCCAAAAGCCCCCATATTGTACCTTCTAAGCCTACTAGGAAATGGTTCAACGAACTATGGAGGAATATTCACATAAATTTACCAGGACAGAAAATCGTGAATCCAAGCTAGCTTTAAACCCAAACCTCACACCTACAGGCTAGGAACAAAAAAAAAGTCCCTTTTCTGTAGTATTTAAATATCACCTTGGTTCTTGCATCTGATCCTCTATTAGACACAATTTCCCCTTTCCAATAATTCTGCTATTTTTTTCCCCACTTCATCCAAAAACATTTGGCTATTATGTATTTTATTTTAAGCTGTACACCCTTCTAGTGTACAGTCCACATAAACAGACTTCAGATGTGTGTGGATAAATAATTAATTAGCCCATAGTGCAAAATGAACAACCCTGTACAACAACTTTTACCTACAGGTAAGCCTATATTAAGGCCCCTTTCACACTGGGGCGGTTTGCAGGTGCTATTGCGCTAATAATAGCACCTGCAAACCGACCCGAAAGTGCCGCTGCTTTGTCTCCAGTGTGAAAGCCCCGAGGGCTTTCACACTGGAGCGGTGCGCTGGCAGGATGGGAAAAAAGTCCTGTTAGCATCTTCGGAGCAGTGAAGGCGCGGAGTATACACCACTCCTTCACAGCTCCTGCCCATTGAAATGAATGGGACAGTGCGGTATACCGCCGGCAAAGCGCCTCTGCAGAGGCGCTTTGCGGTGGTTTTTAACCCTCGGCTGCTAGTGGGGGGTAAAACCGCCCCGCTAGCGGCCGAATACTGACAGTAAAGCGCCGCTTACAATAGCGGCGCTTTACCGCCGACGCCGCCCCCGCCCCAGTGTGAAAGGGCCCTACGGCTTACCTGTAGGTGCTGGAAATATCTCCTAAACTGTATCTCCTAAACATTTACAATAAAGCTGTGTGCCGATGTCTACGGCACATGCGCATTTTAGAAAGGGCAGACCAAAAGAAAGCTATATATGTGGGAAAAAAAAGATGTTAATTTTGTTTGGGTACAACGTCGCATGACCGCGCAATTGCCAGCTAAATCGACGCAGTGCTGAATCGCAAAAAATGCTCTGCTCAGGAAGGGGGGAAATTCTTCCGGGGCTGAAGTGGTTAAAGTGAGTTACACCATGCTACAACTGCCCTGCAACCCTGTGCAATGCATACAGCTGCGTTAGGAAGAGGGTAAATCCTTTCTGGGGGTGAAGTGGTTAAAGTTCATGTGCGTGTAAAGGCAGGCGTCACAATACTTTTGACAAAATAGTGTATGTTATGTATATGTTTTTAAATGTTTTTGTTTTGCTCAGTTTGACTCTTTAAGATTTACTGAAGGTATAGGGGGCATAGATATCATCAGGCATCTCAAAAATTCACTAGAAGTGACAAACAATTTTTCCGTTCCATAGGAGGTGAGATTTATATATATAAAAAAAAAAAAGCAAACCCTAACCAAAACTAAATAAGGACTTGTCGATCATCTATTCCTTCGTCTTTATACCATTCTATTTTGCGGAATAGCCCAGGTGCACTTTAATTAAATCAAAAGGATGCATATCAGCACACAATCTTCAGGAAGCCACGTCATTGGGCGCACCTGATCCCCACAACTATTACACACACACACACGCCAAATCACGGGGCTAAGATACCTCTCGATGGGGTGGGCCATACTTTGTACAAGAAAGGAAGACGAGAATGGAAAAAGTGCTATTAGACTGAAGTTCCCATGAAAGTGAGAGATGAGTCGCTGCTGAGTAGTTATCAGACGACAGATCTTGTGGCAGGAAGAAAAAGTGTGGTTAAATCATCTATCGCTCATCACATCATATTTTTTTTTTCTTTTTCGGCAAACACAGCGTATCTTGTTGCTACCATACCAGACATTCTCATTGAAAAGAAAGACTAAAAAAAAAAAAAAAATTCAAATTGTAAAAAGTGATTAAAACATTTGGTTTCTGTTATATAAATACCTACTCCGTACCCAATCTTGGGGAATCAGCTCTGGTGTGTGCAGCACAAGCAACTAAATATCAAACCATCTATGAACATGCCGACTTAATGAAATATATAAGCTTTTAAATTATACACAAAAGTCAAGTTTTCCAAATTTGTTGTCCCCCTAGATTTTGTATTTAGAAACTGAAGCTAATTGTGATCCTTTGGGATCCATTGGGGTTGATTTACTAAAGAAAAATAAGATATGCACTTTGCAAGGAAAGCTGCACTTTGAAAGGGAATTTCCCCCAGAGCTTATTGAATGAGCTGAAGCTCTGCTGGCTACCGTCATCCAGTCATCTGCAAGGAAAAATTTTGTTTTTTTCTTTCTTGCATGTGATTGGGAACTCTTTGCAAAACAAAACTTCCCCCACATTCACTAAGGTCTGGGGATATTCCCTTGCAAAGTGCAACTTCCTTGCAGAGTGAACAGCCTATTTGCCTTTAGTAAGTCAACCCCATTGGCTCATCCCTATCTAATATTATCTAGGATGCAGAGATAATCAAACGTGTAACAACTTTACCAGCGCACAAGTTCATTTACACAAGCTTTTTTTAAATGCTCTTGAAGTATGCTCTTTGCTGAGTACAAAACATTTACATTTTGCAGAATGGAGCTTTGGATGCAGCTTGGAACAACAGCATCCCTCTTCCTTCTGGCCAAGGTAACACTTCAGCTATCTCCTGCATTCATTGGGGTTGATTTACTAAAGGCAAATAGACTGTGCACTTTGCAAAGTGCAATTGTACTCTGCAAGTACAGTTGCTCCAGAGCCTATTAAATGATCTAAAGCTTCACTTTGCAAAGAATACCCAATCACGTGCAAGGAAAATTTTAAAAGATGCATTTTTGCTTGCACATGAATGGATGATGGAAGTCAGCAGAGCTTCTCCTCATTTATTAAGCTCTGGAGAAACTGCTGTCTGTTTGCCTTTAGCTATCCAACCCCATTGTGTCTATATCTGGCTCTATAAAAATTGAGAAAAGATATGGAATGTATTGTTGCTAATTTCCCTTGCACAGCTTTCCCAGGGTACATTATAAGCTCTTAGGTTCTTATCCTTGTAGTAGCAGGCAAAGTCTTCTAAAAGACTTAACATTGCTCCCAAAAGTGGCATTTTGAAGCAGGTACTGGTTAGAATATAGTCTTTTATAGCTGCATAGTGATTGGTACATCAATGTGGTGCTAAATCTTGAACACTGGCCACATTTCCCAAGGAAATCATGGGCAACAAACTTTGCAAGGTTCATTCAGTTGGAGATGTCCTCCTACCAAAGGAAGGATCATGTCAAGTGGTACCATTTGTATTATTTTCTGAATAACACTTATAAATTTATTGTTCAATAATATATTGTTTCCCCATGCCTGCAAGAACCTGGAGGTGGCCGAAGTCAGAAAGTGAGACTTTCTTGTGCTGAACCACGGGGGGTATTGCCTGACTAAAGAACATACCCTATCTTTTTTTAGTAGAGATACACTATATTACCAACAGTATTGGGACATCTGCCTTTACACGCACATGAACTTTAATGGCATCCCAGTCTTAGTCTGTAGGGTTCATTATTTAGTTGGCCCACCCTTTGCAGCTATAACAGCTTCAACTCTTCTGGGAAGGCTGTCCACAAGGTTTAAGAGTGTGTCTATAGGAATGTTTGACCATTCTTCTAGAAGCATATTTGTGAGGTCAGGCACTGATGTGGACAAGACGGCCTCGCTCGCAGACCCTGCTCTAATTCATCCCAAAGGTGTTCTATCGGGTTGAGGTCAAGACTCTGTGCAGGCCAGTCAAGTTCCTCCACCCCAAACTTGCTTATTCATGTCTTTATAGACCCGGTATGTAGTCATGTTGGAACAGGAAGGGGCCACCCCCAAACTGATCCCACAAAGTTGGGAGCATGAAATTGTCCAAAATGTCTTGGTATGCTGACGCCTTAAGAGTTCCCTTCACTGGAACTAAGGGGCCAAGCCCAACCCCTGAAAAACAACCCCACACCATAATCCCACCTCCACCAAATGATTTGGACCAGTGCACAGAGCAAGGTCCATAAAGACATGGATGGGTGAGTTTGGGGTGGAGGCCTGGCCTACACAGAGTGCTGACCTAAAGCTGATAGCACCTTTGGAATGAATTAGAGCGGAGACTGCGAGCCAGGCCTATTTGTCCAAAATCAGTGCCTGACCTCACAAATGTGCTTCTGGAAGAATGATCAAACATTCCCATAGACACACTCCTAAACCTTGTGAAGCCTTCCCAGAAGAGTTGAAGCTGTTATAGCTGGAAAGGGTGGGCCAACTCAATATTGAACCCTACGGACTAAGACTAGGATGCCATTAAAATTCATGTGTGTGTAAAGGCAGGTGTCCCAATACTTTTAGTAATATAGTATATTCTTGGCTGCATCCTGTAACAAAAGCATCAAATGCATTTTAAAAAATTATTACTTACAAAGTTTTAATTATCTTTGCTGCTATAATCACATCACAACATCACAAACCTTCAAGTGTATATCAGGCCAAAAAATATGCAATACATTTCCACAATGCATACACATTTCTCCATGGTTTATCCCTTTAAAGACCCCGTGTGTACCTATTGACCTGCCAGAAATGCACTCAGCTCCTAACATACAGCATTTTTGTGGACTGAGTGGTGTCAGCCATGCCCTGTATTCTTTGTTAAACCACTAAATCACATCCCTTCTTCTCACATCCACAATGTAAGTGCTAATTGATCTGTAGTTCAAGATAAGTCAAGACAGGATCAATATTTTTTATTTTTGCGCTTATAGCACCGATATAGGTAATTAAATACTTTCCATGGTATATTTAACAGACCAAAAAGAAGCAAATAAGAGAAGTTAATTGTTAAAAATGTACATACATTTTAAATGAATTTTCCACTTTTTAAAAACGTTTTTAGAAACGCTACACAAGCTTGAATCTCTTTCCATGCATTTCTGTAACAATCTATAAGGTAAAATAGTATAAATCTTTGTAGAATTGCTATTATTTAATGTCTGCTTGAAAACTCTATTTTTCATAATGCTAAAGAAAATTTAAAAAATCTGTATTTTTCTTAAAAAAAATAAAAAAATAATAAAAAGACATCTTTCTCTATGCCAGTAGCCTCCTTTCTGACCCAGCCTGGCTGCAAGGCAAATTGCATTAGAAAATGACATGCCATTCATCTCTCGAGTTGTTGCAGGAACATTTAGCTAATTAAATGATTAATAAATTTAACACTGCTTTATAATTTCATTTGGCCGTGTAGGAAATCGCACGGAGCACTGCATGTGCACCCAATGAGATTAGGTGGGAGTTGAGGGTTTCACAGGCTGCCCTGATAATTGAGATTAGTCTATTACTACCCTGACCTTTTTTCACTTTTATATTCTCTTGTTAAAGTGAAATAAAATTTTATTCACTTTTAAGGAATATTTACTCAGATCCCAGTGACATCAGGTAGAAGGGAGCCTGGCGCTCCAGGTTTTTCTTTTTTTTTTTTTTTTTTTTTTTTTTTACCTCCTTTGAAAAATATGTAACTGCTATGCTGCTATGATAGTGTTGTCAAAGCCTGCTAAATAAATTCAGCAAGTGAACTAGCAGCACTAGATAAAATTTCATTTAACAACGCCATAAAGCAAATTTATTTTAGAATATTAGAGCATCATTCTTGGATGGCGACAATAATTCTTAATATTTTCACTGCCAGCAAATGGAGAGTAATATGCAGAATCCAGATGATACTTTTGCCAAGCACTCAGACGCTTGCTGCAGTAACTCCCATGATGCTTTGCTTGGAGAACAGACAACAGTTCCAAGAGTTACATTAAAAAAAAAAAAAGTAATTATGTTTAATGAATGTCTTAAATAAAAGCAAAACTATCAGGATAGATATATTTACATGTGTACTTTCCTGACTTGCTTTTGAAGGTGTAGGCTACAGGTCTGTCATCCTGAAGCTTGATTCACTACTTAGTGGATCACTGCCTGGAACTAACATGCTGTAGAACCTGCCGGAAATCTTATGAGCACTTTGTGCGTTCTGTCTATGCTTACTGTTATCAGAAACCATTGTTCCCAGCTATCTCTGAGGACTACAGAACAACTCACCTTATAGGAGAGGAGAAGGTGTTCTGTAGATATACAATGCAATTCTACTACCTCCCTAAAAAATCCTCCCCGGCTGAAGTACCGGGGCTCAGACAGGTTGCTGAAGCCTCGAAACTACTGGATCCAGAGGAATGCCCTGTACACATGGTCGGATTTTCCGACGGAAAAAGTGCGATTGGATTGTGTTGTCGGAAATTCCGATCGTGTGTGGGCTCCATCGGACTTTTTCCGTCGGAATTTCCGACACACAAAGTTTGAGAGCAGGATATAAAATTTTCCGACAACAAAATCCGATCGGTTAAATTCCGATCATGTGTACACAAATCCGACGCTCAGAATAAATTAAGAGACGAAAGCTATTGGCTACTGCCCCGTTTATAGTCCCGACGTACGTGTTTTACGTCACCGAGTATAGAACGATAGGATTTTTCGACAACTTTGTGCGACCGTGTGTATGCAAGACAAGTTTGAGCCAACATCCGTCGGAAAAAATCCATGGATTTTGTTGTCGGAATGTCCGATCGTGTGTACAGGGCAGAAGAGTTGGCACTTCCTGTAGCAGTAAAACGTCATCTTTATTCAGTAGAGCAGTAAAATACAGCCAGCAAAGGTCAATGAGTTTCAGCCTAAATGGCATTACTCGTGACTGACCTTCATAAGTAAGCCCGTTTTGGCTGAAACACGTTAACCTTTGCTGGTGTACTGAATAAAGCTGACGTTTTACTGCTATGTGATGTTGTGCTGATGCTTCCTGTGGATCCAGTACTTTCAAGGTGTCCTGTAGTCCTGTCCTACGGTGACAACGCAACAGCTTCCATCACAGATGTTCAACTCTGGAAGTGACACCTTCAAAGGCAAAGCTTCACAAATTTCCTCGGTTGGAGGGACTGTCCCTGTTTTGGAACCAAATCCCTTTGTCTCTCAGTCTTTCTCAATAGCCCCTCTTTCTGGTCTGGTGTATACATCTCTATTAAAATGTAATATTTAAAGGAGAGTATAGCCAAAGCTTGTTTGGCTGTACTTCTCCTGTGGTTCACATGAGTGCAGTTCGTTTTGCACTCCTGTGACCTGTTTTCAGCAGACAGCGGGCTGACATCACAGAGCCGGTAAAGGTTTAGGAAAGATCGCAACCATATGGTCGAGATCCGCCCACATGCCTGGACCGGCACCAGCGAGCCACTGAGAGCCTGAGCTGGCTGCTCCTGCCCCCTCCACAGCCCAGCGCTCCAGTGAGCGTGGGGGCAGAGCAGGGAGCTGGTGACTGGCAGTGGCTCTCTGCTCACGGAGCTGTTAGAACCAAACGATTACCAGTGCTTGATCAATCGGTTCTCAGGGTTAGAGCCGGCGGAGGACAGATGCAGCATCGCACTGATTCTGCATCCAGCTAAGTATGATTAAACAAAAAAGCAAATCTCATACTTTAACTACCAAAATTAATACACTGCTCTAAGCTTTTTATACAACCTCTGAATTACTGTATTTGTTTGTTTGAAAAGTCTCTTGGCTTAAAGACTAATTCCAGGTATGGATATTGCATTGAGGAGGTCGGGACTCTGTGCAGGCCAGTCAAGTTCCTCCACCCCAAACTCGCTCATCCATGTCTTTATGGACCTGACTTTGTACACTGGTGCTTAGTCATGTTGGAACAGGAAGGGGCCATCCCCAAACTGTTCCCACAAAGTTGGGAGCATGAAATTGTCCAAAATGTTTTGGTATGCTGACGCCTTAAGAGTTCCCTTCACTGGAACTAAGGGGCCAAGCCCGACCCCTGAAAAACAACCCCACACCATAATCCCCCCTCCACCAAATGATTTGGACAGACCAGTGGAGAAAGCAGGATCCATAAAGACATTGATGAGTGAGTTGTGTTCTCTTTGTATTGCTTCCTTTGTGCAAAATCCTTGGTGTTCCTGTCAGTCCCTCTGTTTTCCTATAAAAATCTGACCACACTAGGTAGGAACGCACAGCATGGTCAGTTTTTTAGCTGTGCTGGGAACCCGGCTTGCTCTCCTTCAATGATCAGACTTGTCCTGACATGCCCCCTCCCCCCAGGGCACAGCCATTTACTGGAAAGATTGGTGGACTGATGTTCCTCCTCCCCCAGCTCTCTGAGCTCCTTATGCAGATGACAGTAGAGATTATGTGATCACTTATAAAAAAAAGGGTATTTACATTGTTTCTTTTTTTATGTACACACAAATGTTTTGCCTTTTATTTCTCTTTTAAACTGAGTGGGTTGAGAGTTTACACATACTTTAACTGTTTACATGAAAATTTATTTTTGTAATGTGTTTCTAACTGTATCTAAAATGTCAATTTTAACACTTAATATATTATGGTTCATGGCGTCTGTTTAAATAATATCTTGGTAAAAATCCACTGGCTTTTACTGTTCTATTGTTGGAGAAGCAGCTGTGTGTTTGCGGTTACTCTCTCTGCTTGATTTTTAATAGGCTGTCGCTGTCACGTTAATATTGACTGATAGCATAATCATTTTCTGTTGAAACAATAAGATAGATATACTGAGAGCATGAACTACTTCTTCAAATTGCCTCCAGTTCAAAGGCAGCATTTGTTCATGTTCTTTTTAAATGGAACTTCTACTGTTAACAAAACTATTACACATTAGGACAACACTAAGGCTGATATAAGATGGGCGGCTATTCTACTGGCGACTTCAACAACAGGATTGCTTAGATACCTGTTTGTTCCTATGGAAGTGCTCCTTCTGTAGTCGAGGCGGTGAGATGTCGCTCCCATCACTAGCGGTAGAGATACAGCATTCGAGTCAGCGACAAAGCAGATGAAGGGGAGAGTAACTCCATAGGAAAAGACAATCAGCATCTTTAGTGATCCTACTGGTGGCGATTTGCCTCTAGAAGCCGAATTGCCCATCTGACATCAGCCTAAGAATGCATGATTCTGGTTTAGGCCTTGTTCAAACAGGGGCTGGCACTCATAAACAGGTAAGGACTCATGTTCAGGGGCATTTGTTTTGATGTCTGCATCCACCCCAGCTCCAAGTTGCCAACTTATGGAAGTAGATGCACCAAAATCCAAAACTGGACTGCCTTGCAGAAGGACGTGCATGGCACCAAAATGCACTCTGTCTGTAGATACAGGTCGATGCTGCGCCACCTCACAATGTGCCTGATCTGTGTCTTCCGATTACTCCAGGCTCTCCCCCCATCTCTCTGTGCGTTTTGATCCCCACAGGCTCTCTCCCCACCACTCTGTGCACTCTGATTCCCCCCTGTTCTGTGGCCCCCAATTTAGCACTGCACTCCCTGCTTGTGGACACCTCTCCTCTCACCCACCCAACATGGTTCAGCCATCTGAGCACTGGGCTTCTTGGTTGCTAGCAGGTTAGCAGTCGCTGGCATCATAGCCACTCCTATTCAGCTGTCAGCTTGGATATTCTCCATGTGACCTGTTATATTACTTTTGGCACCACTCAAAGTAGAGGTAAAAGTATATCCCTTCGTCCCAGAGCATTGAGTGCAGGCTTATCCTGATATCAATCCAAACGGCTAAAAAATGTAAACAGGAAAGCATTGCCGATAGCCCAGGTGAACAAACGGTAAGGATCAGCCTCAGCTCACATGTCTCAACCACACCCTGATGCATTTCATCCCACCATAGGATGACTTATGCCACGTACACACAAGCGGACTTTTCGACCGGACTGGTACGACGGTCTATCCGACGGACTTTCCGAACAAACGGACTTGCCTACACATGATCACACCAAAGTCCGACGGATTTGTACGTGATGACGTACGACGGGACTAAAATAAGGAAGTTGATAGCCAGGAGCCAATAGCTGCCCTAGCGTCGGTTTTCGTCCGTCAGACTAGCATACAGACGAGAGGACTTTTCGATAGGAACTGGGTCCGGCGGAGTTCCGACGTAAAGATTTAAAACATGTTCCAAATCTAAAGTCCATCAGATTTTCGACCAAAAAAAGTCCGCTGCAGGTCCGATGAAGCCCACACACAGTCGAATTGTCCGTCGGACCAGTCCAGTCGAAAAGTCCGCTCGTGTGTACTCGGCATAAGCCCTCATGGGCGGGAGAAAATGCATCAGGGTGTGTGGTGCGGTGGAGACATGTACGCTGAGGCTACTCCTTGGAGGAGGAGATTCTCCAGCTGACAGGTGGATGTGAAAGGGTAAGCATTGCCACTTTTGGTCAATGACTTTAGCCAGCATCCCCGCTCCTTTATTTACATTCACCTGTGGACCAGGAAATCTTCCGATTGGCAGCTGAGCAGGGCCAAAGATGCATCACTGGTTGCTCCAAAGAGTATCAACACTCTGATCTCAATGCCACCCTCCTTCAAGAGACAGATTAATGTATGTGTTTCTCATAGGTACATACATCAGTCACTAGTTTTGTCATCTGTGACACAGACTGAGCCTGGGTTCACACTTGTGAGCTGCATGTGATCCGGCTAAGAATAGCACCGCATTCTTATTCAAATCACATGCGATTCTTTGCAGTGCAATTTGAACCCATTAACTTTGTCTGGGCTTAATTTGCACCGTGCCAAAAAGGTTCAGGCAACTGTTATTTTGCTGCACTCGAATCAGATCTCATGGGTGTTCATACCCTTGTGATCCGATTCTTGCAATCGCACTGTGTTTTGCCACTTGTGTTGGGGTGTCATTAATTTAACATTGACACCGATGGCATATTGCATACACGTAGTGCGATTTCAATCAGGTGTGGGAAACACTCAGAAATCGCTGTGTTTCCCGCACTGCATATATGTGAACCGGGCCTGACGCCAGAATTTTAGGACTCTATGAATTCCAGGGACAGTTATTTTTTTATCCCCTGCACACCTTTCACAGGTAAGTGTTTTTCTTTAGCAATCCTAATGCTAGATTTAAATCGAGGATTCTAAAAATTTTATTAACTGCCATCAGTCATTAACTGAATACTGCGTTGGTGTGCCCACTTCCTTTAGCGGTAAATTACATTTCCAGGTATGGAAGAAAATTGCTGCTAAACTCTAAATGTTGAAGGAATCTAATCTTGACGGCACAGAAGCAGTGGAATTTATAGTTTACATTATGAACACAATATCTTACTTCTGCTTATCCCCTCTGGCAGTGAATGGTTTAGTCTAGAGGACCCCCTTGTCATTTGCTGCACTCGATGAGACACAGATTCTTGGAACTGATAGATCTTCATCAAGATTCTCGTCTCTCCAGCTAAGAGGAAGTATATTTTGATCAATACATATAGGTCTGTGATTAAAATTTAATGCCGTTTCACTGGAACTTATGTGCCCTATCCATGAGTGAGAGCCTATACATAGCACAAACAGCGATATTCTATATTCTGTCTGTTACTAAGGAAGATCTATGCACTCAATGACTGCATATAAAAATAATATGTGTACACTCGAGATATTTATTTCTGTATGATGTACAATTTAATCCTTTCATGGCCCAAGTCCTCTCTGTATTAGAAACAAAATTATCATGTACATCTTGCTCATAAAATTAAGGAAAGAGCTGAACTCAAGCCAACACTTTTTTTTTAGCTTTATAAAGAAGGGGTGACACAAAAACAGAAATTAAAAGAATATACCTTTGATCAAGGACAGAGATTTTTTTTTTTTAAATTTATTTCAGGTACTTATATAGCCGTCAATTTACACAGTGCTGCACATATATGTTGCACATGCCCTTCAGCCCCTACCCTCAAGTTTCTAAGGTCCCTAACTCACATTCACACATACACATACTAGGGACAGTTTAGACAAGAGCCAATTAACCTACCAGCATGTCTTTGGAATGTGGGAGGAAACCGGAGTACCCGGAGGAAACCCACACAGGCACAAGGAGAGCATGCAAACTCCAACCAGTTAGTTTTTTGGTTTAGATGATATAGCAACAAAAGCATATTTATACAGAGTGGAGAAGGCATAGGGATACCTGTCGCTTTAGTTTCCCCTCTGTGTCTTCCATTTTTGATGACACCAACATTCTTTCCTTTCTTATTCTTGAGTCATCAGGACAAGAAGTGAGGGAAAAGCTGGAGCTAAAGAATTCTAGGTTTCCTGACATTGTAAATAATTCATTTGGGCCAACTTGGACCAAACACATTATTTGCATGCCAGAACAGATCAGCTGCTGCTTAGACTGTCATATAATGTAGTAGTTTGTGCTACATACTGTAGGCAACAATGTGCTCCGGCAGCAGTACCAGAGACTTCCCTTTTACGGTCATTAAGCCTGGGTTCACACTGGTACGACAAACGCTCCGACATTGGGAGCTCATGTCACATGACGTGTGAAAATCAATGTTTCCCTATGAGAGCCGTCTTAACTGGTCCGACACAAGTCGGTCCGACTTTGAAAATGCTCCCTGCACTTCTTTGGTCCGACTTTGATCCTACTTCAGTCCAATGAATATCATTGAAGTCGGATCAAAGTAGGATCCTTTTCCTAACCATCCGACTTCTGACATCTGACATGGTGATTACAGCAGCAGTAAAAGTAATTTATGTCACACTGGGATTGTTTTAATTGGTCAAAGGAGAAGTCAGCCTATCACAAAGTCTGGTCAAAGTAGTATCGTGTTCATTAAAGTCAAATGGATGTAGGACCGATGTAGAACTGATGTCGTAGAGCAAAGTAGGATGACAGTCGTATGGCTGTCGTGTAGTAACAGTGTGAGCCCAGCCTCAGGAGAAGTCTTGTATTCATCTGAGCAACTTCCTTTGGCCAAAGTGTAGAGGCAGAGAATCTCTATTAGGGGAATCTCTATTAGGTTCAACTGTGATTTGCTGAAATTTCTTTGCAAAGCATCCCAAACATCTTTCTACCTGGATGTAAAGTCAAGCTCACCCTGGATTATTTAAAGTCAAATAGTAGTCATTTTTGTTAGTGTAGGAAAGACTTAAACATCTCTTTCAAGTTTTCATTTATGTCCATTACCCCATTTGGGGAGATTTTCCCCCTTCCCCTGTCCCTGTGATGCCCATGCAAGAAATGAGGGGTGCAATTGTCATTGAGACTTGAAACCACAGGTTAGTCCTAGCCCTTCCCCACTCTACCAGAATGTGTTTTTGTTTTTGATTGTTTCCATTAGAATGTTCCCCATCATTTCCTATCCTGATGGCAACTAACACCTCACAAACCTTCTCTAAAGCAAAACATTTATTTAGCTAGAGTGGGGTTTTAGGGATCATTCCATCCAAGAGTAACATTTTAGTTATAAGTGCTGCCTGGTGAGCTGAGTCAACCTGAGGCTTCTTATATGTCTTGTTTACTCCAACACTGAGATCTACTTGTAACCTCTGACTGCTGGGAGCTTTGGGTGTTCCCCGCTCACCTTTGTGTCTTCCAGCTCCCCCTATTTCATTCTGTATGATATAAAGAACATGACAAATTCAACTGGGAGAGTGGAATCCCATCAGTATGGCTAAAGGAGGTGTGCAGACCCAGGAACTAAAACACAAAGACATCAATAACAAAGAGGTATAAGAAAAAATCTGGGGTTAGACCAGTATTTCTAAACCTTTTTTTAGTCAAGGTGCCATTTAAAATTATGCCCCATTTTGAGGTACCCTTTTGTAAAATGTAAAAAAACGAAATGAATAGTTTTATATAGCAACCTCCACATATGTAGAACACCCAACATCAGAGGTGTTTTTTTCTTCCAAAGCAAATACAGCTTTGCACACTGGTACTGACTAGTATTCCAATGTTTCTCTTCTCCCTCAGTTTCTGTTTCTCACTCAGCTAATGTGAACACAGTGCTTACGGAGAAGGGCAGGAGAGGGACAAACAAGGATGCTGTGCAATCGCCTAATGTCCTTATCAACCATGTCATTGGTTGTTAGGATGCTGGCAGCTGGAAGATTGTGATGGTACACAATGAAAACCTGTGTTTTTGTGTACCTAAAAGATAGGCTTGATCCACACACAGGCTTGTGTACAATTTTTGGGCAATGTTTAGACATTTTGCCAAGGCAACCCTAAAGAAACCTGAAGGCTCCCCAGGGTGACTGGGCACCCTTGTTGAAAAAGACTGGTTTAGACTCTACATCAACTACCAAAAACAGAAAGGCTTTTCCCTTTACAATCTAACTTTATAAATTATATCACATGCTCCTGGAATTCAATAAAATCTTGCACACTCAAGGAGAAGATACTAATAGCTGAGTGTCTGGATGTGCAGAAAAAAGGACAGGGACCAGACATCTCCAACACAGTACAACTTTAACTCTTGTAGGACGTAGATTCCCCACGGAACACTGTTATGCTCAATGAGCAGAAGCATCGTTCATCCAGGCCTGTGTCACAGCCACTATTAGCATGCCTACATTGGCCTAATGCAATCACAGGCAGGTCTCATTTGCAAGCAGCCAGTTCCCACTGCACATCTTCGCAGATCTGAAACGGTAATTTTGTAATTCTTGACTTGCCGTTGACATGAAAACGTGTTAGTAATTAGATTCGTAGAATGGCTGCCTTTACTTGACAACATCTGCATACAACATACTGCATATGCTCTGCCCTTGTAAATTCTATTGATTTTTACTCCAAAAACTCACAGTGACAGATGGGTCTTCATAAATTTCAAGAGGCGGCATTACAGAAACGGCGGAATTATGGGCTTAAACTTCCAGGCATATTTTTTTATTGATGGTTTCAGGCAAGCTTACTTTAAAGGAACATGTCCTTGTATTTTTTCATAAATTTATGTATGGTATTATTACAGAAGAATCTGCTAAACACTTTAAATTTATACTGCCCAAATAACATGACCCCCTGGTCCATTAAAAAAAAAAAAAAAACAACCCTATCAGTGAATACAAAAATAAATCTCATGGGATGTTTTAGAATAGGTTGAGTCATATTTTGCAGATTTGACATCTAGGATATTATCTGGAAATTTCCCTTCGGTTAAGGTGCACACAAAGTCAAAACGTAATTATTTTTTAGTTTTGGATATAACAGGGAAGCGTTAGACTCTTTGTCAAGTTTTATTGTCTATGTTCCGATTAGGGCAATTCACCCCTCTGTTTGTCCTGATCACCCCTGTCACTGAGACAGAAAGTGAGTAGAAATCCAAAATGTTAGAGCAGTCACCAGAACAAAGGGTCAGGGTGAATCTTTCTATGGGGACATCTGTAATAGAATAGAAATGTAAAGAGATCTTCCTGTTGTGTCTCTGAGAAAGGAAGTAAAAGGAAATCTCCCCAATGGGACAAAGACAGGAAAAAATAATGTGACAGGTATTATAGATAGGGCAATAGAACCCTAGAAATTTGCCTCCGAACAGGTACCTATATATTAACCTAACTGCATGTGGCAAATAGAAAAAAAAATAATATGAGAAAAAGCAGCAAAAATGTAAAATGATCATTCATAAAAAAACTTAAATATTTGTATTAATATGCATATATATTTGTTCAAGCTATAAAGATCATGCCAGTCATGACCTGATTTCTAAATTATATGATTTTCAGAAGGTCAGCCAGACCTGTAATCAGATATTCAATTTGATCAAACTTTAATAACTCAAACTAAAATATAAAAATGCCAAATTTAAATATATAAATAGTTATACTATAATACAAGCTAATCATTTAAAACGATCTACTGTGATTAATTGTATGTTCATTTAATGGTTTATTATTTCTTGTTGTAGAAGTATCAATTGAGGTGAGCAAGTAATAGAAAAGTTAGGGAGGCCCCTTGTGTCATCATTACCCAAAAAAGGAAATATACGACTTCCTTCCAGGTTCATATATGGGCTCCCTATTGGTTCCCACATGCTTCCTGGGATGTGTGCAGGAGGGGGTGGGGGTTAGGCTTCTGCCACTCTGCCTTTGGTCCAGAATGCCAGTCTGATTGAGTGAATCAATCATAGTTTGGAGAAAGTTGGTCAAATATGCTCATCACTATTCTTTGCTAAAGCATATGTCAAGGCAAAAAAAAAACATATTTAATACATATATGAAATACATGCACATTTTCATATGTGTCATCCCTTAAAACACACTTCAAGTATCAAGAGATAACCGTTGATGTGCCACAAATATAGTGTGCTCCTACCATCCTCTGCAACATCACAACACAGCACTACATTTATAAGCTCCTGGTGTCAGCCCTGTCTACTTCATTTCTGATGAATCCTTCCTTCTCTCCATAGCCTTGTCTTGTGTACATCCAGAGCAAACAGGAAGGTATCTGCCCACAAGAATTCTGGCAAAGTCAAAGGGTATTTTAGGTACTTATCAAACAGATAAAACACTTTCAATGAAGGAAGATGTCTCTGTGACTGAACATCCATCCCCTTCAGTGAGCCTGAGCGGCACACGATACAGGTCACTTAAAACACTTTCAATGATATACTTAACAAGTAAAAAAAAAAAAAAAGCAAATAAGAGAAGTTCAACATTACGGTTCACATACATTTTAAGTATTCATTTAATCATTGCAGCTCATTCCAGTAAACAGACCCCATATTGCATATCAAGTGCTTGTAGATTTGCGATATTGATAGACGCTTTCCTATACACAATGTAGTATTTGATACGTATATCTGCCAAACATTTGCTGTTTGTTCCCTATTTTTGCCTAACTGGTAAATTCTGGGGATATAGAACCCTCCAGCGGAAACACAACTGTCTGAATTCACATCATCTTTATAAATAAGCCCATTATTGCTCATGAGGTCCCAACAGTCAGGCCCATTTTTCAGACTTAAAAAATGTAAGAACTGCATGTGGCTATTTTTTCCACTCATGTTACATGTAGCCAAGTAGATATGACCTCAAAAAGATCAGTGCCCATGGCACAATATAATATGAGCTTCAGTTAATTTTCTAGTGCTGCCAGTTGACATGATGTTGAGTAGAGCAATGTCAGGTTAGGGTATGCAGAGCACATGACAAAGTCCTTTCCCAAGGCCAACCATGAGATTGCAAACATCATACCTCATTCAAAAAGTTTAACTGTGCATTAATAATAATACACAGAACAGATGCTCGAGGTACAGCCCTATACTATGGTGAGTTACTGCACAGCTCCAAAGAAGGCTTAAATATAAGGATGTAAACTCAGGATGTAAACCCAGTGAGAGGTTGCTACTGTTACGGAGAGGTAAGTATGCACCAAGACAGGGGTTTTAACTTAGATTGTGAGGCTAGAGCAGCGTTTTTTTTTTTGTTTTTTGGGGTGCCTTAGCAAAATACCTAAAAATTGCCCACAAATTGTATACAAGCAAAATATTGGAAGATAAGAGAAATATTGGAATACTAGTTAGAACCAGTGTGCAAAGGAGTATTTGCTTTGGAAGAATAAATGACCTCTAATGTGTGGATGTTGCTGCGTTGTGTAAAACTATTATGCCCTGTACACACGGGCGGACTTTTCGGCAACAAAGGCCCGACAGTCTTTCTGACGGACTTTCGACGGACTTTTAACGGACTTCCGACCGACTTTCGAACGAACGGACTTGCCTACGCGCGATCACACCAAAGTCCGACGGATTCGTACATGATGACGTACGACAGGACTAAAATAAGGAAGTTCATAGCCAGTAGCCAATAGTTGCCCTAGCGATGGTTTTCGTCCATCGGACTAGCATACAGACAAGCGGATTTTTGATAGGAACTGGGTCCGGCGGAGTTCCGGCGTAAAGACTTGAAACATGTTCCAAATCTAAAGTCCGTCAGATTTTCGACAGAAACAGTCCGCTGAAGGTCCGATAAAGCCCACACACGGTTGCATTGTCCGCTGGATTCGGTCTGTCGGACCAGTCCGGTCGAAAAGTCCGTTCGTGTGTACAGGGCATTAGCTTCATTTTTACATTTTAGAATGGAGTGCCTCAAGATTGTGTAGAATTTTAAAGGGTGCCTTGCCTGAAAAGAGGTTGAGAAACACTGTGCTAGAGAGAAAAAGGGGCTGGGATAGTTTGTAGGAAAAGTACAGTTCTACTTTATTGAAGAACTCAACAAAGCGTTATATTAAATCTCTGTAAGAGGTCAGGTATTACTACTCTTTACAAGGAACTCTTTTGTACTTCAACAGCCTACAAGTTTGGATTTCACTGCCACATAACAGTTGCTACACTATTCTGCACTCCACGTCGTTTGAATTGGACGTGTCAGTTTCATACAGTATGCTGTAATGCCCTGTACACACAGTCGGATTTTCCGACGGAAAATGTTTGATAGGAGCTTGTTGTCAGAAATTCCGACCATGTGTAGGCTCCTTCAGACATTTTCCATCGGAAATTTCCGTCACATAAAATTTGAGATCTGGTTCTCAAATTTTCCGACAACAAAATCCGTTGTCGTAAATTCCGATCATGTGTACACAATTCTGACACACAAAGTTCCACGCATGCTCAGAATCAAGCAGAAGAGCCGCACTGGCTATTAAACTTCATTCTTCTCGGCTCATCATACGTGTTGTACGTCACCGCGTTCTTAACGTTCGGAATTTCCAACCTGATTTGTGTGACCGTGTGTATGCAAGACAAGTTTGAGCCAACATCCGTGGATGGATTTTGTTGTCGGAATGTCCGATCGTGTGTACGGGACATAAGTGCATGGGGCCAATTACATTGATTAAACAATGCATTGCGACTGGAAGATGGCAAAGCTGGGTGAGAGTTGAGTTTTCAGGGGTCTCTTTTCTCATTATGGGCACAGTGCTTTTATTTACCATTTCTTGGACTTCTCCTTTAAAAGGCTGGTAATTAAACCATATTATCAACCCAATAGAATTTCCCTGTAAGCAGTGATCAGCAGTTCAGAACTGGCTAGCGGGATTTGAATGTTGTAATGCTGTTCTTTTTTCGGTTGCGATATTTTGACAGGTTTGCAACATGTAAATGATAAGCCAGAGGCGGCACAAAATAACTTTCTTGAACGAAGCCCAAAAACTTATACTTGAACATTTTCTTCCAATAATTCCCACCCTGTCTAATGGTCCCTAAATTAGTAACACATACACAACTTCATTTTTCTCTCTATTTTTTTAATGGCCTGATGGGTCATAATGATAAGAGAAATACATTTACACCATCTGCAAGCTTAGGGATGATTAGCAAATAGAGTGATTTTACTACAAATGGCTTTCAACGTTCAAAACAATATAACAATCCCCCAAACGTATATAAAGAAGTGTGCTGAGACCGAATCTCAAAGCACCATTTCCTCTCAGTCATTATAAAAAAAGAAAGCATAAATTTAATGAAACGTTGTAATTATAGCTTTTTCTTTCTATTTTCAAGATGTGTGGTGTCCAGAGTTTTTATGCATGGCAATTTACAAGATGGAGTTTACTTTTTCGTAAATGCACACAAAGAAAACGCTTTCTATCCATATCTTTGAATTAGCACAGCTGCAATGCACTGTATGTAGAGTAGTTGGCCAGTCTCACCATTAGGCAAAATGAGGCTCTTGTTTCTGATGGTACTGGGAAATTGTACATGCAGGATGATTTAAACTATAAAGCAAGGTGAAAATTTCATATCAGGTGGTGCCTTTTGTGGACTGAAGAAATCCAAGTTTTTATCTAGAACATAACCTCCTACTTTATATTGTGGATGTAGTGAGGGTCAAGAGGGGCCTAGCACCGACGATACTGCAGTAGTCTAAGGAAGCTTTCTAGCATATTGTAGTAAATGCTGGAATTGTAGCCAATATAGGCTTGGAGCAGAGTTACTAGGTCAGCCTTCTCAGGTTTAAATAGACTCACAGACATGGCTAGGCATTATGGGAATTGTAGTTTCCTAACAACTGGAGGGCCATAGTTTGGAGACCCCTGGTCTAGACCTTAAAGGATGGTTTATGATTGGCACAATCAGGTAAATCCTGGTACCATGACATTTCATGGTCAATGTCTGACACAAATCAGGCCCTGCAGCCTCTCACCTTGCTATTATTAAAGCTCTTCTAAAAATGCGATCCCACAGTGGATTGCTTCTCAAGACAATTTGGCAAGCAATGAGCGATATGTCGTCTCCTAGACTGCCTTTTTTAACCCTCAAAATGTTGGCCCACAGTAACGCAGCTGTATGCATTGCACAGGGTTGCAGGGCAATTGTAGCATGGTGTAACTCACTTTAACCACTTCAGCTCCGGAAGAATTTACCCCCTTCCTGACCAGAGCGTTTTTTGAGATTTGACACTGCATTGCTTTAACTGACAATTGCGCGGTCAGGCGACGTTGTACCCAAACAAAATTTATGTCCTTTTTTTCCCACAAATAAAGCTCTTTTGGTGGTATTTGATCACCTCTGTTGTTTTTATTTTTTGTGCTATAAACAAAAAAAGAGCGACAATTTTGAAAAAAACACAATATTTTGTACTTTTTGCTATAATAAATATCCGCATTTTTTTTTAAAAAAAAGCAAATTTTTTGCTCAGTTTAGGCCGATATGTATTTGTCACAGACCTAGCCGGGACAGAGGCTGTTGGAGAGGACTGTATGCAAGCCTGTTGCCTTTTGATTATGGGCCCTGGATTTTCAATGGATTCATTCTGTTGGGGCACATCCTGTGAGGAGATGCTGGTGTCATCAACCTGTGTTTATGTTAATTGAATGAGCTAATGACATTGTCCTCTATACAATGTAGGAGACGGGATGACTGCCATTGTGTTGATATAACTGTGTGAAGCTCGGTGACCACAAGTCTGGGCGAAAGGTCATGTCTCAGTCACCTAGGCTGTATAAAGGATTAGATAATTAGCTCATGTTAATTAGGTTACGTTTGTATTGTTAGAGTAATCTTCTCCTGTGTATATAAGACTGTATTCTGGTTCTGAATAAAGTGAGTTCTTGGTAGCAACAAGCAAGTGTCGCCTTGTTTGTGCTCAGAGAGGTTGGGATATCTGTATACAGACTGGGAGGAAGTGGTATATGACGGAAGCACTCAAGCGGAGTGTGGGACGTTCCGTGACATTGGTGGCAAGCAGCAGGAAAGCTTCCTGCAGTCTGGGACATCCAAACTTCCATCTGGATCCAAGGTTCAGATAGCAGGAGAGGAGAGGTACAGATACCAGCCGCCATGGATGAGGAATTCAGAAGGAGGTTGCGAGAGATGCAGATACAGCACAGAGGACCAGTATCGGAGCAGGTCCTGCTGGGATGGTGTGATTCTATTCGCTGCAAACTCTGGAAGGAAGCGCTAGCCCGTGAGCAGCGACACCAGGGAAAAGTTCTCCCCTCCATCGAGGAAAGGTACTGGTCGCAGTACGGACTGCGGGTGCGGTTTTTGGGAGAAAAACCACACAAGAAGCAGACAGCTGAATTAAGCAGGCTGGTCTGGGCAGAGATAAAGCTGGATGAGAGCTACAGAGCCCTCCGGTGGCATGTATCCCAAGCATGTCCCTGGATAGCGGATGACAGCCCAACGGAAGGCTTAAGCTACGGCGGCTTGGGACTGTTGTTTGTGAAGCTGACAGGGGACCCTAACTTTGGGAGTGATTTGGAGCGGCGGGTGGACGAAATCATGGATTTCAGAGAAGGGCTACTGAACATTTCGGAAGTGCACAGGAAGATTTGGAGTTTCTGGCCGTTCAGGAATGGGAGCTAGAGATCGCCTACAGACGGCTGCTAGACATTGCTCAGTGCCAGGACTGGGCTCCCTTTGCCTGGGACTATCAGGAAATACCAGCTGACAACCCTGAAATCCTGGCTGAAGAGTCGGAAATGTGGCAGAGCAATAGTGTGCTTTGCCAACCTGCCGCCACAGCTATGGAGGCGGAGGTCTTATGGCGGATGCAGCAAGTGCTGACTGACCTTGATGATCCTGTTTCTGCATGGGATGATCTTGGATGGAGGAATGTGCCTGTCCAGCAGCATGCCAGAGAATCTGCAGTGGAAAATCTGGAGATTGCCATCCCCAAAGCTGAAGTGCTGACAACAGGGCAGAGCTCTGCTAACCTCTGCCCAGCACTGATAACATCTTCTGGGTTCCATGGACAGGAGATGGTGAACCTCCATCCCCAGACATCAGTTGCAGAGACATGGGATTTGATAGACTTTTCTGCTGAGGAAGAACAACCTGATGAGCCTCCAGCAGAAGAGCTGCTATCAGGGCCAAAGTTCACTGTGTTCTGCCCAGCACCAACAGTGGCTTCAGCCTTCCTGAGAGAAGAGGTAGTCGGCCTTTCTCCCACAACACTGACAGGGACATGTGATTTTCTGCCAGCAGCATCTATGGAGTTAAAACAAACTTCTCCAGCTGAAGATCTGGTAACTGAACAGAGGGTCCAAGACCTCTGCCCCACACCTGCAGCAATTGTGGAGGCTCAGGCTGAGAAGATGGCAATCACTTCCCAGCAGCAGATACAGGGGGAGAAGGGAGAGGAGGTGTGTGTTGTCCCTCCCCAACAGTTGGCCAGGGTGGAGGAAGTGGGCTTTCCTCCCCAGCAAAGATCCGTGTACCTGGGAGACAGTACCATCGACATACGAGTACATATTTGGGGGGCACACCATACAATGCATTTAAATTCAAGATGGTGCTGCTGTAAGACCTATAAACAGTACAAAATATTTTACAGCGCACACATACTAACTAGCCCTGCAGGAAATGTCATTCTTGTATGTGTGCGCTGTAAAATATTTAGTACCATCGACATGTCGTCCCAGCAGCCAGATGAGGGAATGGAAAAGGAAGCAGCCGGCTCACCTCCCCAATGGCAGCTACACAGTTTGGGAGTGGAGGAAGCCAGCCTCCTGCCCCAACAGTTAGCCGGAGCGGAGGATGCGGAGTCCCCAGCAGAAGTGCTGGCAACAGGGCAGAGTGCTACCAACCTCTGCCCAGCACCGGCAACAACTACAGAGTTCCAGGGAGGCGGGGCAGTCGGCCTCCCTCTCCAACAGTTAGCCGGAACAGATGGTGTGGGGTTTCCAGCAGAAGGGCTGGCAACAGGGCCGAGGACTGCTGGACTCTGCCCTCAACTAACAGAGGATGGATTTCCTGTGAAGGTGGATGGGACTTCAGTCTCCACCTGTATACCCCAGGGATGCTGGGCAATGGGCCCCAATCCCCAACAGCATGACAGAGTGAGCCCAGACACCCTGTCTTTTCTCCAGCGGCAGAAAGGATTCCAGGGAGAAGAGCCAGTCCAGGCCCCTCCCAAGCGGCAGATATGTTCTCTGAGAGAGGCAGAGGTTGGCTGGGTGAGTAATACTCTGTTTGGAACAATTTGTTTGGGGTACGGTGTGGGTACAGGCAGTAGAGGACTGGAACTATGGACTAACTTCGGAGTCAACCCGTCTGGGGTCTCCTCCTGTGTTAGTCTCCTGCCGAAAGGGGAGAAATGTCACAGACCTAGCCGGGACAGAGGCTGTTGGAGAGGACTGTATGCAAGCCTGTTGCCTTTTGATTATGGGCCCTGGATTTTCAATGGATTCATTCTGTTGGGACACATCCTGTGAGGAGATGCTGGTGTCATCAACCTGTGTTTATGTTAATTGAATGAGCTAATGACATTGTCCTCTATACAATGTAGGAGACGGGACGACTGCCATTGTGTTGATATAACTGTGTGAAGCTCGGTGACCACAAGTCTGGGCGAAAGGTCATGTTTCAGTCACCTAGGCTGTATAAAGGATTAGATAATTAGCTCATGTTAATTAGGTTACGTTTGTATTGTTAGAGTAATCTTCTCCTGTGTATATAAGACTGTATTCTGGTTCTGAATAAAGTGAGTTCTTGGTAGCAACAAGCAAGTGTCGCCTTGTTTGTGCTCAGAGAGGTTGGGATATCTGTATACAGACTGGGAGGAAGTGGTATATGACGGAAGCACTCAAGCGGAGTGTGGGACGTTCCGTGACAGTATTCTTCTACATATTTTTGGTAAAAAAAAAATCGCAATAGGCGTATTGATTGGTTTGCACAAAAATGATAGCGTCTACAAAATAGGGGATAGATTTATAGCATTTTTATTATTATTTTTTTTTTTTACTAGTAATGGCGGCGATCTGCGTTTTTTATCGTGACTGCGACATTATGGCAGACACATCGGACACTTTTGACACATTTTTGGGACCATTGGCATTAATACAGCGATCAGTGCGATCAAAAATGCATTCAATACTGTAAAAATGTCACTGGCAGTGAAGGGGTTAACACTGGGGGGCGGTGAAGGGGTTAACTATGGTCCCTGGGAGGTGATTCTAACTGAAGGGGGAGAGGACTAACTAGAGGAAATGACAGATCGTGGTTCCTAGCTATTAGGAACACACGATCTGTCACTCCTGTCAGAACAGAACAGGGAAGAGTGTGTTTACACACACACGTCCCTGTTCTGTGTCTCCAGCTCACGATCTCTCGTGGCCGGCGGTCATCTCGACCGTCGGCCACGAGCATCGGCACCCCCCGCTGTGCTTATAGCTACGTTGTTTCGCGCAGGGGAGCCAACCTGCCGCAGCATAACTCCGGAGGCTGGTCCGGAAGTGGTTAAATGGTTGCGTTCTGTAGCATTATTACCCCCCCCACACCCAATGTGACATGGCCTTGTTTCCGCTTTGGAGGTATGGTTTTTCAGCCATCAGGCTTCCATGAAGGCCATTTCTGACCAGACTTTTCCAGACTGCCGGTTTCTGCCAAGTTTGAGCAGATGTTGCCACTGGACATCTTCCAACTGCAAAAGGAAGTCACCTTATTGTCTTTCATCTGCTGAACTGAGTTTCCTTGGCCAGCCACTGCATTTTGGTCCTCAAGGCTGCCTGTTTCTTTTTGTTAGGAAGAATTTTGAGTTGATTTGGTTTGTTTCTCTTTATGCACTTTGCAGGTTGTTAACCCCTTCCCGCCCATCCTGACATCTTTAAAAGATCTTAACTCCCAGGAGGGTGGGAAGGATCAGAGGATCAGTGATCATATGTGGTCAAATGGTCGTAAGTCTTGCTGACTAGTGACTACTGATGCTTTCTTAGGCTCGAGAGCTATTTCAGCAGCTTGGTCTTTGTGCTGGGAGCACTCTCCCAGAACATAAACATTGCCTGACCAGTGAGACAACAAAGCAGCCTATTGCATTAAAGCCCAACTTTTTGCTGCCGCACATATGGGTTACTGGGGCGTAAAGGGGTTAATTAATAAATACAAACAACTCATAAAAAAAATGTTTTAAAGCATTTTCACTGCATAGCATTTTTTCACACGTTCCTAAAAGTTTTGCATAGTACTGTACTTACTATATATATCAATATATATATATATATATATATATATATATATATATATATATATATATATATATATATATATAAATTGATTGAGATATATATATATATATATATATATACACACAGTATCTCACAAAAGTGAGTACACCCCTCACATTTTTGTAAATATTTTACATTTTCTGGACATTTTTACTTAGGGGTGTACTCACTTTTGTTGCCAGTGGTTTAGACATTAATGGCTGTGTGTTGAGTTATTTTGAGGGGACAGCAAATTTACACTGTTATACAAGTTGTACACTCACTACTTTACATTGTAGCAAAGTGTCATTTCTTCAGTGTTGTCACATGAAAAGATAAAAGAAAGAAAATAAAATATCTACAAAATGTGAGGGGTGTACTCACTTTCGTGAGATACTCTATATGATAAAATACAAATATTTCTATCAGTTGAAAAATATATACATTAAAAAAAAATATATACATTAAAAAAAAATAAAGTTGGGCCAAACCATTAGTTGCCTTTTAAAAGCATTTGTATTTATTTATGACAGCTCTGACATATACTTGGTTCTAAATTATTATGTCTATTAGCTAGCTATAATCAAATTTAATGCAATTTGAGCCAGACTGTGTCTCTATGTGCTGTGTTTTTAAAATGTTTGGAAAGTTTTCCTATTCCACTTATGTAGAATTCCTGGAACATCTCAGAATGGCATTTTAAAACACCAATAAACGAGATTTTTGTTATGACTACTGGCTATAAAATCAGAGAGTTTTCAGTGTTTTACAAGAGTCTCGGCTGCCTGAACCCCTCATTTAAAGTTTATCACCGCAGCAAATTAATGAACTGGTCTCCTCAATGACAGGCGTCATGTATAGGGGAAAGAGCTTGTACTATTTGGGAATGCCTACTACATAGTTCTAGTGGGGCTTACGCAAAGTAATCCAGATCATGTCATCTCTGCCAAGGTATTAAAATAAAAATCAATGCCATTTAAAGCTGAACTTCAGGCTAAACAAATATTGTCTAGATACAAGGGCCACTGGACAGGTCTGCATTGCTATATTTAGTTAAACTGAAAAAAAAAATGTAATTTGCTGATTTTTACTTGTGTAGAGACCCCGAGCTTTCCTGTTGTGTCCCAACTTAAATTGAGTGTGTTTGTGGCTAGGCTGTAAGCAGCCTGAGCCTTGTTTACCTTTTTCTTAGGCTAATCAGGCTTTTCTTAAAGCGGGGTTCAACTCAAATTTTTAACTTAATCTTACCCCCTTCAGTTAATTGCATAGATGTTCAAATGCTGCACGAAATTTTTTTTTATCACTGTAATTACCTTTATATTGTACTTTATTGGGGCACTTCCTGTCTGTCCTCCCATGGGAGTAGACAGGAAAAAAGGAAATGCAGCTCACAAACACTCTTGCTCTGGAGTGACACCGCCCTAGTAAGAACTGGTCCCAGGTGCTGGCTTTGCTGGTTTGCAGTGAGGTAGAAAGAAATCCTGAATAGCCGCACTCTGGGATAAGGACATCTTTATTTCAATAAAATCCAACAATACAGTCAATTGCAAAGACGTACAGGGTGATAGACTGCTAACGCGTTTCACATCATTTGGATCATTTGGATGCTTATTCGTAGATACCAATAAGCATTAAAATGATGTGAAACGCGTTAGCAGTCTATCACCCTGTACGTCTCTGCAATTGACTGTATTGTTGGATTTTATTGAAATAAAGATGTCCTTATCCCAGAGTGAGGCTATCCAGGATTTCTTTCTACCTCACTGCTCCCATGGGAGTAGGCGTGTTTATTGCCTTTCCCCGGCGCCGCACTGTCTCCTGGGAGCTTAGTGTCAGGCTTCCTAAGATTCAGTGCGGAAACAATGATCATGCGCGTGAACAATCTGTGAATGAACAGCATTCACCGCATCCAGGAAATCAATGCTTGTGGGCTTCACATGCCCACAAGCAAGATGGAAACAGCCAGCCACACATTTTTTAAGTTATTCTTCAGTACGAAAACAGACAGAGGCGGAAATATTACACCCAAACTGTGAGTATTATTTTGGGGTTAGCAAAGTGTCTCAATGACCTAAAAAAAAAAAAAAAAGATTGGTTGCCGGACTACCGCTTTAAACTCAAGCTCAACTCGGTTGATTGTTTGTCCCTGTTGCTATTGAGGAGGTTCCAGAATTAATGTGTAAAGGACTACAAGATACACAAAAAATGCTCCCCAAGCAGGGATTTTTAAGGTGCCAGTAACTTGCGCCACGAAATCAAATAAAATTCATATAGTTTATTAAATTCATATTAAAAAACATTTAATCATTTTGGATTTCAAGTCCATATTATCAATTATCGACAACTGGTTGTTATCATGTAGCAATCCCGACATGTTTTGCCGATTTGCAGGCTTCTTCAGGAGATATATGCTGCCACATCTAGGTACGTAAATCATACATGTAAATCACTGTATGTACATTTAAGATGCAGTAAACAAAAAAACTGAAATATGCATATCCATCAGAAATATAAACAATACAATATAGGGCATAAAACATGAAGTCTGGTGTAGGGCATCTTACCAATCAACTGTAAATAAACAGAACTAGTCCAAAAGGAATTCAATGGAAGGTTTTAGATCCAATAAAAACTCATCAGGGGGCGAGACCATCACTGCCTATACTCTTACATACCCTTTCATGAGCATATTTCATTTATTTTTCATTTATTTTTCTGCTGAGTCTTTATTTGATTTAAATCCTTCCATCAAAGTCCTTTTGGATTGGTTCTGTTTATTTACAGTTTATTGGTAAGATGCCCTTCACCAAACTTCATGTTTTATGCCCCGTTTTATATTGTTTGAATTTTCATGAATGTGCACATTTCTGTGTTTTGTTTATTGCATCTTAAATGTCCATACAGTGATTTACGTGTATGATTTACGTACCTAGATGTGGTAGGATATATCTCCTGAAGAAGCCTGCTAATCAGGAAAACATGTCGGGATTGCTACACGATGACAACCAATTGTAGATAATTGATACTGTGGACTTGAAACCCGAAATTAATAAATGTTTTTAATATTTTCTTTAATGTTTTTAATATGAATTCAATAAACTATATGAATTTAATTGATATTGTGACGCACGTTACTGGCACCTTAAAAATCACAGCTCTCCCTCAGGGAAGCATTTTTTGTGTATCTTGTAGCATGTCTATGTGCCATAGAGATTTCCCCTGGTCAACCTAGTCTTGTATTGTGTGAAAGACAAAGACTGAGATAGAAATACTATGTAACCCAACCAATCCTTGTGGTCCTTATTCAGAGCCATGGTACTGATTGTGAATATTGGACACTATTCCAGAGTCATTTTAACCTCCTGGCCTTTTGGAGAGGATCTCTACTTGGGCCTTAACTCAGTCAAGGACATGTGCAGGAGTCTGCTGGAGTGTATATGTATAGTGATCTGAGTTAAAGTATTGCTTGAAGGATCGTGTGTGAGGAGTCTTCTTAGCTAAAGAGTGTCCCTGAAAAGTTCAGTAGAAACTGCTTCTAGACAGTGTAAGAAAGGTTTGTTGCTAATAAATCAAGGTTTCTTTGACTGCTATGAAAGAGTCAAGAACCAGATTTATTAGAGAGAGATCTGCTACAACCCAAGAAGGACTTATGACTGCTCTTACAGGCTCATAGATCTGTCTGGTTGCTCTCACAGGACCAGCAATTACAAAGAGGTTGCTCTAAATGGGGCCTACTGCTACCAGAATAATTGTCCTATTTTTGTGCTACCTTTGGGTATCTTGTACCCTTAAACCTTTCCTGCCAGAAACGAGTTAGGCAATAAGTAGCAGAAAAACTAAAGTGACTTGCACCCAATGTACACCATTAGACAGACACTGAGATACAAATGTTAGCCTTCCACACTACTTAGCGAGTCATTCTACACCACCCTAAGAGGAGGACTACTACTGTACATTTTAGTGGGGCTTAACTAATTTTATTTATTTATTTTTTGCTGTGAATACCCGTAACAAACAGCTGAAAATGTTGTTCATTTGTCTTGGTAGTTTAGAGAACCTATGTTTGTAGACCATCTTTTTGAAAAACACAACAGTTTGTATTTTATTGTGGGGAAGTGAATAATTGCTGAAGGATTAAAGTGATTAATGCCCAAACTATTTTTCTAGCTCCCATACACCAAGAACCAGACCTTAAAATGGAAATGTTAGTCTTCCACATTACTTAGGGGGCCATTCCACATCACCCCAAGAGGTGGAGTGCTACACCTGGTTTGTAAATCAATTGGTTCATCTTTAGCCCTGAATACGAAGTTGTCATCAGAGTTGTCATCAGGGGCATGCACCATGGACTCCGCGTATATGCCCATTGTACTGAAATTAAGAAAACTATATATTTTTTTCTTGTTTTTGGATTTGTTACAAAGTGATGATATATAACTACCCTCTGTTGAACTTTACTGTATTTAATTGAAAGGACGTTTTGTTTCCATCTGGTCCAACTCGCTACAACTTTTGTGCCCATACTGTTTTTTTGCAATAATATATAATAGAGTCTGTGTCTTTTATGCTGGATATTTGCAAGCCACTTAAATGTATATACGCCAAAACTTAAATGCCAGTTATAGTCAGAAGTAAAGGATTAAATACCATGCTGTTTTACATCTCTTGTGGGGCTGAAGTAGTGCTTTCCCTATTGCACATCTATGAACAGGCCATTAAAAAGATTAAGCAAGAGAGTCTTTTTCCTCCTGCTGCATCCTTTAATACAAAATAAGAGAATACAGCAGGATGAATAATACCCTTCCTAAAAACTGGGGATGGAGGAAGTCACCTGATATGCCAATCAATGCAACAAGGGCCAGATCTAGGGGGGTCCTGGTGTGGGCTGGGCCCCCCAATTTCAGTCGTGCCTCCTAGGACTAATGACGTTGGTATCAGAAAGTGGAGGGGCTGGAGTGCAGCATGAAGGCTTGGTGATGCCAAGTCAATATGGCCTCACAGTGCCCTAGCCCATGAAAACAGATAATGTGAATCCAAGGTGAGGATTTAGAAGAGGACAGATGTCTTCTATCCAGACCGGCTTTGCCTACTACCATGATGCTGCAGCTGCATTGAAGCATTGAAGGAAGGATCCTATTTGAGAAGGGGGGACTGAGGTCAACAGAGGCAAACTCTAACGTGAATGGTGCCACTCTGACATTATGGGGCTGACTCTGATATGATAGGGTGATGCTCTAATGTGAAGGGGGACTATAATGTGAAGGGGGACTATAATGTGATGGAGGACTCTAATATCATGCGGGGAACTCTGACAGAGATGATAAAATAAGGGTATGTTGACAGTATGCCCCCCCTGACTTTTTTTTCACTGCACCCCCAGATCAGACAGACAAGATCCGGCCCTGCCCAGCTGGCACCAAAATGGGACCAGGATTTCAGAAAGTCAATAGCTGCATAGGAATTTCTAGGGGGAGCTCCAACATTACAGTATTTTTCTGTAACTTGTACAAATTTAAAGTGACTTTGCACTGCAAAAAAAAATAAAAAAAATTCAAGTAATGCAGAGACTGTACATCAGGCATTATGAGGTTAATGCTCCTATCTTCCTAACATTGCATGCTACCCTGATATACAGTGCCTTGAAAAAATATTCATACCCCTTAAAATTTTCCACATTTTCTCATCTTACAACCAAAAACGTAAATGTATTTTATTGGGATTTTATGTGATAGACCAACACAAAGTGGCACATAATTGTGAAGTGGAAGAAAAATGCTAAATGGTTTCAATTTTTTTTACAAATAAATATCTGAAAAGTGTGGGGATGTCTTTACCAGCTTTGCACATCTAGAGAGTGAAATTTTTGCACAATAGCTCAAGCTCTGTCAGACTGGATGGAGAGCGTCTGTGAACAGCAATTTTCGAGTCTTGCCACAGATTCTCAATTGGATTTAGGTCTGGACTTTGACTGGGCCATTCTAACACATGAATATGCTTTGATTTAAACCATTCCATTGTAGCTCTGGCTGTATGTTTAGGGTCGTTGTCCAGCTGGAAGGTGAACCTCCGCCCCAGTCTCAAGTCTTCTGCAGACTCCAACAGGTTTTCTTCTAAGATTGCCCTGTATTTGGCTCCATCCATCTTCCCTTCAACTCTGACCAGATTCCCCGTCCCTGCTGAAAAAAAGCATCCCCACAACATGATGTTGCTACCACCATGTTTCACTGTGGGGATTGTGTGTTCAGGGTGATGTGCAGTGTTAGTTTTTTTGTCACACACGGCATTTTGCCTTCAGGCCAAAAAGTTCAATTTTGGTCTCATCTGACCAGAGCACCTTCTTCCACATGTTTGTTGTGTCCCTCACATGGCTTCTCGCAAACTGCAAACAGGACTTCTTATGGCTTTTTTTCAACAATGGCTTTCTTCTTGCCATTCTTCCTAAAGGCCAGATTTGTGGAGTGCACGACTAATAGTTGTCCTGTGGACAGATGCTCCCACCTAAGCTGTGGATCTCTGCAGAGATACCATGGGTCTCTTGGTCGCTTCTCTGATTAATGCTCTCCTTGCCTGTCAGTTTAGGTGGACGGCCATGTCTTCGTAGGTTTGCAGTTGTGCCATACTCTTTCCATTTTTCGATGATGGATTGAACAGTGCTCCGTGAGATGTTCAAAGCTTGGGATATTTTTTTTTTTACCTAACCCTGCTTTAACCACTTCAGATTTGGCTGCTCAATGACCAGGCCATTTTTTGCGATTCGGCACTGCTTTGATTTAACTGACAATTGTGCGGTCGTGCAACGCTGCACCCAAACAAAATTGACCTCCTTTTTTTCCCACAAATAGAGCTTTCTTTTGGTGGTATTTGATCGCCTCTGCGGTTTTTATTTTTTGCTATATAAACAAAAAAAGAGCAACAATTTCAAAAGAAAAACACAATATTTTGTCCTTTTTGCATAAATATCCCCATTTTTTTTTAAAAAAAAAGCAAATTTTTTCTCAATTTAGGCCGATATATATTCTTCTACATATTTTTTGTAAAAAAAAAAAAAAATCGCAATAAGCGTATATTGATTTTTTTGGGCAAAAGCGTTTACAAAATAAGGGATAGATTTATAGCATTTTTATTATTATTATTTTTACTAGTAATGGCAGTGATCTGCAATTTTTATCAGGACTCCAACATTGTGGCGGACACATCGGACACTTTTGACACATTTTTGGGACCAATGGCATTTATACAGCGATCAGTGCTATAAAAATGCACTGATTACTGTAAAAATGTCACTGGCAGGGAAGGGGTTAACACTGGGGCGCGATCAAGGGGTTAACTGTGTTACTGTTGTGGAAAATTTTATAAATGTATTTTGTCAAATGTTCCCCAGTGTCGGTTTTGCTGTAATACGCCCATGTGTGCGTATTCGCACATACAGACGTTGGTGGAAAACCATTGGCTGCGAAAACCTTCCTGTGGACATGGCAGATCTGTTGCTCTTTTAGGGATGTTAGTTTATGATTCATCAAGAGATTGGCCACCTCATGGTGACTGCATTAATGACTACGAGCATACATGTCTGTGTACATGGGAACTATAGCATAACTATATGAAATATGGCTCACTGAGCCATTATTTTGTATGGTTCGCATCACTGGTAACAGTGGGAGTGTGCACACGGTCGTGTTCAAAGCCATGTGCTTGCCACATGGTTTTGCACAGCACCGTCTGCACACGTCACTACTGTATTTCTATTTGAATGTATACATGTCTTTGATTGGTTCTGTATTTAACCCTGTTGGAAGGGCTTCTGTATTCTCACATCCCGTTACATCCTTATATGGTCATTTCCTCTGTATTGGTCATTTCCTGTGATGTCACTTGCCATGTAAGAAGTGATTGGCTGTTGGAACCATCACGTCCTGTTTGTGAAAGCTTTTGTGTTAATAAAAGCAGTCTCAGGGCCGGAGGAAGGCCGTCATGCTGAGCTGAGAATGTAAGAAGGTGCTGATGTCTGTTTACTGGGGAACCAGAGGGGAGACATACGATCAAAAGGTGCGTTATATCATTAAGACGGAGATGGGTGCTTATTAGCACAGGAGATATGGCTGTGTGCATAGCATACAGCCATCTTTCTATGTCATTCCCTGTGTGTGTCTCTAACTGTAGGGGGAGGGGACTGACCTAGAGTAAATGACGGATCGTGGTTCCTAGCTATTAGGAACTTACGATCTGTCACTCCCCACAGAACAGAACAGGGATTTGTGTGCTTACACACACATGTCCCTGTTCTGCCTTTTGTGCCAGCGATCGCTCGTGGCCGGCGGTCATCGCGACCGTTGGCCACGAGCATCGGCACCCCCGCCTGCTATCCCAATCCCTCGAGCTGATGTATAGCTACGACGGCTCGCAGGATCATGCTGACCTGCCGCGGTATAATGACGGCGGCTGGTCAGCAAGTGGTTGAACGTCTCTACAACTCTATCCCTGACCTGTCTGGTGTGTTCCTTGGCCTTCTTGATGCTGTTTGTTCACTAAGGTTCTCTAACAAAGCTCCAAGGGCTTCACAGAACAGCTGTATTTATCCTGAGAGTAAATTACATACAGGTGGACTCTAATTACTAGTTAGGTGAAGGAAATTGGTTCCACTAGATTTTAGTTAGGGGTATCAGAGTAAAGGGGGCTGAATACAAATGCACGCCACACTTTTCAGGTATTTATTTGTAAAAAAAATTGAAAACCATTTATCATTTTCCTTCCACTTCACAATTATGTGCCACTTTGTGTTGGTCTCTCACATAAAATCCCAATAAAGTAAGTTTTTGGTTGTAACATGACAAAATGTGAAATTTTCAAGGGGTATGAATATTTTTTCAAGGCGGTGTATATCAGAGAAGCATGCAATGTTAGGAAGATAGGAGCATTTAGCTCATAATGCCCAATGTACAGCCTCTGCATTACATGAATTTTTTTTTTTTTGACAGTGCAAAGTCACTTTAAATTTGTACAAGTTACAGAAAAATCCAGTGGGCGGATATAAATGACTGCTTTCAGTTTAAAACTTGTGGTATGTTTATAATAATTACAGGGTCTGCTTTGGAATCAACTTTAAACTTTTCCTAAGGGGCACTGTCCTTGCGTTGGAGGAACTGTTTTTTTTCTCTTCTTTCTGTGTTTAAGTGCAATAACTTGGCTGGCCAGCGCAGACATCTGCAGGGAAGCAGCCATTAGGAAAAATCACTCCCCAAGAGCAACAAATAAAAAATACCCTTTAGGCCAACTGATAACTTTTTATCTGATGGAGTAAACCCAATAACAAGCTTGTACATTCTCTGCTAATGACACACTGAGCATTCTTAAAGGGAATGAACACGTATTGTAATGTTTTTTTAGATAGGCACGTTAAATAGATCAGTATGACTTAAATATTGTTTGGCTGAGAATTTTCTGCTTGGCTCTTTAGACAAAAGTAGATTGAAAGGTGAACTTTTATTGAGCCAGGTAATGCTCACAGGGCAACCCATGGAAAGAATCTCGATCTGCGTATGGCATGCTTAAAGATGTACTAAAGACTAAAAATGTTTTACCTTAAAGCCCAACTCCGGGCAAAAAACAGTTGTGCCCGCACTGCTCGGGTCAACTGTTCATCTTTTCTAGATTAGAGAAAACTTATACTCACCTGATCCTCCCCCATGATCCAGCAGTGTACTGTTCATGATGTCCTCATGTCCAGAGCAGGTCTATGGGCGTGATGACGTCAAGAACAGTAAACCACACAAGACCGCTAGACTGCGGGGTGGGAGGAAGCCATAAGGATCTGCCTTGTGCTGGGGGGATTGGATGATTAGGCAAGTATATCTCCGTTCTCCAATCTCCTTGACCAGTGGTGGCGAACCTTGGCACCCCAAATGTTTTGGAACTACATTTCCCATGATGCTCAACTACACTGCAGAGTGCCAGAGCATCATGGGAAATGTAGTTCCAAAACATCTGGAGTGCCAAGGTTCGCCATCACTGGTCTAGACAAAACAAAGCAAAGTTGACATGTGTAGTGCGGGCACAGCCCCACTGCATGGGATTTTTTTTTTCAGTTTGGCTTTTATGCATTCTCTGCATTAAAATAGAAATATGGGTTCATTAAAAAAAAAAATTACAAAAAATGATACTCACCTAGGTGGATGCAGCATTGGTCCGATGCTGCATCTGTCCCGTGCTGCTTTTAAGACTGAGAACTGAGCAATGAAAGACCGCTGATCGCTCAGTTCTCCCCTCCGCTCTGAGCAGAGAGCTGTGACTGACAGATTTTGCCTAATTCCCAGAGTTCCGCTTTCAAAGACAAGTATGAGTTTCATTAAAACAAAAAAATGATACTCACCTAGTTGCTGCATCTGTTCCTAACTGGCTCTAAGGCAGAGAACTGAGCAATCAAACACTGCTGATTGCTCAGCTCTCAGTCTTCAAGCTGCAGATAGCTGGTGACTGTCAGTCAGCGACTCTCTGCTCTGCCCCTCCAGAGCTTACTGGGGCACCGGGCTGTGCAGGGGGCTGGATCGACTTCGGATAGAAGATATTTACCATATACGCTTGCGCCGACATCATCTGCACATGCGTAATAGAAATCGTGCCTTTTTTTGGAGCCTGTGCCGTGACTGTGGGCTCCCACGCACATGCGCAGGGGTGAAGATGGACGCGGCCACCAGCGGGGACCTCGGGGACATTGTGGGCTTCTTTTGCAGGTAAGTGCAACATAATGCAGTGCATACTAGCCCATTATGCCTTTACTTTGCAGGGGAATAAAGAGGAAGTAAAACCCTTTTTACCAGACAAGAAACAGGAAGTGGGCTGTATAAGGTATTTACTGGCAGAAAAAAAATGTTTTACTATCCAAAGATAAAACAACAAGGACAGAAGATTTAATAGATGGAAAGTTGAAAAAATTACTGAATGTCCACTTTAAAGTCAACACTGACAGGCATCGCTGATGGGCACTGACTGGCATCACTGCTGGGCACTATTGGGGCTGCACTGATGATCAGTGCCCTGATTATAAGTGCAGATCTCCCCTGTGAAGAAATGCCTCTGATCGGCTCTCCTCACTTGCTGTCAGTGTGAGGAGAGGAATGCCGGTAAACAAACATTTTTCAAATAAAACTGAGATAAGGAGAGGGGGAGGTATTGATAATTTAAATCAGAAGAACAGCCTAGGGTGACAATGCTGCTCCTCCATAGATACAGTGCAGAACATTGTAACCCTAGTACAGGAAGTGGGTTACTGGCAGGGTCACCAGGTGAAGGTAGGAAGTAATCCTAAAAAGAAAAAAAAAAGAAGCTGGACCAGTAAGCTGCAATATATTACATTTTTGAGTTTAGATTTGCTTTAGCTTGCTTTCTCCAAAATTGGCCCTAGATTGTGTGCCATTGTGGATAGCCAATAGATTGTAAGCTCCTTTGGTAAGTGCCGTGAAAGATTTCATTCCATTTACCAGGGCTCAAAATTTAAGTCCTGAGCTACTAGCCAGGCCTCAAGGGTTACTCGCCACCAGTTGCCCCGTCTAACCCCTACCTTGCTCAGCCCCTAATTCTACCCCTAATCACGCCCCTAATCACGCCTTCATTAATTATCTCATGAAATGACACGTTTTATGCAGAATTAAGTTACAAAAATAAATATTAACAACAACTTTATTGCCCCGTACACAAGGTCGGATTTTCTGCCGAAAAATGTTCGATAGGAGCTTGTTGTCGGAAATTCCGACCGTGTGTAGGCTCCATCGGACATTTTCCATCGGAATTTCCGCCACACAAAATTTGAGATCACACAGTGTGTATGTAAGACAAGTCTGAGCCAACATCCGTCAGAAAAAATCCATGGATTTTGTTGTCGGAATGTTCGATCGTGTGTACGCGGCATATCAGTTCCCCTCAGCACAACCTCACCAGTGCCCATCAATGCAGGCTCACCTGTGCCCATCATTGGAGCCTCACTGTGCCCATCATTGCAGCCTCAATGTGCCCCATTGCAGCCTCACCGTGCCCCCAATTCAGCCTCACCATGACCAACATTGCAGCCTCACCGTGCCCAACATTGCAGCCTCACTGTGCCCCCATTGCAGCCTCACTGTGCCCCCATTGCAGCCTCACCGTGCCCCCATTGCAGCCTCACCGTGCCCCCATTGCAGACTCACCGTGCCCCCATTGCAGCCTCACCGTGCCCCCATTGCAGCCTCACCGTGCCCCCATTGCAGCCTCACTGTGCCCCCATTGCAGACTCACTGTGCCCCCATTGCAGCCTCACCGTGCCCCCATTGCAGCCTCACTGTGCCCCCATTGCAGACTCACTGTGCCCCCATTGCAGACTCACTGTGCCCAACATTGCCAGGGCGGAGGAAGAGAGAGGGTGATTGAAACAGAGGAAGAGGAGAGCCACTTGGTCACATAGTGCGAATAGTAGGCTGTTACAGCTTACATGAACTTGCCTCCGCTCTGCTCGCCATCATACACAGCCCGCCTCCTCCTAACCCAGCATCTGTGATAGACAGAACATATCCCAGCATTGGACCCGCATTCTGTCTATCACAGGTGCGGGGTTAGGAGGAGGCGGGGCTGTGTATGATGGCGAGCAGAGCGGAGGCAAGTTCATGTAAGCTGTAACAGCATGCTATACCACTTGGAGACCCCGTGGCTCTCCTCTTCCTCCATGCTCTCTTCCACTGGGGTGATCACTGGGAGAACGGCTCCCGATCAACCCCACCTGCCGGTGGTGCTTGCCCCCCCACTCCCAGGCAGTCCAGCTCGCAAGCCCTCATTTTCCACTCGCAAAATGCGAGCAGGCGAGTGGAAAATTTGGGGGCTGCCTTTACAGTTGCGCCACAAAGTGCTGTTTAGTGCAACACCATATAAATATGTGTGGAATTCAGATTAATTTCAAAATATTTTTGATTTTGACAACTGATCTCACAAATTTGGAGAACTAACAGATTGGACGGAGACTGCACTGTCCACTGTTAACTCGTTCCCAAAGACTGGAAGTTTAGGAAGCAGCACTGAGAGTGCAGGAGCCAACAGCATTGAAAGACGATAACTGCAAGTGCTGGGGTGGGAATTTTAACAAATAGTTTTCTGGGGCGAGTTTATTTTGTTGTGCTCAATGTGTAAGGCATCGTTCCCACGAGGCGGATCCGCTGCCTCGGAGTCCGCCTCTGTCCGCCAGCTCAGCGGGAGATCTCTCTGTTGATCTTCACTAAGCCGGCGGATGACAGGTCCCTCTCTGCTCACTGAGTGGGAAGGGGCCTGGCCAGCACCGCTGCTTCCTATGGAGAGATCGGACGAAAATGGACAGCATGTCCGTTTTCATCAGATCTCACCCGATCCACCAGGGCTGGATGCAAACGTAGGGCCATCCGTCTGATTTTAGCGGATCGGACCGGTTTGGATGTCAGCGGACATGTCACCACTGACATCCATCGTTCCATAGACTAGCATGGAGCGCCCGTTTAGGTCCGCCATCAAAACTGACAGGTGGACCTGAACGGTCCGACAGTGTGAAAGGGGCCTAAAGCTAAAAAATGCTGAAGGTTTAATACTACTTTAAGTGTCCTTGGTCCTCAGGCCAGCCTGAAAGGCCAGGAGCCCAAGCTTGCCCAGTCTTATGGTCAGGCTGTGTGCTCACGATACACACATATGGTTCTTATTAGCAGCCTTTAAACCACACAAGATTCTTTATCTCCAAAACCTCACATCACAATTTAGGCTCTAAAATCCCAAACTTAGGAAAAGTAAATAATATTATTATATTAAGGGAGCCATTCATCAAAGCCGGCCTTTTATATGTTACTGGAGAGCAGTAGGAAGTCATGCTAGGTTGTTCTATCCCGCTAATTCATCAAACAGCAAGATGTTCGCAGCTCTTTGATGAAGACAACCCACAGAATAACATAGCAGGAAGTAATATCATCTTTAGAAGTTCTAGAAGAAGCTTGCATGAGTACATACGTAAATGTAGCACTCTCATTCGGTTAAGGGTCCTTCAGACTTTATAAAGATAGACATCAAAATGTCAGATGTTGGGCTATTTCCATGAATGTTTATATATGACCATCTAGGGTAAAGACAAAGTTTGGGGTCATTTATAGTATATGAGTGGTGAGGTGAACTGTCAATACTCCTCAGCACCTGGTGTACGAGAAATATATTGGGCTGTATGTCTCATCAGATGTATTTTTCATGTTAGATTCATGCCTACTAAGCAATGTGTAACACTTATAGATATTTATTACCTCTCAGATATCACAGCAGTCTCCCTGCCAATGTCTTTATCTGCTTTTCTCTCCAGATGTATGACACAGATCAGCCCCCTGCTGCAGCTTCTCATCTTGTTACTAACTACAGAGTTACAATGTACAGTCTGAACACTGCCTGCAGTAGACTTAAAGCGGAGTTCCACCCAAAAGTGGAACTTCCGCTCATTTGTCTCCTCATCCCCTCCGGTGCCACAATTGGCACCTTTCGGGGGGGGGGGGAGGGACAGGATATATGTCTTTGACGGGTATCCTGATCCCACTTCTGGGAGTCCGCGCCGTGGCTCATGACGTCACCGCGGGGCTCCCTCCTTCTCCCCTTGTCCTGGGCCAGTAGGAGAGAGGAGCGGGGCCTTGCGCATGGGCAGTAGTGTTCCCAGTGTGAAGAAATAAGGCTACACTGCTGGGTTCCCTTACCCGCAATGGTGGCGGCAGCACCCGACAGCTGATGGAAACATCAGCTGCGGTGCCGACATCGCTGGACTCCAGGACAGGTAAGTGTCCATTTATTAAAAGTCAACAGCTACAGTATGTGTAACTGCTGGCTTTTAATTTTTTTTTTTTTTTTGAGTGGACCTCCGCTTTAAAGTGCTTGTAAAGCCTAAACATTTTTTACCTTAATGCATTCCTTGCATTAGGATAAAACATGTTTAGGTGTCAACATCCCCCCTCAACCCCCCCTTTACTTACTTGAGCCCTCATTCGATCCAGCGCGGTGCACATCTACAGCTCTTCTCTTCCCTCGCTTCTGGGTCTCACTGACTTTGCGGCACCAGGAGCCATTGGCACCCAGTGCTGTCAATCAAGCCAGTGACGAGGGAGCGGGGTAAGGCTCTGGTCCTTTTCTTCTTACAACACTACACAGGTACCGACAAAGATGTCAGATCCTCCCAAATCCCCAATCAGTTTCTGAAAGAACATGGCAAGACCACCATCAGTTTCATCAGAACAGGGAAAGAATGACACTACAGAAATTAATAAAAATCCCATGAATTTACAAAATTTGCCAGAGTGGGTCAATTTTTTCCAAAGAAAAGGTGGAACTATAAAGTGGAACTAAAGGCACGAATACTAACCTATGCAACGATCTGATGCCCCTGACGTCCCTCTCCGGCGCCAGCATCTTCTCCCTAGCTTCTTCCAGGTTCCAGTCTGTGGCCATTTTGATTGCCTGGTGGGGGATGATGTCACTCCAGCACACATGCAGAAGTGCAGTTACAGTGGGGACGGAAAGTATTCAGACCCCCTTAAATTTTTCACTCTTTGTTATATTGCAGCCATTTGCTAAAATCATTTAAGTTCATTTTTTTTCCTCATTAATGTACACACAGCACCCCATATTGACAGCAAAACACAGAATTGTTGACATTTTTGCAGATTTATTAAAAAAGAAAAAACTGAAATATCACATGGTCCTAAGTATTCAGACCCTTTTCTCAGTATTTAGTAGAAGCACCCTTTTGATCTAATACAGCCATGAGTCTTTTTGGGAAAGATGCAACAAGTTTTTCACACCTGGATTTGGGGATCCTCTGTCATTCCTCCTTGCAAATTCTCTCCAGTTCTGTCAGGTTGGATGGTAAACGTTGGTGGACAGCCATTTTTAGGTCTCTCCAGAGATGCTCAATCGGGTTTAAGTCAGGGCTCTGGCTGGGCTATTCAAGAACAGTCACAGAGTTGTTGTGAAGCCACTCCTTCGTTATTTTAGCTGTGTGCTTAGGGTCATTGTTTTGTTGGAAGGTAAACCTTCGGCCCAGTCTGAGGTCCTGAGCACTCTGGAGAAGGTTTTCGTCCAGGATATCCCTGTACTTGGCCGCATTCATCTTTCCCTCAATTACAACCAGTCGTCCTGTCCCTGCAGCTGAAAAACACCCCCACAGCATGATGTTACCACCACCATGCTTTACTGTTGGGACTGTATTGGACAGGTGATGAGCAGTTCCTGGTTTTCTCCACACATACTATTTACAATTAAGGCTAAAAAAGTTCTATCTTGGTCATCAGACCAAATAATCTTATTTCTCGCTATCTTGGAGTCCTTCAGGTGTTTTTTTTAGCAAACTCCATGCGGGTTTTCATGTGTCTTGCACTGAGGAGAGGCTTCCGTCGGGCCACTCTGCCATAAAGCTCTGACTGGTGGAGGGCTGCAGTGATGGTTGACTTTCTACAACTTTCTCCCATCTCCCGACTGCATCTCTGGAGCTCAGCCACAGTGATCTTTGGGTTCTTCTTTACCTCTCTCACCAAGGCTCTTCTCCTCCGATAGCTCAGTTTGGCCGGACGGACAGCTCTAGGAAGGGTTCTGGTCGTCCCAAATGTCTTCCATTTAAGGATTATGGAGGCCACTGTGCTTTTAGGAACCTTAAGTGCAGCAGAAATTTTTTTGTAACCTTGGCCAGATCTGTGCCTTGCCACAATTCTGTCTCTGAGCTCTTCAGGCAGTTCCTTTGACCTCATGATTCTCATTTGCTCTGACATGCACTGTGAGCTGTAAGGTCTTATATAGACAGGTGTGTGGCTTTCCTAATAAAGTTCAATCAGTATAATCAAACACAGCTGGACTCAAATGAAGGTGTAGAACCATCTCAAGGATGATCAGAAGAAATGGACAGCACCTGAGTTAAATATATGAGTGTCACAGCAAAGGGTCTGAATACTTAGGACCATGTGATATTTCAGATTTTCTTTTTTAATAAATCTGCAAAAATGTCAACAATTCTGTGTTTTTCTGTCAATATGCGGTGCTGCATGTACATTAATGAGGAAAAAAATTAACCTAAATGATTTTAGCAAATGGCTGCAATATAACAAAGAGTGAAAAATTTAAGGGGGTCTGAATACTTTCCATCCCCACTGTATGTGCGGCTCAATGTATATCCTACAGAAGGCAGCAAACAGGCACATAAATGTATATTATTGCAGAAGAGATATTGAGGTTTATAAACTAAAACTGTGGAGTGCAAAATCTGGTGCAGCCGTGCATGGTAGTCAATCGCCTTCTAACTTCAGCTTGTTCAGTTAAGCTTTGACAAAAAAAAAAACCTGGAAGCCGATTGGTTTTTATGCAGAACTGCACCAGAATTTGCACTCTCCAGTTTTAGTAAATCAACCCCATTGCCTCTTCTGCAATAAAGAGCCTGCTTGTTCACAATTTTTTAACATTTTTAGCCTCTAGTTTAAGTCTCAGCACATTCAAACAGCCAGCAGAAAATTCAAATGTCAAAGCAGCACTTCTGTGTATAAAATAAAAATTGCGCTGTCATCGCTGAGTCCCTCTGTGTGCAGGTGGAACGTGTATTTACACTTCTCAGCTACTTGAGCCTAAGCAGAAAACACATTGTACGCTTGTCATCCATCACCTTTATTGTCAGCAGAGGTCACATAATCCTCACCTCCACTGACCTCCAATTGTACCAGCCTGAGAGGGGCCAGCAGAAATATTCTAAGAGGAGGTTAGGCTTTTACAAATTTTCTTTTTTTTTTCTTCTCTAAAAACAAAGAAAGACAAATGCAAACAGCTTGCAGAATTTAACAACTGTTTGGGCACTAAAGCAGGAATTTTAGAGATGTCTGTTAGCTGAGTAAAGGCTTCTTACTTGACCTTGCCTTGTAAAACAACAGATATTTTCCCCCTAAGGTGAGACAGCACATCATCGCCAAGATCAGATGGGGCTTCGCTTATACTCTTAAAGCCCATCTAAAGTCTTACTAGTTTACCTTTGTAGTCAGGCTGCATAACCAGTAAAATAATGGCATTTTTTTTTATTATTACTTGCTCGCGCTTAGCACTAGGGTTGATTTACTAAAACTGGAGAGCGCAAAATCTGGTGCAGCTCTGCATAGAAACCAATCAGCTTCTTGATTTTTTCTTGTCAAATTGAATTGAACAAGATGAAGTTAGAAGCTGATTGGCTGCCATACAGAGCTGCACCAGATTTTGCACTCTCCAGTTTTAGTAAATCAACTGCACTGTACGAAGCTGCATGCTAGAGAGCCAGACCACTGCTCTCACACAGAGCACAGTGGTTCGGATTTGTAGCAGTCCAACATGTCCCCTGCTTTATACTCTAATCAACAACACTCAAATTCCCTGAGCAGTGTTGTTAAAGCAGATCTTCACTGCATCTGTGTACCACAAACCAAAAACACTATTTACTTCATTTTGTAATATTCAAAGCAAACTCACCCATCCATCCATGTCTCCATGCTTTATTTTGTTGAGAAATCACATTAAATAACAACCTCCTAGCATTTCTGGCTGTGGCCATCTTGAGTAAGGGCAAATGATTCATGTAGCATTTACTTCCTAGAATCCCTCTGCCCTTAGCTCACACATACATGCAATAGAGTATGCTTAGCTGTGAAACCCCTCCTCCTCTCCTCCCCTCCTGAAGACTCCTGGGATGTATGACATCATTTATTTGGAGAGAGAGGGGAGAGAAGCGCCAAGCACACCCTTGGTGTAATACAGTTTTAATAATCAAAGAATAAAATACATAAAATGTTCCACTCACGAAGGTAAAAATAGAACAAGCGTGAGACCGGTAAAGGCTCTGTGCAGTGATGTCCTGCCTCCGGTGGAGCTGTCAGTCCATGCCTCTATGCCTTTGTGCTGTGGCTCCAGTGTCAGAAGGATGTCGGAGGACGATGGGGGAATGAGCTGTGAAAAGCTGAGTGGAACATTTTGGACTGGTTTATATGCAAAACTGCACCAGATTTTTCACTCTCCAGTTTTAGAAAATCAACCCAAGGAGTGCATGCAGCATTTAGAACTGCCAGCAAGAATCTATTGATCCTTACTGGTGGCTTTCTCTGGCCCGTACTATACTCTTACAGTAAACCGAGAATGGAATGTCGTATACATTAATTGTTATGCATCCTCACTGCAGAATGTTAAAAAAAAAAAAAAAGCAAGACTTCAAATTGTCTTTAAACTGGCTATACACACATGGCAAATTCCAATCAATTTCAACCAGATTTGGGCAGCAAAAATGGCCATTTAAGTAAGGGTTATATGACCCACATATCCTATTAAAATTGTTAAACAATTGAAACTATTGAACTATAAGCTGGGCAACATTACATTAAAAAAACAATTTCCAGCTTTTGCTGTGATATTTTTACACAATTCATTAAAGGCAAAAATGACTTAGTTTCCCATTTCCTCCAGCAGCATATAACTCACCTTTGCTCACTCAAATTCCTCATTGTTTGGCTCCTAGGACCATGGAAAGATATCTCCAAATCAGCTTGTTGTTTGGACTTTCCCAGCAGTGGGCCAATCACAAGGCAGTTAGAACCATCACATGGTTGAAGGGGAGTAAGCCACGTGAGGACCCATACCCGGGAGTACAGAAGTATTTTATTTCACTGCAGGCACTTTCACAGGAGTGAAAAAAGGGGAGTCCACACTGCTGAGAAGGGGGGGTAGTTATGTGACCCTCTTACTTTTCCCTTAAATTCCTCACTGTTTGGCTCCTGGGACCATGGAAAGTTAGCCCCATATTAGCTCCAAATAAGTTTTCTTGGTTGGAATTTCCCAGCAGTGGGTCATTCACAGAGCAGTTAGCACTGCCACATGGTTGCAGGGGAGTAAACCACATGAGCACCCATACCCGGGAGTTCAGAAGTATTTAATTTCTCTGCATCCACTTTTACAGGAGTGAAATTATGTGACCCTCTTACTTTGCCCTGCACTGGCACTGGCACAGGAAAGGGTCCCTTTAATTGTATTAAACAACGCATCTGTTATACTATTCTTGAGCCTCCGCAGAGCACCAGGCAAGCATTGTCCACCTAGCTAGTTTTGCCTACCTACAGAGTTCATCAATCTGTCCACTGTCTAGCTGAATTCCTCGAGTGTCAGCAAAGGCGCCATCTTCACATGCATAGATGCCATCTGTTTGCACACATGTCACAAATGTATAGCACCATATGCAAACCCTGCAACACGCTATGCTCAGCCATTGTAACCGATTCCCAATATAACAAATGCCATGTCAACAACACAAAGAACTTCTAATGTCCTTTTACATGGCCAGCCTCAGCAATTATTAGCACCTGGTGACAACGTCGGAACACAATAACAAGTCAAAGCTAATTAATACACAATGGTATTTGTTATAAACAAAAACACTGAATTTTCTCCAGTTCTTCTCCTATCAGCCCTAAAATCTTTTTATTGTAAGAATTTGAAAGCTTGTACTATACTTTTACTCATAATACATAATTTGTCTTTGCTTCATTATCTAGCACTCAGTGAGTAGGCTTCAACATGACGTTCCACTGGGTATTTGACTGAAAGTGTCAGGTATGTGCATAGGACTCCCGACTCCCTATATCAAAGGGTTAAAGTGGATGTAAACCCACTCTTATCATGTCTAAATTACTTCCTTAGTGCTGATCTATAAGGATATACATGCCTCCTGCATATATCCTTACCTGTCAAATATCTCCCCTTTAGCTGCTACTAAATACTCCAGATTCTGTGGGCAGGTCTGTTGTCCAGGGCTTGTGGGTGGAGTCGTGATGTCAGTAGACTCCCCATCCACCTCTACACTACCCTTCGCCAGGCACCGATATTTCTTACACTGAACTTCTGCCTGTCTCGTGGATTATGCCCCATGATCACTAACATCCAGTCAAAACCCAGGAAAGTCACCACATGACTTCAGCATGCCCAATCATGCTGAGGTGTGGAGCAGCCAATCCTGGGAGAGCTGGAGAAGAAAGGAGGGGGATGTGAAGTACACAGAATGTCTCTCTCACACTCCTGCATTAGATAAGGAAATCAGTTGTCACTCTCAGTAAGGGGGAAGAAAGGACACCTATTTCTCTGTGTGCCCGTTTTTAACCTATTGAAGAAAGATAAGAGGATTGCTCAGAGCTGGATTACCTCTTTATTGTGGCTGCCCAGCTGGGCTGTTCCTGGAGTTTGCGGCCGCCCACTCAGCCTCTTTGCAGCTGCCCATTCAGTTCACGGCATGGCTGGGGGGCAGAGACTAGAGGTCAGCTGACTGGTGAGGAATATGAAGTGGGAGAGGCTGGAGGAGACCCTATCTCCTGATTTCGGCATAGGCGTCACTGCTGCAAGACACCACAGAGCTGGAGACACAGTGAAGCCGGAGACACATTGAGTAACATTAACTGTGATTAGAGTTGCCATTAAAAGTCCCCCACTACAGTTTTCAGATCAGCAGATGACCTTGATCAAGAGCACCTAAGTTGGTTGATCCGAACTCCCCCCAGCACTGTCACTCATCCCACCCCCCACCAACACTGCCACTTATCCCAACTCCCCGCCAGCACTACCACTCATCCCATTCCCTCACCCCCCACCAAGGAATAAGAGAAGGAATAAAAATAGAGAATACATGGAAGGGAGAGGGGGAGGAACAAAGAAAAAGGGAGAGAAAGAATAAGAGAAAGAATAAGAAAGACAACTAGAGAGAGGGATGGGGAAAAAAAAAAAAAAAAGAAATTAGGATAGAGAGATAGAAGGGAAATAAAGGAGAACAAAGAAAAAGTGTGGTACATCCTAAAATGTACCATAAGGGGTTTTACTGTACGAGTAGAAGGGACTCGGGGAGCGCTAAATGTCCGTGGGTTAGGGGCGCAAATTACTTGTCTTTACTTGGGTGCTGACAACCCATGCTACGAAAATATTTTTACTGTTAGGGGTCCCCACAACTTGGGAAATTTTATAAAGGGGTCACGGCACTAGAAAGGTTGAGAACCACTGACCTAGACTATGGTTCTGCCTGCTCCTTCTGTTTCAGACCTACGTGTCCGTTACTGACTCCGGCCTGCACCCCAACATTGCTTCTGCTAACGCTATTGTCCCTGGTCTGATCGCCAGTTGCTGACCAGGCTGGCCTTACTTCGTACCAGTCCTGAGTTTCTATGCAACAGTTACCACCAGCCTTCAGTCCATCAGATGATGCTCCTTCCTAAACAGCTGCCCAAATGCCCAGCTGCTGCATTGGTCTATGCTGATTCTGTTGTTGTCACTCGCTGATGCAGCGTTCCTGTTTGATATTTCTGTGTCCAGTCTCCTGTACTGTCCTGGGTCATCTCCTGGGGGGAAGCAAAACAGAGCTAACCGGTCCAGATACACTATTCTTTCTGTACCAGCATCAAGTAAAAACTAAAAGGCACTTATGCCACTTGGTGCCTTTGCACCATTTATTAGCTTTACCAAGGTCCATGAGTTAGAGGTGTAACAGAAGCTGTCCTTATCTGTTCAGGCTCCTCCACCAGGTACATGACGGGGCCATAGCTGTCATTGGTTTATACTGAACTTCAGGCAAACACCTTTCTATTCTCATAGAACTGTTTTGCCACTCAGAATATTGTAATTCTATTCAGCCACCCCTGTCATACTGCCTAGCTAGAAGGCAGGGTGACGTGATGTTTTCAGGAAGCTATACACAACACGCTGCTGGCCCCTCTCATCTGCCAAGATTTACCTGCATTGCATTGAGAAGCACAGAGAGTAAAGTTGGCAATAGATGAGTCTTTCCATCTATGGACAGGCTGGTTGTACTAAATGTTGATCCATCAATCTACTTTACAACCAGCCTGTTGGATTTTTTTAATGCAGTCATTGCCGGTGGCTATAGTAGCCAACAGTGATCATTGTATTCTGCCAACAGAGAAGGATCTCTGCAAGCAGAACACAATAGCCCTATGGGAGTGATTGCCCCATGAACACGAACTGTGTTGATGGGGAAATCGCGCAATTTTCTTTCCTTTCACCCATGGTCTGCTTTAGTGAGGACATCACTGGGTCTAAAATATGATATACAATGAAAACAGAAAGGTTTTAATTAAAAACTGTATTAGCATATTGATGAGGGGTAGAAAATGCAAGCAGGTTAAACTTCTGCTTTAACAAAAATGTACTTCACTCATTTTTTAAAGCTGAAGTTTGCGTATGACAGTTTTTTCAAAAATATTATTGTGCAGCCTAGACCAATATAAGTATGTATGTGCCATACCCGTAGCATCCCTGTGGAAGCTTGAAATTGCTGTAGTAGCCACAACTACTACAGTGATTGCCACTAACTTCCAATTCCCTTGCCAAAGGGCTGCCTTGCTGCATTATGAATACAGGACATCACTCGCTCTGCAGGAGCAACTGACCAAAACTTGCATGAAAAGAACATATTCAAGTAAAACCATTTCAAGGTGTTTTTGGGTACATCTAGCTTTAAAGGCATAAGGATGCAGATATCAACAGAAGCCCCCCTCCCCACTTTTGCATTAGACTTTAAAAGTTTCTAAGAATTACTGCTTTTTTCCAATATTAATATGCAGTGCTGAAAATCGGTGCTCTTTAAGTATACCGAGCTCTCAGCTTGCGGGAGAGAAGGGTCCTTCTTCCAGCTTTCTTCTTTGCCAATGGAATCGCAATAACTTCAAAGTTCGCCCAATGTTTTTCAAGGCACCCACCCAGAATGTTCAGAAACTCAGCCAAATCTGCGATGCACCTGGAAGTCATTAAGGACTGAATTTGGATGGCTCGGAGTAAAAGGAATAGCTGTTCACCCTTGAACATTGACACCCTACTACTATAAGGACAACCTTGAGCCAAATGTGTTCAAAATGAAGACTGCCGAGCAAACAAACACTCGACGGATGCTTTGTACTACTGCCCTAGGCAGCGCTGTCACTTTGAAATGGTAAATACAAGTGCTAGGTCACTGGGAGTGTAGCCGGAGAGCCTTCAATGTTAAAAACACAGAGCTGATGGAGGAATTTTACCAGGCTTTAAAGAGATGTTTAATAAAACAAGATTTATTTTTGTAATTGCTTTACACGAAGTTCAGGACGGAAAGTTCTGCACTTGTCAATCACTGTACTCCTTTTTCTTGTGATCTTCTTCCTGTAAATGTCTTATGGAGTTCATAAAATTTAAAGTAAAGCTGTGCTTTGCCTATAAAGGATAAAGTGAGAGGTTTACTTTAAAATCTAATTGTTTTTAGTTTTGGCTAGAGTGTAAAGCAGGGGAGCATAAACTTTTGAAGAGCAAGGGCCACTTAAGTGATTTGTTAATCAGTTGCGGGCCACAATGGACCGTGGAGTTTTACCGTCCCCTCAAGCTGCAAGTGTAAATGAGCCAAGTAGAGGGGTGTGGGCTGAGGATGGATCCACTGGTGCACAAAATGTTCTCATTGGCATCATCCCATAAACATATTTTGGAGAAAGAAGGGATTCTACATAGTAGTGCAGGACTTTACATATGCTTCAAAGAAGACCCTTGGAGGGTATACCGGACCTATTATCAACCATGGCTGCTTTGAGGGGCTAATGGACCTTTTGCAGTCTTACTGATATCTGCCAATTGCAGGGTGGGTTATTTTACTGCTTATAAGGATGTGGTTATGCTTGGACAATACCACTGGCACTATGAATTGAATGCAGTCCTACATGGTTGTATCCATACCACTCCTCTCCCCTCTTCTTTTTTCACCCATTACTTTGAATAATATTACTGCAACATATTTGTCTGGATGGTGATGTTTGATGCTCAGCAGGGAGATTTTCATCTATGGATATTTTTATGCTGACAAGATAGTGAGACCTGTTTCTTCCAGCAACCCCTGAATGCGTCCTGGCAAAGCAAAACAGAGAAACGCGTTGACATATAGGGGCTCACTGTTGTTTATATGGTACAGATACTCTTTCTGCGCCATGCATTTATGTTTATTGGGTGTTACATGTTTTTGCTCTTTACTCCTTTGCTCTGTTTGCACAAATGAATATACATATACATTTTACTTAAATATTGCCCAATGTGCCTCTAAAGTCCGACCCAGGGCTGTCCTTTGCCCTTTTTCTTATCAGTATATACCCCATGAAATGCCAAAGATATACTAAAAGGGTAAATTTTATTTAATACATAGATAAAAATAAATCAAGTAAAAAACACCCTGGAAGGGTGTATAATATCATACAAACTTTGCAGTCACATGTTTACACCAAAGGAGTATAACCGTTAAAAAGGTGTATATCCCAGTGGTCTTATTAGATGTTTTTCAGAGGTATTTCAAAGGTATTAGTACCGTCTCATTTGTTCATTGTGACCTCACGACAGCCATCTACATCATGCCCGGGATAGCCAAATTGTTTGTTGTCGTGAGGTCACAATGAACAAATGAGATGGTACTAATACCTTTGAAACACCTCTGAAAAACATCTAATAAGACCGTTGGGATATACACCTTTTCAACAGCTATACTCCTCTGGTGTTATCTCCCATGGGACGGTAGGCACATAGCACATATCTATATCCGGAGATCGACAGCATATGTACATACTATCTACATCACTTCTTGTTTTTATTACAATTTTGCAAGTGTGAGCAACACAGATACATTGAAGTCACATGTAATACTTGCTTGCTTATATTGTTTTTGAAGAAGCGGAAGCCCGCAACGACCAAAAGCAAACTGCATAGGTGTGAACCGAGCCTAATAACCTTTTTTTATAAGTGCTAATATGCTAATTACAAAAGTGAAGAGTAAGTGATGTTTAATACACTGACCTGTTCCTCTTTCAGTTTCTGCTAGCATCGCTCTCCTGGCTGCTAGAAAGATCCCAGATGAAGTGCACTTGGTATCACTTCACCTGGGACAGAAGCCGGCGCTACAGAAGAAGCATCGGCTTATGCAGCTTATGCTCCCTCCGAGGCCACCTGCTTCCTCTGCTGCTGGCACTGGCTCCATGTACTCTGATGCTTTGGGATGGTGGGTCGGCAACCCATTGATCGTGATCTAGGCATGCCAACCTACCATCCCAGAGCAGCATGCGCCTCCCGGGTTTGGGGTCACAGGCCACATCAGAGGGCTCCGCGGGCCATGGGTTAAGCACCCCTGGGTGTATAGGGATTAGAACTCCTGTCAGTGTTTTATTGCTGTCTATGCCCCCTTAGTGAGTGCCACTCTCTCTATTTGTTGTGGTGATCATTATCATTGAGAGTGAAAGAAAATCTCAAATTTTGGGTTGCCGCCAGAATGGAAATGGAGTGGGCACTAGTTTTGTCTGGTGACCCTGGTGACATCCAGGAATTCCCTCACTTTGGAGGGATTTCTCCTCCTCTTCTTATTTTGGCTATGGGACAGGAAGTGAAGGGAAAGCTTCCCAATGGGACACAGATGGCAACAAATAAACTTAAGGATTTATAACTTTCCCGTACTCTATCCAAAATGAAATAAAATAGTTTTGCCTTCAGTTCTACTTTATTACTGGCCCCTGCAATAACTAGGATCAATTTGAAGCTTACACATGACTTCTTCTCTTTTTCTCCTGATGGCAAATGGAGTGGTGGGGAGCAAAGCGAAGGCAAAGTATATGCCACTGCAGATCAAGACCAAGATTAGCAGCGTTAGTATGGCTTGGTTAACTTGACAATTACTCTATGACTAATTTTTCTGATTGACAGGGGGTCTAAGAACTGGGAACACATACAGTTGCACATTCCTTGTTCTCAGCTACAAAGCTAATTAACATTTCCAGCACAAGGGGCGTTTTACATTTTGACTTATAAAGTAGTATTGGGGTCACAAAGAGGTTTAAAGTAAACCTGTTGTTTTTTCTTCCATAGGCAAAGCACAGGCTCACATAAATGAGATAATATGTCCATTCCAAAAATAAAGCAGAGAGAATTTTGTCCCATGTTTGATTGATTTGATAAATGGCCATGCCCGAAACGCATTAACATGACTACAGCCTGCTGACAGCTTTTAATCTGCTCCACCACAGCATCTGCATTCCATCCCAAGCCTCTCTGTGGTCAGTCGGTTCGACATTGCTTTGTTTTGGGGACGTGACATCCAGCGCACCACCTGACTACACCATCTGCACCTTTTGGCGGTTTGGAGCCTTATGTCCGGTCCATTGGGGGTCTCTCCAAATCACTGACCCTTACGGGTTCAACCAGTGGCCTGTCATCCCTTCCATTGGGTGGATGCCCATGCAACATCTGGCGCCTACACACCTTTTGGTCGCCCCCAGCACTGGCCCTGATATGCCTGAATCAGCCTTCCAAGGTTTAGGGGAGATCGAGGTTTATAATCATGATATTTAACATTGATTGTCTGTCAGCCATATTTTAACCCTTTCCATTCTTGGAATCCTTTGACTTTGATTTTACAATAAATCTTTTTATCACAAACCGTGGCATAGACATTTTTATGACTTTTCTAAGTAATGCCTCAAGTGGTTTGTAGCCGTCACCCCCAGCGCTGGATTAAAAGGAATCGTTTAATTGTTCCTTTGCACAACACCATTCCTGCTGTTGTGCAATTCATTACACAGACTGCCATATGTTGGTTCTCTGAACTTTTTTAGAAGTACATTTGTGACTTATTGACTTAAAGTCAAATTGTCTCTGGGGTGTATGTGGCTGGTAGATCATTAGAATGCAAGCTTGTTGGTGGCAGGGACATTTGTGAATACATCTATATAGCCTGCAGAGTGCTACAGAATTTACTAGAGGTATATAAATAAATAACACCACTTTATTTGTATTTGGAATATAGATTTTTTTATTTTTTTATTGGAAGCTAAAGATTAGCATGCATTAAAGGATACAAATTGAGGTCAATATGCATGTGTTCAATAAGAGACTCGCGTGTATAGGGGCTATGGCTTATCTCACTGGAATTTATGATGGCTATTTGTGCCCAAAATACATAAAAGTAGGAAAATGCCTCCTGTTTGTAGAATAGTATCAATAAGAGTTTAAAAAATAACATTGATTATCTTATTGTAATGGCATTGGAAATCCATCCATGAAGTTAATGTGTTAAAAGCAGAAAAAATGGGCATTGCAGTTTGTTGTGTATGGGGCTGCGTAGCCACAGACTGGTCAGGGTGCCCACTGTAAGGGCTTGGTTGCTACAGAATACCTTCTGAGGTCTAGTGGCATCCAAGTGGCAACGGGCCAGGGCTGTTTTGGCGGCAAAAGGGGGACCTACTCAATATTAGATGGGTCATCATAATGTTGTGGCTGATCTGTGTAGTTATCCATTATAGAGCAGTAAAACAGCCAACCAGTAAGAAAAGTAGACAACTGAAAGAGTTTTACACTTTTTCTTCATGAAAGAGAAACATCCCATTAAGGAAAATAGGATAACTGGCCAGAGTTTTCTTCATTAACCACAAAAGCAAAGATTCCAAAGCATTCTGGCCAGCAGCTTGATTTTGATTCTTTCTCACTTAAGATGGGATTAGGGTATTTAGAATAAAGATAATACGATTGTGGTCAGTTTGGCTCATTAGACAATAAACTGATGTATGTAACATACTCAGTTTTGTGTATAATCTACTGAGCTCAGCCTTATCCACTGGTCTACTTGTGACGGCCATACGCAGAAAGACTTAAAAGTCTGCCATGTTATGGTTTTAAAATATTTTACTATTTTAACGTATTGTAATAAAAAGACAGTTTTTACACAAATTGTTTAGCTTGATATATTTATAGGTTCCTGGTGGTTATAAGTAAAGCCCCCTATATAAAAAAAAAATCTTAATTTTTGTTTATACATATGGGATGTTACCTGGATTACCATTATAGTATATGTTTTACTGTGTTAGTTCTCCACTTTTTATTAATTGTATAAGATGCACAGAAATACAAATCCTTTGGTAGGTAAAACAGTCCTCATATATGTATACCATTTGAGTATCGGCATGTTTTCCTGGAGTTCGGCTTTAATCTAGATAAGGATGGACTGGTGAATCGGTCCACTTGGTATGAATACTGGATTACTGAACTAACATTGTGGTCCTTAGTGAAAGATTGCCTTTAACAATTGTATTTCTATGGCAGCCATTCTCAACTTTTTTACCCCTAGGGAACCCATAATTTTGAGGTTTTGGCAAACCCTGCTAAAACCAATTCTTTGGGGATCAGTGAGAATAAATGTCTATTACATTCTTCAATGAATGAATGAATGAATGAATGATTTGTAAAGCGCTGCAAATGCGAACTGAATCGCCTCAAGGCGCTGGATGCATTCTCTGTTGTCAGCTTCTGAGAAAAGGAAGGTCTTTAGTTTTTTCCTGAAGGCCTGGTGGTTTGCTTCCATGCGGATGTTGGTTGGAAGAGCATTCCATAGTCGAGGTCCTTGGACTGCGAATCTTCATTCTCCCTTTGCTTTGTAGCGGTATTTGGGAATGGTAAGGAGGTTTTGGTTAGCTGATCGAAGACTGCGATTCGGTGTGTAGTGTTTTATTTTCTCGCGGAGATATAGTGGGGCGTTTCCTTGTATGCATTTGTGGGTGAGGCAGAGGGTCTTGAATGTGATCCGATTCTTCACGGTTAGCCAGTGTAGGCTCTTTAGGGAGGGGGGGATGGATTCCCAGGGTTTTTTTCCTGTTAACAGTTGCCGCCGTGTTTTGGATGAGTTGTAAGCGCGCAAGCTGATATTGGGGTAGTCCTACGTAGAGCGAATTTGCGTAGTCGAGTCGGGAATTGATGATTGTTCCCACAACTGCCGCTTTGTCCTCTTCTGGGATGAAGGGGATGAGTCTACGTAGCTGGCGGAGGAGATGGTGGGATCCGCTCACCACTGATCCTATTTGTGCATCCATTGTCATTCCTGAGTCAAAAATTACTCCGAGACTCTTGGCTTTGGTGCTTGGAGAGATGGTCTGTCCAAGGATGGTGGGAGGTGTCCATGGAATCTTTATTTTGGAATTTGTGTTAGCTTGTAGGAGAAGAAGTTCTGTTTTTGATCCGTTAAGTTTGAGGGAGCTAGTGGTCATCCAGTCATCTATTAAGGTGAGGCATTTCTGTAATTGCTGATGAAGGTCTTTTTGTCCATTGATGCGAAGGTAGAGTTGGGTGTCGTCAGCGTATGAATGGAAGCAAAGATCGGTTTTCCTGATGATATTGAGAAGTGGGCGGATGTCAATGTTGAATAGTACTGGTGACAAGGGTGAGCCTTGAGGGACTCCACAGGAGACTGCCCGGGGTTCCGAGGTGAATGTTCCTAGTTTCACTGTCTGGGAGCGATTCTCTAAGAAGGATGTAAACCATTTTAGAGCGGAACCTGTAGCTCCTGCAACTTCAGCGAGGCGGACAAGTAAAGTATTGTGGTCCACTGTATCGAATGCTGCGCTGAGGTCTAACAGTACCAGGAGACTCTGTTCTCCGTCGTCTGCTGCTTCAAGGGCGTCGTCCCATATTTTGAGAAGTGCTGTTTCTGTGCCATGGCCTGGGCGGAAGCCTGATTGCAGAGGGTCCAGGAGGTGGTGTGTGTCCAGGTGGTGTTGTAGCTGCTGTACTACTGCTTTCTCCATAATCTTGGAGATGGCGTTGAGGCTAGTTATTGGACTGCGGCAGTTAGGGTCCTTAGGGTCGAGATTGGCTTTCTTTAGCAGAGGTTTGACGATGCCTTGCTTGAGGGAGGTTGGCACAGTCCCTTCTTTGAATGATTGATTTATGAGCTGTGTTAGGATAGATGCCAAGATGTCGGAACATTCTTTAAGCAGTTTAGTGGGGATGATGTCGTTCGGTGATGTGCTGTCTCGAAGGCTTCTGATGATGTTTTTAGTCGTGTCTATGGTGATTGGGGACAAAAAGAAATTCGGTAGTTGAGTGTTGTTTGTGTCGATATCCTCTTTTTGCTTTGGTTGAGTGAGGTTGGTTGTTGTTTTCTGATGGATTGATTTCCGAATGTTGTCGATTTTGTCGATGAAGAAATCTGATAACTCATTGCAGAATTCTTGAGTAACGTTTCCTGGGGGCTCTAAGCAGGTCGGGTTCATTGACTGAGCAACTATTTTGAAAAGTTCCCGCGGACGGTTTATGGCGGATGAGATGGTGTCTGAGAAATGTTCTTTTTTGGCTTTGAAGATTGCCTTGTGGTATTTCCCAGTGAGTGCTTTGTAGTTAGCATGGTTTTCCTTGGTGGGATTTCTTCTCCATGCTCTTTCAGCTCTTCTACGTTCTAGCTTGAGTAGGGTGAGAGTACCATTAAACCAACTCGAGTTTTTTTTGCGGATGAGTGTTCTACGTTTTGGCGCCACTGAGTCTGCTGTTTGTAGTAATACATTGTTTAGGGAGTTGAGTATTTGTTCTGTAGAGAGGTTTGAGTTTAGCGAAAGAATTTTGCTTGATAATGTAGTTTTGAAGAGATCAGAGTGAAGTTTCTTCTGAGATCTATTCCAGTGTGTTGCTGTTGCGTGTTTCTGTTTTTGGAGGATGGTGTTAGTGGTGATTTTAAATTTAATAGCATGGTGGTCCGTCCATGGTAGTGGAGTGTTGGCAAATACGTTGATGTCCATATTCTGTTTGAAGATGAGATCTAGAGTGTGTCCTGAACCATGCATGGGAGAATTTATCAGTTGTTGAAGGCCAAGTTCTTCCATTTGGGAAGAATGCCCCCTTGCAGTAAGCTAAAAGGATCAAGTAATGCCTCTGCCTCGTGGTATTGGCCCCAGAACTATTCAGGCACCATTAAATGGGAGGTCAATGGGAGATCAACAGTCACAACTCAAGGAACTCCTAGCAACCTCTGAAGAAACCCTAGGATTCCACAGAAACCTGGTTGATAATGGCTGTTCTAGGGTGATGATACATTGCATTCTTCTTCTGATTAGTACATTAATACCTTAGATTGTATTTTATCAGGTACACCCTATTAAGGTTTATTACAATGTGAGAGAGCAACCTCAAGTACCTGTAAGGCCTGATTCACACCTATGCATTTTTAGTGCTTTTTGCATTTTGCAGATTTGCACTACAGTCCATTTAACATGGTTAACTATGGAACACGTTCTGTAGTGCAAATCTGAAAAAAGCACTAAAAATTCATAGGTGTGAATCAGGCCTTAAGGTTTCTAAAATATAATGCCACCTTCTCCACTCCACCCTTCCATAGGAAATCATGTTAAATGGACTGTAGTGTGTTTCTGCAAAACTGAAAACACACTAAAAAATGCAAAGGTGTGAACCAAGCCTAAGGCCTCAAAAAGCACTAAAAATCTGACAGCTTTTTAACCCTTCCTCACTTTATTCAAAACTTAGAAAAACATTGCAAAAAGCTTAACACTAGCTTCCGATTTTTTTTTTACCTTCTGGACAACTACAATGGGACAATGGGAATAGAAAAATAATTACCAGATATGGTCATTTCCTTTCTCTTGCAGGATCATTTTTATTGTTATCGGTCTGATAGTGATCATTCTCAGAGCAGGGTTTTTGGAATCAAAACCAAGTTAAAATTAAACTTTGCAACTAAACCACCCTAACCAGTAAACCAAAAGCTTAAGCTGGATTCACACCTTTGTTTTCTAGTGAAATCAAACCCATGCGCCATGGTGCATGTAAATGCATCATGATGTGTATCAATACACTTTGATTCATATTTTATAATGTGAGTTGATGTTCGGTATGAAGTGCTTTTAGATTATATATTATTTCCATCCAGCACATGGAGTTCATGGCTCCCTTTCTCATGTTTACAATGCTAATTTGACCTGCTTAGCTCTTACGCACAAAGCTTAATGAAACAGATTGAACTCATCCCTACTCTCATTTTGCTCTGTACTGCTCCCTCTCTTTGGGAAACATATCATGCCTGGTGATACCTATTCTATGGCACCCGTATTAAAACATTTTTTTAAAAACCTACGAAGATATAAAAAAAAATAAAGTTGACCCGATACCATTATAGTTCCCTTGCAAATAACTGTTAAAACTTTATCTAACCTTTACATGGGATGCATACAGAAGATCGGGGGGGGGGGGGGGGGTTAGGGTTATTCTATCTATTCCTTTGCTAGTGACAATTATTACAATACAGAATGTGCTTTTGCTGTTTACTTTGGCATTTACCTTCTTCTGTACATTCCTCTACTGTACACCATGCTTTGTATGTTTGTACAGAATAAGCGGCTGAGTGGTTAACACTTCTGTCTGACATCACTAGGGTAATTCGTTCGAATCCCAACTATGGCACCGCATGCATGGAGTCTGCATGTTCTCCTTGTGCCTGCGTGGGTTTGCTCCCCCACATCACAAACATGCTGGTAGGTTAACTGGCTGTCTAAATTGGCCCTAGTAATAATGAATGAGAGTTAGGGACCTTTAATTGTACACTCCTTGAGGGCAGGGGCTGATGTGAATGTACAATACTGTATATATGTCAAGCATTGGTGTCCTATAAATACCAGAAATAAATAAACTTATCTTATAAGTTTATGAGAATAATAATACATAAACTTATCCTATATAATTATAAGTCATTAAAATACCCCCTGGACTCTAACTTCAGCCCTTATTAGTGAGATTAACATACAAATTAAATGTCTGCTAATTTTAAATGCCTGCATCCTGTTATGTTCATTGGTTCCTTCTGCTGACCCCTATATTACTTTTCTCGCCCAAAACCAAGATCAATCTCTTCCCTTTGGCCTGGAGTCCCCAGTAAAAATCAATGCTAAATTTTACACAAACATCTACCAAATGGACTTCTATTATTTCAATGTGCAAAAAAGAGAAGACTCGTCATAAAACTCCTAAGAAAATCAGGACTAGGAGCGTAAACCATTTTAAAATGTATTCTTACTCAAGCTAAAAAATATACCCAAATCATGATAAAAACATGGCCCCTACATCACTACTGAGTTATAAAAATTTTTAATTATCTTTTTTGCCATATTTCTTCCATTCATGAAATTCCGCCTAGTCATTGCACAGCTAGAACTTTTGTAGTCCTTTTGCCCGAAATGCCCTCCCATGCCCCACCGGGTGCTCACCAAGCCCCTTTAAGTCTTTAGAGATAATCCAGCAATCCTTTTCAGAAAGATGTATTGATTCACAGCACCCTTATATAACCATCTGGATTTTACATATTACTCCGATCGTGCTGTAAAACCTCCCTTATTTCTTGTCTCAACCCATGCATATGCGTACCAATAATAATCAGCTTCACTGAGAATATATTATTCATCCAGTGTTGTTTTGGACATAACTATCATCTGTCTCCATCTCCAGGCAGGCCACTGTTTATTTTATGTTCCAAATATATATGATCCATATTTGTAATGTGTTAAACTCCACCAGATTTAAAAATGAAAGCCCATAAGTAGAATCAAATAGCAGGAGATGGTTTGCAAGCTACTTCTTGCAAGTCTACTTTGAGACCTTTTGAATTATTCTGTCTACCAAACTCAATAAAGAATGAGCGATTTAATACAAGTTTATTTAGAGAAACCTGAACCCCTTCCTATTCCCATTTACCAGCTTCCAACAAGGGACAATAGCTGCACACATCCTACTATGGTGACATTAAATATGACAAGGTTATCATTTAATATACTATCGCTCAAAAGTTGATTTATAGGCCCTTGTGTGCTCTCTTTTCTTGTACGCCACAATTTTCTCTATTCGGAAACCTTCTTTTGAAATTTTATAACTTCAGAATGAGAATGTGAAGGATCTGATTTTAATGAAAAAGATATGACTATTAATAAAGACCTATTCTGCTTTAGATACACCAGCCATAAATCTCCAGGTATTTTACTAGCTCGTCATGCCCTTTTAAGCAATTTGCTTTTGCAGATATCAGATATATTGTACTTTAATGAAAATTGCGTCCTAGCCTATTTCTTATTTTACCTGCCAAAACCATATGTTTGTCTCAGAAATAGACAAGTGTGTCGTTGACAAATGACAATAAGACATTGAAATGGGTTAATTTCAGTGTTTAGTGCAACATGTTTAAGGGACCCATATGAACCCACAGTGATAACAGACATGGGTTATAACAATTCTCTACTCTATCCAGAAAAATCACAGAAGTGGCAAAGCCACCACAATACAAGAGATGATGTTGTTCCAGAGCCCATTAGTTTAGATGGAAGAGAGCTGCCAAGCCCACTATCCTTCCAGAGGTACACAATAAGGGCTGCAGACTCCTATATTGGATGGCAACATTATGAATTTAGCATGACAACGTAACTTGAGCATATAATGAAAAAAATACAGAAGCAGAGGCTACTATTAGTGAAACAAGCTGAAGTTCTAAGCAATTCATGACTTTATCTGTACACTTGGTCCCACCCCCTTGTACCTCCTCAGCCTTAACCGAAGGGCAAGCTCATTGACCAGTAGACTGGCCTGGAAGCACAGAGAATTGGGCCAAGATTAACTTTTTTGTTCAAATTTGCATATACTGTAACAATATAACATCATCTCTCTATACCTCTGGATCTACTGACCATTCTAACATTTGTATATATTTTAATCATTTAATTTTCTAGTGCCCACTGCCCAGGTTTTGACAGGTATTTTTTTCTACCATCGTCTCTCATCAAGATTTAAAGCATACAAACCTGCTACACCTATGGCCTTGGATTTACAAGACTAATGCCCTGTACACACGGTCGGATTTTCCGAAGGAAAATGTGTGATAGGACCTTGTTGTCAGAAATTCCGACCGTGTGTAGGCTCCATCACACATTTTCCATCGGATTTTCCGACACACAAAGTTTGAGAGCAGGATATAACATTTTCCGACAACAAAATCCGTTGTCGGAAATTCCGATCGTGTGTACACAAATCCGACGGACAAAGTGCTATGCATGCTCAGAATAAATAAAGAGATGAAAGCTATTGGCCACTGCCCCTTTTTTAGTTCCGACGTACGTGTTTTACGTCACCGCGTTCAGAACGATCGGATTTTCCGACAACTTTGTGTGACCGTGTGTATGCAAGACAAGTTTGAGCCAACATCCGTCGGAAAAAATCCTAGGATTTTGTTGTCGGAATGTCCGAACAAAGTCCGACCGTGTATACGGGGCATAACAGTGATTTTTCAAATGGAAGATTCTTAATTTACAATAAATAAGGTAATGTAGTCAGGTTCAACTTTTTTTATTTACTCAACATCAGTCTGCGAATAAAACATATCTTTTTCTCCCTGATTTTCAGATTATTTGTAAAGTACCTATCCCAAGTGGATCATTAATCTGAATGTAAACCCACAATCTATTTTTCAGTAGATTTCCCTTCACAAACTGTCCATAGCCATAACAAGAAGCAAGAGGAAATCTCTCCAAAGTGGGGGAATCCCTGATTATCACCAGGGCCACCAGAACTAGTGTTCCCTTTGGAAGAATAGTAAACAGGACAATTTAGAAATGTGAATCTTCCTAATGAGGGGGGTGCAGAGATTTGTATACAGTGGGGCATGATGCCAAACATACTGAAACATTGATTTTGGGTTTACATGCACATTACATTTTTGAAAGCATTCATACTCAATCTTTTAAGCTGTTTTTTTATAGGGCTGGGGCATGGAAATTTCTTCAGGAGGCAGACATCATCTTAATTAAAGTCCTGGAAAAAAAAATCTTGTTCCTGTTCTTTATAGTATTTAGCATATCGTGGTGGAGATGTGCTTCCCATGCTTGCTTGAAGCTCTGGGTTCTCAGTCTGAAATGAACCATGAAGGCTATAAACAAGGAGTTTGTACGGTTTTCTAGGCGGTCCATTGGTTTCCTACTGGAAACCAGAGGACCTCTGGTTTCGTGGTTTCTCTGGTCCTCTGTTTTCCTACCACAATCTAAAACATGGTGGTTGGGTAGTTGGCCTACTTCCAAATTAGCCCCAGTGTGAGTATGAGAGTGATTGGGATATTAGAACAGGAGCTCCTAGATGGGGACAGAAGCTGATCGCAAATCATTTTAGACACTCTGTAGAGCACTATATAGTGGGTTTGATTAATAAAGGAGTATAGGCTTTTTTCTTAGCAAGGTGAATAGAATATACAAATGAGGCAAGCATGTGAACATGCATGTCCAATCATTTGCAAGGTAAATTAAAAAACAAGATTTATACTAGCAAATTATTGGGTTTTCCAAGTGAACACTGCTTTACCTTGTTTGTTATCACTTATCCTGCAAAGTGAACTTTCATTTCGCTAAATTAATGGTCTTTAATCTTTTAGTAAAAAAAAAAACTTCATTATGTTGGTCCTCCATAGTTTTGGAAAGCAAAAAATGGAAACATGAAAGCAAAATGTGCCTTGCTTATCTGGTAATTACCAAGACTTGTTCTTCTTTCAAGAGCTGAGGGGCACAAAGTTGAAATTAGTCACATTAATCAACTGACTCTTTGAGAACCCAATTTGTGCTTTGTTTGTTGAGATAGACTAATTCATTATATCTCTACAAATAACGCATAGGTTGTATTTCAAGTAAGAAATTTATTCCTGTGACACATTTTGACTTTGGACATTTATGCATGTCTCCTCTTACCCTTTGTGAAGAATCCATTTTATCCCATAAAACTCCTGGATGATAGTGATACCATGAGAATCGTCTTAATCAGTAGTAAGTTGAAGAGCCCAGAATATGTTTCCTTTCAAACGCTTTATTAGAAGTGTATGCCTCCAATCGAAGGCCATATATGATGCACATCTTTTATAAAGGTCCTGTTGTGGGGAATATCATATGTACTTTTAGGGGGCTGTAGGGAAGACAAATGTGGGAGTACTGATTTGTGAAAGGGATGTAAAGTTAGGATCTCTAGCAATCTTATGCAACAATAATCAAGTCTTTGACCATGTCCTGTAACATGTCCACTGCCTATATATAGCTATGCTGCTCCAAACTTGCCATTTTCCCTGTACCTCCAGCTCTCATCAGGTGCACGGCCAGAAGCGCATCCCCAGGTGTTCTGCTTGTCAAGTAGAAATTAACGCACTGTACATTTATGCAGTCACCATTGTAAAACCAGCTATAATATAAGTAGAAGATTCACAACAAATATTCTTGACTGTCTACCTTCTTCTCCAGTGCCTTTCACCCACAAAGGGCTTAATCATGGGGTCCACACTCTCTAATCATCTCTAACATGTTGACTGTCCTCAATGATCTCCTGTAGCATCTTCCCAGTCTCTGACCATCTCCTGTAACATGCAGCTCTCTGGTGATGTCAGAGACGACAAATGTTTACCATGTTAAGTTGACCATCTCTTCTCTGCAGCATACAAAAGCAGATATGGGCTGTTTTGCATTCGCAATATGCATGCTCAATATGCCATATCTAGCAAAAGAAGGCCAAACTGATTTTTATCTAAAATGGCGTTATGAATGATTTTTAAAGTGATATTAAAAGCAATTTTTTTTGTGGTTTTTGTTATAACAACCATGTCATACTCACCTGCTCTGTGCAGTGGTTTTGCACAGAGCAGCCCCTATCATCCTCTTCTCGGGTCCCCCATCGGCACGCCATGTCTCTCCCTCCTGCCAAGTGTCCCCAGAACAAGCAGCTTGCTATGGGGGCACCCAAGCAGGGTTGCTCCTGGGTTTACTCACACACAGGCATGTGGCTCAAACCCACCCCCTGCTCTCTCCTCATTGGCTCACTGGCTGTGACTGACAGCAGCCAATGGCTCCTGCTGCTGTCTCAGCAAATGAGGAGGGAGAGTCCCCGGAGAGCAGAGGCTCTCATACACATCGCTGGATCGAGAGGGGGCTCAGGTAAGTATTAGGGGGACTGCTGCACACAGAAGGTTTTATACCATCATGCATAGAGGCTTTAGAATCACTTTAAAACAGAACTGCATTCAAGACCAATTATGTTATATTCATTTAAAAAAAATAGGATTTGTAATTCCAGTAAGTAAGTTTAACAATCAGTTTCCAGAATTTGAGTGAATTTGTAGTTCACTTGTTCACATGTGTTCACTTGCTTGCCTGGATGAAGAATGGGTATTCTTAAGCAGCATTTTCCTTTCTTGACTATTTGGCTCAGCCTTAGATTCTAGCGCTATCTGATGAGATGCGGTGTACGGGTTTTTTAATTGAGCCCAGAGGCTGAGGAGCCTCAGAGAACAACAGCAGAATGAACAGAGAAGCAGCTGGGACCAGGATGGTGTGCAGTGTGGTAGAACAGTTGTGTCAGCACCTGGGTGCTATTAACGCAGACATGAATGTAGACATGAATATAAGGTGTGCACACACATGTACACACATCCACAGACAGCCCTAGAGAAGTTACACTAACTATAAGCAAAAGCAAAAAAAAAACGTAAATGACAAAATCAGGAATGCAAATTGTCAAAGACAATGTGGACCAACCAGGTACCAGATCTGTATTATCCAAACACCACAAAAAACGACTTGAGCGAAATGTACTGGTACCAAATGGAGACACGACTTTAAAAAAAAATTTTTTTACTGATATACATTTTTATAACATAATAGACCAATGGCCTAAAAAAAAAAAAAAAAAAAAAAAAAACATATTGTAGTAAATAGTGAGATGGCTTTCCATGACATGATGTCATGGAAGCCATCTCACGATTTACTACATCAATAAGAAATCCACGTTGGAATATTATATTTGTGGTTGTAACATATAACGCATGGGTAATTTGTGACATTAAAGTGTTACTAAACCCACAACAGTAAAATCAGTCTGTATATGCAGTAAAGCATGCTTGTTATACTCACTGTGGAACCTAAGGGGTTAATCCTCTGCACTGTGTAAAAAGGTGGTTTGATCCTGTCTTCTCTGATCCTCCCCTCCTTCCACTGTCCCCTGATCATTTCCAGATAACACAGAGTCTATTGAGTCAGGCTGCACATGCCCAGTTTGGTGTGAATTTCTAGAGAGTTTTTTTTTTCTTTGGAGAGTGCATGTGATCAGCACAGAGGGTCGGGGGTCTTGCAGTCTCATAGGGTAGTCAGAAAACCCCTCCTACAAGCTTTAACCAGTGCTTGGCTGGACACTGATAGAAGTCACAAGACTGCTCCAACTGCTAATGAAAAAAAGGTATTTAACAGTTTATATTTACTAAAATAATTACATTTCCATGTTCTGTGTACTGTGGGAGACCAGATATAGTGAATGCAGGGTCCTGGGTTTAGTAACACTTTAAAGTTTACATTTAGAATGGCATTTACATAGATGTACAAAATTTATTGCAATATTGTCCATTTCATGATGGACACAGCAGCGGGGCTCAGGGATGGGCAAGCACAAATGTCCCCATGGGAAGCGGATTTCCTTTGGGGGCACTGGACAGAGGGAAGAAGCCAGAAGTGCCAGGGAGGGGACCCAGAAAGAGGACGTTCAGGGCCACTCTCTGCAATTCTAGACAGAGCAGATACTGTACGTATAGAGATGTGTGTTATTTATTTTTATTTTTTATTTCCTTTACAACCACTTTAACATTTGCCACAGCCATAGTAATTTTTGCTGGACGGGTTGGTCTGCATGTAAATGTGATGGAAAATATAAATAAATGCCTGCAAAGTAAAAAAAATGTTTAACAAAATGAACATCATCATTACAATAACCTACTGTTATCTACTGTGACTGCACTCTTCGCTGGTTCCCATCCAATTTATCGAACCACACCTTTAGCGTTACTTGCAATTCTACTTCCTCCTCTCCTTTTCCTTTCTCTGTCGGGGTCCCTCAAGGTTCTGTTCTTGGACCTTTCTTATTCTCCATCTACACCTCCTCCCTGGGTCAGGTAATAGCCTTCCATGGCTTCCAATACCATCTCTATGCTGACAACACCCAAATCTACAGTATCTCTCCACCCCTCAGCTCCCTCCTTCAGTCTCCTCAGGTATCACCGATTTACTAACAGACATATCAGCCTGGATGTCACACCACTTACCACTTACTCAAACTCAACCTCTCCAAAACTGAGCTCATGATTTTTCCTCCCCACGTGCCTCTTCCCCTGATTTCTCTTTTAAGATCAATAGCAATACTACCAGCCATCCCCGCATGTCAAGGTTCTAGGTGTAAACCTGGATTCTGAACTATCCTTTCGGCCCCACATCCAAACACTGTCCAAATCTTGCCGCCTCAACCTCTGCAACATCTCAAAAATACACCCCTTCCTAACCAATGATACCACAAAGCTCCTAGTTCACTCTCTGGTCATCTCCCTCCTCGACTACTGCAACTTCCTCCTCACGGGATTACCTTTGCATAGTCTATCCCCCCTTCGGTCCATCATGAATGCTGCTGTCAGCTTCATCCACCTTACCAACCATGCAGCATCTGCTACCCTTCTATGTCAATCCCTCCACTGGTTTCCACTCGCCCAACAAATTAAATTCAAAATTCCATCAACAACTTACAAAGCCATCCACAACTCTGCACCCATCACTAGGTTAGTCTCAAAACACCAACCTACTTGTTCCCTTTGTTCCTCCCAAGACCCCCTGCTCTCTAGTTCCCTTGTCACCTCCTCCCATACTCGCCTCAAGGGCTTTTCCCGAGCCTCTCATATCCTATGGAACTCTCTACCCCAATCTGTCTATCTCGTACACAGCTTGCTTTTAGAAGCTCCCTGAAAACTTTTCTCTTTAGAGAAGCCTATCCTGCCCCACCTAACAACTCTACTTTAATCTTCTCCATCAGCTCATCCCCCACAGTTATGACCTTTTATATCACTTGACCCTCCCTTCTAGATTGTAAGCTCTAACGAGCAGGGCTCTCTGATTTCTCCTGTAGTGAGTTGTATTGTAATTGTACTGTCTGCCCCCATGTTGTAAAGCTCTGCACAAACTGTTGGCGCTATATAAATCCTGTATGATAATAATAATAATAATATAAATATAGTATTTTACCAATAGTGGTCCTCTAACCGCTTAAAGACCAGCCGCCGTCATTATACTGCAGCAGGTTGGCTCTCCTGGGCGAATCGCCGTTGGTGTACATTGGCCGCTTTAAGAGCAATAGGGGGCACAACCACGGCGTGACGCCGGAGCCGATCGCTTCACAGAGAGCCAGAACAGGGATCTGTCAATGTAAACAGTCAGATCCCCGTTCTGACAGGGGAGGAGACACAGATCTGCTGTTCCTAGTGATTAGGAACAGCGATCTCTCTCCTCCCCCAGTCAGTCCCATCCCCCCACAGATAGGAACACCTCCCAGGGAACACATTTAACCCCTTGATCGCCCCCTAGTGTTAACCCCTTCCCTGCCAGTGTCATTTACACAGTAATCAGTGCATTTTTATAGCGCTGAATAAATGTCAATGGTCCCAAAAATATGTAAAAAGTGTCTGATCTGTCAACCGCAATGTCGCAGTCCCATTAAAAATAGCCGATCACCGCCATTACTAGTAAAAAAATTAAAAATAAAAATGCCATAAATCTATCCCCTATTTTGTAGACACTATAACCTTTGCGCAAACCAATCAATATAAGCTTATAGTGATTTTTTACCAAAAATATGTAGAAGAATACATATTGGCCTAAACTGGTGAAGAATTTTTTTTTTCTTGGGAACTTATAGCAAAAAGTAAAAAATATATTTTTTTTTTTCAAAATTGTTGCTTTTTTTTTGTTTATAGCGCAAAAAATAAAAATGGCAGAGGTGATCAAATACCACCAAAAGAAAGCTCTTTGTGGGAAAAAAAGGGCATCAATTTTGTTTGTGTACAAAGTCGCACAACCGTGCAATTGTCAGTTGTCAGCGACGCAGTGCTGTAATGCAAAAAATGGCCTGCTCATTAAGGGGGGTAAATCCTTCTGGTTATTAATTGGATTCCTTGATATAAATCGTAATGGAATTATTTTTAAATGCACCTTTTGGATAAGGATATTATCTTAAAAAATGTGATATTTTTATTTTAAACATCAGGTTTTCCTGTTACTTTCAATTTTGGAGCTTTTAGGAAAAGAAAAGCATTGCTTTGCTGAAGAGTGCCTAATACAAGGGAAAACAGGGGCTGGTATCCAGATATTCTGTACTGTACAGGGGAACGTACAAAAAGTCACTTGCAGTGACCACATTCACATATACTGAGACATGCACATAAAGCACATCTGGGAATAATCAGCTCTAGGAGAAAATGAATACTACTAGGTTTCATTTTTATAGGACCTAGAGGAGCAGGAGACTATATTAAAATCTACAGCATAGAAGCAGCAGCATTTTCGCTCCACGTAAGCTCATAGGGCTGGGGGAAAAGAGGGAATCAAATCAAATCCACCCTTGCTTTTTGCCAAGAATGAATTGCTTTAATATCCCACCATTCAATAATATTTATTATTAAAGTTTAGAGCAAGTTTAGAAGCTATTAAAGGCTTCGATTGACTGGGGAGTTTTACCACAGCCATAAAAATAGGAGATGGCTGTCAGTGAATTTTACACGCAAAGAATGAGTGACAAGATTGTACTGTAGGAACGGTGAATCCGTATTGTGTAGTCCCAAAGAAACGATCGCACAAAAGCTGACATACAGAATGCATGTAACACTGGCCGAAAGGATTGAGCGCTTGAGTGACAACTGCTTTTTAAATGAAAATAATTCTTCATGTAACCTTTAATTTTGTAGCTGTAACTCCCATTCTGCAGATGCTGTATGCACATCCGGATTTATAATGGAATAAAAAAAGAAACTACTGTATGAGATTATAACCATTTCTGATGTTCGGTGACCTTTTTTTTTTTTCTCTCTTGATAATTTAAAACTGTAAGTAAAGCTGGCAATGCTGTATGTAAAGTTTTATTTAATATGTAAAGCCAAAACTTTTTTCATTTTTTTGTTTGGATAGAATGTGGAAGAGTTTGGACATTTGTCCTCATCCTATTGGTTCTAGTTAGTATTGTCTCCGGTACAGAACGTGATGGAGAATCCAAGAATTTTGAGTTGTCACAGGAACAGGAGTAAGAGAAAAACTTTGATGGATAACTTAGTGCATTTAGATTTCAAGAGGATCTTCAGTTACACCTGAGTAGAGACATCTGTCTAAACAGTAACTTCATCTCCAAGTTCTGAGAAGGTCTGTCAATTCCTGGAAACCATCATACTGAAAAATCAAGAAGGGGCAAATGTGTACAAGCACCAATTCTCAAAACAGAAAAAATAAACGGTGGAAAACAGTTGTGTCCTTGGAAGAATTTAAACACAAGCCAACATGTTTCATAGGACGTATCTCCTTCATCGCGGGGGGAAAATTAAATACTATGAGCAACACAGTTGTTAAGTGGTTAGCACTTCCGCCTAGCAGCACTAGGGTCGTTGGTTCGAATCCCAAACACAGCACTACCTCCAAGGAGTTTGCTTATTCTCATTGTGCCTGTGTGGGTCCCCCCCGGGAACTCCAGTTTCCTCCCACACTACAAGACATGCTTGTAGGTTTATTGGTTCCTGTCTACACTGGCCCTAGCATGTGTATGAATTTAAGTTAGGGATCTTAGATTGTAAGCTCCTTGGGGGCAGGGACTGATGTGAATATACAATATATATGTGTAAAAGCGCTCTGTAAATTGAGAGTGCTATATAAGTACCTGTAATAAATAAATGAGGCCAAATTGAAATCTCCATAAGAAACTTACAAGGCACTTACAGTAGACTAAGGCAGGCCATACACGGTTTAAATCCCGGCTGGTTCAGCAGAAAACGGCAGAGATTTGAACCATGTGTGGGAAGACTAAATGTACCATGTTGAACAATCTATCAACTTGGGTACAACCAACCTGCTGGATTTTACTTGTATACATGTACAGTATATATGCTGGTATAGCTGCTAGTAATAATCCATGTCTTGAAGGTGCAATTGGAGGAGATAAGTAGTGGATGGTTAGTAACAATGAACTGCACTTATAAGCTTATGCCGGCCATACACGGTGCAAATTTCTTTCCTGCAACCACGGGAATGTTGATGCGGGAATCTCTCCTGCCAAGCCATTGTATTCTCCTGGCGGGGGGGGATGGGGGTTTGGGGATAAACTGCCCCCGCCGGGAGAAGACAATGGCTCAGCGAGAGGCATTCCCTCATCAACAATGTCTGTGTTGATGGGGGAATAGAGCAAATTTCTTTCCTTGTTTGGGTTGCAGGAAAGAAAATTGTACCGTGTATTACTGGCATAAGCCTACACGTGGAGTTCATTGTTATTGTCATCTCCTCCAATTGCACCTTCATTGTCATCACCAGCATTGTTTCGCTCTTTTGCAAAGGCATAAACAAAAATCAATAGATCCAATCCCATTCCACAGTTCTTAAATAGAATCTTCGCTTTAGTCTCGGGCTTCCACAAAGATGCCCATATGTTTGGCATTCAAAGGAGTTCTCTCCTCTATTTTGGCAACCTGGTCCCCCACGTATCTAATAAACTCTTAGTTTTTCTGAGCTGCACAGGACGTATGCGGCTTCAGGAAGGAAACAGTGGCAGACAGACACTAAAAAAAAGCTCAGGCTTGTAAAAAACTAACCAACATTTTCTTACCAAGTCCGAACTCCACTAAGGCTCAGTTCACACTGGGGCGACCTGTCAAGTCCCCTGACAAGTCACGCCCCACTCAGTGCAATAGAACCGTTCTAATCGGAGTGACTCAAGTCGCTCCGACTTAGAAAAAGGTCCCTGCACTACTTAGGGGTAATTTCAGAGCCACTTGCATTGACTTCCATTAAAGAAGTTGTTTGCAAGCTGCGATTAAGTTGCGCTGTGCGGCACCGCGCTAGTGTGAACCGAGACTAACACTAAACACTTCTTACCTAAATATTTTGGTCAAAATGTATTTTTAATTCTGTCTCACAGCACAAGAGCGTACTGATGGCACTGTGGTGTCTGTTTTATTGTCAGACTGTGCCACAGGTAGTAGCTAGCCAGCATTTCCAGGGAAGCAATTAAAGGAGTCTCTCCAGAGGCAACAGGGAATGAGGAAATCACCTCAAGCGCATGGAATTCCACCTAAGATATTTAACAGAACATTTCTTTTTCCCATCAGGATTTATTATCACTAGGAATGCGTCTGGGTTCAGCTTGGGGATTGGTTTGAAACCATGTTTGGTTGAACCTGGAAAGAAGCTGTCAGTGCCGGGCCAATTAGCTGCAGCCACGCATGCCTCTTGTGTACATGCAGCTGCTTCGGTCACGGCTGATTGCTCAGCACTGACAGCTTCCTTTGAGCTCAGACAAACATGGGTTTGCACCAAACTCCAGCTCATCCCATCCCTAACCTTGAGAAAAAGTTTGGATTTCCCCTTACTTTTTGTCTTGGGGACAATGACCACCAGACCACAAAGGAGGTAACTCTCACCAGTAGGAGCACAGACAGCAAACAAAACCTGCCAGAGGATCTAAACCTTTCCCTAATCTTTACATAAGCCAGCCATAGACAATTGGTATCTCAGCCGCTTCAGCAGGGACAGGCCGAGATCCAAACCATGTATGGACAGGCTGATTTACCCAAGCTGATTGATCAAACAACTTGGGCACAACCAGCATGTCGGATTTTTCTACATATGGTTACTGCCAACACCTATAGCCGCAGGCAGTAGCCATTGTAGTTTGCCAGCCAGGAATGCTCCACTCGCTCCCTGCTGGCAGAACACAATAGCGTAGCAGGAGGCATTCCCCCATCAACACTGACTGTGTTAATAGGGGGAATCAAGCAATTTTCCTTCCTTCCACTATAAGGTTACAGTACCCCTATCCCCATGGCCAGCTATAGAAGCAGCTGACCATTGGTCTTATCTTAGCTTAAAGCAATGTATTATTCTGGACACCTTCCAGCCAGTGTTACAACTATGAAACTTTTCAAATGTAATAAACTGAGCAGTAAGTTACATCATTTATGTGAATTATACATCATCGCAAGACAGGTCTCATGCTGGTATAAATTAAGGTTGCCACAATTTAAGAAAATAACCCCCAATATGTGAGTGACCCAATCTGCCTGTGGTAAGAGAGATCCACAATGTCTTACTTTGTGACACATACAACAAAAAAATGAGGACACTTCAGAATTCAACTGTGGATAAAGCTGAAGCCATGCACCTGCTCTCCAAAAATAGCACAAGAAAACTTCATGGATTGATGTATAATATTAGCAAAACCAGCAGCAAAATACAGAATAAGCACACAGAGGACACCGAGGGAGATATAAAACTAAAAACCTACCTTTAAGCCAAGAGGTGAGATGATTTTTTTCCGCTAAATAGAAAACAGACTTTTGTGAAGAGTTACACTTGAGTGTTGTAATCTTCTTGGCATTCATGGGTTATATTCCGACTAAAGCTCATTGTAAGCTAGCGTTATATTCCAAAAGATCATAGCTATCACTTATTTTAATCAGACTTGCAAAGCAATTCGAGGTCCAGCCAATTAAATCATGGGGATGTTTACATTATTAAAGGAGTTTTTTCGGTAGCTGATATTTATTGTTGACCCTACCTTGGTGGACTTAAGGGCTTAGTGTTTTAACACAGTAATATAGTTTGTTTGACATATCAATGATGTTGTTATAAAGAGTGGAAAAGTGAATGTCATAAGCCCAACTTAGCACTTCAATTGTTAGTACAGAGCTGAAGCCTAATGCCCTGTACACACGATAGGATTTTCCAACAACAAAATCCATGTTTTTTTTCCGACAGATGTTGGCTCAAACTTGTCTTGCATACACATGGTTACACAAATCTTGTTGGAAATTCCAAACGTCAAGAACGCGGTGACGTACAACACGTACGACGAGCCGAGAAAAATTAGGTTCAATAGCCAGTGAGGCTCTTCTGCTTGATTCCGAGCATGCGTGGAACTTTGTGCGTCGGAATTGTGTACACACGATTGGAATTTACGACAACGGATTTTGTTGTCGGAAAATTTGAGAAGCAGCTCTCAAATTTTGTGTGATGGAAATTGTCCAATGGAGCCTACACACGGTCGGAATTTCCGACAACAAGCTCCTATAGAACATTTTTTGTCGAAAAATCCTATCGTGTGTACGGGGCATACGAATTAAAGATACCCTGTCTCCACATCCTGCCCTGACAACTAAACACAGGAGAGAAATCTGAATTAGGTGTACTTACTGAAGTGTTGTCTGCTGTAGCAATTTATGAGTCCTGAGGTATCAGCCCTGTGATTTAGCCAGGAAATTAACAATTCCATGAGTGTTGGATTTTCAAGGCCTACAGAACACCTTCCCTCTTCCCCTACCCCCATGAATGTAGGAAGTAGGCAATACCTCCTTAAAAAGACACCAAAGAGCGAGTATTGTTACCCCAGGACACTCATTGTCGCACTATGTATATTTCAACTGGAAGGAGTGTCAAACGCACGTGATGAGAGTCCAAGGCTTGATGCCGCAATGCTGTGCAATGCTGTCACTTGTGTAATAGAGAGCTCCCTCGCTCTTGATATACCCAGGTTTCCAGTAGCTACAGTGATAGATGATAAAGCCCTGCTGAGGAATTTTGTGGCCCCCGGAATGTGTTGGCCTCTTATTTTGTACTTTTCCCATTTGTGGATAAAAAAAATAAGAATTTAGACTTTCATCATGTGTGTTTGGTGCTCCTTCTATGCATAGACTACTCAAGCCTGATGACCCCCATGATTGAGAAGACCCCTGCTTGGTGGAAAGATGTCAAACCAAGGATGATTTAGACCCAACTAAATATTTTTCATTACCTCAAAAAAACAACTTGGGTCTAGACTCTGGTGCCTTCCATCTACCCTCAATAGGACGTGTGTTACTAGCAAGATCACCAACCTTAAAAAAGAAAACTAATGAAGCCACCACAACTAAGAACTGGTAAGCTGCAATGGAACAACATTGTGTTCTTGGGTTCTTAGATACATTTTAAATAAGATGACCACATTTCTAAAGATGATAGGGGTGAGAAAATGCTACCAGTAACTGTACAGACAAAATGGCCCCTTTTGTCTCTGCTGCCTATAGACACAGGTCTACTAGGTCCCCACAGGTGGCAAAGGGGTGGTTAAAAAAAGACAATTGATCTGTGTTTTCACTACCCACTGGCCATCTACCTATAAATTTATTGGATGGTCGCTCAGATCCTTTCACGTTGCCACAGCTTTATATGTGGCAAATGTAACACTTGGCAGGTAGTGCCGCTTGCTAATGAAGTCAATGGCCATGTCGTAACAGTGTGCCAAATCCATGGCATGAGGTTGCGGCACTTTTAAAATTCAAGGCTGCTTTCACGCTGATCAGTTTTTGTTCAGTTAAAGATCCTATGGAACTCTTCACACTGGTCCGTTGCTTTTCAGTTATATCTTTTAAAATCCTGCTTGCTGCATTTTTGGTACACGTTTGTTTAGTTAAAAAAATGCACCAAAAATTTGCCGCTCAATTGAAATGAATGGAAACTGCAGCAAAGACGCATCAAAAAGGCAATGCACCCGTGGGAAGTGGGCAACTACTGAATCACATAACAAAGGGAAGTCACATTGTTTTTAATGATACCAGTCCTAATCTAAGTGACTCAGCACAATGCGATTTTGGAAAAGGTTCCTGCATGACTGTGGTGTGACTCAAGTGCGATTTCTGCCCCACAGCCATTTAGATAAGAAGCAATTCCTGTGTGACTTTGAAAATTCTTTTTTTAAACCATTGTATGTTCCCACTCAAGTTTTTCACTCCCCATTATGGCGAGTAAGCACAATGCAGGTTTGCAGTGCATTTCCAAAATGCACGTCAAAGTGCACATTTTCTGTGTGGGCTGCCACACATTCAGGAACGGGTAGATGTAAATGCAGCCTAATTGTTAATGACACCCCAATTGAGGTTAGCATGCCATGATTGCGACACAAGCAAGATGCACGTTTGCAGTGCGTTTCTGAAATGCGCATAAAAGAAACCCACAGATGTGAATGCAGCCTAACACTCAAATCATGGTTAGCAGATCCATGTTTTACCATGAAACAAAACATGCTACAAACAAGCCAAAACGCACACTGAAAAAACACATAACGCTCCATGACTAAAAATGTTCTTGAATTACTTTGGCATTTGTCACATGTAGGGCAGCCCAAAACACTGGTCTTAAAGCATTTGTTAACCCAGCATTTCATATTCCTGATATGTGTCTGCTGTACCATGCACTTGTATGGGAAAGTATCCTGGTCTCTTTGTATTGCTTCCTTTGTGTGAAATCCCTGGTGTTCCTGCCAGTACCTCTGCTTTCCTATTAAAAACTGACCACAGTAAGCAGGAGAACACACAGTGGTCAGTTCTCTAGCTATGTTGGGAACTCAGCCTGCTCTCCTCCAATAATTAGACTTGTCCTGACACGCCCCCCGCTGCACAGCCATTCACTGGGAAGCTCAGTGTTTTGCTGCTTCTCCTCCTCCCAGCTCTTATACAGCTGAGAACAGAGGGAATGTGATCACTTATTAAAAAGAGGAAAAAGGTATTTATAATTTTTTTCTATATCTATACTCAAATGTTTTGTCTTTCATTTATATTTTAAAATGAACGAGTTGTTCAAAAAGGTGATAGTTTACAATCACTTTAAAGCCGGGTACACACAGCCTGAATATCAGAAGACATCGGCCAGCTCAAAAAAAAAAAGGCCTAATGTGAAGGCTCCCCGGGCCTGCAAGGAGTGACTGGCTGGTGGCCCCTCCTTTTTTTTTCTTTCTTTCATTCCCCCTCCCCCCTCCTCTTTCTTTTCTTCTCCTATTGCTCTCCCTGCTGTTAGACCCTTTGGGTCACTCCTGCTCTTCCTAAACTTTTATAACAATGGTGTATACCGTCTAAAATGCCGTGCAAGATGCAGAGACTTCCTAGACCCTGAAGTCTCGTCTTCATATTTGTTAATCCTTTAATACAATGTGGTGTCTGTGTATATGGTCTTGCTCGTGGACCGGATCCACTTTATGTACACCAGTGTTGAGGTTTTTGTGTTACCGTTTGCCTTATCTAAATAAAGAATTCAAAAAATAAAAATAAAATGGCCGACATTCGGCCCGTGAGTAAGGAAAACCAGCAGCCAAACGACTCCTGATCAGCACTCTCAGCCAATGGCAGGGCAGAGAGCACTGTTTGGAGTGCTCTGGTGGGGGGGGTGTCCCCCAGTCAGAACACAACAGCTCAGCGGGGGAGATCACTGGACTATTGTCGGATGGTTAGTACAGCATCTCCGACCGGAGCTAACAGGTTTTTTTCGTTCAACCCGATGGATTTTTTTGAGAAAAAACTTGTAGTGTGTACCCGGCTTAAGTTTTCTGAGGAATGCTTCTTATCTAATGCTGATGCAAAAAACATCTTAAGCCGCATCAAAGTTGCAAGCAAGTCACATCCCATAAGTGATATGGGGAAAACGCAACGCAAAGGGGGAAAAAATGCATATACATTTTTTTTTTCAGCTGAGCAATTTGAAAGCAGCCTACAGTTCAAAACAGGCATTCAGGGGGCGGCAGGATTGCCTCCTAAACACCTGCAAACTGCTGCTTAAAGAGGAAGTAAACCCTGATGGGTTTTACTTCCTCTTTTGCGTCCCACAAGGCCTACAAATGAAAAGCATAATGGGTTAGTATGCATCGCATACTAGCCCATTATACAACACTTACCTGCAAACGAAGCCTGTGCTGTCCCCTGAGCAGGCCGCGTCCATCTTCGCCCCTCTTCCTTCTGGGACCACGGACCCCGGCTCTGAGACTGGCTGAAATCGCGTGACGGGAACCATCAGTCACGGCACACGCTGGGGGAAGAAACGGCACGGTGGTCCGTATCTTCACAGCGCATGCACCGATGACCACATTGGCGCTATACAAGGGAAATATCTCCTAAACGGCGCACGTTTCGGAGATGTTTCCACTACCTATAGGTAAGCCTTTATTCTAGGCTTACCTATAGGTAAGAGTCAACAAAAAGGATTTACAACCACTTTAACTGCCCCTGAAAAACAATTCACCAAGCGATAACGCCCAAATGAAAGCCAAACACTGGCACTTTAAAAAAACAACAACAACGTGTGACCCTAAAATTCTTCAACAGCATGAAATCGACACAAAGTATGCAAGGACCTCCCGCCTACCAATTAAATTTTTAAGACACCAAAAATACACAACTTTGAAGTACGCTCTTTTCAAGACTGGTTGGGCTGCTCCGAAAAACCAGCGTTCCTTTATTTTACCCGTGTTGAAATAAGCATGCCTTCTTTTAGCTCTCTTTACATACTTCCAAATGAAAACATGAGGTTTCTTCAGTAAACACTTTAATTTAAATTATTTGCTGGCTGTTTGCCCTAAGTAGATGGCTGGAGACATACATTTTCTGTCAACAAGTTGGTCGAATTCCCGCTGGTTTCCATGAAAATGAGCAGGAGATTAGCTGAAACACACAATCCAGGCGGCTCGATGCGGAGAACGGATACAGGACTAATGTAAACAGTTTAGCTAACTTTTCCTTCTCTGTTTATTTTATGTCCTGACTGTGTTTTAACTCCATGCAATGACACATTTGACATGCAGAAATGTTTCGAGTGAAAACACAAAAATCTAAACATGGATTTTCAGGTTTTTCGGGTTCTACATTCCGCAGTTCTTCGAAACGCTTGTTGGCTGGAATGGTGTACCTAGAGGCATTTCTTAGATTATCTTTTATGATATTTAGATATTTTGAAAGTAATGTTATCTTTATTTTGGATAATTCTATCTTGAGTCAACCACTTGACGTCCAGAAGATTTATACTCCTTCATGACCAGGCCATTTTTTGTAATAAGACACTGCGTTGCTTTAACTGACAATTGTGCGGTCATGCCCCGCAACTACATTCTCTGAGGAACACTGTACATGTTATGGTCTGACCATATGACTTCTGTACAATCAGCCCATATAGCAAGCAATTGAGCTGCAAGTTTGAAAATGACTTGTTAAGCTATTGCTAGACTTGCCAGGCTTCACAAGTTTGTTGCACAATTGCAGCAAGTCCACATTGCAGGACTCCAGATCAACTTTCTTTGCAAACATTCTGCAAGTTCGTGTTCAGTTTATGTTGTGCAATAGTCATCCCACCACAGGGGTCACTGTGGCTGAATTTTCATGCTGTAGACTTGCAGAGCTCTTGCTGTAGACTCACCACTGCAACTTTGCTCTTACTAAAGACTTGCCACGCAAATTTGCTACAAATTGGAAAAGTGTCAAATAGAACTTGTGATTCAAGTGCTCTGCAAGTGTACAACTTACCAGTGAAAATGTGCAGCAAGTTAAAAAGACTTACAGTTCAACACTGCGACAAATTTGTGGCAACTTATCCTTACTATCTGGGAGATTCAGATCTACCAAAATGGAATATAAAGACCTACCTAATCTATTCAATATAAGCGGAACAGAACCCTTTTATTCTTTTCAGCCAAGGAAGCTGCCATCTTAGCTTCTGTTTGATATGCAGTGGTGCTGCACATGTGATCAGTTATGACACCAACCATTTGATGGTTTGATAGTTTGGTTGAAAGCACAAGCAACTGTGACAGTTATCATTCACGGCCTTAAATGTAATTGTTTTTTGAAACCCTAAAAGTGGTTCTAAAGCCAGAAGTTTTTTTTTACCTTGAGGAGGTAGTAAACCGCAGGTGGTTAAAGAAAAAAAAAATCCCTGCAAGGCAATGTCATAATGTGCTAGTATGCATCTCATACTAGCACATTATGATAGATTTACTTTAAACTAAAGCCCTCCAGTGCCGCAATGTCACCACTGAGATACTGACATTTTCCCCCGGTCTTCCTTACAGGCTTTGCAGCCTCTGGCTACATGAGTGGAGGGGGGGCAAGATAACGTAATTTCCATGTCACACGCCCTTGCTCAAATGTTTACCTTCACCATGTTTCATTGAATGATGGACTTTGTTCCACTGCATTTTTTTTTTTTTTTATGTTCTTGTGAAAAACTTCAATAAAAAGCATTAAAAAAAAAAAATAAAGATAACGTCATTCCCACGCATGTGTACGGGAGCCGCCGTTTACAGCACTGGCTTTGAAGATCCGGCACTGTAAGCCGGACCTTCAGAGCACATGCATTGGTAATGTCATCAGCTGCATGTACGCTGAATATCTCCTAAACTGAGCAAGTTTAGGAGATATTCACAGTACCTACAGGTAAGCCTTATTACAAGCTTACCTGTAGGTACAAGTGGTGTAAAAGTGTTTACTACCACTTTAATGCATTCTATGCATTAAGGTAAAAAACCTTATGGGTGCAGCGCCCCCCAGCCCCCCTTATGCTTATCTGAGCCCCATCTTGATCCAGTGATGTGCATGAGAGCAGTGGCTCTCCCGATTCTCACAGGTATATAAGTTTACATACCCTGGCAGAATTTATCATTTCTTGGCCATTTTTCAGAGAATATGAATGATAACACACAACACAATGATTGTTTTTTTCTCTTATCTGCCTGTTAAATGAGATCTGTTTATGATTCTCACATTGGTTGTGAACAGAAGCAAAAGAAACATTGTTACTATAAATGTCAATGAGCACCTTAATTAAGCAAGTGTTTTTAAACAGCTTTGCTAATGGGACTGGATCAAAGCTTTATACCAATCGGATTCTACACTTGTATAATTGAACCTTCTGAATACATCCCTATATATTTATTTTTATGTTGATTTTTTATGTGGATTTTTTTTACACATTTGGTGGCACTAATTTTTTATAATTTTACACTATTTTGATTGCTGGATTTTTTAGGAATTTTTACTCACCGCTGGATTTATTTGAGTATTTATATTTATTTATTTATATTTATTCATATATATTCATTTTTATGCACATTGTGAAGCGCTTCAAATATCATTATTTAACACACAAACTTTACTTTCACTCATGGTTAGTGTTTGGCTGAAGCCATTGATTAGCAATCAACTGCGTTTACTCTTTTTAAATCATAATGGCAACAGAAATTACCCAAATGACCCTGATCAAAAGTTTACATAACCCAGTTCTTAATACCATGTAGTGCCCCTTTAATATCAATGACAGCTTGAAGTCTTTTGTGGTATTTGTGGATGAGGCTCTTTATCTTCTCAATAACTAAAGCTGCCCATTCCTCTTGGCAAAAAGCCTCCAGTTCCTGTAAATTCTTGGGCTGTCTTGCATGAATTGCACGTTTGAGATCTCCCCAGAGTGGCTCAATGATATTGAGGTCAGGAGACTGAGATGTCCACTCCAGAACCTTCACTTTATTCTGCTGTAGCCAATGACAGGTCGACTTGGCCTTGTGTTTTGGATCATTGTCATGTTGGAATGTCCAAGTGCGTCCCATGCGCAGCTTCCTGGCTGATGAATGCAAAAGTTGCTGTATTTTTTGATAACACACTGCATTCATCTTGCCAACAATTTTGACCAAATTTCCTGTGCCTTTGTAGCTCCACAAAACATCAGCGATCAACCTCCATACCTTTCATCATAGGCCTTGTTGACTCCTCTCCAAATGTAGCGTTTATGGTTGTGGCCAAAAAGCTAAATTTTGGTCTCATCACTCCAAATGACTTTGTGCCAGAAGGTTTGAGGCTTGTCTCTGTGCTGTTTAGCGTATTGTAAGTGGGATAGATTGTGGCATTTGCGTAGTAATGGCTTTCTTCTGGCGACTCGACCATGCAGCCCATCTTTCTTCAAGTGCCTCCTTATTGTGCATCTTGAAACAGGCACATCACATGTATTCAGAGAGTCCTATATTTCATCTGAAGTTATTTGTGGGTTTTTCTTTGCATCCCAAATAATTTTCCTGGCAGTTGTGGCTGAAATTTTAGTTGGTCTACCTGACCATGGTTTGGTTTCAACAGAACCCCTCATTTTCCACTTCATGATTAGAGTGTGAGCACTGCTCATTGGCATTCTCAATTCCTTTGATATCTTTTTATATCCCTTTCCTGTTTTATACAGTTCAACTACCTTTTCCCGCAAAACCTTTGACAATTCTTTTGCTTTCCCCATGACTCAGAATCCAGAAACGTCAACGCAGCACTGGATGAAAGATGCAAGGGTCTGTCAGGAGTCCAGAAACTCATTGACCTTTTATACACACACACTAGTTACAAGCAAACAAATCACAGGTGAGGATGGTTACCTTTAATAGCCATTCAAACCCCTTTGTGTCAACTTGTGTGCATGTTATCAGGCCAAAATCACCAGGGTATGTAAACTTTTGATCAGGGTAATTTGGGCAGTTTTTGTTGCCATTATGATTTAAAAAGAGTAAATACAGTTGATTGATAATACATGGCTTCCGCCAAACACTAACCATGGGTGAAAGAAATGTTTTTGTGTTATCATTCATATTTTCTGAAAAATTTCCAAGAAAGCATAAATTCTGCCAGGGTATGTAAACTTATGAGCACAACTGTATATCCAATCAGGCAGATTCTTTCACTACATATTTCTTGGTAGATCTAAAGGAGAGCAGATTGTAATGGATGTGCTAAGCATAAAATCAACAGTCCTAGCCTTGAAAAACCTCTGTACATTTATACAATAATAATATTAACAATAATAATACATTTATAAAATGAATTGATTAAAAATATGTACAAATCCAGGGCAGCTAACTAGATTTGACCTTTCCTTGGTTTGACTTAATCTGAAATCTGATTGGTTCCTCAGGGTTAGTTTGCACTTTGCACATTACTATTGTTACTTTTTTAAAGCTTAATTGCATTATTATTTGTATATTACTATTATTAAAGTAGAACTAAAGACACAACTTTTTTTTTCATTTTGGCTAGAATAAGAGAAGGTTATAACCCCTGTCAGCTTTTTTATTTTTATTTTTTGCCATCTGTATCCCACAATCTTAAGCAAATTAAGGAAATCTCTTGGGGCCCTCCAGGTCACCAGGACTAGTGTCCCCATTGGAAGTTGGGGACACTCTATTTCTCTTCTGAGGAAAACTTGGGGCTTTCTTTTACTTTCACTTTCAATGATAATGGTAAACAGGACAAATATAGAGGGTGAATCTCTTTAACGGGAGCACAGACAGCAATAAACACTGACAGGTGTTCTAATCCCTTTCCACTCTATCCAAAACTAAAAACAAAAAAAGGGATGAACGGGAAGCTCTGTACAGAACTATTCATGTTCATTCATTCTGTGCTTCTGAGGCTACAGAGATGAAGATTAAGGTGTCCTCAATCTCCTTTCTCTGTCTTAAAGGTGAAACATCAGAGGTCTGTCCTAAAAATTGAAAAAAAGTTTAAAACTGAAAGTAAAAAAAAATGTAAATAAATAAAAAAAATGGTAAGAAATAATAATAATAAAAAAATAACAAAACTAAAAAACTTCTGACACCAGTGGTGGAACTACCAGGGTCACAAAGGTTGCACTTGCGACCCGTCCCTGGTCTTCCTCTACAGTTGGGGGTACCCCAAGATGGCAGGAAGGGGTCCCACTGCAGGACCGTAATAAAGGGTCCCATGATGTGAGTAAAGAGCTCTGAGATCAGTGGGTATGGGGGGCCCTTCGTGGTTTCTTGCAATGGGGTCCTAAAGGTTCTAGTTACAGGGTCCTCTGAACAGCACAATACAATAAATGGTCAACAAGGACTTATACTGGAAATCATAGAAAATGTCCTCTAATGGGGGAGTGTGATGTGAGCAATAGGAAGGGATGGTTCCTAGACCAGAGAGGTATGGAGGAAGAAAGAAGAAGGAGGAGGGAGGGAAGAGCAAGAAAAAGAATAGGTGAGAGTAGGGAGGAGAAAGGGGGGAAGAGAAAAGAGGGGGAGAGAAAGGAGAAGGGGAGAAAGGAGGAAAAGAGAAAAGAGGGAGAGAGAAAAGAGGAGGAGCGAAAGGAGGAGAAAGAAAATAGGAGAGAAAGGAGGAGAAGTGAAAGGAGGAGTAAGGAGTAGAAAGAGAGGAGGAGAAAGGAAGTGGAGGAGAAAGGAGAAGGAGGGAGGGAAGTAGAAGAAAAAGAATAGGCAAGGAGGAGAAAGGGAGGAGGAGAGAAAGGAGGAGAAAGAGAGGAGGAGTGAAAGGAGGAGAAAGAGAGGAGGAGTGAAAGGAGGAGAAAGGAGGAGAAGGGAGGGAAGGGGAAGAAAAAGAATAGGTGAGGGTAAGGAGGAGAACGAGAGGAGGAGAAAGGAGGAGGAGAGAAAGGACAAAGAGAAAAAAGGAGAAAAACAGAAAGGAGGAGAAAGAGATAAAGGAGGAGAAAGAGAGGAGGAGAGAAAGGAGGAGAAAGAGAGGAGGAGTAAAGGAGGAGGAGGGAAGGAAGGGGAAGAAAAAGAAAAGGTGGGGGTAAAGGAGGAATAGAATTAATAGAAAAACAAGTGTCTCTCCCCTCCAAATAGACAGCCTACTGCTAGCATCAGGGCTGATGACTCGAGAGGAGTACTTAGGCAGGGTGCTGGCCCCTCCCACCACCAATGATCTGCCTTCATTGCATAGAAAAGCATAGAGACCCAGTGATGATACAGTATGTAATTAAAACACAAAGTGTTTTTTTTTTTTCTATGTCAGTAGCATCTTGATGAAGGAGAAAGGAAGGAACCAGGGAAAGCAAAATATAACCATATTAAAACTCAACTTCAACTAAAACAACATACTGTATGATTCAAATTCCAAGCAAATACCTGAATGCACAGAAAAAATACATACATGCAATCCGTTTTACCCTCAAAAGGATTAGTAATTCTGTCTATCCAGTTATAAGGTTTACACGGCTCTGTCCCGCCATGCAACCCTGTCTGACAGGGCATGAGAACTTATTCTTCTCTGATGCATTTCAGTAACACTTACAGCTCTTGTTCCAAAACCCCAACTCAGCAAATGAACAGTGAAAGGAAAAACAGTAGACTGATAAATCAATCCATCCATCACTTTGCTTTCTCCTCCTATCAGCATGCTCCTTGTACTGCAAAACAACTGACTGGACCCTTGTACTGCTCCTCCCCTGAGCTCTGCTGTACAAAGACTGTAATGCCCTGCACACACAATAGGATTTTCCGATGGAAAATGTGTGATAGGACCTTGTTGTTGGAAATTCCGACCGTGTGTAGGCTCCATCACACATTTTCCATAGGAATTTCCGACACACAAAGTTTGAGAGCTTGCTATAAAATTTTCCGACAACAAAATCCGTTGTCGGAAATTCCGATCGCGTGTACACAAATTTGACGCACAAAGTGCCACGCATGCTCAGAATAAATAGAGAGATGAAAGCTATTGGCTACTGCCCGTTTATAGTCCCGACGTACGTGTTTTACGTCACCGCGTTCAGTACGATTGGATTTTCCAACAACTTTATGCAACCGTGTGTATGCAAGACAAGTTTGAGCCAACATCCATCGGAAAAAATCCATGGATTTTGTTGTCGAAATGTCCGATCAATGTCCGACCGTGTGTACAGGGCATTAGAAGCTGATACGGGTTAAATTAACTTATATTTAAAGAATAATACATTTAAGGATGTATTAATGAATACAGAGCTGCATTAATTTCTGTTATAACTGCCTGGAGTTCAGCTTTAAATGGCCAGCTTTACAATGTGAGGTTTGCCTACAATATTGAGATGAAGAGACTCTTTCAATAAGCTGTTTTCTACCTTGCGTATGATCATGTTATCACAAAAGTGCAGTATTCCATTAAGATTTATGCTCAGTGTGCTACAGATTAAAAAATAAAAAGCAGTATAGAAAATGCTTGTATGACAACTATAAATTTATAGATTAATAATGAAAAGTGTAGCCGAGGAGAAATACACAAGTACTCACTTTATTTAATATACTTCATTGCTGGGAATAAATTATCGCAGAACAAGGCTTGTTTATGTATGTTGTACACTATCTCAAGCTTTATAATAGCGACTGCATATTAATTTACCCAGATCCCATAAATTATAATTAGCCAGGAGGATTAACGACATAAATCCTGAAATTTAAAACCAACATGCCCTGCTCTCGCTTCCCTCTGCCCTAAAGTGAAGGGAACCCATAAAACCTGCTTGATTCATTGATGGTTTATGGTGTCCCCTGTTAATGCATGATTGTAGATTAGACCGTGGGGCCTGTTTATAAAACTTCCAGGAAAGTGTATATTCATAGCAACCAATCAGATTACAGCTGTCATTCTCTAGAGTAGTGGTTCTCAACCTTTTTGAGATTAGGACATGGAAATTTTTTCCAAAACTTTCCATGGCCCAACAGTAAAAAAATAAAGATTATACTTATACAATAAAAGAATGGGAATGCAAATCATATATTGATATGCTAGAAGGTTCTACATGGGGATTGGTGTTCCTTGCAAGGGGGTTGTGGAGTGGTTTGGAGGACTTTGCAGCTGACTTGATAGCCCTGTAGGGGGATGAGGTTTCTGGAGGGTGCTGGAGAGCACTGTGTGAGGCTGAGAGGAACACTATTGGAAGTTTGGGGCACTATAGAGGCTCTGCAGCAGGCTGGGCGGCATTGTAGGAGGTTGGGGGGGAGCACTCTGGAAGCTGAAGGCTCTCAGGGGGCCGGGGGCACTGAAGGACACTATGGAAGGTTGGGGGCACTATGGGAGCTAGCAAGCACTGTGGGAGGTTAAGGGATCTGGGATTGGCTGGAGGCCCTAGCCAGGGGAGGCCACAGCCCAGCAGTTTACTTAATAAATTCGAGACAAGCAACAAATTGATGTAGTCCCTATTTGTGCCACTTCAAATATAGGTGTTATTGCTGAAAGAAATTAAAAAAGAATTACCACTATATAGAAAGGAAAATAGAGGTATTAACACTAATTCCATAAAGGTATATAGAGACAGGTTGCAGTGCTCATAGTGGTGCAGCAGTGTGTATTCAATTCAGTCACTGGTTGCTAGGATGCTGTCATCTACCGTCTATGACATCACTGGTTACCAGGATACTGTCATCTACACGGTGTCCTAACAACCAGAGACATGTGTGGCCCAAAGGCTGAACCTGCACTGAGGACAAATATCTGCTGTATTGACACTCTGGCATCAGTGCTGCCTCCCACCATGTCTCCATGCAAAAATTAAAGTACATGTACATCCAGTAGATACATGGATCTTTTGAAGGCTCCAACAGTAGTGGAGGCATAACACAATTCTAAAATGTGTCTGCAAAACTCTTTATGAAATTTATGGAATATGTATTTTCAGCTGGAAAACATTTTTCTTCTGAATCTTTGCCTTGTCCTAAATGGGAAGATTAACATGTAAGCTGGGCCGATGCCACCCTCCAGTTATTGCAGGTGGACAGCCTTGTCATTAGGGTCTACGTAGAGTAGGCTGCACATAGCAGGAGGCACCAGGGTCTGAGAAGAGGGCATTGGAATGGGGATTCATTAAACCTAACTTCTTTACATTTTTTTTTTTACATTTCAAGGTGAAATAATATTTATAACCTTAAATTTGAATTATCCAATTTTGTGACCAGTCCCAAGTTATAATGCAGTCATTCAAACTCACGTTCAGATACCGAGAGATAGAGAGGGAGGATCATATAGTGATCCATGGCCAGGTTTACAAGTTCGTAATAAGCCATAAATGAGCATTAAAACAGGCCCTCACTGACATTTGTTGCTACAGGTACTTTGGAGAATATTATCCTCAAAATTCAGCTCCAAGTGATTGTAAAGGGAGCTAAACTCACCCTGCCACTCTCCTACAACAGGGACTCGGTGGTCTTCCAGCATCCTTATCTATAAGACAAGCAAAAGTATTTGTATAGCTAAAACGTTTGTCTAGTTTTGAATGAGCAGTTAAGCATTAGGTCACCTATCAAATTTTTATGGCTCTGTCTAACTTCTGTCTAATCTCCCCAATGGAACATAAATGGCAAACAATAAACTTACAACATTTTTAACCATTCCCTAATCTTTCCAAAGTGAAACTTTGGGCTATACATACGCTAATTGATCCTCAATGTTTGTAGCTATAGAGGTCAGTGAGTATGTGTGAGCATGTACAATATCTCACAAAAGTAAGTACACTCCTCACATTTCTGTAAATATTTTATTATATGAGAGAGTGAGAGCGATAACACCAACTTTAACACACCTGTTCCCCATTCACACCTGAGACCTTGTAACACTAACGAGTCACATGAAACCGGGGAGGGAAAATGGCTAAAATGGCTATACTGTATATACCTATGTGTTCATAGCCTGGCCACAGGTTCACTTTAAGTACATTTATTTGCCGATGAACAGGCACTGTAGGGGACATCAGGAAAAGTCAAAGCTAAAGCGTGAGACGGCAGTACCTGTACATAATTACAATAATTTGGGCAGGCAAAACAGTTCACAGACATATTGTAATATATACAGTACATGTATTTCAACTATATATTTAGCGGTTTGCCTTCAGTTCTACTTTAAGTTTCTTATTTTTGTTTTTCAAAAGCTCGACTAAGAATACCTGCAAACTGGAGATTTGCCATGTTCTTCAAACATCCCTAATCGACAGGGTACAGGATACTTTTTATTTATTGCTTCCATTTCTTCACTCATTGACTCACAAATAAAATTTAATTGCAAAAAAAAGTTATTGCAGGCTAGGAATTAATGTGTTAAATGCTGTCAGGGAGTAATTCAGAATCCTCCGCTAACATTGATTTAGATATAAATTTAATGAAGCCTAATAACACCATTTTGTTTTACAAGCATATCACAACACCCAAATCTAATACTCCCCTTTTCTTATATATTCCAGAGCTGTCATTACTTGAGAATATTACTATGTGCTATTGCTGCATCTCATCATCTGAACTAAAGGTAGAAAGTTAAGTATTTTGTTTTACAAAGTAATAAATGCAGCAGTAGGACTTACAGCGTATTTCTACTTTTGCAGTCAAATTTGAGAAAACCACACTACAAGCAGACATGGTTTCTGTCTGAATTTGCAACCTTAAAACAACAGTAAGCAAAAAGCAGGAAATGCATACAAAAAAAAATAAAAAATGATATAGTCTCCAATTGTGTTAATTATCTGGCTTTTATGCTGGTCCTAATTGGACCTGAAACAACAAGGGGTGCAGCGGGGCAGCAGTGGATCAGTGAAGCAATGGGGCAGCAGAGGATCAATGGAGGAGTAGGGCAATAGTGGATCAGTGGAGGAATGGGGCATCAGTGGAGAAGTGGGGCAGCAGTAAATCAATGGGACAACAGTAGATTGGTGAAGGAGAGTATGGCATAAGAGTACCAATAAAAAAAGTGATGCATCAATGAATAAGTGAACCAGTGGGGCAACAGTGGACCATTGGAAGAGAAGTAAAGGCTTAGGACAGCAGTGGATCAGTGAAGCAACGGGGCAGCAATGAATAAGTGGAGCAGTGGGATGTGAGTGGACATGTGGCACAGAAGTAAAGGTGTGGGAGAGAGGATAGTGGATCAGTGTAACTGTAGGGCAGTAATGAATAAGTGAAGCAGTGGCAAATAATTGAGGGTGTGGAACAGCAGTGGATCATTAAAGCAGTGGGGCAGCAGTAGATGAGTAGAAGAGTGGGGCAGTAGTGGAATCATGTAGTGGGTCAGCAGAAGATGAGTGTAGGAGTAGAGCAGGAAGGCGGAAATGGATCATTGGAGGAAAAGAAGAAAAGAAATGTAGTACCCTCTAGTGTGCTAGAATGGGAGTGTACATAGTTTGTTAGTGAAGGTAAATTAGTCTGGCTGAGAGCCAGGCTGGGCTGAATCTGGGTCAGGGTGAGTGACTCAGGGAGGCTGGAATGACTCATCAGGCAGCATCTCTGTTACCTCCCCCTGTTTGCTGGAACTTTTGAGAAATTTCCAGAAGAATGGGAGGGAGGTTAGGAGAAGCTGCCTGGAGTATTGATAAGGGCCCCAACCAATCCCTGGCCAAATGGGCTAGCAGGAGGTGAGACCTCTTAAATACTCTGGGTCATGCCCAGCAGGGGCAGTGGAGTTCGGGTGGCAGCTGGACATGGAGTGCTGAGGACGCTGTCGGAGGCCCTTGTGGGTAGCCTCCTAGTCTAGGAGGTGTGACCTTGGGCCTGGGGCATAGGTGCTGAAGGGATCCTCTACAACACACAGAGGAATCCTGTCCTGGATACACAGGAGCAGGTGTGAGGACAGCAGGAGAGAGTCAGAAAGGCCAGGAGATCTCCAGGAGAAGTCAACCAAGAGGGCTCGTGAGTGTGCAGTCTGGGAGGACTGTGGGAGGACTAGCCAGGAGGGCTAGAAAAGGGACAGCTGCATCCAGGTGGACTGGCAGTGCCTAGTGGTGGTGCTGGGATCAGTAGCATTAGGGATGGAAGCTGGACACTGACTGCTGCACAACAAAGGGGCCTGCGGTCCCTGCCTCTAATAGGCCTTTGTTTTATCTGACTGATGACTTTTTGTCAGATTATCTAACAGTGTGCCAGCTGGGTCTGTGATTTTTGTGCTGCAAGCAAGTGATGTGCTTTAGGAAGCCGAGGATTGTGTAAATAGACTGTACATAGGAAAGCTGTCCCTAAAGAGTTTTCTAAAGTCAAGTGGGCATCCCATAATACCCCTAAACCCATCCAAGTTTTATACCCCTAATAAACAAAAAAAACAAAGTTGCTGGACTGTTTCTTGAATCAAGAGTGCTGTGGAAATTCAGTGTGCCTGGCTGTGCAGGGTGGGTGATCCCTATTTACCAGCGGTTCCTACGGGGGTAGCGCTACAGAAAGGTATCGGAGGAGCATTTAAATGAACTACTACACTGTTATTGAGTGCAAATCTTGAAACAAAGACAAAGGGTATCCTAGATGAAATTATATAGTAGGAAAAAAGTGAGTACAGCCAGGGAATTTCTAAGCTTCTTGGTGATCTTCTTGTATTAGCACGGCAATTGACGTGTTAAATATTCCAGAAAGTAATTCTAACTATTAACCAAAGATGGGACACCCCATAAAACATGACAATTGTGTCTTGCATCCCGAGCCAAATGCATATTACTTTTTAAAGCAGGACTTTGTCTTACCTTTTAATATAATAAAATAAAGCGTAAAAGCGTCTGATAAATGTTATGGTTTGTACAAAGCATCAGTTCTCGATAAAATGGCCGTACTCTTGTTTCACAGCAGGAATAGGCCTATCAAAATGACTGAATGGCTTTTCTGTGTAAAACATTTCATCTATGTTCTCGTGTTTTTAAAGTCACATCGAGAGATATTTTAGTATGTGCATAACATAAAAAAAAAAATCTACAAAACTGTACATAATAATAACAACGATGTGGGAATAAGTCAGGCACAAAATGATGTTTTCCTAACCCCAGATCAAGGCTTTCTTAAAAATAAATGAGAAATTAATGTGGTGGACTAAACTTGGCTTTTTAGACTTGGACTTGGGACAGGCTACATCTCCTCTAGAGATATGCACAATAAATTAAAGTTTATCTGTACGCTCTGTCTCTGTAATTTGTTTAAAATTAATCAGGTTTTAGCCAGACTGTATTCATTTATCTGATGTAGGGGAGCCGAGCCATGAAAACACTAAAAGATTGTATCATTTGCGGATTTGTAACACCACAGGGTGTAGAAGAAGTGTAAGTCATTGTGGTGGAGAGTTTCTGATCCATCATTTTTTTCTTGAAACACACACAAAACAAGAAATTGTCCCACCGAGAGGATATGGTTTAATCATTGCGGGATAAAGTTATCTACCGCTCACTTTTCTTTGGAAATCAAGAAGTCAAAATAGTATTCTTCCCACATAAAGTGAAATTCACACAGCAAGAACAGAAGATAAGTAAAGACATTTGTAAACGATGGTCTGTAACAATGTCACAGACTTTTTCCGAGGCCATTCAAATCATGCTAAGCTTTGGCAAATGAAAAAGGTCCAGTACAGGAAATTATAGCCATAAATCATCAAGCTTCATGTTTAGAGGACAACTTCACCTTTAGTGTAGTCCTGTACTACAGCTTCCCTCCCCCCTACTCCCTGAGTGCATGCAGCCTCCCATGGCAGGTGGAGGCCACCAGGTGTATAGTTACCCATAGAATGAATGGGAGCCATGGCGCACATGCACAGACTACAGAGGAGCCAACACCCAGGGCACAGGGTCCACACAGACAGAACGCTAGATCAGGGCTGAAGGTACGTATGAAAACAGCCTGCTTGCAGGACCAGGTGCACAGAAGAGTGGGGAAGTTTCAGCCAGGTGGAGGGGAGAATGGATCCAGGTCCACAGAGAAGAGGAGGAGTTGCAGCCAGGTGGAGGGGAGAATGGATCCAGGTCCACAGAGAAGAGGAGGAGTTGCAGCCAGGTGGAGGGGAGAATGGATCCAGGTCCACAGAGAAGAGGAGGAGTTGCAGCCAGGTAGAGGGGAGAACAGATCCAGGTCCACAGAGAAGAGGAGGAGTTGCAGCCAGGTAGAGGGGAGAACAGATCCAGGTGCACAGAGGAGAGGAGGAGTTGCAGCCAAGTGGAGGGGAGGACGGGGCCTGCCTGGGCCACTTCACCATAGGTTTAAGATAAAACAAAAAAATGTAAGCCTCAATCCAAAGCTTGTCCGTGTGGGATAAAAGGTGGAAAGTCTGGAGTGGGTTTGGGTTCTTTAAGATGGATTGAAAAAATATCTGTGTCACCTATAGCAACCAAATAGCTTCTTCTATTTCTAAAGAAAAAATCCCAGGAATAATCCTATTTTAGTTTCAATGATGTACAACTACATATAGGTCTAGTTTATTATTATTATTATTTATGGTACTTATATATCGCCGACAATTTATGCAGAGCTTGGGAGGAAACTGGAGTACCCGGAGGAAACCCACGCAGGCACAGGGAGAACATGCAAACTCCAGGCAGGTAGTGTCGTGGTTGGGATTCGAACCAGCGACCCTTTTTACTGCTAGGCAAGAGTGCTGCCCACTACACCACTGTGCCGCCCAGTTTATAGGGAATATGCTTATAATGGACTTTATTGGCATTGTATAAGACAGAAACAAATTCCATAAAAAATATAAATTTTATTTGCAACATATTAAAATTCAAAAATTTTAAAGTGCACAAAAATATAAAAGCATCATAGAAATGCCAGAATATGATACAGATAATCAACTAACACCTTCTATAAATATACTTATTTTGCAAAGCAATAAGCTGGATGTGTATTTGTTGTTCAATCATCAAAGGGTCAACGCGTTTCGCTAATTGCATAGCTTCCTCAAGACCTGTTCATTAGGTATCATATTCTGAGCAACGCATGGCGGGACATCAAAAGGTCTGTGGGGTGGACACAGGGGTTAAAGCTCCTTCATAAACAACACAGATGGCATATAGGCCAGGACAAGCCCAAACGGCCTCTTTAGGGAGTACTTTATGGTGTAGAGTCAAAGATCTTCCTTTGATACATATGGCTGTATAAGCCTTCAAATACCAGAGAAAGCTATATACCAAATGTCTTCCAACAGTGTATCAATGCATAGGAACACAACAGGTGATGCCGTACCTGTCGGTGCTCTGCGGGAGGACACGCAGATACTTTTATCTATCTAAAAGCTGTTGATATATTTCTGGTGACCAGTTTCTTCAGAGGGCTTTTCACAAGCTACATGCCCCTATGCATTGATATTGTTGGAAGACATTTGGTATATAGCTTTCTTTGGTGTTTGAAGGCTTATACAGCCATATGTATCCAAGGAAGATCTTTGACTCTGGTTGACAAAGACTGCTGTTACCATCCATTAATATACTAGACATGCCTTACATGCAGTACAAAGCAGTTTATGAAGTTCTACCTGGGACAAGTAAGAAAGTGATATTTTCTAAATCAGGGCTAAAAGACATATTTCAGATTGAAAAGCACCTGACAACTAATCCTGAATAAAACAAGTAATCTATTGCCAGAAGCTGTGTTGGGAGTTGGAAATTTTGATAAGAATGTGTTAGAAATGCTCCCGCAAGATATCCATGGAGCAGAAATGTATGATACAACCTACAACCAGAATCTGACTTTAATTGGACCCTTTAAGGGGAAGCAGAGTGGTCCCTGCAAGGTTGCTGCCAAACATTGCTTTTCCATCACACTTACCTATTGAGACACACTTTGGTGTTATTGATATATTGGGGACTGACCCTTCCTTATCCAATCGCCTTTAATAAAAGTTATAGATACCAGGTTGATTTAGATTTCTATTGAACAAAACCTTCTTTGCTCCCTATCTCATCATAAAGGGAAAAAGAAAGTATCACATACACGCCTGTATATCTGTTTTACTTCTGCACACCGGACTCTTCCCATAAAACAATACCTCTCGTGCCCCTTTCCTGGCTATAAGAGATGAACTTGATACTAAAACAACATTTTGTCATTCAGACAGAAAGGGATTTTGTGCATGAACTTGTGTTTTCACCTTTTCTCTCATTGTTCTTGTGCTCACTTAAGACCAATTAGGTTGATATTTGATATCCATTTTTATGTACAATTTTTTTTTTCCCAAAGAGCTCCGAGAGAAACGAAAATAGCTCAGCTCACAGCAGGCCATTAACTTTTAGATGAGTTTTGACTTTGTAATACTTTAACTTTGCTGGAATTGTGCAACCAAGGATAGAGGAAAAATATTTGTAGATAAAGATATAAGTCAAATTATATGGATGGCCAGGGACCAAAGAGGGACTGTTCGAGTTTGCTAGTGAAAACAGAGAATCGTTATGTATACTCAGGTCTGGCCAGGCTTCCCATCACCCACGCCAGATCTTTAGATTGGACACCCATTTTCCCCTTTTTTTTTTAGGTCTTTAGAGATGATACACAAGCATGTTATCACCGGTTTAGCAGCATAAAAGGTCCCTGTCACAGGATGCTGCACAAGAACCTTGCAGCCATGAGAAGCATTGCAACAACCTCCAAGTGAAAAGTGAAAAATAATTAAATGTACTTTATTTATTACAGGTATTTATACTGTATAGTACAGATAGTTTAGCCTGTACTTTACATACTGTACATTCACATCAGTCCCTGCCTCCAAGGAGCTTACAGTCTAATGCCCTGTACATGCGGTCGGATTTTCCGACAGAAAAAATGCGATTGGATTGTGTTGTCGGAAATTCCGATCGTGTGTGGGCTCCATCGGACTTTTTCCATCGGAATTTCCGACAGAAAGTTTGAGAGCAGGCTAAAAAATTTTCCGACAACAAAATCAGATCGGTTAAATTCCGATCGTGTGTACACAATTTCGACGCACAAAGTGTCATGCATGCTCAGAATACATTAAGATACGAAAGCTATTGGCTACTGCCCCGTTTATAGTCTTGACGTACGTGTTTTACGTCACCGCGTTCAGAACGATCAGATTTTCCAACAACTTTGTGCGACCGTGTGTATGCAAGACAAGTTTAAGCCAACATCCGTCGGAAAAAATCAATGGAATTTGTTGTCGGAATATCCGATCAATGTCCGACCGTGTGTACAGGGCATAACAACCTCACATGCACACCTACATGCACACACATACTAGGACCAGTTTGGGAAGGAGCCAATTACCTACCAGCATGCCTCTGGAGTGTGGGAGGAAACCTACGCAAGCAGGGGGAGAACATACAAGCTCCATGCATATATGAACCAGGGAGGGACCCACTACTGCAAGGCAGAAGTCCTAACACTAAGCCACTATGGTGCCTAGGTACTTTAAATTAGTATCTCAATCTCTCCTTGTACAATGTACTAGCCTCCTGTAGTCTCTCTGATATCAGCATTCAGACTGGAAGAGGAAGGAGCACAAATATAAGGCTCCGTTCCCACTAATGCGACTACAAAGTGTTACTTTGATGTGACTTTGAGTGCAAAGTTGATCCGACTTTACAATCTCTGGATCAAAGCCACATCAAAGTAGTGCAGGCACCAACTTTAAGTCGCACCAATTTCAACAGGTGCCATTGAAATCAGTGGGCTGTGACCTGTCATTGTCATGCGGTCAAGTTTTTGGATGTCGACTGGTAGGGGAATCTGGATTCAAAAACTGGCTAAACAGAATTAAACAATGGAAGTTGAAAGACTTAATGCATATGTATTCCTTGTGATTATCATTTGCTTTCCCTTTAAGTCTTTAAGGCAGGGGTCTCCAAAATTTTCTAAACAAAGTGCCTGTTTACTGTCTCCCAGACTTCTTGGGGGGGGGGGGGGGGCAGACTGTGGCCAACGGGAGTTAAACATGCCCTATCTTTGGTGTCAGTGGGAGAAATAGTGCCCCATCTTTGGTGTCATTGGGAGAAAAGTTGGTCCATCCTTTGTGTCTTTGGAAGGAAAGGTAAACCATCATTGGTGTCATTGGAAGGAAAGGTGAACCATCACTGGTGTCATTGGAAGGAATTTTGCCTCATTGTTGGCTTCAATGGGAGGACTTGTGCCCCTTCGTTGGTTCCATCAGGTAGAATTGTGCTGCATTGTTGGTGTCATTAGGTGTATATGTGCCTCATCTTTGGTGTCATTGAGAGGAAAGGTGTCCTACCGTTGGTGTCATTGGGGAAGATTGTGCTCCATAATTGGTGTCTTTGGGAGGAATTATGCCCCTTCGTTGGTGTCAGTGCGTGAAATAGTGCCTCAAGGGCCAGATTAAAGCAAGTAAAGGGCCACATCTAGCCCCCGGCTACAGTTGGGAGACCACTGCTTTAAGGCACGCAGATCTGAATTTACCATTAGGCAGAGTAGGCTTACGCCTATGGGTGGCAATTTTTAAAAAAAGTATCTTTTTCTGCGCAAGTATTAACTACATTTTTTTTCCTAGCATCGGTGGAAATAATGTGAAGTTTATTCACACATTGAAATGCTATTGTAAGCCAGGTTAGGACCAGTAAAGGGACCAGTAAAGTCCTTGCAAAGATAGAAAACCGTCATCGAGACAGGTACACAGATGGCAGTTAAAACCTACCAGAGGTTCTAATTCTTTCCCACTTTATTGTACCCTTCTCCGGGCACAAAATGAAGGAAAATCTCCCTTTTAAGGAAGCAGCAGTAAAAAACTGAAAGAGGTCCTAACCCTTTCCCACTCTATCCCAAATAAATAAATACATAAACATGGGCTGAAGTTGGCCTTGAACTATGCTATTAAAATTCCTATGAAATTAGTATGAGGAAATGTTGGTCTTTGGATTGGCATTGATACAAATGGGTTATTGGCACCGCAGTGCTGTCTACATGTGCGAGTACGTGCCCGGTACTGCTCTCCGCTAACATATCACTGGCTGCCTATCAGTGTCCCAACCTCACTCACAGGACTCTAGAGAGGAAAGCCAGCCAGATGGCTTATAACAAATGATTGTTATTCTTGGCCCTCTACAGATAGTAGCATTTTACATTTATGCAAAAATATATCACTGGCTGCAAATTATGATACGACAGCAATGAGTGAAAGATGAACCATACTGAAGTGCAGCTGAATGATATAATTGGATACCTGGCAAGGTTCAGTTCTAAGAAGTACATGGGTTGGTTTTCATATGAGCTGGCATTGAATGTGCACCAGCATTTGGGAAGCTGTTCTGGGGCCAGACTGAAAGACCAAGGAGCTTTAAGATTTGGAGGTGATGAGGATTGATGTAAGAAGTGTAATGCCCTGTACACACGGTCGGACTTTGTTCGGACATTCCTACAACAAAATCCATGGATTTTTTCCGATGGATGTTGGCTCAAACTTGTCTTGCATACACACGGTCACACAAAGTTGTCGGAAAATCCGCTCGTTTTAAACGCGGTGACGTAAAACATGTACGTCGGGACTATAAACAGGGCAGTGGCCAATAGCTTTCATCTCTTTATTTATTCTGGGCATGCGTGGCACTTTGTCCGTCGGATTTGTGTACACACGATCGGAATTTCCGACAACGGATTTTGTTGTCGGAAAATTTTATCTCCTGCTCTCCAACTTTGTGTGTCAGAAAATCCGATGGAAAATGTCCGATGGAGCCCACACACGGTCGGAATATCCGACAACACGCTCCGATCGAACATTTTCCATCGGAAAATCCGACCGTGTGTACGGGGCATTAGAGCAAGAAGGACAGCATCAAATGATGCAAAGTGGGGACAAGCAAATATTATTAAAAAATCGACTTGCAAACCAAAAGGAAACTACCAATTGTTTGCTGGTAAACAAACGTTTAGGAGCAGTTGACTGTTTTTTTTCAGCAGCCCCTGAGCTCTCCTCTATGTTATCTTATCAGTACATGTGCACAGAGTTGTTTATAGTCCTTTCTAGGCAGTTTAGAAGCATTTTTTTTAAAGCAAAAAAATGTGTTCAGAACGGATGTTCAGAGGCATTTGAAACGCCAAATGCTTGTAACAGCGTGTAAATGCCTCTAAACATGGTAACTCGCGTTTATAAGTGTTTTCGTTCATAGGCTTTTTTAATGGGGAATCATTTGTAATGGTAATAAACAGTCTTTCTAGATCCATAGAATGTTGTGGGCTGCAAGGAGTAGGAGAGAAGGCGAGGGAGAGGGAGAAGGAAAAGGAAAAGGAGAGGGAGAAGGAGAAGGAGGAGGAGAAGGATGAGGGGAAGGAGAGGGAGATGGATATGGAGAGGGAGAAGGAGAAGGAGAGAAAGAGGGAGAGGGAGGAGAGGGAGAAGGAGAAGGAGAGGAGGGATAGAAGGAGAAGGAGAGGGAGAGGGAGAAGGAGAAGGAGAGGAGGGATAGAAGGAGAAGGAGAGGGAGAGGGAGAAGGAGAAGGAGAAGGAGGGAGAAGGAGAGGGAGAAGGAGAGGGAGGGATAGAGGGAGAAGGAGAGGGAGAAGAAGAGGGAGAAGGAGAAAGAGTAGGAGAGAGAGGGAGAAGGAGAAGGAGAGGGAGGGATAGAGATAAGGAGAGGGAGAAGGAGAAGGAGTAGGAGAGAGAGGGAGAAGGAGAGGGAGGGATAGAGAGAAGGAGAGGGAGAGGGAGAAGGAGAAGGAGTAGGAGAGAGAGGGAGAAGGAGAAGGAGAGGGAGGGATAGAGAGAAGGAGAGGGAAAGGGAGAAGGAGTAGGAGAGAGAAGGAGAAGGAGAGGGAGGGATAGAGAGCAGGAGAGGGAGAGGGAGAAGAATAGGGAGAAGGAGAAGGAGAGGGAGAAAGAGAGGGAGAAGGAGAGGGAGGGGTAGAGGGAGAAGGAGAGGGAGGGATAGAGGGAGAGGGAGAGGGAGAAGGAGAAGGAGAGGGAGAGGGAGTCCACGGCATGTCAATGTGGCAAAACTGACGTTTTTTAATGTCGGTTAATAGCTGCCAAGTTGCAACATTAAGAAGAGGTTTTGAAACATCCAGTGTACATGAAGCCTTAAAGTGTAAGTTCACCTTAACAGAAAAATATGTAAGGTGAACTTACACAGGACCCCCTCCTCGCGCCCCCCCCCCCCCGGGTCCCACTGACCTGGACCACAGCAATCTCCCATTCTAAGCCCCGATATGTCTGCGTCAGGAGTCCAGGGCTTAGAAATTCCCTCGTCAACCACGCGTTTCTCCATAGCTGACAGGACAGGCTATACGGCTGCTGATTGGTTTGCGCCGCCCATGTGACGGCGCTGACCAATTAGAATGCTCTGAAACGTTCCTCCTGATGAGTTACGTTTTGGACATTCAGCTCAGAGGATTTCTAAGCCCCGGACTCCCGATGCGGATAAACTGGGGCTTAGAATGGGAAATTGTCAAAGTCTGGGTCAGTAGGACCGGGGGGGGGGGGATCCCCTGAAAGTTTACCTTACAGATTTTTCTGCAAAGGTTGACTTACCCTTTAAAGTACCAAATGTGCAACACAGATATACATAAAATATACATTCTATATTTCTACTCTATTATAAAGTGCTAAAAACATGTCCATCAGGCATGTATTTGTAGCTGTTGACTTTTCATTTTTTGGGGTCTCATTGTTTTTCACCTTAATGCATTCTATTCTATGCATTAAGGTGAAAAACCTTCCATATTGCAGCTGCCTCCCAGAGCCCCCCTTTTACTTACCTGAACCCGATCTTTCCAGCGCCGAGAACGAGCACAGCAGCTCCAACCGCTGTCTCAGGTCCCCATTGGATAGATTGATAGCAGCAGGAGCCATCCTGTCAATCTAATTCAGTGACACAGGAGCCGGGGGGCGGGGCGCCGCTGGTGGACCCTAGAAAATGGAGGATCAGAACCGCTTTGTGCAAAACCCTTGCACAGAGCAGGTAAGTATAACATGTTTGTTATTTTTTTTAAACAAAAACTAACCTTTAGTATTACTTTAAGCTCTGGAGCAAATACTCCTCCAGAGTACACAGTCTATTTGCCTTTAGTAAATCAACCCCTATGAGTGCAGGAGCTATACTCAGGGGGTGGGCCCGTGACGCCCTGCATTCAGTGTCTCTTTCCTCTTGGAAGGGCCATAATTAAAAATTTCACTAGGGTCCTATAGCTTTTAGTTACACTGACATCCTAGTGCTTTTAAATACACCTGCAAAAACACCAAGTATAGTGCAATATTTCATTCTGAACCCCAAAATCTGGACTCCAGACAGGGGAAAAACATTATTCAAACCCTTTACTGTATGTATTTGGAAAAATAAATAAATACAAGGCCCCATTCACACTTGCCAATAGGGGCCATTTGTGACTACCTCTGGAAACTCAGCAAAGATCCAAGTGATTAACTGCAGATAGGAACCTTCAATCACAATAATGAGAGACTGACGATGTCCACAGCTTTTCGGGGCCACTTGATTGTGACTGCTTATGCAGCGATAACCTATGGATGATCAGCCCTGAAACTAACTGTTTGTGTCCAAGAACAACCATATACAGGTAACCACTGCATGAGCAATTACATGGTAATGGTCATGAATAGCTCTGGGGGCTGTCAGCCTTCCATTGATTTCAAATGGGCCTTACTGCATGGATGCCCACTGAAGCTGGCCATAAATGGTCCCTGCTGAACCGGCTGAGATTCAAAACATTTATGGGTAGACTACTTATACCCAGATCAACCCATCGATCTGTCGGACTGGCTGCCATACACTAGGGCCAAATGTCGGTCAGTTTTTATTGAACGGGCCGGATGTTGGACGGTTTTTATTGGACCGGCTGACACTCGGCCCATGTATACAAAGCTTTGGCTAACCACAAACAGCCCCATTCGTAAGCGTGAAAGTGTTTTTTGCACAGCACAGAGGGAGGATAAGAACTTCGAGCCAATCAGGACTCTATTGGTTTGCACAAAACATGCCTTCCAGAGAGGATAGTAGGGGGGTGACCTCATCAGTCTGCTGCTGCTCATTCATTGTCCAGTCACAAGCTATCTGGACCAGACTGCACTGCCTAACTGCATTGCGATCTGCAGGGAGATTCTGGTCTTGCCTAATATACAAGATGGTTTAAATTGAGATGCAAATCATTTACAAGAAAAAATACAGTGCCTTGCAAAAGTATTCACCCCCCTTGGCATTTTTCGTGTTTTGTTGCCTCACAACCTGGAATTAACATGGATTGTTAGAGGATTTGCATAATTTAATTTACAGAACATGCCCACAACTTTGAATATGTTTTTTTTTTTATTGTGAAGCAAACAAAGAGGACAAAATAAAAGAAAAAGTCAATGTACATAACTATTCACCCCCCTAAAGCCAATACTTTGTAGAGCCACCTTTTGCGGCCATCACAGCTCCAAGTCGCATTGGATAAGTCTCTATGAGCTTGCCACATCTTACCACTGGGATTTTTGCCCATTCCTCCTTGCAAAACTGCTCCAGCTCCTTCAAGTTGGATGGTTTGCGCTTGTGAACAGCAATCTTTAAGTCTGACCACAGATTTTCTATTGGATTGAGGTCTGGTCTTTGACTAGGCCATTCCAACACATTTACATGTTTCCCCTTAAACCACTCAAGTGTTTCTTTAGCAGTGTGTTTGGGGTCATTATCCTGCTGGAAGGTGAACCTCCGTCCTAGCCTCAAATCACACATCACAGTGGTACAGGTTTTGCTCAAGAATATCCCTGTATTTAGCACCATCAATCTTCCCCTCTCTTTCCCTCAACTCTGACCAGTTTCCCAGTCCCGAATGCTGAAAAACATCCCCACAGCATGCTCCTGCCTCCACCATGTTTCACTGAGGGGATGGTGTTCTTTGGGTGATGTGATGTGTTGGGTTTGCACCAGACACGGCGTTTTCTTTGATGGACAAAAAGTTAAATTTTAGTCTCATCAAACCAGAGCACCTTCCTCCATACATTTTGGAGTCTCCCACATGCCTTTTCGCAAACTCAAAACGTGCCATTTTGTTTCTTGCTGAAAGTAATGGCTTTCTTCTGGCCACTCTGCCATAAAGCCCAACTCTATGGAATGTACGGCTTTTTGTCGTCCTATGTACAGATACTCCAGTCTCTGCTGTGGAACTCTGCAGCTCCTCCAGGGTTACCTTAGGTCTCTGTGCTGCCTCTCTGATTAATGCCCTCCTTGCCCGGCCTGTGAGTTTTGGTGTGCGGCCGTCTCTTGGCAGGTTTGCTGTTGTGTCATGTTCTTCCCATTTGGTTATGATAGATTTGATGGTGGTCTTAGGGATCATCAAAGATTTGGATATTTTGTCCCTTACTTGTTCGGAGAGTTCCTTGGTCTTCATGGCAGTGTTTGGTTAGTGGTGCCTCTTGCTTAGGTGTTTCAGCCTCTGGGGCCTTTCAAAAAGGTGTGTATATGTAATGACAGATCATGTGACACTTAGATTGCACACAGGTGGACATAAATTCACTAATTATGTGACTTCTGAAGGTGATTGGTTGCACCAGAGCTTTTTATGGGCTTCATAACAAAGGGAGTGAATACATACGCACATGCCAATTATCAGCTTTTTACTTCTGAAAAATAGTTTTATGTATATATTTGTATAATTTTACTTCACCAACTTAGACTATTATGTTCTGATCCATCACATATAATTCAGATTAAAAAAAACATTGAACTAAAGGCTGTAATGTAACAAAATAGGTAAAAAGCCAAGGGGGTGAATACTTTTGCAAGGCACTGCATATGCATTTCAACTGTGTGTTTGAATAGAATTCAGCTTTACAGGATGCATAAACGTATGCAATTCATGTTGTCCCAGCCAAAATCACACCATGATGCTACAGATAGGGTGTGCAGAGCAGCCACAGTTCAATTACAGTCTACATAACATTGCAACATATTGCCATGGATCCAGTAAGCATTTATCAAGTTATATAACTCTTTTCATAGTCTAAAAGTGAAAGGGCACCGACTGATGCTGGATGAAACTCACTGGTTAGTTGTTATAGACTCCCCAGTAGTGGGCTTACATGTCATTGCTAATGAGTCCATACATTCAGAAGAAATATCCATTTGGTGTGATGAATTATGCCAATAGAGACCCAAGGCAGGGTCATTAGTTGTATTCATAGATACTGTATATAAACTAAACAGAATTTTTTTCGGCAATTCTACATAAACACTGTTGTTGGCCGTTGAGAAAAGTTTTCTTTAGTGTTAATGTTCTTGGCACTACTTCCTCATCAGTTTCTGCCTGCGCCTGTGGCCAAAGCTCCATGCAGGCTATATGTACAAGAGCAAACTCCTGGAGAGCCAGTATTGATTCCATAAATCCAGAGCTATCCCAGCAAGTGGAAGCTGCTCTTCCATGGAGGCTCTCTACACAGATCTGCTCTGTAATTCTAGCACTGCTTTCTTAATTATTTTAATTGCAACAGCGTGATGCCAAGATGCTGAATTACAACCCTCCCCAACCCCAAAGCTGCACAGGCTTGTGCAGGGAGTGTCGGATTAAGCTGTCAAAAGATGCAATAAAATCTCAGAGTTGTCAGCCAGTCTTGGTCAGAATTAGCCAGATGTGGATCATGTAAGCCTCTTACAGGCTTATTCCATAAAGCATCGCAAAAAGCAATGATGATGTGAAAAAAATATTATAAAAAAACAACATAATCCATGCCAGCCAATCAGTAATAATTTTACAGTTCACTCTCCTGTAAAACAAAATCTGACTGCTATAGATCATTTTGTTACATGTTGGTACTTTGAAGGAGGATATCATTGTTATGGCAGCAGCTAGCTGCCATAACCCCTGTATCCTTGTCATCAGCGGGCAGCCTGGTTTAAGATAAAAGTGGTCTCTGCGGGGGATTTGCTGCAAGATCACTTTTATCGGCGCTCCCGCCACAATCTGGTGCCCTCCGCCACTTACCGGCGCCGTCGGCAGCTATCCCCTTGCTGGGTGTGGAGACAAGTGAGGAGAAGATGGCCCCCAACCATCTCCATATCACTGCAGGGCCGAAGCGACGTCAAAACGTCACTTCCGGTCATAGCTCTTAAAGGCCCTTTTTTTTTTTTTTTCATTTTTTTAAATGACAATTTTTTTTTCATTTTTTTTGTATTACATTTTAATGTAAATATTAGATCTGAGGTCTTTTTGACCCCAGATCTCATATTTAAGAGGTCCTGTCATGCTTTTTTCTATTACAAGGGATGTTTGCATTCCTTGTAATAGGAATAAAAGTGACAGTTTTTTTTTTTTTAAACAGTGTAAAAATGTGAAAAAAAAAGATAAAATAGTGCAGAAGCGAAAGCATACGTGACTAGCTCCCGCATATGAAAACGGTGTTCAAACCACACATGTGAGGTATCACTGCGATCGGTAGAGCGAGAGCAATAATTCTAGCCCTAGATGTCCTCTGTAACTTAAAACATGCAACCTGTAGAATTTTTTTAACGTCGCCTATGGTGATTTTTGGGGGTAAAAGTTTGTCGCCATTCCACGAGTGGGCACAGTTTTGAAGTGTGACATGTTAGGTATCAATTTACTCAGCTTAACATTATCTTTCACGATATAAAAAAAAAAAAAATTGGGCTAACTTTACTGTTGTCTTATTTTTTAATTCAAAAAAGTGTATTTTTTCCAAAAAAAGTGCGCTTGTAGGACCGCTGCGCAAATACGGTGTGACAGAAAGTATTGCAATAACCGCTATTTTATTCTCTAGGGTGTTAGAAAAAAAATTTTTAATGTTTGGGGGTTCTAAGTAATTTTCTAGCAAAAAAAAAATGTTTTTAACTTGTAAACAACAAATCTCAGAAAGAGGCTCGGTCCTTAAGTGGTTAAAGTGATTGTAAAGGATCTTTTTTTTTTTTTAAATAACAAAGATCATACTTACCTCCACTGTGCAGCTCGTTTTGCACAGATTGGCCCCGAACATCCTCTTCTGGGGTCCCCCGGTGGCTCTCGCGGCTCCTCCCCGCATCAGATAACCCTAGGAGAAGTGTTCTCCTGAGGGGGTTACCTTGAGGGCGTGCTCCCGAGTCCAGCATTTGCGTCCACAGACACAAATGCCGGACTCGGACCCACGCCCGGCGCCCGTGTCATTGGATTTGAGTAAAAAACAGGTTTGCAGACATAGAGTGCAGAATGTGATCTCATCTGGAAAAGCTGGTAGATGGCTGTCGGGTGGCTGTGACATGAGGAGCCCGAGGTTGCACTGACATGCTGTAAATGTTTTATTTACCCTCCTGAGGAAGTGGCCAGTGTAGTGCCGCGAAACACGTCGATAGGGTCCTTATACTATTCTGTGAGCGATAAATATTTAAGTTATGAAGAATCCACTTCCCAGCTTCTCCTTCACACTCAGGTGCCTCTGCTGACACCACTTTGCAATTTTTGGGGCTCAAAGACCCCTTAAAGGATGAAGTAAAGAATCCTCCTTTAAAGTGGTTGTAAACCTAGTTACACCAATTTTTACCTACAAGTAAGCTGATAATAAGGCTTACCTGTAGGTACTGGAAATATCTCCTAAACCTACACGGTTTAGGAGATATTTACCATATACGCTTGCGCTGACGTCATCACTGTAGAAAGGGCACGATCGTGCCATTTCTAAAGGGCCCGTGCCGTGATCAGCAGTGCATGCGCGGGAGTGATGTCATGCGACTACGGCCAGTCACAGAGCCGGAGTCCATGGCCCCGGAAGGAAGAGGGATGAAGATGGATGCGGCCATCAGCGGGGACATTGTGGGCTTCGTTTGCAGGTAAGTGCAACACAATGGGCTAGTATGCTTTTACTTTGCAGGGAACAAAAGAGGGTTTACTTCCTCCTTAAAGCCCAGCTCTAGCTCAAGCATATTTATTTACTTTTAGGCTCAATGCACACTAGTGTTTTTTTAAGCTGTTAGAAGCTGTTAGCTTTTTTTCTGCTCCTAGAAGCTAAATAGTGTTATCGGCAGGAGGTATCACACACAATCTGGTGGCTGCAGGGTTTGTGTGTGAAACTGACAGGCAGACTCCTGCCTGTCAGGTGAGAGCATTTGGGAGGCTCTGGTGCCGACCGATTGCGCTTACACATCCCCAGTACCGGTGCTCTCTCCTGCCACTGCACCCTGCCATGCTTACTGGGCTCCGCTTGCCCATCAGCGGGCCCGGGAGCTCCATGGCGGGTGCCGGCGGGTAGAGGAAAGAGAAGAGTGGACACACATCCGCTCTCTCCTCCCCTTCTTCTTGTGACCCGGAAAGCAACGCTTGTGACGTCACTTCCGGGTTAAGCTCTCGGTGTCCCAGGCTCACATTGCTAAAAAAGGATGTTTTGCAATGCGATCTGCATTGCAAAACATTCAGTGGAGTACGGGGGAGACATGCAGAGTCTTTAGACCCTGCATATCTCAATAAAGAGAACCTGTCACCTAAAAATCATCACCAGACATCCTCCATAACACTGAACCGATACCTATAGGAGGCTTTTGAAGCGTCGCCTATAGAAAATATAGGGTACTAAAGTTTGTCGCCATTTCACGGGCACGCGTAAATTTAGGGTTTGGCATGTTGGGTATCTATTTACTCGGTGCAACCTCTTCTTTTTATATTTTACCAAAAATGTGGGTAATATATTATGTTCGATTGCCCTAAAATTCACGTTAGTGTGTTTTTTACTGAAATTTTGTGTTTCCTAGACCTTTGCGGTAATATTGTGTCACATAAAAAATTGCAACCACCACTATTTTATTCTCTAGGGTATCTGCTTTCAGAATATATATAATATTTGTGGGTTTTATGTGCAAAAAACGCAAAAACAGCTCTGGCAGAGTTAATAGCGTTTTGGTTTTTTTTGTTTCTTTTTTAAGCTTTTTTTCCTTTTACTGCAAAACCGCTAATACAACTCTGACACTCCTAAAATGCTGTTAAAATACTACTAAAAAAGCTAATAACAGTATTTTTTATCCATTCTTTTTTCCAGTGCTTGTGACGGCATTGGACAGATTTCCCATTACTTCCTCTCTTGGCAGGAAATTATGTGAACTTTCCAGTGGGGACAGGGAATCCATCCAAACACTTTTTTTTATTAAATTGGGGAAGGATTAAAACCTCTTTCTTGAACTTTTGTCACTGAGACAGGAAATGGGGTGAAATCTCCCCAACAGGGCCAAAGACAATAATAACAACTTTAAAAAAGTATTTATTCTTCCAAATAAAAAATAAAAAAGTTTGGGCTGGAGTTAATCTTTAATCAAATGGTATGAAAATTGTCTTTGTTTTGTTATATTTACTTGGCTGATAGGATGCACAGTTTTCTGACTACAAAAAATAGAGATAACTGATAAAAATGTTCTATATATTTTCCTGCCAAAAAGTTCACTAGTGACTAGCATGAAAAAAAAAACGGTTTTCTTCACATATTTCAGCTCAGAAAACCTGCATTTAAAATTCTTTGCATACTTGATTCTGGGCCAATAAGCAAAGATTTGGAATTGCCTTGATATGAGGGGGTCATTCCCAGCCACATCTGTGTTTCAGCAGGGTAAGCTGTTGCTCTGAAAACACACACTGAGGGTCATTCATCTACCCTGCTGTCAGGCAATCCAGTAATACATTACCCCGCAAGGCTTTGCAAGGCTTGTGCTACAAGTGGTCATATTAATCCTGTTTTGAATAAAGTGAAAATGTTGGATAACATTTAAACGGGAATTCCAGCTTTTACCAGGTTTTCAAACTATTTCCAAGAAGCAGAGTTCATATAAACAGCTAATTGAAGGAAGCGCTAAGCTTCAAGTTAAAATACGCACCACACATAAGTAATTTAACTGCTACGAGGTCCGGTCTACCTTACTCAACCTTCTTTATCCTAATAATATTTCACACGGGCATTAGCTTGTAAGGCTAATAAGAAGGGCATCACTTGGAACATGGGTCTCCAAAATACAGCAAATGGCCAACTGTCCAACTGACCATGGCCATTTGGCCAATGACCATCTGGCCAGCTAAAAGATTTTATCTAGCCAGCAGCTAGGCCCAGTAGTGTATCCCAAATATACAGAGATTGAGGATTCAGGGCAGCAGAGGCTGTCTACTATCCCTACTTCTCCCCCCACCCCCCTTCGTCAGTCTCTAGCACAGGTACCTAACAACAGCCAATAATGTGCTTGCCCAGAAATCACAGGAGGACAAAATATCCTCCTTCCAGTCCTGCTCTGCTCCCTGGCTTCTGCCCTGCTGCTACAGCATGCTTTTAGGCAATTGCAATTTTTTTTCCACGGCAGGTGGCGCTCTTCCACAGCGGCATTGCAGTTGGAGAGGAAGTCAAAAGGAACATGGTTCCTCTATGGTTTTCTGGGTCACTGGGGAAGCTATCGAATTAGATGCTGCCATCCCATGTGACTCTAGCTGCCATCCCATGTGACTCTAGCAGCCATCTTGGCCTCTTTAAGGCCCTGGCTCTCAGGCTTGGCTCACATTTTGCAAGTGGGTAGAGTAGGGACAGGTAGGGACATAACTAGTGACAGGAAAAGGTTCCTAAAAAAGAGGGAAAGTGTAGGGCTCTCAACTTCTCTGGACATCTTCCTGTTTGGGCAGGAGAAGGCCAGGCTACATTCTGCCCCTCCTAACAGCTCGGCTGAAACCTGCTCTCTACACACTGCTAGACCTATGAGTGTTTGCAATTGGGTTGTCTAATCACCGGATTTATTTTGAACTGTCTGCATTGTTTCAATACAAGTACTTTAAACGCACTTGGACTGTGTGTGTGTTTTTGCCGCATCACCATGCTGCACCTCACCTACATGCTGTAAGCCTTACAATGGTAAGGCAGACACTGACAGAGACCATGTAGTAAGCAGCAATCTGATGGGGACCCTGATGTAAGCTGTAAGTGGGACTCTGATTGGGACCCTGATAAAGACTCTGATGTAAAGGGATCTTGAAATAAAGGGTACTTTGATGGGGACCATGATGTAAGAGGAAGCTCATTGATGTATAAAACTGAGATTTTTAGCCGATTAATATTTGTAAATTTGCCCCTTGTACTGAAAAGTTTATAGACCCCAGACTTAGAAAGATGGTTTATTAAGCATTTAGAAAGCTCCCAGCAGCTTCTTGAAAGTTAACCAGTCACAACTAGAACCTGATTATTAAGTCATAAATTAATATAACCAAGCTGTCTTACTTGGAGTCAGGGGTTCACCAAACTCTCACAGTTGCTTGCTTGACTTCATAAATCTTTTATAAGAAAGACTATACAGCTATAATAGTTTTAGATGCAATATTCAGATTCTTGGAAAAGCCAAACCATTATGTGTTCTGTTGACGCACTCTTTGGTCCCAATCTGAGAATGCACATAGGCCCTATTAGAAATGCTGGATGTAGTTTAGACATGCTGGATGTAGTTTTAAAGCCAACAGTTTGCGAGAAGTACTAATCCCCTCTACCCACTAGCTCTGCCCCCTCCTTTATCTTGCAGTACTGGTCCTTTTTTGGGTTGAATGATGCCCAACATCATTTAACCCACTTGTTGTGAGCCCAGGGTGTCATGGACATAACCCTTGGGGTTCATCATCAGGTCAGCCTGGGATTACAGTAAAATGCTGCAGAGAATGGAGCGCACAGTAAAAACCCCCACTACAAATTTTTCTGGAGCACCACTCTACGCCACAACCCCTGGCCACCGTATTAGAATCAGATTCCCAAGTATATTAGAACTGACTTACAAACGTGCTGGACTCCTATACTACGCCCCACATCTTCCTCCTAAGCCTGGCCCATCACTACAGGTGAGCCATGGCTTGCGTACACAGATGCACCCTCTTTTCATACATAAAAAGTATAACTTCTCTTTGCTTCCAACAAGAGGAAATAACAACTCACAACCCAGAAAAGATAATATACCGCATATACAGTAGCTCCGTTTTAAAAGATTATGGCAAAGTAATTTTGGAACTGATATCTTGAAAACAATTTGGTAAAGTTTGAAATTAATAAACACATTATGCATGATTTCATACTAAAAAAAATTAACCACTACACCTTATTAAAGCTCTCATAAGCCTTACCTTAATGGAAATAAGCTGTACAAAATGTTCCCCATCTTACCCCTCTGTGTGTTTTCTACTGTTTTAATATGCGTTTCGAAAGCACAATTTTCCACGGCAAACCTTTATAACTTGAACAAAGGTGGACATAATAGGGCTACAGGTAGCGAAATGAAATCCAGTTGATTATAACTAGCCCCCTATAAATCGACCACAATGGTTTTAATCATTTTCTTCAAAAAATCAATCAACAAGGCAAAACACTTTTTCTCTGGTTTGGGGAGGATTTGACACCTTGCTAGCTTGTCATTATTCATCCCTTTGCTAAAATGAGTCATCAAAGTTCCACTGTGAACAGTACAAGTGTTTATTACACCCATGGTTCTGTTCATTAGAAGACGGATAATATCTCTCATGATATAACATCATTTTAACCAGTATTATAGTAATGGGTTTTGATGATTAAATATGGTACACCGAGATAATACAGCCTGATCCCATATAAGATAATTTCACACCTTTAAATAGCTATGAATTGTACTTACATCAAATTAAATCAATGTGCCGTGCTAAATTCCCCTAAGCAATAACTAACCGCACATCCTCTCTTTGTGTATACAAAAGGATATATCATTTAAAAAAATATATATATATTTGAAAAAAATTATATACAAATGTAAAAATTAAAATCTCTGTATCATCTAACACATATATACAAAGTGACATCCTTACATAAATTCATGCAATATATGTGCATGTACAATTTCATTAACAACTGGATGAGATATAATAAATATCAGTACAGTCCATATATTGAGTCCAGTGGAGTAACTAATGCTGTGTTGCCATCCACCAATCACGTCTGTGTTTTAGAATCCGTCTACTGCTTGTAGTGCTCAATAGCCAAAACAGTATATCTCACCCTGCTACGCGTGACCTCACACTTAAAGCGGAGGTCCACCCTAAAGTAAAAAATGACATTAAAATTCTACAAAAAAAATATTAAAAAATTTGAAAAAAAATTTTTTTTTTTACTTACCAGAAACCCCTGTTGCTAGGCAGTCTTCCTAATCTGCCTCTTTCTATTCCGCGGCGCTGTTCTGTCACTTCCTCCTCTTTGGTGAGCTGGCCCGTTGTACTCTGGGATACACACATGTGTGTGTCCCAGAAAACAACAGGGCCATTCACAAAGCGCCGCGAGACTCGCGCATGCGCAGTGGGAAACGGGCAGAGGAGCCACAAGGCTCCACTGCCTGTTTCCCTTGGTTAGGATGGTGGCACCGGCTCCCGATTCGATGGACGGATCGGCCTCGGGGGGCCGACATCGCGGGCTCGCTGGACAGGTATGTGCCCTTATTAAAAGTCAGCAGCTACAGTGTTTGTAGTTGCTGACTTTTTTTTTTTTTAAACGGACGGACCTTCGCTTTAAAGTGTTACTAAACCCAGAACTTAGATAGAATAGTATTCCCACACTATCAAAATAAATAAACTAACAGCTGCAATCACCGAAATGGTCAATCCAAAACAAAAAGGTAAATAAATGTGATGTATGGTGCTGCGCTGTTGCAAGTGGAAAACTCAAAACATATATAAATAACCAATCTAATATAAAAAAGAAACACTGTGCATAATGTAAAATGGATCAGCATAACAGCAAATCGGTTAACAAATAAACAATGAAAAAGTCCAGTGCAATATCTGCAAAATTAATAATACTGTGACACAGATTAAAATCTTAAGTGACAGTGCGGACAGTACTAGAGGGAAGTGAGTGAAGTGCTGAATTCACTCTTTCACTCTGTGCAAGAAAAAAACAAAACAATAAAGGTGGGTGTCTTTTCTTCAGACACCTAAGTGCAGGGTGGCCTCTCACCTTACTGCTGTAAGATAACAGCATATGAGGATAATAGTGGATATCCTGGATGATGTAATCAATCTCGCTGTGGGCTTCTATGAGTGGGTACAACCGACTTCCTCTAGGGGGCCTTATTCTCTTGGTAGCTGATGGGATGAATGTATTTAATATGTTTCTTTGGAGTGGATGTATGTTCTGGGAGATCCTCCTGGGCTTACTCGTATGGTATATGGTAGGAAAGAAGGGGTCCCGTATAGTGTAATATTCTACAATCAAAGGTACTTTATAAAAAAAAAAAAACGACAACTGATGTACACATAACATTTGAAATAAGAAACATAAAATTCACGAACGGCGAGCTCGTATATCGACATCACACAGGCACACCGGCAGAAAAAAAAACTCTCCAGCAATACACACCAAACTGAGCATGTGCAGCCCGTCCCCTGGCTCTGTAAATAACAGGTTATTTTGTGGAGACAGTGGAAGAAGAGGAGGATCACAGAGACAGGATCAAACAGCCTTTATACACAATGCAAATGATTAACCTCTTAGGTTCCACAGTGAGTATAATAAGCACGCTTTACTGCATATACAGACTGATTTTACTGTTGTAGGTTTAATAACACTTTAAGTTTGGTCAAATTGCGCTTTTTAGCCTCTCCAAGGCAAGGGAATGTGAAAAACTGGATCTTTTCGTTCCTCCTCATTTTAGCACTGCCTCATAGCATATCAGCTGCATCAAATGGCATATACAAAGGAAAAATGCCAATAGTGCTTATACCACAAAATCAATCTGTCTTTATTAAATGCTAAATAAGTGGTCTCACAGTTGTGAGGTGCTTCCAGCGCACCACTGTATACACGCTTAACAGTTCTTATTTGATGTGTCTGTGATACCGCACAAGCCGCATATGTCTGTCCCCACACTAGATCCAGGCGCCGTGCCATCCTGTTGCCCCTCCCCTACGCGTTACGCCACAGGGTCACATGGCTTTCTCAGGGGGATTCCTTACCCTATCACTGATCTACGAATCGTACTTATCCTATTCAGTAAATAGTTATGTTAAAGCACAACTAAAGACTTCTTTTTGACAGTCTATAGAAGTCCCAAATCCAGTTAATATTTGATGCAGAAGTAATAAATGCAATTATTTTACCTTCCTTGAATGAGCCAAATCCTCCCACACACTCCCCCTCCCAGACACTGCAGCTCACAGTGGGAGCGTCTCAGCCACAGAGGCAGTGCTAAGGTGCTGATTGAAAAAACTACAGGCTTGTGAATCAATGATGACACTGAAACCCCCCACCCCATGCAACATTTTTTCATCTCAATGTAGTGCAAGCAGGCACAGCTTGCAAAATATCGAGTGGGAAGAGTAAACAAGAGTGGCAACTCTGCTTTGAATTTAGGAGCATTGCAGCATCATTTCCTCATCAGTACAGGAAGCTTCAATAGATGGTCTTCATTAGCAAGATCAACAGATATTTGTGAGTTTGGAGGAATAAGAGAAAATTGTAAGTGCTGATACATCTATAATTAAAGTGTCATTAAACCCACATCATTAAGAACTATCAATAAATGATGTATGACATGCTGTTCACACTCACTATGGGATTCATTTTCTGAACTCTGCAATAAAACCTGGTTGATCCTGCTGCTCTCTGTCTCCCGCTCCTGTCCACAATTCAGCTAGGGGTTTTGCAGAGCAGTGTTGGCATCTCTGCACATGCTCAGTTTCCAGTGTTTTTCTTTGCTGAGCATTTCCTCCCTATCACATCTGAGCAGCCCATGTGACTATAGAGTCACACACGTCGGCGTATACACAGTGGTAAATGACAGCCCACTCCCCCCTCCTCCTTCATGCCCAGTAACCAGCTAAACACAGAGAGGGTGGGCTATTACATCTTTATTGGTAGAGGCTTCACCTCCCACTTATTCCAAGACACAGGCTGGAGGGGCATTATTTTTACTCTCTATTCCAAAGGCTGTTGTTTTTTTTAATTTTATTATTTTGAACAAGTAACCAGCAGCAGAGGACTAGAAGCTCCTCTTGCTTATGTTTCTCTTCAAACAGGCTGGGAAAGAGTTGGGTCATGTGACACCTGTATATCGATTAGGAAAAAGGTACTTTTTTTATTAAAATAATTACAGTGATATCATCCACATACAGAAATAGAAGGGACAATATAAATTAAACAGTGTGGAGTGGATTTACTAAAGGCAAATAGACTGTGCACAAAGTGCAGTTGCACACTGCAGTTGCTCCAAAACTTTGCAAATGAGCAGAAGTTCTGCTGACTTCCACCATCCAATCATGCGCAACCAAAAATGCAGTTTGTTTTTTTTTTCCTTGCATGTGATTGGGTATTCTTTGCCAAATGAAGCTTTACATCATTTACTAAACTCTGGAGCAACTGCACTTTGAGAAGTGCACAGTCTATTTGCCTTTTGTAAATCAACCCCTTTGTGTTTAGTATCATTTTAAAGCCTATCTTTGTATACATTCTTTTTTATTAATTAGCATTTAGCACATGGAATGGTATCTGTTTTGAAATTGATATTTGTATTGAATGAGAAGTGTCCCCTGAGTTGGTGGCTGCCCTCTTAGTTGAAATCTTCCATTCTCTGCCCCCTCATACATTTAAATTACCCCCGCAGCACTGGATTACTGTTGCGGGGAGTACGGATCCAAACCTGTTATAGGCACTCATGGAAAGTGCCAACTATGCCACCCTCTCCTCCATTCATTAAAGCTGCATTAAAGCTTCCTGCAATGAAAAACTATCTATGAATGGAGGTTGGGTGGATGAATGAGGGGTTTGCTTCCTCCATTCATATGGCACTTTTTATTGATGAAAGCTATCGTACAGTCAATGCAAATACTATCGCTTGTGCTATTTTTTTTTTTTTTTCATTAACTAAAGTTATGCCCTGTACACACGACCAGTTTTGCTGTCGGAATAAACTCCTAAGGTTTCTCCGACGGAACTCCGACGGGATTCCGCTCAAGCGGTCTTGCATACACACGGTCACACCAAAGTCCGACCGTCCAGAACGCGGTGACGTACAACACCTACGATGGGACTAGAAAAAAGAAGTTCAATAGCCAGTAGCCAATAGCTTCCATCTCGTACTTGCTTCAGAGTATGCGTCGTTTTTGGTACGTCGGAACAGCATACAGACGAGCGGTTTTCCCGATAGTAATTAGTTCCATTGGAAAATTTTAGAACATGTTCACTATCTAAGTCCGTCTGAATTTTCTACGGAAAAAGTCCGATGGGGCATACACACGGTCGGAAAATACGATGCAAAGCTCCCATCGGACTTTTTCTGACGGACATTCCGCTCGTGTGTACGCGGCATTAGATTTTAAGTGCTGTAGTATTTTTTTTTCCTTTTGTAATGGGAAGCTAAAGTTCTACATTAAATGAGGTTTTTTTTTTCCTATTTCTTTCACAAAAAGCTATTTACAGCAAGGAGAAAATGAAAGAAAATCATCTAAAATATCTTCCACACTAAAATCAAGAGAAATTGTTGGTCATAGGAAAGTAATATCATTGTGCTGATAAGCTTGGTAAATTACTTTTGGGCACACTTGCTGTCAGTGAGGGCATTTTGAAAATAAAGTTTGTGTACAAGTTTTACTTTAGAGAGGAGTGTACATCATTTCACCCACAGAATGACGACTATGTTCCCGGTAGAGGGGGAGCAGGAGAGAGAACGAGAGAAAGGGTGAAAGAGCAAAGGATACAGCAAAACTGGAGGGGAAGAGAAAGTGTTACTAAACCCAGGACCCTGCATTCACTATATCTGGGCTCCCACAGTACACAGAACATGGAAATGCTATTCTTTGAGTTAATATAAACTGCTAAATACCTTTTCTCATCAGGAGTATATACAGTGCCTTGAAAAAGTATTCATGCCCCTTGAAATGTTCCACATTTTGTCATGTTACATAAATGCATTTTATTGGGATTTTATGTGATAGACCAACACAAAGTGGCGCATAATTGTGAAGTGGAAGGAAAATGATAAATGGTTTTCCAAACCTTTTAACAAATAAATATCTGAAAAGTGTGGCGTGCATTTGTATTCAACCCCCTTTACTCTGATACACCTAACGAAAATCTAGTGGAACCAATTGCCTTCAGAAGTCACTTAATTAGTAAATAGAGTCCACCTGTGTGTAATTTAATTTCATTATAGATACAGCTGTTCTGAGAAGCCCTCAGAGGTTTGTTAGAAAACCTTAGTGAACAAAAAGCAACACAAAGGCCAAGGAACACACCAGACAGACCAGGGATAAAGTTTTGGAGAAGTTTAAAGCAGGGTTAGGTTATAGAAAAAAAAAATCCCAAGCTTTTAACATCTCACAGAGCACTGTTCAATTCATCATCTGAAAATGCAAAGAGTATGGCACAACTGAAAACCTACCAAGACATGGCCGTCTACCAAAACTGACAGGTCGGGCAAGGAGAGCAATAATCAGAGAAGCAGCCAAGAGGTCCATGGTAATTCTGGAGGAGCTGCAGAGATCCACAGCTCAGGTGGGAGAATCTGTCCACAGGACAACTATTAGTCGTGCACTTCGCAGATCTGGCCTTTATGGAAGAGTGGCAAGAAGAAAGTCATTGTTGAAAAAGAGCCATAAGAAGTCCCATTTGCAGTTTGCGATAAGCCATGTGGGGGACACAGCATACATGTGGAAGAAGGTGCTCTGGTCAGTTGAGACCATAATTGAACTTTTTGGCCTAAAAGCAAAACTCTATGTGTGGCGGAAAACTAACTGCACATCACCCTAAACACACCATCCCTACCGTGAAACATGGTGGTGGCAGCATCATGTTTTGTGGTGCTTTTCTTCAGCAGGGACAGGGAAGCTGGTCAGAGTTGATGGGAAGATGAATGGAGCCAAATACAGGGCAATCTTAGAAGAAAACCTGTTAGAGTCTGCAAAAGACTTGAGACTGGGGCAGAGGTTCACCTTCCAGCAGGTCAACGACCCTAAACATACAGCCAGAGCTACAATGGAATGGTTTGGATCAAAGCATATTCATGTGTTAGAATGGCCAGTCAAAGCCCAGACCTAAATCCAATTGGAAATATGTGGCAGGACTTGAAATTGCTCATTACAGTCACTCTCCATCCAATCTGACAGAGCTTGAGATATTTTGCAAAGAAGAATGGGCAAAAATTTCACTCTCTAGATGTGGAAAGCTGGTAGAGACATACTTAATAAAAAAGACTTGCAGCTATAATTGCAGTGAAAGGTGGTTCTACAAAGTATTGACTCAGGGGGGCTGAATACAAATGCACCCCACACAAAATTGAAAACCATTTATCATTTTCCTGCCACTTCACAATTATGTGCCACTTTGTGTCATAAAATCCCAGTAAAAACATTTACATATTTGGTTGTAAAATGACAAAATGTGAAAATTTTCAAGGGGTATGATTAGTTTTTCAAGGCACTGTAGCAGTCTTGTGACTTCTATCAGTGTTTGGTTAAAGCGTGTAGGATAAGTTTTCATTCTCCTTTGACTATCCTATGAGGCTGCAAGACACTTGATACTTTTTCTGGACAGTGCTGATTGGCCTTATGCTGATCACATGCACTCTCCCAAGAAAAATAAAAACATCTCTAGCAATACACACCAAACTGAGCTTGTGCAGCTTGCCCCCAGGGCTCTTTTCTATCAGCAGATTGGGGACAGTGGAAGAAGGGGGGATCAGAGAAGACAGGATCAAACATCTATTTTACAGAATGCAGAGGCTTAACCTATTAGGTTCCACAGTAAGCATAACAAGCATGCTTTACTGCATATACAGACTGATTTTACTGCTTTGGGTTTAGTAACACTAATGTCACGTACACACGAGCGGACTGTCCGACAGAAAAATTCAGACGGAAACTTTTCATCGTATATACAGATCGTGTGTAGGCCTCATTGGACTTCTCTCTTTGAAAAATCTGACGGACCTAGAAATAGAACATGTTCTAAATCTTTCCGACTGACCCAATTCCTATCGGAAAAAACGATCGTCTGTACGCTGGTCCGACGGACCAAAAATGACGCATGCTCTGAAGTAAGTACGAGACGGAAGCTATTGGCTACTGGCTACTGAACTTCCTTTTTCTAGACCATGGGTTGACCATGTGTAGGCAAGACCGCTTGAATGGAATTCCGTCGGAGTTACGTCGGAGAAACCGCCGGAGTTTATTACGACGGCTAAACCAGTCGTGTGTACGCGGCATAACTCAAAAAAGTATGAACTGCTTCACTCAGGCAATTCCTCTTTGTTTGCAGCTGTGACCTGACTTCCTGTTAGAGGGCGGCTACATTCATTCTGCATGGTTCCACTGAGTGTAGTAACATAGTCACTATTGCCTGTCCCCAAGATGGACTATGTGATTTGTAGTGTGCATGGGACATTTGGGAGCTCATAGAGGACATTATAAGTAGGAAAACACAGTAAGAAACAATTTCATGAAAAATAGATTACAGAAATATTAAAAAGTGGATTTGTAAAGATTACCGTATTTATCGGCGTATAACACGCACCTTAACTTTAAGAGGGCAGTTTTCAGAAAAAAATCTTAAACTTCAAAATAAGGGTCAGAGTCCATCAATGCAGCCTTATCAGTGCCCATCTGCAGCCTCACTAGTGCCCATCAATGCAGCCTGATCTATGCCCATCTGCTGCCTCTAATGTGCCCATTATTGCAGCCTGTTTAGTACCCATCTGCAGCCTCTAACATGCTCATCTGCAGCCTCTAATATGCCCATTATTGCAGCCTATTTAGTGCCCATCTGCAGCCTCTAATATGCCCATCATTGCAGCCTGTTTAGTATCCATCCGCAGACTCGCCTTTGCCGATGACTGCAGCCGTGCCAGTTGCTGGATTACACAGATCTGCGATCTCCTGTGTATCCGGCGCTCAGTCACTCACAGTCCCGCCCAGCTCATATGATGGACAGAACAGTGATCCTATGCCGGGCCGGGGGGGGGGGGCGGAACTGTGTGTGACTGAGCACCGGATACACAGGAGATCGCGGCTGTGTGTAAGCGGTGCTCGTCCCCTCCTTCCACTCCGAGTAGCAGGGATCGGCGTATAACACGCACACATGATTTCCCCCTGATTTTCAGGGGGAAAAAGTGCGTGTTATACGCCGATAAATATGGTATTTTTGGAGAGTTTCACTTGCAATATCGGTACTACCCTGTTTCCCTGAAAATAAGACCTAGCGTGATTGTCGGTGATGGCTGCAATATAAGCCCTACCCCCCAAATAAGCCCTAGTTAAATTCCTTGTAGGTCTTATTTTCAGGGTAGGGCTTATTTTCGGGGAAACAGGGTAGGGCTTATTTGGGGGGTAGGGCTTATATTGCAGCCATCACTGACAATCACGCTAGGTCCTATTTTTGGGGAAACAGGGTAGTGACCACTGTCACCAGGACTGAAAGTGAGGGTAGATTCAAAATTTTGAACAGGAATAGACACAGGAATCTTCCAATGGGGACACTTGTTCCAGTGTCAACCATCCGGAAGGGGATATCCTTCACTTTGAAGACATTTCCTCCTACATTCTGTAGTGTCCCAATGGGACACAGATGGCTAAAAGACCTGACCAAGGTTCAAGTTAAGTATCCAATAAAAATTAAGCAAAACGTACACCACAATTCTAGCAGTGAAATACAGGGTAGCTCTGGTAACACAACAGAACAACTTGGGGATCAAAGGACAAGAGGACACCACACTAGAACTGGAGTACTCTGGTAGCAATAGGTGAGGAGCTCCCCACAGTAGCTGGGTCTTCTGAAGAAGCTGTGTGCTATTAGGCTCTGACACAGCTGGACTGCCTGAACTCCAGTTCTGAGAGTGGAGGGCCTCTCACCTGGCAATAGATGACTTGCCTTTGAGCTGTTGAAGAAGGGAAGCAGAGAAACGTATCTTCCCTGGGCATGCCCAGAAACTCAGGGGCTTTTGGAAAATGGAGTAATCAGGGCCTGCACCTGCATCTGAGTACGATGAGTACATAGGCACTCAGATCCGCTAACTACAATTTTTTTTTTCTGTAGTCAGTGGTTCTTCTTAAAGCGGAGTTCCAACAGTGAAATTTTTTTTTCTTTTGGATGAATATCTTCATTTAAAAAAACGTATTACTAGTACTCACGTTTCTCTTTTTAATCGCTGCTCGATTGCCGATTTAATTGAGCAGGATATGTTTTATTCCTTGTTCTTGGATGTTTCCATCTTGCTTGTGGGCATGTGAAGCCCACAAGCACTATCTTCAGGGCTCTGGTGCAGCTGAGCGACCAGCATGCACCGCCCGTTCTCGCGCATGCGCCGTATGTACGGCGCAGCTCCCTACACTTCTGACGTTGGCATCACAACGGGCATCGTCGTCCAAAGTGCCCGCCCCGTTGCGATGGCAACGAAGCCCTCGGCGCTGCCCACTGACTCCTGGGAAATGATGACACACATCTCCCAGGAGCAGTAGTGAGCGGAGGTGCCGAGGGAAGTGACGTAAGGAGCCGCGGTGAGGAAGGGGAAGATGTGAAAGGACCGCATAGCAACAGGCATGAAAAGGTACGTTAAAAAAAACATTTTTCTCCAAATGTCAATTATATTATTTGCTGCACAGTAATGGCATTTTTTTTTTTTATGGGTGGAACTCCGCTTTAAATTCAATATCATTCAATGCTCATTTCTTTGTATCAATCCCTTTTGGAATTTGAGACACTTGTGACATGTCACTTCCATATGACGATTACCATTTCCTTGTATCTATGAGTCACTAGGTACCAAAATCCACAGTGCAAAAGCGTTACCTAAAAGCATGCTATATATGAATCATCTGCTTTTATAGATGGTGTGACATTTTTAACGCGTCAAAGCCACAGCACTTTCCAGTTGTGATCCTGCAAAGGTGATCAAAGCAAGTCACCCACTTCCTGCTGAGGTCGGATATGTAACTTGCTGTCACTCCAGCTGCTCTTTCATTTCTGTTTCCCATTTCTGTCTTTCTGGTAAGTGTTTTACTTATATGGACAATAACAGCACGAGCATGCAGTGCAGAAAAAAGAAAACCCAAAAGTGGTTAAAATGACAGATAAACAGTATTTAACAGAGTCTGTGTTTTATTTTGACATTTTTGTCAAAAGAAGGAAAATTCCACAAACCTTTTGGTCATATAGCAGCAATAAAGCCCCTATGACATCACAATGTGCATTATTTGATAAATAGCCTTTGCACACAATATGGACAGATCACAAAAGCATAACTTGTAATATTTTCCATGTATATTTCCATACTATGGGTTGATTTACTAAACTAGAAAGTGCAAAATCTGGAGCAGCTCTGCATAGAAACCAGTCAACTTGCAGTTTTTTTTGTCAAGGATTACAAAGCTACCATTCACAGCTGCACCAGATTTTGCACTCTCCAATTTTAGTAAATCAATCCCCATGTTTGCTACTAAATAGGTGTTCAAAAAAGTCATGAAAAAATGGCACTTAAAGAAATACAATATATTACCAAAAGCATTGGGACGCCTGCTTTTACACGCACATGAACTTTAATGGCATCCCAGTCTTAGTCCGTAGGGTTCACTATTGAGTTGGCCCACTCTTTGCAGCTATAACAGCTTCAACTCTTCTGGGAAGGCTGTCCACAAGGTTTCTATGGGGCCATTCTTCAAGAAGCACATTTATGAGGTCAAGCACTGTCTCCGCTCTAATTTTAAGTCTCCGCTCTAATTTTTCCCAAAGGTGTTCTATCAGGTTGAGGTCAGGACTCTGCGCAGGACAGTCAAGTTCCTCCACCCAAAACTCTCTCATCCATGTCTTGATGGACCTTGCTTTGTGCACTGGTGCGCAGTCATGTTGGAACAGGAAGGGGCTATCCTCAAACTGTTCCCACCAAGTTGGGAGCATGAAATTGTCCAAAATGTCTTGGTATGCTGGCGCCTTAAGAGTTCCTTCACTGGAACTAAGGGGCCAAGCCCAACCCCTGAAAAACAACCCCACACCATAATCCCCCCTCCACCAAATGATTTGTACTCGTGCACAAAGCAAGGTCCATAAAGACATGGATGAGTGAGTTTGGGGTGGAGTAACTTGACTGGCCTGCATAGAGTCCTGACTTCAACCTGATAGAACACCTTTGGGATGAAATAGAGCTGAAACTGCGAGCCAGGCCTTCTCGTCCAACATCAATCAGTGTCTGACCTCACAAATGCGCTTCTGGAAGAATGGTCAAACATTCCCATAGACACACTCCTAAACCTTGTGGACAGCCTTCCCAGAAGAGTTGAAGCTGTTATAGCTGCAAAGGGTGGGCCAACTCAATATTGAACCCTACAGACTAAGACTGGGATGCCATTAAAGTTCGTGTGCGTGTAAAAGCAGGTGTCCCAATACTTTTGGTAATATAGTGTATATTTGTGTAGGTCATTTGGGGAAGAAAGAGCTATCGAAACGTTGATGATCGGACCATGTATAAGGTATCGTACTGGTACTGTGCTTTGGTTTTGCATGGGAACCTTAAATTTTACCTTTATGTAAGGGCTCATGCACACGGGCATAATTAAATACTCATTTAAATGCTGAATCTTGTTGCCAGAAGCTGTCAGAAACATCCAGGGTAAAAAAACACATGTAATGGCGCGTAAAGTACATATGTTTATGTGCGTACAGAATTTAGAAGGCTACACTTGAAAATGTATTCTACTGGCTAGAACAATCTTTCATTCTAGCCACAAGAAAGATATTATTCATACGCATTTACATGTGAAAAATGCTAAACTACTCTTCCCTGAATGCAGGCCCTGGGATTTTCAGTTTTATGTCTCTAAAACACTTCCCTAGTAAATGCCCCTATGTGTATGGACACAGTGGATTTATAACTGCATTCAGACAGATCCTTCTTGTTTTTTAGTTTTTTTTTAATAATTTTTTGAATACATTGTTTGTTGCCTTTTTAGATCTTTATTTATTTTTTTTTATTACATTTTTTAATAGCACTTTTTTTTTTGAGGGGGAAGGCGGGGCTTTGGTGAAATTTCAGTGTTCTAAACAGACCCTTGATGTCTCACATTTAGGCTGGGTTCACACTGCTGCGGTGCGGGAACGCAGCGAATTTACTGCGGGTTCCCGCATCGCACCAACTCGCACGGCAGTTCACACTGCCATATGCGAACTGCTGGGGAGTGTCATACAATGTTAATGACACCCCCAGTTCAGCCCGCATATCGCACTGTGAACTGACAATTCGGACATTTTCGGATTGCATAGGTGTGAACACCCATGCGATCCGATTCTGGTCCGAACAAAAAAAAGGGTCCTGTGCGAGTTTGGACCGAATGCGGTGCGATATCAGCCATACTATCTGTATGGCTGATATCGCACAGCACAGACATCGCATGTGATGTGAACAGCAGTGCGCTGCGAATCACATACGATGTCTGCCACCGCAGCAGTGTGAACCCAGCCTTAAGACCGAAAAAAGGGACTGAGGGAGGGAGAGAAGGAGAAGAGGAACAAGAGGATTTATATCTGCAAAAGGCAGTACAGCCAGTCCTCCTGCTTGGCCGGTGCCTGGGCCCCCTTTTTGAACAAATAGGACATGGGCCCTATTAAGAGGGCAGGCTGTACTGCCATATCATTGGCCCAGGGTGATTAGGGTGTGCCCTGGCACATCCGGCACACCCCCTGCGCATGCAACATGTTATGGATCTAAACACTTGTTTTTACCATCCGTGTGCATGTGACCTGAAGCTGAAATCCAGACAGGCAGCTAAGTCAACAGTTTAAATATACATCTGTGAGCTGTGTGAGAATGTATTATTCTGTCCAGCCACTTCTGTAAATCATGCACTTCTGCCACAAAGCACAGCTAGAAAAGGGACACTGCTTAATAGAAGTTAGTAGACTTGTGCACAGCGGGAAATTTTATTTAGTTTCGGTTTGTTGTCATTCGTAAAATACATAATTTCATTCTGTTATATTCGTTATGTTACGCTAATTCATTTTCGAGCAATTCATTATTATTCGCAGAGTGTCAATATTTGTTATACTGAATCTCGAATCATGTTGAATTCATCCGTTATATGCGCTATAATTTCTTTAGTATTAGTTGAAATTCGATATTTATATATGTATATATATATATTTGTGATAATAACTCGTAGTTTGGAAAGTCGTTGGTTTCTTGAATCTATTAACACACACAATGACAATATCTCTTCTCCTCTGCTCAAATACAATGCAACACCCTTCTCACTCAGTTCTCAGGAATGCACTTTGCCAGTAATCCAACCTCCAGCACAAAATGAATCAGCTGATTGGACTGTAAGATTTACTTTGAGTTGACGTTTTGTTTCATTAGATCTTTAACGAACTACCGAATCATGTCGAATTAATTAGTTATATCCGCTATAATTTCCTTCATATTAGTTGAAATTTGATATGTATGTATGTATATTGATTTGTGATAATGATTCGTAGTTTGGAAAGTCGTTTGTTGAATCTATTAACACACACAATGACAATATCTCTTCTCCTCTGCTCAAATACAATACAACGCCCTTCTCACTCAGTTCTCAGGAATGCACTTTGCCAGTAATCCAACCTCCAGCACAAAATTAATCAGCTGATTGGACTGTAAGATTTACTTTGAGCTGACCTTTTGTTTCATTAGATCTTTAACGAATTACCAAATCATGTAGAATTAATTTGTTATATTCGCTATAATTTATTTCATATTAGTTGAAATTTGTTATTTTTTTATTCAGACATTCGGATGCATCCGAATGTCCGAAAGATGGAAAATTCGCTGAATTTTGATTCGTTACAAAATGAATTGCACATGTCTGGAAGTTAGCATACAACACAATACAACATTGGGCAATGAAGGAAAAGCAACACCTTGACAAGTCATCATCCAATACTCATTCTGTTCTCTCCTCCTATAGGCATGTTCCCCATCAGCACATGTGTATACAGCAGATCCTGAATGGTTGCTACTGCTGCCCCTCCCTCTCCCCACATGTTCCCCGTCAGCACATGTGTATACAGCAGATCCTAATTGGTTGCTACTACTGCCCCTCCCTCTCCCAGCCTCAGTGCTCTGTGCCTATTTAGGAAAAGTAAACCAATTTAATGGCTCGTTCACACCAAAACACGGGTTCTACACCATTGTTTAAAGCTCAGCACCACACAACATACAGAACATATGTATCCTACTCTCAATCATTTTGATTAAATCACGATTTTTTGTCCATACAATTATGAAGAACTCCTAGATTGTAAGCTCTAACGAGCAGGGCCCTCTGATTCCTCCTGTATTGACTTGTATTGTAATTTTACTGTCTGCCCTCTAGTTGTAAAGCGCTGTGCAAACTGTTGGCACTATATAAATCTTGTATAATAATAGTAATAATAATAACTACTGACCCCCTAGAATTCCTTAATCTTTTTTTCCTCACCATCCCCCCTTCCTTTCTCTATTTGTATCTTTGTTCAAATCTAATTTCTCTTTCCCCCTTAAATTCTGTTCTTATTGGGCAGCCAAGATGTGCCGCCCCATTATGGGGCTTAGTTAATGCGACTGTGTAGGAAGATTTAAAGGTACCCAATTCGAAGGCATGCCAATGCACAACTTGACTTTTCTTTCTCTTTTTTACTATTGCTAATCATGCATCCTTACATTGTACTCATTTTTGTATGTTTTAGGTGTACTTACACATATGAGCACTTAAAGTGTTACTAAACCCAGGACCCTGCATTCAACATATCTGGTCTCCCACAGAACAAAGAAATGCAATTATTTAAGAAAATGTAAACTGCTAATTACCTTTTCTCTTCAGCAGTATATAGCAGTCTTGTGACTAGTTAAAGCTTGTAGGAGGAGTTTTCATTCTCCTCGGACTTTCCTATGTGGCTGCAGGACCCCTGACCCTCTCTGTCTGGACAGTGCTGATTGGCCCTGTGCTGAACACTGTTGTGGGTTTAGTAACACTTTAATTTTGTTATATTATTGTGATACAGCTGTATTCAATGCATCTGTTAAAAAAAACAATTTGTAATAGAAAGTATTATTTTACTGAAAGTATAGTTATTGCTTGGAGGTAGTAAATTAGTCAACAGTAAGTGGATTAACCGCTTGCCGCCCGCCACCTGTACATTTACGTCGACAGAATGGCACGGCTGCGCAAATGGGCGTACCTGTACGTCCCTTTGAATTTGCCGCCGTGCCATCGCGTGCGCACCGGCGGTGGCGCGCACCCGCTGCAAACTCCGTGAGTAGGATCGCGTGTCCAGCGGACTCGATGTCCGCGGGGATACCCGCGATCGTCTCACGGAGAGGAAGAACGGGGTGATGCTAATGCAAACAAACATCTTCCCGTTCTGCCTAATGACACTGTCACTGATCACCACTCCCTGTGATCGGGAGCTATGATCAGCCACGCCCCCTAACAGTTAGAATCACTCCCTAGGACACACTTAACCCCTTCCTAGCCAGATAGTGGTTAACCCCTTCACTGTCAGTGTCATTTTTACAGTAATCATTGCAATTTTATAGCACTGATCGCTGTAAAAATGACAATGGTTCCAAAAATGTGGCAAAATTGTCTGATGTGTCCGCCATAATGTCACAGTCACGATAAAAATCGCAGATCGCCGCCATTACTAGTAAAAAATAAAAATTATAAAAATGCCATAAAACTATCCCCTATTTTGTAGACGCTATAACTTTTGCGCAAACCAGTCAATAAACGCTTATTGCGATTTTTTTTACCAAACATATGTAGAAGAATACGTATCGGCCTAAACTGAAGAAAACATTTATTTTTTATATATTTTTGCGGGATATTTATTATAGCAAAAAGTAAAAAATAATGCGTTTTTTTTTCAAAATTGTTGCTCTTTTTTTGTTTATAGCGCAAAAAATAAAAACCGCAGAGGTGATCAAATACCACCAAAAGAAAGCTCTATTTTGTGGGAAAAAATGGACGTCAATTTTGTTTGGGAGCCACGTCACACGGCCGCGCAATTGTCAGTTAAAGCGATGCAGTGCCGAATCACAAACTGTGCTCCGGTCTTTGGGCAGCCAAATGATCCGGGGCTTAAGTGGATTACAGCAAGATTGGGATAAATAAACAAAAAAAAGGGCAAAAAAAAAAGAAGGTAAAAATAAGTTTAGGTGAATAAAAAAACATGGAGCAGACTTGATTGACCACTTGGGCTTTTTTCTGCCATCACTCTTGTATGTTTCTAAGATCTGCTGACTTCCATTATCCAATCGTATGCAAGCAAAAAGACGATTGGATTGGGTATTCTTTGCAAAGTGAATTTTCACCAAAAATAACTGAGCTAAGTGAAAATTTCTTTGCATATTGAAAAGCATAATTGCCTTTAGTAAATCAACCCCAATGTCACTTGGAACCAATCAGATTTGTGCATACCTAACACAGCTTCAAATGATATAAAAAAAGAAGCTACAAGCCCCACTAGGAAAAATATACTTCATTCATCCAAAAGGCTGCTTTTGCTCAAGGCCTTATGGTTCTGCTTTAATAACAATTTATAGATGAAGTAACACATCGATTATTCCATTTAAATAACAGATAAGCCCACAGAGGCTCTCAGAAAGGCATCCCCACATGCCCTACACTTTGTCATGACTTTGAGTTTCACCACAGCACAACAAACCACTCAGAGATCCTATTTAGCAGAGACCCCCGACAACCCTCCTTCAACTGAAAGGCTCATGTGGTTAACCAAGCTAACTCCTACCGAAACTCAAAGGGTGGTCTTCCTCGCTGTATATACAGTAGAGATGCCAAGTCAGATATGAAATTGAAAGTTACAAATTCAACCCACTTGTAATGAGGCAACTGAAGCAAAACAATGATAATTATACGTTTTCAGAGAACCGAATATTTTTATGTTCCTATTTAGTGGGAATATTACGCTTATATACCTTTTCTTTTTCGTGAACTTATCCTAGATGCTATGATGGTGTTGGCAATGCTTACTGGTAAGGCTTTAAACCTTATTTTATACCCTTTTTTTAATACATCAGCACAAGGGCTCCTTGTGTTAGTGGCTACTCTCTTATGCCACGTACCCACGAGCGGAATTTCGAGCAGAAAGAGTCCGATGGGAGCTTTTCATCATATATTCCGATCGTGTGTATGCCCCATCGGACTCTGTCGAAAATTCTGACGGACTTAGATAGAGAACATGTTCTATATTTTTATGACTGTACAAATTACTATCGGAAAAAACTCTTGTCTGTATGCTGTTCCGATGCACCAAAAACAACGCATGCTCTGAAGCAAGTACGAGATGGAAGCTATTGGCTACTGGCCTTCCGTTTTCTAGTTCCATTGTACGTGTTGTACGTCACCACATTCTGGACGGTCGGAATTTGGTGTGACCGTGTGTATGCAAGACAGCTTGAGCGGAATTCCATCGGAACTCCGTTGGAAAAACCTTCAGAGTTTATTCTGATGGGAAAACTGGTCGTGTGTACAGGGCATAAGGTTCTGTCCAAAAGTATTGGGACACCTGCCTTTACACGCACATGAACTTTAATGGCATCCCAGTCTTAGTCCGTAGGGTTCAATATCAAGTTGGTTCACCCTTTGCAGCTATAACAGCTTCAACTCTTCTGGAAAGGCTGTCCACAAGGTTTAGGAGTGTGTCTATGGGAATGTTTGATCATTCTTCCAGAAGCGCATTTGTGAGGTCAGACACTGATGATGGAGAGAATGCCTGGCTCACAGCCTCTTCTCTAATTCATCCCAAAGGAATTCAATCGGGTTGAGGTCAGGACTCTGTGCAGGTTTAGAATAAGGAGGGAAGGGTAAAAACTTGATATCCCTTGCGGGGAAAGTTCTCCTCATTTCCTGCGTCTTGTGGTTGCCTCCTCCAGTCCCCATCAGTGATGTCTCCAGTGATGATCTGATGATCACAAAACAGACATGAAAATCACCTAGAATTATACCAGATGCTTAACCACTTGCTGACCGCTGCACGCCGATATACGTCGGCACAGTGGCAGCGGTGGGCAAATGGGCGTACCTGTACGTCCCCTCTAATTGGCGGGGCTAGCAGGCCGCGTACAGCGTGACTGTGCCCGTGGGTGACGTGGACTCGTTGTCCGCCAGTTTCCCGCGATCGTGTCACAGAGCCGCAGAACGGGGAGATGCCTATGTAAACAAGGCATTTCCCCATTCTGGCTTGTGTCAATTTTGTTTGGGTGCAATGTCGCACTACTGCGCAATTGTCAGTTATAGCGACGCAGTGCCGAATTGCAAAAAGTGCTCTGGTCAGGAAGGGGGTCAAATCTTCCGGGGCTGAAGCGGTTAAAAAAAAGTCACCTTAAGAAGGCACAATGTCAGAAGTTATGATGTCCCAATAAAATATAATCACAAAACAAGAAAAATCTGAAATGAATCTGTTCATTTTCTTCTTCAGAAGCTCTTCTGATTGCATATCTGTTCAGATTTTGGCTGAGCTCCACCCTTCATCCCCTGACTGCATTTTTCACTTGTGTCTCATTACGTAAAATTATTATTACTATCTCTCTGAAAATCATCATGTGGCTATATAAGACAATAACAAGTCAGTTCGACAAAGCTGGGCGCCAGAACCATCGTTCATTGCTTAACATTCCTCCCTCCTGAATATAATAAATTACTTCTTTAAATCAGGAAGAGAGGAAATTGGAACACAGGAAAAGGGAGAAATAGAAAAGAAATTGGAAAGGAGATAAGAAAGTGCGTCAAAGCGACAAGAGAATGGGGAAGCGGTAACAGAAAAATATGAAATTGTTTTCATGCAGATTTATGTATGTGCCGCTTAAGCCGCGGAGTCTAAACCTATAATCCAGGGACCGATCAGACCTACGATATTTAATTTCTTAGCCACCATTTCATATGTTTCAGATATAAGGAAAAAGCTTAAAATTAACTGTACTATCTTCTCTGTCTTTATTGTTATTTTTAGGGCAGCAAAGTATTCGCAGGAAAATATTGCAAAACGCCCCGTAAGCTCTCATTAAAGGTCACATTTTGCCATAATTTACCGCTATTAGTGTTTTATTAAAACACCTACGTATTGTTGTAGTTAGTTCTGGTTTACATGGAACCTGTCTTCTTCTTTTCCTGTTGGTATTTCCTTTGAGCTGACTGGCAATTTTCCAACTTGAGCAAGTGCCAGATAACTAAAGTTTAAGGGTTTCATTTACTGAAGGCAAATAGACGGTGCATTTTGCAAGTGCAGTTTCTCCAGAGTTTAGTAAATTAAGGGGCAACTTATGCTGACTTCCATCATCCAATCACGTGCAAGCAAAAATGCTTTTTTTTTTTCTGCATGTGATTGGATATTCTTTGCAACGTGAAGTTTTTCTTCATTTACTAAGCTCTGGAGCAACTGCACTTGCAAAGTGCATAGTCTTTTTCCCTTTAGTAAATCAACTCCCAAGAGTATTTTGGGTTGTATGTTGTTCATTTTGTTTAATAAAGGCAATAAACATTATGTATGTGACAGTCAATGCTGCATTAGGGGCCAATCAGGTGTGCTGTGTGCACATTTGCTGATTGGGAATATGCTGACAGGAGGAGAGAGCAGTGGGATGAGTTTATTAGTTTACTGCTGGCTCTTCCCTAACCAATCACAGTCTAGGGGCAGGGAGGTGACCAGCTGTGTTGCCTAACTGCAATAGAGAAAAGTTGGGTCACTAGGCTGGCTTTGCTGTTTGGCAGGACTGTGTAAATCTTAGGACTGATGCATAGAAATATAATTATTTTGGCAGGTCAAACAGTTCTCTTAAATGTACTTTCTACGTACTTAGTTTGCCTGGAGTTGCGCTTTAAAATGTAACTTTTTTGAGTGGTGAAGGGGTTAATGAAGAATTTTAGGTATGGCATTTTTTACATCCAGCTTGGCCCAATGTAACTATGATTATACCATACTTGCGGATCCATATAGAAGGTGGATGAGGTGGAGAGGCGGGGAGGTGACCTCACCCTCTCCCCCTCATCCAGTTAGAGAATGCTTTGCAATCATTGAGAAAGGCAAAGCATTCTCTGAATGGCCCCCATACTGAGCAACCGACCTCCTGTATTCAGAATGCAGCAGGGCAGCCACTTGGCACAGCAATTGAAAGCTAGTGGAGATCACTGGGGTAATGGTGTCTACTACAGTGATGTCCAGCTTCTAGGGATCCCACAGGTAAGGTACATGCATAATTACATTGGTTCAAGCTGGACCAATGTAACTATTTAACCCCTTGGCACCAGCTGCAGGTAAATATGCAGCCTCTCGGCGCCTGGTCCTTGGCACAGAGAGCCCGCATATTTGCGTGCATTGCTGTAAATACAGCTGTGCCAAGAGCGCGCGTCACACACTCCCAGCACAGTTACCGGCCCTAACCGAATGCTTATGATTGTGAGTTTTCAGATCACAAGACCACAGTGACAGTCATTCAGGGCGATCAGGTGATCTTAAGCCCCGCCCAGCCTCCCGATGTCATAAACCTCTTAATGGGGCCGGGAGGCGCCGGCGCAAAGATGTTAAAAATATTCATACCTGGAATTCTTCTTTAACCACTTGCCGCCCGCCATATAGCAGAATGATGGCGGCAAAGTGGTTTCAATAGCCTGACTGGGCGTCATATGACGTCCTCAGGATATTAAGCTGATGCACGCCCCCGGGGGCGCGCATCACGGTGATCGTTGTTGTGGTTTGTCAGTCTGACACACCACAACTCCGATCTAGGTAAAGAGTCTCTGACGGAGACTCTTTACCACATGATCAGTCGTGTCCAATCACGGCTGATCACGATGTAAATAGGAAGAGCCCGTGATCGGCTTTTCCTCACTCGCGTCTGACAGACGCGAGTATAGGAGAGCCGATCGGCTGCTCTCCTGACAGGGGGGGGGGGGTCTGTGCTGATTGTTTTTCAGCACAGCCCCCCCTCAGATCCTGCTCAGGACCACCATCATGCCGCCCAGGACCACCAGGATGGCCATCCACACTAGACCACCAGGTATGCCCCCCCAGGGAAATACCAATCTGTGCCCAGGAAGCTGCCAATCAATGCCAGACAGCTGCCAATCAGTGCCCACTCACAATGCCTACCACTGCCAGTGCCACCAGGGATGCCCATCAGTGTCTCATATCAGTGCCACGTATCAATGCCCATCAGTGCCCGGCAGTGCCGCCTATCAGTGCCCAGCAGTGCCGCTTATCAGTGCCATAAGAACCCAACTTTGCAGCCTCAGTTCCCATCAGTGTCGCCTATCAATGCCCATCAGTGCTGCATATCAGTGCCACCCATCAGTGCCCATCATTAGTGCTCGTCAGTGCCCGCTCATTGGTGCCACCTCATCGGGGCCGCCTTATCAGTGCCTGTCAGTGGTGCCTTATCAGTGAAAGAGAAAACTTACTTATTTACAAAATTTTATAACAGAAACAAAAGCAAAACTTTTATTTTTTTCAAAATTTTCGGTCTTTTTGTATTTGTTTAGCAAAAAATTAAAACCGCAGAGGTGATCAAATACCACTAAAAGAAAGCTCTATTTGTGGGAACAAAATGATAAAAATTTAGTTTGGGTACAGTGTTGCATGACCGCGCAATTGTCATTCAAACTGCGACAGCGCTGAAAGCTGAAAATTGGTCTGGGCAGGAAGGTGTATAAGTGCCCTGTATGAAGTGGTTAAACCTACTGTCAGATTATTGTTTATTGCTTTTAGTGCATCCATTGAAGAAATTCACTTTGCTTCCTGCACTGGTGATCATGGTATCAGAAGTAAGAGAAATTGTTTACTGGGTACACAGGCAGCAATAAAAGAAGATTGTGGATTCTACCTTTTTCTACATTCTACTAAATAAAAGTGTTTTAATGTGGTTCTAAAGGCAGAAGTTATTTTACCCTAATGCATTCTCTGCATCAAGGTAAAAAAAAAACTTCTGCATGCAGCCCACCCCCCACTTATATTTCCGGCGGGGGGGACCCCAGGAGAAGACCATTGCACAGAGAAAGTAAGTATAACATGTTGGGTTTTTTTTAAATAAACTTTTTGACTTCAGAATTACTTTAGTTGCAGTCTGTGTTCCTAATGGAGATTTCCCATTGTTCTCCTCGTGACATCATCGTCAGTGATACAGGAAGTGAGGGGACCCCCCCCCCCCAATAGGGAGACACACTTATTATATATATTTAACCATGATTATGTAGCACACTCCAGTGTGCTACTAGTGTTAGTGTAGGTAAATTTAGACTTATGACACATGGTAAGTTATGTGAGTCTGTAATTGGGTTAAGTTACTGCAGGTCAGGCTAGATAGCTCTACAGATGCAGGTCTCTGGTACCTCCCCCTGGATCTAGAAGCTTCTGGAAGTTAGTGGCCAGAGGCCAGGAGGTTTGATCTGCATACTTGAGGGAACTTGGCCAATCACCAGGCAGAATGTCCTGGCAGGGTGGCTAGGTCAGCCCTTAAATATGGTGAAGCCTTGCCAGCAGAGAGTCGGGTGGAAAATGGAGTGCTGAGGAGGCTGTTGGTGGCCTAAGAGAAGTCCCCTAGGTCTGAGTGGGGGTGCTTTGCCTCCAGACTGGGCTTGGGATGGCTGGAAAGAATCCTTGCAGGGTCCAGTTCTAAAAGGAACCTTACCTAATTCTCGACTGACTTTTGACGAACTTCTGACGGACTTTTGAACGAACGGACTTGCACACACACGATCACACCAAAGTCCAATGGATTTGTACGTGATGACGTACGACCGGACTAAAATAAGGAAGTTGATAACCAGTAGCCAATAGCTGCCCTAGGGTCGGTTTTCGTCTGTCGGACTAGCATACAGATGAGCGGATTTTTCAACCGGACTCGAGTCCGTCGGAAAGATTTGAAGCATGTTCCAAATCTAAAGTCCGTCTGATTTTTGACCGAAAAAGTCTGCTGCAGGTCCGATGAAGCCCACACATGGTCGGATTGTCCAACCTATTTGTCCCGTCGGACCAGTCCGGTCGAAAAGTGCGCCCATGTGTACATGGCATAAGAAGAGCAGGGAGCAAGGAGGACAGAGTAGGTACATCAGCACATCCAGGGATTCACAAGGGGAGAGACTGCCACATGTAGCAAGCTGTCAAAGGACAGCGTTGTGCTTATCCTTTTTATCCCTCATCCTGGGAGATCTTTGGAGCAACCAGGAGGGCTGGTAGTACTTGCAAGCAGTGGAGCTTGGAGCAGTTTTATAGAGTAGAGGAGATACTCCTGCATGTAACATTTCATACCATTTTCAAAAGGGGACTAAGAGCTCCTAGTCCGCAAGGGACTTTTGCCACTGATCCTTAAAGTGGTTGTACACCCTGTACAATCACTTTTACCTATAGGTAAGCCTATATTAAGGCTTACCTGTAGGTGCTGGAAATATCTCCTAAACCTCCATGGTTTAGGAGATATTTATAAAAAGCTGTGCGCTGATGACTACGGTGCATGCGCACTATAGAACGGGCAGATCGTGCCGTTTCTAATAGAGGTTATGCTGTGACTGGCGGCTCCCGCACACATGCGCAGGAGTGATGTCACGTGACTCCAGCCAGTCACAGAGCCGAAGTTCGCGGCCCCGGAAGGAAGAGGGGTTGAAGATGGACGCTCCCTGCTAGTGGGGACATCGGTGACATCGCAGGCTTCGGTTTCAGGTAAGTGACACATAACGGGCTACTATGTGATGCATAGTAGCCCATTATGCTTTACCTATGCAGGGAAGTAAAGAGGTAGTAAAACCCACCAGGGTTTTACTTCCTCTTTAAAGACTGATTGTGTCCAGAAAGGAGAACATTCCAGGATCTTTTCTCTGTACATAGGAATGAAGTTGTCCCCCATCTGTTGTTTCAGTCAAGTTGGGCATCCCATAACCCCTATACCCCATCCAAGTTGCTATCCCTAATAAAAACAAGCCCAGGGACTGATTTCTTGTCGCCTGTATGAAGTGGAAAATGCATATTGCCTGGCTGTGCAGGAATAGGGGAGCCAGTTGCAAGCAGCCCCTGCAGAGGTAGTGCTACACTTATGCCTTTCACTTTCTATCAATAAGTGAGCAATTTTATTAAAAGTCAGCCAAAATGTTATTTTTAGTTTTGGATAGCGTGGAAAAGGCAGAGCATTTCTCAAGACGTAGCTCTGCTACAAAAGGTAAGAAGCTGGATGGGGGGGTGTTAGTGCATTAGTGCAGGTTGGCTCAGCAAAAGTTGAGGGGTGCATTAGTCCTTTAATAAAAAAAGGAATGCATTTACAGGAGAGGTGCCAATCATTTGTAAGTTCTAGGATCGTGATATGTTCTAGGATCTGGATCTACTTGGATCAGTCATGAACTGGTTAATTTCCATTTTAGTTTTCCTGGCTCTTTAACAATCTACATGGTGTGAATTCAGCCACGAGCCTCTGCTAGTGGTGCATGGAGCCTGGATCTCCACTTGCATATGATTAATGTGGAGTTCATCCTGTCTAGTGACTGAGTAAAAGCACTGGCAACCACTAATGATATTCATCATCCTTACTAAGAAACAGTCGCTCCAAGCCGATGTTCTGTGCACTGAGCACAGACAGCAAATCTTTGCATTTTAAAGGTTTGGATAAACAGAGCGCTGCTGCGTCCAATGTGCATCAGTGGATGTCATCAATTCCAATGCGAGACACCCAGCTACCCTCCCACCGCCGTACCTTACGCTAGAACGCTATGTCGTCTGAAGATTTACAGGCGGCATTTGCTTTATGCCTAAACTGGATGCAAAATATCTTCCTTGAGGCAGTAGCTATCAATGTGTGTATTTAGTGCAGGTGATAAATCAGCCAGGGAAGGGGGAAGAAAAATAAGGTTGGGAATAAGCTTTTATGAAATCATTTGAACGTTGCGCAGGAAGCGTGCTGCTTTCATATTCATGAACATGGAGCTAGCGTGCTCTAGGCAGAATTTATGAACGTTTTATAACCAGTTCTGATCAGAGAGACTGTCCCAACTGGGAGTCACAGTGCTAGCGGTCATTGACTGGGAACATCCAAGGCCTGCTAACTGGAATTCCCAATCCGTTTGCATATTCAGTGCTTTATTTAAAGGGAGAGTGTGAATTTGAAGGGGAACTACAGAGGAGCAACATATTAAACAAAGGGATTGCCCCCTTATTTGTGTTTACATTTTCTTTTTTGAAAAAGTTAACTTAAAGTGGTTTTAAATGCTCTAGGTTTTTTTCTATGCATGAAGGTAAAAATCCTTTTGTGTGCCCCCCCAGTCCCCTCTAATACTCCCCTGAGCTCCCTCTTGAGTCAGCGATGTACACAAGAGCTGAGCTTCTCCAGGGTCTCTCATTCCTCATTGACTGAGACAGCAACAGGAGCCATTGGCTTCTGCTACTGTCAATCACAGCCTAGTGAGCCAATGAGGGTAAAGCAGGGGGCGGGACCGAGCCACGGCTCTGTGTGTCTTTTGGACATATAGCGCTGGGCTGAGGAGCGAGAATGCACCAGCGGCTTGCTATTGGGGGCACTGGCTGAAGAGAAGACGCCAGGAGCGCTGGCGAGGGACTCAAAGATGGGCACAAGAGCTGAGCTTCTCCTGGGTCTCTCATTCCTCGGGACCGAGCCACGGCTCTGTGTGATTACTGTATAAATGTGACTGGCAGGGAAGGGGTTAACACTAGGGGGTGATCGAGGGGTTAATTATGTTTCCTAGGGAGTGATTCTAACTGTAAGGGGCGGGGACTCACAAGGGGAGGAGATCGATCGGTGTTCCTTTGTACTGAGAACACACCATCGGTCTCCTCTCCCCTGACAGGACGTGGACTGTGTGTTTACACACACAGATCCACGTCCTGCTGTGTTACCGGGCAATCGCGGGTGCCCGGCGGACATCACGGCCGCCGGGCACGCGTATTGGGTCCCCAGTGACACAGCGGGCGCATGCCTCCTGGTAGGCTGGGAAGGTGAGGGCGTCATATGACGGCCTCCTAGAACGAGACACGCGCCGCCTGCCCGTCATATGACAGCCAGCGGGCGGCAAGTGGTTAATGAATCTATTGCAAAGCTTATAAGATCCTGCCAGTAAAAGAACCTATTTTTGCAGCCTGACAACACTAAGCCACTGCCTTGCAATTAGTAGCAGTGTTGTCACCCTGCTGTGGGAGTTTCTGGTGTTGGCCATTTGACTTCCTAAGGCCAATTTCACACAGGCACCTCCATGAAGCAGAATCCACTTGCTCAGCGGGTGGGATCTCTCCGCTGGTCCCCGCTGAGCAGGTGAATGACAGGTCCGTGTCTGCTCCACTATGCAAAGCGGACACGGACACAGTCCTGCTCTCCTCTATGGGGCAATTGGATCGCTCGTGTGAAAGTTGCCTATCTGATAGACCTGATAATCAGCCCAATGGTGAACTGAAGGAGGCCAAACATTTTCAAAACTCAGTCTGATCATAACTTAAACAATTTTCTTATTCTATTTCCTTTAGATTTACCTTCAACTATGTAGGGCAAGGGTCTGCCTGATTGGATTCAAATTGAAAGTGTTTAGGTTTAACCTCATATTATATATAGTTTTGGTAAATTGTATAATGTATGGCCAGCCTCAAAGTCCTGCAATAGTTAGAATAAAAAAGCAGCCTGCATGGTAGTGCTCACAATGTCCCCTACAGAATCACAGCTCTGTGATCCGGTGCTGGTCCTCTCCGGGGTTGAATGACCCTGGGAGCTTGTCTTTAGGCTGCCCTTGTTTCACAGGAGAACGCTGAATGTCATTTCCTCAGCACCACTCATCACTCTTTACATCATTGAAGACAGTCCAGCGCTGGAGACATGGGAACAAGAAAAAGGACCTGCATATCGTGACCAGCCAGAAGCCATCTAAAAAGGTTTGTATAAAAAGAGAGAAGTGAACGGAGGTCAGGGGTAAACTTGAGCTGCAATTGGGCTTCAAAGCAGGATGAAACCCAAAAGCAAACATTTATTATATTGCAGTTTACCAATTCTTAGATGTGATAGCTGCATTCATTTTATTTTTTAGACTTTCTTTCTTCTATTTTCACCTGTTGATCAGGCCAGTTGGTCTGTTTTTCACTTTCAATAAGTTTTTATTAAAAGTTTTTTAAAATACAAAGTGTAACCCATATCAGTGTGTGGTTATATACAATGCATTAATAAATTCTCAAATAGTAATTTCAGGAGGGAAGAACAACTGAAGTAGAAAACAATAGATATTAAAACCACTTACGGACCGCCCGCCGCAGTTTTACGTTGCTACTTTGAAGAGGAATATCGTTGTTATGGCAGCAGCTGGCTGCCATAACCCCGGTATCCTCTTCTTCAGTGGGCGGTCCGCTTTCAGATAAAATTGGCCTCTGCGGCGGATTCGCCGCAAGATCACTTTTATCGGCGGTGGGAGAGGGCCCCCCCCCTTCCGCAGCGCTCCGGTGTCCTCCGCCACTTACCAGAGCCGTAGGTAGTGGCGGAGGCGATTGGATTCTTCTCCTGGCTTGGTATGGAGACGAGTGAGGGGAAGATGGCCCCCACCCATCTTCATATCATTGCACGTCCCTTCGAGCTCGCGTGCAGAAGCAAACGCATATGTGAGTGTATTTTTTCCCAAAAAAGTGTGCTTGTAAGACCGCTGCGCAAATACGATGTGACAGAAAGTATTGCAACGACCGCCATTTTATTCTCTATGGTGTTAGAAAAAATATATAATGTTTGGGGGTAATTTTCTAGCAAAAAAAAGTTATTTTTTGCCCAGGGGGCGCGCAAGAGAAACATTCTGTGAGGATGTCTCACGGACGCCCACCCAGAATAAGCCGACCGCGCTGTAGCCGTCTTTCAGCTATGGCTCGGTCGGCAAGTGGTTAAAGCGGTAGTAAACACGCTTGGTCATTTTTACCTACAGGTAAGCCTATAATAAGGCTTACCTGTAGGTAAAATGAATATCTCCTAAATGTGCATGGTTTAGGAGATAATGACCCTGGATGCAGAAAGTTACGTCACTGGCGCATTGGGCTCTGAAGGTCCGGCATAAGTTGTCAGACCTTGAGAGCTTCATGTTGGAACTGAGGGCTCAGGCACACATGCACGGGAGTGACGTCATTGTGGCTCCGGCCAATCACATAGCCGGGTCACATGAACTCGGAAAAAAAACGGAGGCAGATGTCAGCCCTCTCAGCGGTGACAGCACAGTGCTGGAGGGTTTCCTTTCAAGATGAGTATTTCATAATGCGCTAGTGTGCAATGCAAACTAGCACATTACGCCATTGCCTTGCAGGTGTTTCTTTTTTTATTTTTTGCAATAGCTGTGGTTTACTACCGCTTTAAAAAAATAAAACAAATGCAGCCACCACATTTAATTATTGGTAAGCTATATTCTTGGGTTTAATACCACTTTAAATGATCATTACTCAACTCTGCAAAGTTTCAAGATCAGATACTTACTGTATATTTATATCTATGAACTACACCAAACCTTCATGAAGAACATCTAGAGAGATATTGAAGGGAAGAGGGCTATTAGAAGCATCAGATATTTTTTGCCAAATACCTATTGTTCCCTGCTAAGATTAAAGTGTGGCTCAGAGTGTCTGCAGTGTACACTAACATGGGTATAGGCATGGTGCGTTTGGAAGCCAACAAATTTGGCATCCATGATGGTGGACATAGCAGCAACAATTACAATAATTGTAGAGCTTGAGGCGACTGAAATTATGTATGGAAGCGATTCTGCGTGTAGGGAGAAGCGGGACTGAACACAACAGATGTCTCAGCACAACAGCTGCTTTTATTGCACAAGATACAAGATTTTCTTTATGTTCAGGAAAGGCTTGACTTTCAACTGACATAACATTTGTAATGTGTGTATATCAGCAGTGACAAGGGAACTTTCGTTGAACAGAAGAATAGTATCTCACTTCTCTCTTACAGTATTATTCACAATAGTAAAAGGAGCACAATCCCCTAACATACTGATAAGAGCATAGCTCCCAACTGTCCCTCATTCGGAGGGACTAACCCTCTTCTTTCCACCGTACCTGTCCCTCTTTGTGGTCTGTTGAATAGATGGATGTCTATATAGCACTATACAGGTGCATCTCAAAAAATTTGAATAACATCAAAAAGTTATATTATTTCAGTAATTGAATTTCAAAAGGTGAAATGTATATATTATATAGATTCATCACACACAGAGTAATATATTTCAAGCATTTGTTTCTTTTAATTTTGATGATTATGGCTTACAGCTGGTGAAAACCCAAAATTTGGTATCTCAGAAAATTTGAATATTACATAAGACCAGTAAAATAAAGGATTTTTAATACAGAAATGTTGGCTTACTGAAAAGTATGTCCATGTACAGTATAATATGCACTCAATACTTGGTCGGGGCTCCTTTTGCATGAATTACTGCATCAATGCGGCGTGGCATGGAGGCGATCAGCCTGTGACACTGCTGAGGTGTTATGGAAGCCCAGGTTGCTTTGATAGCGGTCTTCAGCTCATCTGCATTGTTGGGTCTGGTGTCTCTCATCTTCCTCTTGACAATATCCCACAGATTCTCTATGGGGTTTAGGTCAGGCGAGTTTGCTGGCTAATCAAGCACAGTGATACCATGATCATTATACCAGGTATTGGTACTTTTGTCAGTGTGCGCAGGTCCCAAGTCCTGCTGGAAAATGAAATCAGCATCTCCATAAAGCTGGTCAGCAGAGGTAAGCATGAAGTGCTCTAGAATTCCCTGCTAGAGGGGTTGCTGACTTTGGACTTGATAAAACACAGTGGACCAACACCAGCAGATCACTGACTGTGGAAACTTCACACTGGACCTCATGCAACTTGCATTCTGTGTCTCTCCATTCTTCCTCCAGACTCTGGGACCTTGATTTCCAAATGAAATGCAAAATTTACTTTCATCCAAAAAGAGGACTTTGGACCACCAGGCAACAGTCCATGTCTTGAATACATCTTTGTCTGGTGGCTCTTGAAGCACTGACACCAGTCGTAGTCCACTCCTTGTGCATCTCAATGACTGTCTTCTGGACAACTGTCAAGTCAGCAGTCTTCACCATGATTGTGTAACCTACTGAACCAAACTAAAGACAGTCTCAGGAAACCTTTACAGGTGTTTTGAATTAATTAGCTGATTAGAGCATGACACCATAAGTCTACAGAATTGAACATTTTCACAATAATAATATTTTCACTGAATTTGGGGGTTTTCATTAGCTGTAAGTCATAATCATCAAAATGAAACGAAAGAAATGCTTGAAATATATCACTATGTGTATAACGCATCCATATAATATATGAGTTTCACTTTTTAAATCGACTTACTGAAATAAATACATTTTTTGATGATATTCTAATTTTTTGAGATGCACCTGTATAGCTATCAAAATGTCTGTGAAGATTCACATTTATCCAGGTATGTCTAGTCGTAGTTAGTCACATTCAACTGGAGTTGTTCTGTAATGCTGAAGACATTTTATATATTAGAATGTCCCTATCTTTAGCAGGCCGCCAAGGCAAATTTCATAAGGTAGTAGTCCATATAAGACAGGGGTCTCAAACTGGCAGGCCTTCAGCTGTTGCAAAACTACAAGTCCCATGAGGCATTTAGTGGCTGACAGTTACAAGCATGACTCCCACAGGCAGAGGCATGATGGGACTTTTAGTTTCGCAACAGCTGGAGGGCCGCCAGTTTGACACCCCTGATATAAGGTGTTCCCCAGAACTGGTAGATCTCCGGACTTCTGGTGCCTCCGATGGACTGAGAGGTACAACAGTCCTCCTTTGCAGCAATCACATCATTCCTTAGAGCAGGAACAGACTGGACCCCACGGACTTCAGCTTTCCCCCTTTTTACAATGCCAGGCCCAAAAAGCCCGGGAACAGCAAAGCATAGCTTAACCCATTCCCAGCCTGGGTCAGCCACTGTCTAGCTAGAAAACTGTAGGCAACCTACCTACATCTGTTTCATTCCTGAGGTTGTTAGCACCTGAAAAGTCCTACACTGTTCTGATTTCCTGCTTACAATCTATATACCTAAAAATTGTTTCTAAAACATGGCCACCCACAGATAAAATTATTAAAATTAAACCAATGTCTATTAAATGTTTATCTAAAAAAACACTGGAATGACTACATATTCCCATTCCCTTTTATCAAATGTTTCTTCGACTTTTACCCTTCAAAATGTTCTAAACCAGTATAAATCTTCTGTATAGCAACCCAATTCCACGCGCATTTAACAAGCTTAAGGCAATGTAATATGAAATTAATCTAAACTTTTCAGGAGAGAAGCCGTTTTATCGATGAGCCATCTCATCTGGTGTGATCAGGAGCAAGAAAAAATATATACATTTTAAATGATGTAGGCTCAATCAGCGATGCCAGATCCTCCCTTCAATTTATGAGTTGCATCATGGTGATGTGTATTGACAGCTGAGAAATGCTTATCAAGGAATATCGGGAGCTGACACTGGGGCAACAGTCTAGAGAAAGATACGGCTTTTTTGCTACATAAATCAGCCCACTGACTTTTCCAGGAATTGCGTCCTAATAGTCACATTTGAATATGTTGATTGACTTGAATCAATGACCCATTAAGTTGCACTAGACGCTTGATTCGTTTAGTGATTCCTGACTTTTAACCTCTTGCTGATACTTTGTGATACCTGTTAGCAAGCAATATGTATCTTCATACAAGGGTGTACAAGAACTAGTTATTCCACAAATAAGAAGCATTAAAGTGAACCTGCATTTAGTCAATTTAGTAAGTTAAAGTGAATCTAAACCCAAATTAATTTTTTCTTTTCATTTATAAAATATAAGTATATTTGATATCATGGAGTTTATTTACCAAAGCTGGAGAGTGCAAAATTAGTCACACTTCTGCAGAGAAACCAATCAGCTTCTAACCTCAGCTTGTTCTAATTGAACAAGCTGAGGTTAGAAGCTGATTGGTTTCTCTGCAGCTTTGGCAATAAAACCTGCAGAGTGATTGGTTTCTATGCAGAAATGTGACTGATTTTGCGCTCTCCAACTTTAGTAAATAAACCCCCATGCCTCCCTGTACACACACAGGTATCTTAACCCCCCTGGCGGTATTCCCGAGTCTGGCTCGGGGTGAGATTTCAGTACCAAAAGCGGTAACCCCGAACCAGACTCGGGATCGCATCGCAGGATCCATGTAGAGGTTACTTACCTTGTCCCCTGGATCCTGCGATGTCTCCCCGCTGTGATCGGCAAGCCGCCGTGTCTCGCTCGATTTACAGTGCCGAGCTCCGTTCCCTGCGAGCGTTGCAACGCAGGGGGACGGAGTTCGGCGCCAAATTCAAAAAGTAAAAAACACAGTATAGATACAGTATACTGTAATCTTACAGATTACATTACTGTATCAAATAATTACACATCCCTTTTGTCCCTAGTGGTCTGTTCAGTGCCCTGCATGCAGTTTTATATTATAAATACTATTCTTTCTGTCAGGAAACTGGAGATTGTCCATAGCAGCCAAAAAATGTCCGTTTACGTCAAAAGTGCTTTTAGACCAGTTAGAAAACAGCGATAATAAATTAGAATCACTTGCAGAATTGAGCGATAGTGATTTGTGGGGAAATTCGTCATCAAACACTAAAAGTAATGACAGCGACAATTCTGCAACTGAGCAAATTTCAGTGTTTTTGATTTGATTACTTTATTGAATCATTTTTATTATTGTTTGTTATAATTATTTATAGTTATTTATTATATTATAATTTTTGATTTTGTTTTTCAAACTTTATCATACCCGGGATGTCTACTAGACTCTTGTTTGGACAGATTTAAGTGAGTTATTCCTAAGAATTACAGGCCTACAATATAAAACACCAAATTTCCGTGCAAAATAATTGTACCGCTTTCAGCATCAAAAATCTGAAATAATCATACCGCCAGGGAGGTTAAAAATATCATATTTTTTTGTTGCAAAGTGTCTAGAGATCCTGCCAGGTACAGCACTTCCTGCTGCAGGCTGACAACACTAAGCTGGGTTTTTAGCTACTTTTCAGATCTAATAGATAGGGAACCCAACAGCCAACAGAAGGAGCACTCACAACAGATTAGAAATGCTGCTGCAAATTGCAAGACAGCAGCTTAGCATTAACAAAAAATTGTGTTAACAGTTACGTATGATGCCAAATATACTGAAAAAAAAAATGATTTAGGGTTACATTTAGGGTCATACACTTTAAAGCTAAACTCTGGAATCAAAAGCATTTTACCCTTGAAGTTGGTCTTCCCTCCCACTGCAAGGGTTAAATGCTTGTTATACCTTATTCCTCATTTCCACAAGCTTCCTCCTCTTTGGCAAACTGGTCCTCCGAAGCCCCTTCCCTTAATTTCTTAAGCAGTCGCAGCTCTCTGATGTCATCCCTTACTAAGCAGAACCAGCACTCCTGCATTGAACGGAAAAATGTTGAGGGCCCACCCACAACCTTGGACAGTGGAGTAAAGCACCGCCTTCCAGAGTAGTGAGAAATATGGTAAATATAGTGTATTATTATAAAATAGGTCTGCTTTGCAGTGAGGAGGCAGGAATAGTATTTTTGGAGGACAGATTTATATTGGTTGAAGTCTTTCTGAGACTTGCACCACAGGCGCTCAAGAGTGCAGCTAGTTTGACTCTGCTGTTGTCATCCGTTTGCCAAGGTTGTAGGGGTCAGGACCTGATTCTGTGTGTAGTGGGGGGCGAGCTTGTCTAGGGAGGATGACAGTGTACTGCTGTAGACAGAACTGGCTAGATTGAGGAAGGACAGGGATGAGATTTTGTCATACAGGTGGTCAGTAGCAGAGTAGAGAAGAGAAGGGTTGAGGTGGCGAAGGTTTCTATGTGCAACTTTAAGGCGGTTGGAAGGAGAGGAGGTGGAAGAGAGGGAGAGAGTGAAACTAATAAGGTGATGATCAGAGAGAGAGAAAGGATTGTTGGAGAGGTTGTACGGAGTGCAAATGTAGGAGAATACAAGGTCACCTTATTCATAATCCCCTAGGTGAAATGAGCAAGTTAACCCTTGCAGGCTTTACTCGCTAAAGTTCAGCTTTAGCGAGTAAAGCCAGGATGAAGATACCCCAAAGCTTACAGTTCTAAAAGGGAGTCCACAATGGCAGTTCCCATATTTGTTCAAGTAAAATTTTGGGGTCTCATTAAAACTATTATATTGTTTTTCTACTAGATGCATGATGTGGGTCTCAGTTGTTAAAGCTAAAGTCTTGTATGAAGCCTTTACCACATTCCCCACACATTTCCTTGAGTAAAGTCCAGTATCAGATGTGTTGTAGCTTGCCTAGGTGGATGATGGATTGGTAAATATACCTTTCTGGTAAGGGGGGAGGGTTATCAGGAGGTATTATCACTTTGCTTTGAATGGGCAAAGCGAAAGTGCTTCCTTAAGGCAAGGTTCTCCAAACTACGGCCCTCCAGCTGTTGAGGAACTACACGTACCATGAGGCATTGTAAAACTCTGACATTCACGGACATCACTAGGCATGATGGGAATTGTACTGGTAAGTCATAAAACTGGAAAGTCATAGTTTGGAGACCCCTGCCTTAGGGGAATGTCACTCTTTTACCATCAGTGAGAGTTTCACTACTATGTTCCCTCTTGGCCATTCAGTTCATGGTAGCCCAGACCAGGGTAAGAATAGAAAGCTGAACCTGGTTGAATTAATTAAGCTTAAACTTAAATGCATGTGAAAGACACAGAGATTCCTCCCTGAAAGCTCAATATGTAAACAGTACACAATTCATCAACAGCTTCACTATAGCTGAAAAATGAAGGGATGTACAAATCAATTAATTAAAGTAGTTAACACATTAACCTGATTTCCTTGCATGTAGAAAAAATGTATTGAGGAAGTATGGAAACTGCCATTTCTGGCATACCCTCCAGAAGATGCTTATTCCCCATCTGAAATGCTAATTCAACAGGTTTTGTACTTACTAAGTCATTAACATAAATAAAGAATGCAAGTGAGGAGTTTTGGCTTAACCAAGTTCCTGGTCCAGCATGCCAATCAGAATGGCTTGCCATTCAGGTTGAAGTGACTGCAGATATATGTACTTTCTACAGAAGTCTACATTCAAGCCACATAACAGAGCAGAATTATTCAATCACCACTGTGGTGGTGACACCTTAAACCACTATCAGTCCATCCCAGGAAGAATCTTTGGCACAGCACCACTGGGAAAGAACCAGGAAAAAATTAACTTCTGGGTGATCTACATTGCAAGGATTATAGCAACCTTTGTTGCAGATTCCTACATTTTGTTATTCTGAAGTAATCCATGTGTGTGTTGTCTGTGCCTCTGTACTGAGTGGGTCTAATGGGAGTGGTTTCATAATTAACTGTCAGGTGTGCAGCTGCAGGGCACTAATTAGGAAATCTGCTGGGCCTGCATCACTTTAGACATGCTCCTATTGGAAGTATCTCTCCAAAAATGACATTTTTGTTGCAGAGGATTCCTGAAAACTGACTTGTATCTTAGGCAGACTTCTGGGAAAATGTGTGCCAATCACACAAGCAGTAAACAATGTTTCTGGGGAGTGGTCAGTACACCTTCTGTGTACAGAACAACTCCATGTAGCCATATTGCAGTGCATTCTCAGAAATTCACAGTGGCTGCAGATTGAAAAGGAAAGGTAATTTTTAATAACATTCAATCACAATATGATTAGTGTCGCAACTATATGTGCTATATTATTTTTTCTTTATTTGCTATTTTTTTTTTACCAATGAAAGTGGAGTTAACATTTAAAGCAGAAGTAAACCCATCCATAAAACAGTTACCTTTCCGGAAATGTAACACTCCCTTGGTTGTGCTCTCAACCAAACTGTTAAACCATCCAATGACTGGTGTCATAACTGATCACGTGTGCACGATCATGGCAGTTGTGGATTAAACAGAGGCCAAGATGGCAGCTTCCTTGGCTGAAAACAATAGGAGGGTTTACTTCCACTTTAAGTTAAAGCCTGAATAAAATCCTATATGTGTTCACACAGCACATTTTATTTCCATATTTTATTTTTACAACGCATGTACTAAAACCAAGGTCATATAATATAATTTGTGAAAAGGAAGGTTTCAGTCTCGTTAGACAGCAAATAAGTAAGGTGTACAGCTACTATCCAGAATGCCAGCAAGCAAGGCATCAGGGTACTTGCAGTTTGACCTTTGATGCCTTATAATACATTTCCTCAGACATATAATACAATATTACAAGTCACAATTAGAAATATAGCCAAAGTTTACAGATCTAATGGAGATGAAATCCACATACAGACAAGGACTGAAATTGACTCTTGCTATATTCTGTTTCTGGACGCGGATATAGTGGAGCCAGACCTGTTAGTGGCATCACAGCGAAGGCGACTAGTCCATTAAGTTTCCTCCGAGCAAGCACCCAATACGGGGTTAAGTATGATTCAGTGCTAAGTGAGCCACTGAAGGCCAGTCTGACAGCAGGGAGGGGTTCAAGTGTGATGGCTATTATCAATTGTTAATTCACTTGAATGGCTGTTAAAGATCAATAATAGCTATTGCGCTTAAGTGCATATACCCACTATGTGTGATGAATTGATGAAGGCAGAAAGCCAGCTTCTGAAAGTTTGTCAATACTACCTTAAATTGGTTAGACAAAAAATGTTTCACTTTCACTGTATATACAGTATGTTAAATTGCTGCTGTGCTAAAGGTGCGTGGTTCACTGACAGTTAAACTCTATGTCCACAAAGACCACGCTGGGGACTGGGCAAATAGATAGTTTCCAGCTTAAAGAGGAGCTCCAGGCTACTTCAGAAAAAAATAGAATACTGTAGCTGCTGGCTTTTAATATTAGGGCGCTCACCTGTCCAGGAATCCAGCGGTCTCCTCACCCAAGCCGTTTTTTTTATCGGGTGCTCGCGCCGCCATCTTGACTAAGGGAAACCGGCAGTGAAGCGTTGCTGCTTCATAGCCAGTTCCCTACTGCTACTTCCCTCCCTACTACTACCCAGTTGTCATGTTACAACCAAAAAAGTAAATGTATTATATTGGGATTTTACAGTATGTTATAGACCAACACAGTGGCACATGATTGTGAAGTAGAAGGAAAATGATAAATGGTTTAATTTTTTTTACAAATAAATATTTGAAAAGTGTGGCTTGCATTTGTATTTAGCCCCCTTTACTGTAAAACCCCAGTGGAACCAATTGCCTTCAGAAGTCACCTAGTTAGTAAACAGAGTGCACCTATGTGTAATTTAATCTCAGTATAAATACAGCTGTTCTGTGAAGCCCCCAGAGGTTGGTTAGAAAACCTTAGTTAACAAACAGCATCACGAAGGCCAAGGAACACACCAGACAGGTCAGGGATGAAGTTTAGGAGAAGTTTAAAGCAGGGTTAGGTTATAAAAAAATATCCAAAATATCTCCTTGTCTGGCCTGATTAAGGCCAGACAAGGAGAGCATTATTCAGAGAAGCAGCCAAGAGGTCCATGGTAACTCTGGAGGTGTTGCAGAGATCCACAGCTCAGGAGGGGATATCTGTCCACAGGACAGCTATTAGTCATGAACTCCACATATATGGCCTTTATGGAAGAGTGGTATGAAGAAAGCCATAAGCTGTGTTGGAAAACTAATACTGCACATTACCCTGAACACACCATCCACACCGTAAAACATGGTGGTGGCAGCATCATCATGTTGTGAGGATGCTTTTCATCAGCAGGGACAGGGAAGCTGGTCAGAGTTGATGTGAAGGTGGATAAAGCCAAATACAGGCCAATCTTAGAAGAAAACCTGTCATGTCCTGTACACACAGGTGGACTTTTTCGACCGGACTGGTCCGACGGACCGAATCCGGTGGACAATTCGACCATGTGTGGACTCCATCAGACCTGCAGCGGACTTTTTTGGTCAAAAATCTGATGGGCTTTAGATTTGGAACATGTTTCAAATTTGTCCCACGGTCTCAAGTCCGGTTGAAAAATCCGCTCGTCTGTATGCTAGTCCGACGGACGAAAACCCACGCTAGGGCAGTTATTGGCTACCGGCTATCAACTTCCTTATTTTAGTCCGGTCGTACGTCATCACGTACAAATCCATCTGACTTTGGTGTGATCGTGTGTAGGCAAGTCCATTCGTTCAAAAGTCCGTCGGACCAGTCCGGTCGAAAAGTCTGCCCGTGTGTACGCAGCATAAGAGTCTGCAAAAGACTAGAGACTGGGGTGGAGGTTCACCTTCCAGCAGGACAACGACCCTAAACATACAGCCAGAGCTACAATGGAATGGTTTAGATCAAAGCATATTCATGTATTAGAATGGCTCAGTCAAAGTCCAGACCTAAATTCAATTGAGAATCTGTGGCAAGACTTGAAAATTGCTGTTCACAGACACTCTCCATCCAATCTGACAGATCTTGAGCTATTTTGCAAAGAAGAATGAGCAAAATTTCACTCTCTAGATGTGCAAAGCTGGTAGAGACATCCCCCAAAAGACTTGCAGCTGTAATTGCAGATAAAGGTGGTTCTACAAAGTATTGACTCAGGGGGGCTGAATACAAATGCACACCACACTTTTCACATATTTATTTGTAAAAAAAATTGAAAACCATTTATCATTTTCCTATTACTTCACAATTATGTGCCACTTTGTGTCTGTCTACCACATAAATTACCAATAAAAAACATTTACATTTTTGATTGTAACATGATAAAATGTGGAAAATTTCAAGGGGTATGAATACTTTTGCAAGGCACTGTAGTTGCAGGAGAGTTGAGGAGTCATTATTTGATATTAAATGTTGAAAGTGCTTCAGCTTACTGTTACAATTACAACATGAGTCAAGAGGCAAAATAGTTTTAGATAAAGGTGCCAGGGACATTTAAGAGTAACCCAGGTGGCATTCAAGCCTGGGAGGCCATGGGTAAAATGAAGAGCAATGAGGTGAGTAGAAAGTGTTGCCTGCACCAAGACTCAGACCAGAGGCGTGACTAGAACCTTCAGGGCCCCGGTGCAAAAACACATGACAGGCCCCCCCTTTCCATTGGTGCTGGGCCCTTCCCTCTGAGCCCAGAGCCCTTTCCAATTTACTCCTGTCATGGGTCCCTTTATTACAGTCTCGCAACGGGACCCTTTCACATGTTCTGCAGTGGGCCCCCTTCCTGCCGTCTAGGGCCCCCCCATGGTGGTGGAATGCCAGGGCCCGGTCACAAGTGTGACCTTTGCAGCCCTGGTAGTTCTGCCACTGACTCAGGCCAGCACTTCTCCAAGCCATACAGAAGATGGGGGAGAGGTTTTTATAAAAACTGCACTGGATCAATAATATTTTGATTGATTGATATTTTGATTAATGAAAATTTTGTTGATGAAATATATTTTATTGTTTAGTGACAATTATCAAAAAAAGAATAGTATATATATATACATGTACACACACAGTATATATTTAACTACAACTAGCATAGATTCCTAAATATATCTTATATCAGCTTCCTATAACCTCTGCACAGCAGCACATGGACTGAAAATGACAGTCTGTGCTCTAAGTATACCAGGGCTCTGTTGTTTGGCTATGTCAGTCTAACGCCGCGCACACACGATCGAACATTCCGACAACAAAATCCATGCATTTTTTCCGACGTACAACACGTAATACAAGCCGAGAAAAATGAAGTTCAATAGCCTGTGCGACTTTCTGCTTGATTCCGAGCATGTGTGCATCGGAATTGTGTACACACGATCGGAATTTAGGACAACGGATTTTGTTGTCGGAAAATTTGAGATCCAGATCTCAAATTTTGTGTGACGGAAATTCCCGATGGAAAATGTCCGATGGAGCCTACACATGGTCGGAATTTCCAACAACAAGCTCCCATCGAACATTTTCCGTCAGAAAATCCGACCGTGTGTACGGGGCATAACTCTGTGAACATGCTTACAGGATGGGGAGAGCATGGAAATGTCCTCATCAGTGCCATCCCTGTCCAAGCAGCAGGCTGAAAAAAGGTCAAACGGTCTTTGGCCAAGCTGCACAGCTTAAAGTATAACTAAAGGCAAATTTTTTTTTAAATTTAGGATGGAGTGGAGATGGATAAGAACCTCTGTCAGTTTTTTTTTTATTTTTGCTGTCTTTTTTTTTTGCCCATTAAGGAGATTTCCCCTCTTTGTTTGTCTTGTTTACCATTATCATTGAAAGTGAAAGTAATGCCGCGTACACACGATCAGATTTTATGGCATACTTGGTCTGGCGAACCTGAGTCCGTCGGACAATTCGATCGTGTGTGGGCTCCAGCTGACTTTTTTTTCTCAAAAGTTTGACGGACTTAGATTTGAAACATGTTTCAAATCTGTCCGACGGACTCGAGTCCGGTCGAAAAGTCCGCTCGTCTGTATGCTAGTCCGACGGACAAAAACCGACGCTAGGGCAGCTATTGGCTACTGGCTATGAACTTCCTTGTTTTAGTCCGGTCGTACGTCATCATGTACAAATCCATCGGACTTTGGTTGATCGTGTGTAGGCAAGTCCGTTCATTCGGAAAGTCCGTCGTAAAGTCTGTCGAAAAGTCCTCCAGACAAAGTCTGCCGTAAAGTCCGCTCGTGTGTAGGCAGCATTAAAGAAAATCCCAAATTTTGGGTTGTCCTCAGAAAAGTAATAGAGGGGAAATCTTCCAAAGGGGACATTAGTTCTGCTGGGATTTCCTCTCACTTCCTGTTTGGCTATGGGACAGGAAGTGAATGGAAATCTCTGCAATGGGACACAAATGACGAAAAAAAAAAAATCTGATAGGGTTATAACCCCCCTTCCTCTATCCGAATTGAAAAAAAAAAAAAAAAAAAGTTTTTCCTATAGTTCTATTTTAACTACAGTGTAGGAGGTCAGAAAGTTAGCTGTGCTAATGCATAACGCAGGTATTATACAGTAAATGTATTTAAACTAAGCAATTAGCTGGACTTCACCTCTAACTCTGGACCTGAAATCTCCGAAGGTCACTGCAGCCTTAAAGTCATTTTCTGATTGGTTGATCCCAGGGTACTGAGCACCGATATTTTTTAGACTTTGATATTTAACCCAGGCCTACGTTTACAATTCTAGCTGTAAATGCAACTCATTTTATGTGAATGGAAGTCAATTTTCTTACACTGTATGAAGGCATGCGCCGCTGTCAGCTTCCACCCGCTATCAAGATATCTATATTTTCATTCCAGGATGACAATTAGCATAAACAAGCACTTGCGTTTCCTATTGAAACACTTACAATGTTGTCACCTCTTTGTTCAATTAACTGACTTGTTCTTGTTGCAGGAAAACTCAACAGGAAGCTGTCACTTTGTGTTTTTGGGCTGGTATAAAAGCTTTTCTTTTATGTAAACATTCATTAAACTAATTTGGAGTTGTCATTACGCGGCTCCCCTGCTGCTTTATATCAGATTATTTCTAAGTGCTTGGTGAAGAGCCCCATAAAGGCGCAGTCTATATCCCTGCAGGGTACAATCATGCAGTTCGTTCCCGAGTTTGTTCTGAGATTTATACTTTGTGGCATTGGTAACTGTCCTCAACTTTGATTGCCATCCACGTGTGCTACCTTGTTTCATGTTCTGTGCCAGCCCAATTCGCTGCACAAGCCTGTTCCAGAGATACAAAGCTTCTTTCCTCCCAGCAGATGTCACTGCTTTACTCTTTGCCTGTATTTAAATGTTACACAGCAATTAATTATCTTCTTGCTATTATTTTTACGGGGGAAGAGATGTTACCATAGATCGCAACATGATCTTTATGAGAATTAGATGTTCCCAGCTGATTGACAAATGCACAAAGCAAGCTGGAATAAAAGGTACATCTAGATTGAGATGTTTCTATGGAATGTAAAGTATGAATTAAAAAAAAGTTCTGTTGTTTCATAGGAGACCTATAAAATGTTTTTAAGATAAAAAAAAAAAGAAAAGAAAAATCTTTTAAAGCTGAACCCCATGCCATTATATTTTTTTCTATATTGCTTCCTTGCCTTTAAAAAATAAAAAGCTGGTTTTGCTGTAATACCCACCTTAAATCCTGAGCTATCCCATATGGTATTTATTCTCCACCACAAGATGTCCTCAGTCTTCTGGGTTGCATAGCTCCCAAATGTCCCTGATTTCGAGGGACTGTCCCTGATTTGGAACAATGTCCCTCGGTCCCTTTTTCCTCCTCATTTGTATCTCATTCTAGTCTGATCTATATAGTTGTATATAAAATGCGCTACTTATCTATCAAAAAGTGTTTCCCGGTGCTAAACTTTTCATCCAATTTCTAAATTGCTGCATTTGCAAATTCCAAAATTTGGACTGGTATGGAACACAGAAAAACGTATTTTCCACCTCACGCCACACTTTCCAACTAGCCATTATGTTTATGTACATATGTTGGCCTACTGGCCCATAGAGACTGCGCCCTGGTTCTAAAAGGCTCTGATGAAGAGGTTATCCTCGAAACGCGTCAGCCGACTCTAAACACCCGCCTCAACATGGGCTTCTATTACTTTTAATCCATTTTTAATTTCCATGTTTTCTATATTTTGTTACCTGTTTGCATGATACGTAGTATTGGTATTATTTATTTGCCTTTATTTCCATATGAATAAATTTTACACTTTTTGATTTGAGCAATTGATCACGCGCCCTTCATCCATCACTTTCCATAATGTCAAAGATTCCACCTCTAGGGTAGCATCAGCGTGCATTCTATGGATTAAAGTGGTTGTAAGGGCAGAAGGTTTTTTATCTTAATACATTCTATGCATTAACCACTTAAGGACAAAGCCTCGTTTTGAGATTTGGTGTTTACTGGTTTAAAACTGTTTTTTTTTTTTGCTAGAAAATTACTTAGAACCCCCAAAACAATATATATATTTTTTCTAACACCCTAGAGACTAAAATGGCGGTCGTTGCAATACTTTCTGTCACACCGTATTTGCGCAGCGGTCTTACAAGCGCACTTTTTTTGCAAAAAAAATACACTTTTTGAATTAAAAAATAAGAAAATAGTAAAGTTAGCCTATTTTTTTTTTTATATTGTGAAAGATGCTGTTACGCTGAGTAAATTGATACCCAACATGTCACGCTTCAAAATTGCACCTGCTCATGGAATATCTACAAACTTTTACCCTTAAAAATCTCCATAGGCGATGTTTAAAAAATTCTACAGGTTGGATGTTTTGAATTACAGAGAAGGTCTAGAGCTAGAATTATTGCTCTCGCTCTAACGATCGCGGTGATACCTCACATGTGTGGTTTGAACACCATTTACATATGCGGGCGCTACTCACGTTCCCTTCTGCACGTGAGCTCTGCGGGACAGGGCATGACAGGACCTCTTAAATATGAGATCTGCGGTCAAAAAGACCTCAGATCTCATATTTACACTAAAATGCAATAAAAAAAAAAAGAGTTTGAAAAAATTATAAAATATAAAATGTCCCTTTAAGAGCTATGGGTGAAAGTGAAGTTTTGATGTTGCTTCCGCCCTGCAATGGTATGGAGCCAGGTGGGGGCCATCTTCCCCTCACTCATCTCCATACCACACAGGGAGAATGATCCGATCGCCACCATCGACACCGACGGCTCTGGTAAGCGGTGGAGGACACCGGAGCGCGGTGGGGGCCTCTCCCGCCACTGATAAAAGTGATCTTGCGGCGAATAAAAAAACAAAATCACTGAGTTGGAAAAATGATCACCCCCTTGTATAAGTATTTTGTTGAATCACCTGTTGCTTTAACCACTTAAAGACCACCCACCACATATATACTGCAGCAGGGTGGCTCTATTGCGCAAAACGACGTACATGTGCGTTGTTTCGTGTAATAGATACAGGAGGGGAGAGAGATCAGCTGTTCCTAGTGATCAGAAACAGCGATCTCCCTCTACTCCCAGACAGTCTATCCCCCTGACAGTTAGAAAGCACCTCCCTACTGAACACTTAACCCTTTGATCACCCCTAGTGTTAACCCCTTCCCTGCCAGTGCCATTTATACAGTGATCAGTGCATTTTTATAGCACTGATCACTGCATTGGCGTCACTGGTCCCCAAAAAGTGTCACACAGGGTCAGATTTGTCCGCCGCAATGTTGCAGTCCCGCTAAAAATCACAGATTGCCGCCATTACTAGTAAAACCAATTAAAAAAATAAAAAGTTCCTAAATCTTTCCCCTATTTTGTAAGCGCTATAACTTTTGCGCAAACCAATCAATATACGTTTATTGGGATTTTTTTTACCAAAAATATGTAGAAGAATACATATTGGCATAAACTGATGAAAAAAGTTTTTTTACATTTTTTTTATTGGATATATATTATAGCAAAAAGTAAAACATATTGCAGAGGTAATTAAATACCACCAAAAGAAAGCTCTATTTGTGGGGAAAAAAAAGGACATCAATATTATTTGGGTACAACGTCGCACATCCGTGCAATTGTCGGTTAAAGTAACGCAGTGCCATATCACAAAAAAATGGCCTGGTCATTGGGGGGGGGGGGGTAAATCCTTCCGGGGCTGAAGTGGTTAATTACAGCTTAGTCTGTTGAGATTTGTCTCCACTAACTTTGTACATCTAGACTTTGCAGTAGTTGCCGGCTTCTGCTCAAGTTCAGTTCAATTTGATGGTGACTGTCTGTGGACCACAGTCTTCAAGTCATTTCACAGATTTTCAATGGGGTTTAAGTCTGGACTCTGGGCTTTATTTTAAAGGGGATGATTCTTTTCTATACCCTCCGTATGTGTGCTGGCCAATCTGTGTTGATCAGCAAATGCTCAGAAAATATTAACCTCCCTGGCGGTATGATTATTTCGGATTTTAGGTGCTGAAAGCGGTACAATTATTTTGCATGGAAATTTGGCGTTTTATATTGTAGGCCTGTAATTCTTAAGAATAACACACTTAAATCTGTCCACCAAGAGTCTAGTAGATATCCCGGGTATGATGAAGTTTGAAACACAAAAACATAAATTATAATATAATAAATAAATATAAATAATTTAAAAAATATATATATAATAATAATAATTCTGCAAGTGTTTTCTAATTTACTATTCACTGTTCTCTAGCTGGTCTAAAGCCACTTTTGATGTAAAGGGACACTTTTGGGTTGCTATGGACAATCTCCAGTTTCCAGGCAGAAAGAACAGTATATATAATATAAAACTGCATGCAGGGCATTGGACAAAGCACTGGGGACAAAAGGAATGTGAAATAATTTCATACAGTACTGTAATCTGTAAGATTACAGTACTGTATGTTTTATGATTTTTACTGTTTTTTTAATTTGCCGCCAGGCTCCGCCCCCGTGTGTCGCGACGCTCGCAGGGAACAGAGCCTAGCACAGAGAGGCTTCGGAGGAGACACAGCCCGCAGACACAGCGGGGGGACAAGCTTCTGTTTTATGCAAGCAGCAGTGAATGGAACATGGAACAGAATCTTTTTGCAGGGCATTCAGCACTTCTATTACTCATTATCTATCCCAGCAAGCTGGTGTAGCCTCCCTGACGGTTTTCCTGAGTGTGGCTCGGGGTTATCGCTAATGGTGCTGAAATTTAACCCTGAGCCACACTCGGGAAAACCGTCAGGGAGGCTACACCAGCTTGCTGGGATAGATAATGAGTAATAGAAGTGCTGAATGCTCTGCAAAAAGATTCTGCTCCATGTTCCATTCACTGCTGCTTGCATAAAACAGAAGCTTGTGCATTTGATCAGCCAATGTGAAGATCTGAGCTCACATTGGCTGATGCTTTATGTTAGTTGAGATCATGTGACCAAAGGCTCAGGGTTTTGCACATCTACTCGGCACTGGTGGGAGTGTAGAGCAGCATTTTTTTCCCAGAAAAATTACTATTTTGATCCTTTCTTTACTTCTTGATCCATCCCTGGCAAGAGTGTTAACATGTTCACTGTTGAGCTTACACCTGCTTTACCAATATTGGGTGAAAGCCTGCTTTGAAGAGGAGATCATGGATGCATGCAATATGCCTACAAGGCGGCACGACGCAAACACATCTGTAGACACTTGAACGTCCAGACCTTTTACATTACTAAAATGATTAGAAGCTCATTAGAAATCTTGTAAAACACTTATCAACTTGACAGACATATTCACAGTGGAAACAATGGCGTTTGGGCTTAATGAAGAAACTATATTCAATGTCCACTTTGCAGGCTGCCAACGTCTCTGGATACAAGAAAAAAGCTTTAATTTTATGAAGCACACCTTGAAAAGCAGCTCACAAAAGTCCTGGGATTAACAGTCTTCATTTACATAACTGTAAACTTAATGTAGCACTTCCAAATCTTGTATCCTCCAAAGTGCACTTACTGATGAAACAGAGAATCCTCTAAAAGGTTTTCCCAACCTAAACCAATTTGTAAAGTTGCTTTTTAATATCTTAAACATTAGCTAAATTAAAGTGATCTGCATATGATTAGATTAATATTCATATCTTCACTCTTACCTTCATTTTAGCACAAAAAAGATTAAATATCCACTCAGTGGATTAGGCAGAAAGTCAAGTTGCCATTACAAATTCACATTACCTTATTGTGCAAATTAGAAGAGTCATTAATCTCAAGTTTTAAAATATTGAATTGGTTATTAATTTTGGTTTATCGTAGAACACAGCAATGCAGATCCCTGACGGTCAGGTTTAACTCTGTGTGCTGTTATCAGTACTGGCGGATCACTGCTTTCCCTTCCTTTTTAAGTAAATAGAAATTTGTGTCACTCCTGAATGGGTTTTGGCAAAGAAAACTGTCAGGCTTGGAAATGGCAACCAATGAAATTACAGATGACATCTTTCAAGTGCATGTTGGAAAATGAAAGGAGACATCTTATTTATTGCCATGTGGGTACTTTTCTCCAGGAGTTTCTTCAGTTTTGAAATACTGTATCAAATTTTGGATTTCTAAAAATAACATTTACAGCACATTGAAACCATGTATGTAAAAAACCTGTCTTTTTTTTCTTGCTGGTCTGCATGCCATAGGAAAGATTTCCCTTATCATGGAAAGACAGCAGGAAGTAAGAAGTAATCTCTCCGAAGTAAGAGAAAATCTCTTCAAAGTAAGAGGAAATCTCTTCGAAATATGAGGAAATCCCTTCAAAGTAAGAGGAAATCTCTTCAAAGTAAGGGGAAATCTCTCCAAAATAAGAGGAAATCTCTCTGAAGTACGAGGAAATCTCTCCAAAGTACGAGGAAATCTCTCCAAAGTAAGTGTAAATCTCTCTGAAGTACAAGGAAATCTCTCAGAAGTAGGAGGAAATCTCTCCAAAGAGGGGATTTCTCCAAAGTAAGAGGAGAACTCTCCAAAGTAAGAGAACTCTCCAAAGTAAGAGGAAATCTCTCTGAAGTACTAGGAAATCTCTCCGAAGTACGAGGAAATCTCTCGAAAGTAAGAGGAAATCTCTTCAAAGTAAGAGGAAATCTCTCCAAAGTACAAGGAAATCTCTCCGAAGTTAGAGGATATCTCTCTGAAGTACAAGGAAATCTCTCAGAAGTATGAGGAAATCTCTCCAAAGTAAGAGGGGATTTCTCCAAAGTAAGAGGAGAACTCTCCAAAGTAAGAGAACTCTCCAAAGTAAGAGCAAATCTCTCCGAAGTACGAGGAAATCTCTCCGAAGTACGAGGAAATCTCTCGAAAGTAAGAGGAAATCTCTTCAAAGTAAGAGGAAATCTCTCCAAAGTACAAGGAAATCTCTCCGAAGTTAGAGGATATCTCTCTGAAGTACAAGGAAATCTCTCAGAAGTATGAGGAAATCTCTCCAAAGTAAGAGGGGAACTCTCCAAAATAAGAGGAAATCTCTCCAAAGTAAGAGGAAATCTCTTCAAAGTAAGAGGAAATCTCTCCAAAGTACAAGGAAATCTCTCCGAAGTAAGAGGATATCTCTCTGAAGTACAAGGAAATCTCTCAGAAGTATGAGTAAATCACTCCAAAGTAAGAGGAGAACTCTCCAAAATAAGAGGAAATCTCTCCAAAGAGAGAGCAAATCCCTTCTTAGACATTTGTCGCAGGTGTCCCTATTGGAACCTTTTCCCTCCACTTCTATTTTAGTGACAGCTGTAACATTTTGTATTCCCCATCACTTTCTGTGCTGGTGATAATACTAATCAGCACAAATAAAGAAGGCAAATTTCCCCAGTAGGGACACAGACAGCATTGAACATTTTGTGCAACTTACACATTACTTAGGATGCATGACTGAACATAAAAAAATATTTTTAAGTAAAACTTTGCATTGTGAAGATGAATACCTGTGAGCCCAATTTCAGGTCCCACCTTCTCCCTATCCTGGTTTTGCAGCACTTCCTGCACCCTTTAATTTTTTAAATATTTTTCTATACATAACTTTTTCCATGGGTTTGTGGTCTTGTCATGTGACGTCAAGGGTCATCCTCCTCTTCTTCCTCCTTCTCTGGCAGTGGGTGGGACCTCAATGCTGCACAGACTGGTTCAACAGTGAGCATAACTGAAACTCAGACGAGGGTTGGCGCAAAACTAAAAGAAAGCCTTGGCTGGAGTTGAGCTTTAAATAAAATGTTTTATTTATTGTTATTTGGTAAAGGATGTCTGCACCTAAATGTTGTATTTGCCTCCAAAAGTATACTCTATGGGGTTCATTTACTAAAGGCAAACAAGCTGTTCACTTTTGAAGGGAAGTTTCACTTTGCAAGGGAATTTTGCCACAGATCTAGGTGAATGTTGGTAAAGTTTCACTTTGCAAAGAATAACCAATCATCTGCAAGGAACATTAACCTATTCACTGAGCTATGAGGCAAATTTCCTTTGCAAAGTGCAACTATCCTTGCAAAGTGAAAATCAACCCCTATATCTCAGCAGGCCTTTAATGGTATCAGGTCTCTTTGGTAGAATGCCAACCCAGGGTTCCCCAGGACGTGGAGTCTAAGCCCCAGCCTGCTTCTTCACCTGGTCCTCAGATGGTGGGGATGGACTTTCAGCAAGCTGGTATGCCTAGCTGAAGATACAGAGACTACTCGTGCATGCAGAGTACAGATGGCAGAAGACAAAAGAGGATTTGAGAAACAAGCAGAGGTCAGGGCAGGTGGCAGACAAGCACAAACAGAAGACAAGCAGGGGTTGGTATACAGCACGTCAAACACTGAATACACAAAATACTAAGCAAACAGAAGCTCAGAGAACTAGGAAGTTCCTCAGGCAATGCAGACTTGAGCATGTCTTATATAGGAAAGCAAACCAGGAGGCGGGCTAGGAAGTGATAGAAAGGAAAGGGAAAAAGCCCCACAGTATAGCTAGTGAAGCCCATAGGTGAGCTCAGAAGCCAAACAACACATGTAAAAAAGAATCAGAGGTCTAGCATAACCACCGCAGCATGGAAGTAAGAATACACAGGCAGGAAAAACTGTGACAGATGGCAATGATATTTCCTGAAGTTGAACTGGCCCTCAAAAATGCTGACACCTTATGACCAACCATTGAAACAGCCTTACCTTTCATGATGCAGCAGTTGCCTCAAGCTGAGCACGCACCACCTGCGACACAGTTCTGTTAGATGGCCTTTAGTGATAAGACAGGTCTCATACTTAATGCTAAGAATAAAGGAGCCATGATAAAGGTTAACCCAAAATAAAAAAAGGAAACCCAATTCCACAGGTACATTTACGGTTCACTTGGACATCATCATCCTTGCCATCTCATTGGTTGGTCATTGGTGAGCAAGGTAATTTAGGACCAATATGACTTTAAAACACATCAAAGAGTAAGGACTAGTTTACACTTTCTTCAAAACAATGGCTTTGGACACGCTTTGTTAAAGCTCTCTGAACGCCAGTCAAAGCCCCTTTTACTAAATAAAATGGTTAGCTTACAGTCCTGTTTACACCATGCTTTTGCTTGGTGCTTCGATGAGGCTTCGCTAAAGTTTTGGTGGGGCTTCGATAAGGCTTTGGTTGGGCTTGGGTGGGGCTTCGATGAGGCTTGGGTGGGGCTTCGGTGGGGCTTCAGTGGGGCTTCAAGCAAGCTTTGCCATAGACTTCTATGGAGGCTTTGAAGATGCTTGAAAGCATTGAAAGCATCACTAAAACTACATGGGGTATAATTTTTGAAGTAAAGCCGAAGCAAAGCAAAAGCAAGGTGTAAACAGGACTGTAAGCTAACCATTTTATTTTGTGACAGCGTTTAGAGAGCTTTAACAAAGCCTGTTCGAAGCCTTGCTTTGAAGCAAGTGTAAACTAGCCGTTAATGTGTGTTAAAGCCGAAGCAAGTGTAAATGAACCCTTTGCACAGCTTCCTTTTTTGCTTCTTAAAAGAGACACTGTCGGTTTGCCTATTCAGGGACTGAGAAAGGAGGTGGGGCAAAGGCTAAAGAGCTAAGTACAAAGTGATCAGAGGCAGGCCTTACACAGACCTTAACCTTTTGCCCTCAATGGGAAAGGTGCCTGAATATTTTGTGTGATAAGAAGTCTCAATGACCACCAAGAAGTGGGAGGTGGCATGGCCAAATTAGACTTTAATAGTAAAAAGTCAAGCTCTGCATATAAATTTGCATGCCTATATCTCTGGATCTTCTACGAAGGTAACCCTTGCTTTTGCGTTCTGATAATCATAAGCTCAGTTTGAAATAACCAGGCGTGTGACAAGTTGTCTTTCACTTGTCTACAAGTTTTCTTGACACCAAGTCTACAGGTCTAACATTAGTGGAATTTATTATTAGTGGTATAACAATGTGGACATATGCTTTATACCAAAACATCAAGCTTTTTTAAAACTGCCAGGTGGAAGAGACTGAAGCCTCATTTTCCTTGGCTCCTTGGTCAACGTGAGAGTTAAGTGAAAGACGCTGAGTATGCATACTTTAAAGACATACATTTTTCTACCTTCCTTTATAGAATGAAAAAAAAAAAAAAAAAAAAAAACAGCGCTCCTTAATCGGCCATGAAATTGGAGGATTCAAACAAAAAGAAATGAAAAGTTCACAAAAAAAAGCGACGGGCGTAAACAGCACAGAGCGCAGGCAAGTCTGCACGCTGGAAGATATACAAATGAAAGCAAGGCAAGTGCTAGCAAGGTGCATTTACTAAAATAAGCTCTTGAAGCTTTAGAGTATAATTATCAGGGAAAAAACACCTTGTTTAGCATACTTTATGTTAATTTAGGGCCAGCGCGGCCCTCTGTGCATAATTTAGCCAAACAATTGGTAGAAAATTTTAATATATATATATGATTACAGCTACAGAAAAGATACAGAGAGAAAACACAGGAGAGGGTATAATGGGCACACATGAACTCTGAAGGACTAATTACATCACGGGGGAGTCTATGCAGTTGCTGCTGAATCAAGCAGAAAATTAGGGTCATTTGTAAACAGGTATGGCTGAAATCCAGGTGCACCCATGACTCGGTGTGCGATGTGCTTGCAGGGTGAGGGATCACGGCACGGAGCGTGCATCTGTGTTTTAAATTAGCAGCAACAAACTCAGAGAGGAAAAGAAAAAGTTTCTACTCTCAGCAATAATCAAAAGATATCATAAAGAGTCCCTGCTGCCTGTCGTTTCTTCACTAGTTTATAAACATCTTTCTTGGCTAAATGATCTAACTATGGATGGTGTGTTTTCTCTAAGTACCGACCCTGGGATGGCATAATAGGAACTGCATTTTAGAGCCTCCTGCACACTGAGCATAAAAAAAATGCTGCTTTTACAGGCGTTTGGTGTTTTTTGCTTTCAGTCTGTAGAAGCAACTCTATGTTAGCCTATAGCAGAGGTCTTCAAACTGCGGCCCTCCAGGTGTTCAGGAACTACAATTCCCATCATGCCTAGTCATGTCTGTGAATGTCAGAGTTTTACAATGCCTCATGGGATGTGTAGTTCTGCAACAGCTGGAGGGCCGTAGTTTGAGGATCCCTGGCCTATAGGATTGATTTACTAAAACTGGAAAGTGCAAAATCTGGTGCAGCTCTGCATGATAACCAATCAGCTTTGAACTTCAGCTTCTTCAGTTGATGGATAAGTTCACTTTTTAGAAAAAAATAATAAGGTAAAAAAATGTGCATTTATTTTTTATTTTTTGAGCCTGGAAAGCATTGCACCAGTGATCAGTAGATCACTGGTGCCATGCAGGTCTTCCGCAGATCTACCAGTGTATCTGTGTGCCTGTACATCCCATACAGGCAAGCAGATACAATCTAACAAGAACAGAAAATGAACTACCATGGCGCTCTGCAGTGACGTGGTAGTTCATTGAAAACTACAAGCCGACAGCCGATAAGGTTGCCGGACCTTGTAGTTCTCCATTCACAGGACACGAGTGGCAGCTGGTGGTTTTTTTGGGGGGTAGCAAACAACCCCCCCCCCCGAGCAGCCGATGGCACCTCCCCTCCCCCCCACTGTTTGCCGGTCGGTCCGGCACTTAAACCATCTAGGCAGGTAGCGGCGAGTGGCAGGCAGCGTGCAGAAGCTCCGTATACTCTCCTTCATCGCCGGCTTCCAGCGTGCGGCTCCTCCCCTCCTCCTGGGTGTCCAATAAGATCGCCTGTCCTTTTAGCCATTCGGGTGACGGGTCTCAAAACCCGCCTCCTGATTGGCCTGGAGGAGGATCAGTGTTACAATAGCAAATACAGGCTCTCCTCACTTAACGACCAGGTTCCGTTCCAATGACCAGGTGGTTAAACTAATTGGTCGTTAAACGAGGAGCCACAAGTAATCGATATTTTAAGCATTCTTAACTACTGTACTGTACTGTATTGTGAAAGGTCTAAACACAAAACTCCAGCTCATTAACGTTGTTTTCATTTGCATAGGTACAGAACACAAATGAAAATTTAATTCTGTATTGTACTGTACAATATAATAATGTATAGCGCGTTGTTCAGGTGGGGAGAGCTGGTCGTGTATTCATTTGCTGTTGTAACACACCTGGGTGGGCTCCGTTCGCATTCTCTGCGCCTCGAGCCCATTCTAATTTGAAGTCTATTAGAGCCTCTGACTGTAATAAGGTGCTTCAAAATCCCCCCCACTGGAATCCATGCATCCGGCGTCCTGCAAGGGGCCAGACGCATGGATGGACCTCCCTAATGGATGGTCCGCCCCTGGAGGACACTGTAGATGAGTGACGTGGCCGGGTAGGCGGGCTACTTTTTTTAAAATTGTGAAAGCTAGCTCAGAGGGGGGGAGGCAAATTCCCTGCTGGCTGTCAGATCGGGGATGTTACACCCTGAAAATAATGTTATAATAAGTAACATTTTAGAAAAGGTGAACTTGTCCTTTAAGCGTCAAAAAAAAAAAAAAGTAAGCTGATTGGTTTCTTTGCAGAGCTGCACCAGATTTTGCACATTCCAGTTTTAGTAAATCAACCCCTATGTGCCCATGCACATTTGGGCGTTTACATGCATATGCAAAAAAAAACCCATTACCAGTGCATATTTGAGAGGGGCTTTGAGGCAGAAAAGACACTTGGCGTGTATAAACACGGCATTTAAGCATGTTCATAATTTTCAAGTGTAAACTGAATATAGTAAAAAATGAGCAGAGGGGGATGTCTTGGAAAAAAATGCTTATAAAAGGCAAATGCATGTAAACGCTCATAAGCGCATATGCAATAAGAGCCATTATAAGTGTTTTTTTCTGCTGCTTTGTTCTGCCAGAGATTCTGGCATTTTTCCTAGTGTGCATGGGTCATAAAGGAAATGTTTCCAACAGTAAAAAAGCAAAATGTAAATATATCAGCAATATTTCAATCCCAAATTTTGGGTAGTCCCTAGAAAAGTAATAGAGGGAAAATATTCTAATGGGGACACTAGTTCTGGTGACTTGGAGGTCCCCAAGGAATTCCCTTAGTTTGCAGGGATTTCCTTTTACTTCCTGTTTGGCTATGGGACAGGAAGTGAAGGGAGAGTTATAACTCTTCCTTACTCTATCCAAAATATAAAAAAGAGTTTTGCCTATAGTTTTTCTTTAAGTCTGAGTCTTTTATTTATGACTACAATTACCATATTAAAAAGAAAAAATAAATAAATACAGAAGGATGTTTTAATTTTTTTTTTACAATATGCTATTTAAGAAATAAATCTCTAGAATTACAGCCTGTCACTGAACAGTAAGTGATATCCAATTTTGTTGTCAGGAAAGATATAAAGGCAAGTAAAAGAGTGGCTACTGTAAAACAAAAATAACATGCAGTTTATGCAGCCATATTGATAATAGGTATTGAAAGAATACAAGTGTACAAGTATGTTTATGGAATTATTCGTTGTTTATGGAATCAATAGACTGTGCAAGGTTTAAAAATTCTGGAAGATGTCAAATAAGTCAGTTTAATTGACTGCATCATTTAAGAGTAATTTTGTGCTCCCACACTCTTATTTAATTTTTCAGATTAGTAATTAAACAGGAAAACAAATGTAAAAAAGATACATAAAACTGTAAAACAATCTCTTTGTCGTTATTGGAGAGCTCTGTAGCAGTAGTAGGTATTTGTATGTTTAAGTTTATATGTAGGAAAATGAATAAAGCAAACCTAAATTTAAAAAAAAAAATGAAAATGCAAGGTGTAAAGTTCTTTTGGCACAAGATTTTTTATTTCCCTTCTGCCAAAAAAAAAAAAAAAAAAACTCTTTCCCTTTCCGCTACGATTTATTTTCTGTTCATGTGTACACTGCCTGCTGTGCATGTGTGGTGCAGCAGTGCAGTGTCTACTCTTGGCATCCGTAAGATGACAAGAGCAGAAGCCAGGTGATGGGACAATGCAATGTTAGTGGATTTGTGTGCGAGTTACATCCCAATGGCTGAAATAGGGGGACATGGAGGTAGAAGAATTAGTGAAGAATATGGTAGCAGCAATGATGGAGCACAGAGCTGTCAATGTTGGAGGAGGACAAAATAGGAGGGCAGAGGCAAGTCTGCCATAATGTGCAAATGGTCTCTGCAGTCCCCTATGCTCCCCCCCCCAGTTTTATCTTGGCTTTGACCACTTGCCCTCCGGAAGATTTATCCCCCTGCATGACCAGTCCATTTTTTGCGATACGGCACTGCGTTACTTTAACTGACAATTGCACGGTCATGCAACGCTGTATACAAATGAAATTTGTATAATTTTTTTCACACAGATAGAGATTTCTTCTGGTTGTATTTGATCACCACTGGGTTTTTTATTTTTTGCACTATAAACGAAAAAAGACCGCCAAATTTTGGAAAAAAAACAATATTTTTTACTTTCGGCTATAAAACATAACCAATCAAAAAAAATTACAAAAAACACATTTTTTCACAAATTTAAGCCAATAAGTATTCTGCTACAAATTTTTGGTAAAAAAAACCCAATAAGCATATCTTGATTGGTTTACGTGACCATTATAACATCTACAAACTATATATATATATATATATATATATATATATATATATATATAGTAGAGTTAAAAAAAAATGTATACTAGTAATAATGGCGATCAGCGACTTATAGCGGGACTGTAATAGTAATGCGGGCAATCTGACACTTTTGTGGGACCCAGTGACACTAATATAGTGATCAAATATACATTCTCACTGTACTAATGACATTGGCTGGGAAGGGGTTAACATGTAGGGCGATCAAAGGGTTAAATGTGTGCCTAACAATGCTTGATGTGTGTACTGTAAGGTGCTGTTACTAAGGGATTTGCTGGTTTTTATTCCCTGCTTTGCAGGGAAACAAACAGCAGTGCTTCCCTGCTGACAGGACAGAGTTCTGGATTGTTTACATACACAGAACTCTGTCCTGTATTCCTCCTTGCAGATCAGCGGGTGGCGGCGGTCATTCATTGGCCGGCACCCGCTGATTGGCTTGTGCTGCGACTAATTACAGCACAGCCGTTTTGCCCCCTACCCGGAAGTGCTGGATCACATACTAAGTACGTGATCGGGCACAGGAGAGCCACATTGCCATTGTACTCATATGTGAGGCAGTTGGCAGGTGGTTAAGTAACCTGTTTAGACAGGAAATATATTATTTTTGCTAGTAAAATGAAAAAAAAAAAAAATATATATATATATATATATATATATATATATATATATATATATATATATATATTTAGATTTATATATATTTGTATGAGGTGCAGGTAACCTTAACTGATACACAAGAATGTTTAGGGGTTTGGTTGGCATCATTACTTTCCATTAACTTCTGGACTTGAACTACAGTATTTTTTTTTAACATTGATACTAGTCATTTTGTCACTTTTTTTTAATCATACAGAGTAAACAAAGGCAGATGTGACACGTTCACAGCAACATGCGTGGTATCAACCTTCTGTTCATTTCCTGTGTCTACCGCTTTGGTGAAAGAATGCAGCTGCATTACTAAACACAACATCCTAACTTCTAGAAATGTTACATTGGCTGAAAAGCATTTGTTCAAGAATAAATTCCAAGAAAGAGTTAATTTCTTTTCATTTATGCAGGACGGGAATAAGAAGCTGTTTAGAGATTAAAGCCGTTAGCTCAACAACTTGGGAAGCCAAGGGTTATTTAATATGTGAGACCTTATGTAAAAATTGCCATGCTGAGATAGTTTGGTTCCTAGGAGAGTTGTTGCCTTAGATTGCTATTCGGTTGCATGAATATGTAATAATTTAAAGATTGCTAAAATTGAAATGTTGTACATTTTGTGGTGAGGACATCACTAGCCCCCCTAAACAATCTCATTGGCGGGTTACTTAAAGTCAGACAAGCAAGCTAAGACATTATAGCTTGTCATTGCTTTACTGACACTACCAAAAAAAATATTTTTGTCACTGCGGCCTCAAACTTGAAGGATACTGTACATATACTGTATGAATGGAAGAGGCTACTCCACTTTAACTCCACAGTAATTACTCTGCATGATGTTTCCATTTCTTCCCGTAGTGCAGTCAGTGTAGGTGGTTTTCCTCAGTACACCACATCCTTTAGTGTTCCCCACAGATATAAACTGAGGGGTGTTAAGTCCAGGGAACATGGAGGGAATTCAACAGCACCTCTACATTCGAATGCCATTGAGATGGCTCCCACGTCTCGGTGGTAGTAAAGTGGTACGCCATGTTCCTGGAAGTAAAATTGCTCATCCGCATAAACCACATGAATGGTCGGTAACATAATGACGACAACTACTGACATCTTTAGGGGAAACATAATACTACACATTGCTTCCATCATTCAATCTGGGTTTTAAATAAGGGCATAGATAACAACTGTTAAAGTGTGTATAAATTGTTTTGGGCCCCTCTGTATTTTTAGCTGGGGTTTCTCAAGACACAAAACTTATATTAAGTGTTCCTCTGGGCTAAAAAAAGGTTGAGAAAGGCTGCTATGGGTGTTAAAATCATCTGCACAAGGTTTTTGTACGACCTTGTCAGGGCTGGGCTCAGCCCTTCCTTCTCTTAGCTGGCTGCTCAGCTGTTGGTTAATTGCCAGCTCCTATCTCTTCACAGTTACTCAGCTGTTGATGATATCCTGCTCATCAGTCCTGCCTACTTAAGCCGTCTAGTCCAGAGAATCTCTGCCTTCGCCTTAGTCAACATCACAGAAACTATCTCCTGTTATCCTGTTCAAGACTTGCTTTGCTGACATCCCTTCTGGCTCCAGATCCTGCTTACTGTTCCACTACCTTGATCCCTGACTTCTCACTTGGCTAACTATCTGTTCCGGTTACTGAACTTTGGCTGTGTTTTGACTATTTTTGTTCTTTTTACTTTTATTATTAAACAAGTGTGATTTAACTGTACTTCTGTCTCGGCCTGATTTCATGGTTTCTGACACACCTACACTGCATTCAGCAAACTAGCCGCCAAATCATGTAACTCAGTGTTTCTCAACTCCAGTCCTCAAGGCACCCCAACAGGTCATGCTTTCAGGATTTCCCTCAGATGAAACGGCTGTGGGATCACTAATGCCCCGTACACACGATCGGAAATTTCCGTCTGAAAAACCTTGGATGATTTTTCCAACGGAATTCCGCCCAAGCTTGCCTTGCATACACACGGTCACACAAAAGTTCTCTGAACTTTCGATCGTCAAGTACGTGGTGACATACAACACTACGACGAGCCGAGAAAATGAAGTTCAATGCTTCCGAGCATGTGTCAAATTGTTTCTGGGCATGCGTAAGAATTTTGCGCGTCGGAATTGGTACAGACGATTGGAATTTCCGATAGGAACTTTTTCCGTCGGAAAAATAGAGAACCTGCTCTCAATCTTTTGCTGGCGGAAATTCCGCCTGCAAAAGTCCGATGGAACATACACACGGTCGGAATTTCCGACCAAAAGCTCACATCGGACTTTTGCTGGCGGAATTTCCGATCCTGTGTACGGGGCATAAGTCAGTGAAACTGATCAAATTACCTGTGCAAGATAATGGAAAGCCTGAAAACATGACCTGTTGGGGCGCCTTGAGGACTGGTGTTGAGAAACCCTGATCTAACTATCCCCTTCTATCTTTTCTCCCTAACCGTCATTCATTAACAAAGCCTTAGAACTGACCAGTCCCTGTGCTGCTTGCCTTTGTGTGAAGAAGTTTAAATTATCGACAAACTAGTAGTGAACATTGGCAATCAGCAAATGCATTGCCTCTGAGAGATGATAAATGAATGATATTGATAATGCTGTTGGCACTGAGTGAATGCACAGCAGTCCCCAGTGCACTGAGACTGTGATTTAAAATTCTATAGAAAAGAAACGAGCGGAAGAGTCTAGTAATAGAAAACAGTCAAAGTTGTACTTATGCACAGCTTTTGTCACGTTGTGGCTAAATACATGATTCTTCGTTATTGGTGGGAAAGAGTGGTCAAGAACAGGACACAATGGAAGAACATACATGGCAACATGAAGCGGCTCACCAAAAGTGTCCAGAAAAAGCAAATAGTGCCAACCCTTCTGTAGTAGAATACTAACAATGAACAAAAGACAATAGCATGCATCCTAAAAATGTGAATAAATTTGTGTTTGCTTTTTTTTTTTTTTTTTTTTTTTAATTAAAATTACCCAACTAAGGTCTTAACAAGTCTGTACTAGATGAACTCTCCTGCTAATGATTACTTATCACAAATTGAGTTAATATGGGTCACCGGTAATTAATGTGATTACTGACCCTGTACTTTATATAGGTCAACTGTGGGTTACTGCTTCCACTCTGTAGTAAAGTATTATTACCAGAAATGGACACCAATATCAGATTGGTCAATAAATGTACAATTACTAAAATGTAAGAATTGATTTTTATGTTTGGAAAAAAAATCATCTGCTGCCTTTTGTAACCAGTAACAATAAAAAGGCAAAAAAGACAATGTACAGAGAAAATGATACAAAAAAATGCTAAAAAAATATATTAACAACAATGCATTATTGGACATCCACTTGCTATAAGGGTAGAAAAGAATGGTAATTATGTAATACACTACAACAGTATTGGATATTCTGTTAGTTATGACCACCAAAAACGTCAATAGTGATATAAATAATAATAAAAAAAATGATTATAACAAAAATAATAAAATAACAGTCTTCTTCTTCTTCACTGTAACTGCAAGCAATGATTTATTTTATGAAGCAGCACAAAAAAAAACATAAAAAATATATTATATTGTTATTCTTATATTATATATTATTATTCATTATAACTGTGAAAAATATTTTATGTTATTAAACAGCGCCAAAATACAACCAAATAATTATAATTTGAAGAGAAGTAACATATTACTAGTAAAGTAAATAGTGAAGTAAATATTAATAGTAATAATAATAATAACAAATATCATGACTAAAAAGTTCTGAAGTATAAAAAAATCTAAATATCAAATTTGATACAAGATTCCAACTAAATATTGTATTCTTTTGCACTGCTGCTTCATATAATTAATCTGATTAAGTGAAAAAAATTAACAGTCTAGTGACATTAAAACGCATCTAATTGCTGCCTTTTTTAAGCAAAATGCTATTGTTATAATTCTAAGTGCAATTTTTCTGGCAAAAAAATAGCCTACCTGCTTGACTTGTCTTATGATTAACAGCAGATGCCTGAAACAGCTTGCATATACAGTTAATCTGCTCCAGATTTCTCTGCTATGATATAGCCCTAATGATCACTAAAAATAGACAAAGCCACAATTTATTGAGTGTGCAATTTAAGATTTTTTTCCCCCTGTATGAGAAAAGGCAGTTTGCCTGACCATTTAAAGCTGAGACGGAAAAGGGATGAATAGCTAAAATCAATCAAGGCAGCTCAGCCCTTTTTCTTTGCAAAATGATATGGATTGATTGGTGTAGATTGTCCTTTGAAGTAATTATTGCTTGGAATTATAATCGATAAATGTCCACGGTGAAGGGCAAAAGGGCGGTTGTCCCAGAGCATACATGTCTCATGCGCCATGTGAAATCCCAGCCAGCTCTTCTATGTAAACACAAACAACCATTACACCATGTTTCTTAAATTAATGAATGGAAGGGTATACATGTTACTAACAGTATTTTACAAATATTGCTTGAACTACTTGCCATGTTAATTCCATTTTAAATATTTTTTTACAATTTTTATTCATGAAGTTCTTTTTAATGTTCTCCTTCACTTGAAGTATCTCTAAGGCCGGGTTCACACTGGGACGGTGGGTGCGTCAGCAGTAAAACGCCGCTTTTTCCGTTTTAACGGCCACTAGCAGGGCACCTATTTTTTTCTTTTTATGACGTTTACTACCATTTTAATCTGTTGACATGGAGAGAAGCCCTGTGTAAGGTTCAAGTCATCATGGCTCTAAAGAACACCCCTTGGGCCTAACAATTGGCTGCTGAGGGCGGTTTTAACCCCCGCTAGGGGCTGAAAAAGGGTTAAAACCGCCGGCAAAGTGCCACTGCAGCGGTGCTTTGCCGGAGGTATAGCCGCGTTGCCCCATTGATTTCAATGGGCAGGAGCGGTGAAGGAGTGGTGAATACACCGCTCCTTCACCGCGCCAAAGATGCTGCTTGCAGAAGTTTTTTTTTCCATCCCGCAAGCACACCGCTCCAGTGTGAAAGCCCTCGGGCTTTCACACTAGAGACACAGCAGCTGTAGCGCCTGCAAAGCTCCCCAGTGTGAAAGGGGCCTATGTGCACAGAGCACTATGAGATCTCTCAAGTTTACTTCCATGGCTAAATAACAATAAGGTTCACCTAAAAGCCAACCCGTACATGCTACATACACTTACTTTTCCTTTACTCTCTTACCACTCTTTTAAAGTGGGAGTAAACTCCCTTGTATGATTTTTACCTATAGGCAAGCTTATAAAAAGGCTTACCTATAGGTACAATAAATATCTCCTAAACATGCACCATTTAGGAGATATTTACTGTAGATGCAGCCAGTGATGTCACGGTGATGCGCTCTGAAGGAACGGCATACCTGTGCCGTTCCTTCAGAGCTGTGCTGTAAACAGTGAGCCCCGCCCACATGAGTGACATCATCGCCAGCTCGCACATTCATATCACCAAAGCTCGCAAACCTGGAAGGAAGAATGGGTGGTGGTGGAAGCGCCTTCAGCGGTGACAGTGCGCCGCTGGAGTGCTTCGTTTATAGGTAAGTCTGTAAGCATACTAGTACATTATGACTGCTCGGTGCCTGTTTATTTCTTTTTATGCCGTTTACTACCATTTTAATCTGTTGACATGAAGAGAAGCCCTGTGTAAGGTTCAAGTCATCATGGCTATATAGACCACCCCTTGGGCCTAACAATTGGCTGCTGAGGGACCCATACGAGGAAAGGTAGGGAGTCACATGCTCCCCAGTATCTGGAAGTATCAGAATTTCTCATCCTTGGGGACAGCCAAGTGGAGCATTGGGAGATCTGAAAAGCTGACTCCTGGCTGTCAGATGGAAGCAGTCCGATGCCCCCGCAGGTGCCTTTGATTGCTTCCACACACCCACCCCGGCATAGAGGGTGCCACCAGGTAGAGGAGAGGGAGCTAAGCAGACATGCATCTGCTCTCCTCCCCTTCTTCTTGTTGACCCTGAAGCAATCTGTAAAACCTCATCTCTGGGTCCCCAAGTCAGTTTTTGAGGCCCCCCCCCCACACACACACACACATACACGCGCATGAATGTAAATGCACACATTGGGGCGCCTACATACAAAATCAGCATGTTACATATTGCCGCACACGCCAGAGTGAGAGCAACATTTCTATCACCAAGCCTTCTCCATAACACAAAACCTATGACCTGTAGGGTCTTTTAAAACATAGCCCTATGGAAAAATATATGGTTCTGAAGTTTGGCTCCATTACACGGATGCACACACAAATTTAAGGTTTGACATGTTAGGTATCTACAGTATTTACTTGGTACAACCTCATCTTTTATGCTTTACAAAAAAAATGGTAATTTATTGCGCTTGTGTGCTCTATAATTAACTTTAGTGTATTTATTTATAAATGGTGTGTTTCCTAGACCTTAAAGCTGGAACACACTATACAATTTTCTGTTGATTTTTTCTTTCAGATTTACCAAAACCATATAATAAGAGGTCAAACCTTAAGAGTTTCAATTTCTATGCAATCGGGTAGGCCCTTGCACTGCATGGTTTTGGTAAATCTAAAGGAAATCAGACATTACAAGTTGTATTGTGTGTATGGGGTCTTACAGTAATATCATGTAACATAAAAAAATTGGAACTGCCAATATTTTATTCTCCGTGGTGTCTGCTTTCAGAAAATATTTAATGTTTTGGGGGGGTTATCCAATATTCAGGCCTAAAATTATTTTTTAACAATGTGTGCAAAAAAAAAAAAAAAGGCTCTGGCAACGAAATGGTTAAACCATTTTCCTGATGTACAACTTCAGTCCATTGCTTAATACTCATTTAATATCAATATACCTGTTCTAATTTCAATTATTTTTAATAATTTTATAAACATAAAAGCTTAAATACATTCAAAAACTTTATTACCAAAACATTCAAAAACAAATATACAAAACATTCAAAAAACAAAAGAATGGATCACTCCTAGAATATATCTTCCTCAAGGCTTTTAGAATTTCCCTAATGCCGCGTACACACCAGCGGACTTTTCGACCAGACTGGTCCGACGGACTATCCAACGGATTTTCGGCAGACTTCCAACGGACTTTCCCAACGAACGGACTTGCCTACACACGATCACACCAAAGTCCGATGGATTCGTACGTGATGACGTACGACCAGACTAAAATAAGGAAGTTGATAGCCAGTAGCCAATAGATGCCCTAGTGTCAGTTTTCGTCCATCGGACTAGCATACAGACGAGCGGACTTTTCGATAGGAACTGGAGTTTCGACGTAAAGATTTGAAACATGTTCCAAATCTAAAGTCCGTCAGATTTTCGACCGAAAAAGTCCGCTGCAGGTCCGATGAAGCCCACACACGGTCGAATTGTTTAGAGAAAGAAAAGGAACAATATACCTGTTCTTACAATACTTGGCATATATGCTAAATGAACGTGGATTATTTAAACTAGAGACTCTGTAAGAGCATGTAAGAGATAAAATCCTCAAGCCAATAAATTTGTAGCTATTTGAAACATTAGCTTAGCAACAGTTGACATTTACAAGAGGATGAATAGCCAGGCCTAGGTGTTTGTAGTTTCTCATGTCCACCCCAACATAGAGACCCAACAAGAAGCAGCTATGGGTGGCTTTTAAATGAGAAATATCAAGTAAATAGGACAGAGGAACCTATATAGGCCAGCTAGTGAAACGGGCCTAAAAGCCCAAAACCGTAAGTGAAATTCTGTATAATTCTTTAGTGACTACCTCCAAAATGCAGACTGCAGATCAGGTTGCATTGTTCTCCTTCTTCAGACAGGTTATAGGTTATAATGGGCCAATGGAAAATCCCTCTAGCTCCAGATAAAAGAACCCTCCCCCACAAAAAAAGTAAAATCCTTCCTAACTCCATCCCAGGGGTCTCCAAACTTTCTACAAAAAGGGCCAGTTTACTGTCCTTCAAACTTTTGGGGGGCCAGACTGTGGCCAGAGGGAGTACAAAATGTGTTGGTGCCAGTTGCAGTAAACAGTGCCACATTGGTGTCAGTGGGAGGAATAGTGCTCCATCATTGGTGTCAGTGGGTGGAATATTTCCCCATCGTTGGTATTCATGGGAGGAATAGTGCCCCATCGTTGGTGTCAATGGGAGTAATAGCAGCCCATTGTTGGTGTTAGTGGTAGGAATAGTGCCCCATCGTTGGTGTCAGTGGGAGGTATAGCGGCCCATTGTTGGTGTTGGTGGTAGGAATAGTGCCCCATTGTCAGTGTCAGTGGCAAGAACTGTTTTTGACAGTGGAGGAATATTTGCCCTAAGGACCAGATATAAGCAAGCAAAGAGCTGCATCTGGCCCCAGGGCCGCAATTTGGAGACCACTGCTCTATCCAAAGCTGAAAAAAAAAAAATGTTGTCTTGAAATATATAGTATATACTATACATATATTTCAACCCCTGAAATTTTCACTTTCTGAACAAAATTGCAAGATATTCCATTGGAACTTTTTTTCTTCTTTTTATCTTATTAATTTGAAATACCTACTGTATAAGAAAAAGAATGTCGCTTGATTTCTATTGAAAGGCTGAGTTTAAAATGGTGGCTTAAAAATGGAAACAGCCTTTACGTATTATGCTACAATAGATGTATTCATGAAAAGGCTAGGCATTTGGTCACTTAATCTTTGGATGAAATGGATAAATGCCCAGGGTTTTAGTATTGGAACAACATAAGAGTGAGCCTGGGACAACATTTTCTCCAGGAAAGGTGTGTATTATAGACCTTCTTTTACTTATTTACCCAGTCTTGCAATAGTTTTAATATAGTATTACATTTGAATACAGGTCAGCTTTTAGATCAAAGCATTAAAAAATATGTCTGAAAATGGTGTACAGAAGACAGTGTATGAACTTGCAAATGTCAAAAACAGGCTTCCCAAGGACCCCTGACCTGTTTCTGATTGGGGGGATAAAGCATTTTTGTTTCTTCACAAAATACAATGACCTGTATTGGCCATGATTTCAAAATAGCAGAATGCCAGGAAATTAGTCTCTCTTTATCAGAATGAAAGTGTCCTGCTTAAATTTGCTTCGATTCGGTCAGTAATTCTTGAAATGATAATGGACTCCAGCTTTGGCTCATGAATGCAAATATATTAAAGGCCTTGATCCAGGAATGTAATAGCACCAATATAATTTTAAATGCTACTAAATAATCTTAAGGCAAGCAACAGAGTACTTTTAGACTGAAAAATGGAATAAAAATGAACTTGATTTTCAGTAATGCACAGAATTTTGACTTAAATACGTTCTGGCAGTTAATTATATATAGTGCCTAAATTGGTAATTAAAATACCCTTGTTGAAGATAGCAGTGCTGATATATATATTTGCAGAGAAAGATGAGCTACAGTGTAGAGATAAAAAAATATATATACATATATTTCATCTTCTAAAATTTTCACTTTCCGAACAGAATTGCAAGATATTCCATTAGAACTTACGTCAATTAATCGCTAACACAAATCCAAGATCTACACAGATAAGTCACCACTTGGATAAATCTACTTTTTAATTGAAATAATTTGGAATAACTATAAGAAAAAGAATGTCACCTGATTTCTATTGAAAGGCCAATGTGACGGCAAAAATTGGAAACAGCACTTACATGCTATGCTACAATTAATGTATTTGTCAACAGAAAATACTTTTTTTTTTTTACTTTAAAAATCAGGCTTTGATACCATTGTATTATACAGGTTACTATACAGTAATGTTCTATGACCAAAATAAATGATATTAATAAAAAAATTGCACTCCATGAACAGAGCTGTCATACTTTCCTATTAGCCAAAAAAGGGAAAACGCACAAAAAAACGCATAAAAAAATGCAAAACTTGCATTTTTTTGTGCAGGTCCATTTGGTGCGGTTACACACAAAACGCAATCTGCTGCAGGAAGAAAAAGTCTCTGATCCTTTCCAAAAAACGCACCAGCTCAAAATGCACAGATGTGAACTAGTTCCATAGGAAACCATTTTAAATGGACTGTAGTGCGTTTCTGCTAAAGGCACTTAAAAAACACATAGGTGAGAACCAAGCTTTAATGCGCCAAGCATGTGGAGATGTGTGCAATTTTTTTTTTTTTTTCGTACTAATAAATTATTCAACTGCTGTCATTCTGAATGTGGCTTATTCAGGGGTGCTTTCATTTAAAGTCCCTTACTACAATACTCTGTTTTTGCTATATGTATTTGGCATCATGGCAACACCTTAGGAAATATGAGTGTCTTTACCCACCCAGTAGACTTAATTTGTTGGAAACCATAGGGTTAATTTACTAAAGGCAAATAGACTGTTCATTTTGCAGGGGAAGTTGCACGTTGCAAAGGAACTGTCCCCAGAGCTTAGTGAATGAGGTGAAGCTCTGCTGGCTTCCATCATGCAATCACGTGATTGGGTATTCATGGTAATGTAAAATTGTACCGCGTTCACTAAGCTCTGGAGGAAATTCCAATGGAAAGTACAACTTCCTTTGCAAAGTAAACAGCCTATGTGTTTTTAGTAAATCAAACCCCAATGTATGTGTGTTTACTGCCTACTTTATGAATACTATAAAGCACTACAGAATATAGTGGTGATATGGAAATAAGAGACAATATTATAACTATAGCTACATATATATATATATATATATATATATATATATATATATATATATATATATACAGTACTGTGCAAAAGTTTTAGGTAGGTGTTAAAAAATGCTGAAAATGAAGAATGCTTTCAGGAACAGAAGTGTTAATATTTTTATTTATTTAAATTTTTATATGTTTATTTTTTTTTACCAATTAATAAAATGGAAAGTAAATGAACAAAAGAAAAATCCAAATCAAATCAAAATTTTGTGTGACCACCCTTTGGCCTTGCGGCTTCACAGCCTGTTTCCTACTGAACATGTTCGAGTCGCGCTGCACTTTCTGAATAGTCCCGCTGTCTTCTGGGACCTGTGTGCGTCTCCCAGAAGGCAGCGGGGGGGGAAGGAGGAGGGGCCGCAAATGACGTAGGTCACAGCGGCACCCTTACACGAAAGTGGGAGTGTATACCTGTTTTTGACAGGTATCCACTCACCCCCGAAAGGTGTCAAATGTTGCACTGGAGGGGATGGGGAGAAAGCACATAAGCGGCCACTTTTAGGTGGAACTCCGCTTTAATACTTTATAAGCAGTTACAGCAACAGTTTATTTTTTCTTTTGGTATGAAAGTTTTACATAAATTAACCACTTACGTACGGGGCACTTATACCCCCTTCCTGCCCAGGCCAATTTTTAGCTTTCAGCGCTGTTGCATTTTGAAAGACAATTGTGCGGTCATGCAACACTGTATCCACATTACATTTTTATCATTTTTTGTGACAGATAGAGCTTTCTTTTGATGGTATTTAATCAACACTGGGGTTGTTATTTTAAATAAACAAAAAAAAAGACCAAAAAGTTTGAAAAAAACATTATTTTTTCTTAATTTCTGTTATAAAATTTTGTAAATAGGTAATTTTTCTCCTTCACTGATGGGCACTGATGAGGCTGCACTGATAGGCTGCACTGACAGAATGCACTGATTGGCATTGATGAGGCGGGACTGATAGGCATCACTGATAGGCACTGATTGGCAGCACTGATGGACACTGGCAGCACTGATGGGCACTGATTGGCAGCACTGATGGGCACTGATAGGCAGCACTGATAGGCATCACTGATTCGCACTGATAAGCAGCACTGGTGGGCACTGACAAGCAGCACTAATGGAGACTGTCTGGCAGCACTGATGAGCACTGATTGGGCACTGTCTGGCAGCACTGATGGGCACTGTTGGGGCTGCACTGATTATCAGGACACTGATGATCAGTGCCCTGATTATTAGTGTAGATTTCCCCTGTGTGGTTTGCTGCTTACTGGCTCTCAGTGTGAGGAGAGGACTGCCAATAACCGGCAAATCCTGTTTACACTGCGATCAGCTTTAATTGGGCACAGCTGGTCACATGGTAAAGAGCCGCTATGATTGGCTCTTTACCCCGATCTGTGATCAGCTGTGTCGGTTGCCAATGCGAGGGGCGAGCGGGAAGCGTGACCACGGGAAGACTTCAATAGACTCCCTCCTGGAAATGTGCTACCGCGCTGTAGCCATCATTCGGCTATAGTGCGGTTGGGAAGAGATTAATAAAAGCTGACCATTGTAAGCACCCCGGCCAGTGTTAAACAATTTGTTACAACCCAATCGCTACATCTGCAGGAGAGCTTGTTCTGTTGAAAAATAACAGGTTCACTGGCAGGATCACCAGGGGAAAATAAAGGAAAGAGAGAAAACAAATGCAGCCATCACATCTAAGAACTGGAGAACTTCAATACAATAAATGTTTTCTTTTGGGTTTAATAGCGCTTTAATTATGGGACCTTCCAGTTTGCCAGGAATGGGAGCTGCAGCATTGATAGAAAGAGCTGTTGCTATGATTACGTAAATGCTGTAAATGTAATTGATTTTCAGTTTGTAACCTGTTTTGTGGGACTTGAGGTAAACTCTGGAGGATTCCCTGTAATTAGCTCTCAGACCCAGCTGTTCCTAGTGGAGCGGGGAAGGGGAGGAAATCAATGTCACAATTCCTACTGAGTGCCTGTCAATGCACAGTTTTAACCAATGGCAGAAGACGGTTAACTAATTACTGAATGATATTCAGTTCTGAACGTGAATTCCCCTCGTAGAAAACGACAAATCACATGCAAATGCTTAAAAGGCATCCGTCTCCATATTTTTACTTTATTTACATAGAATAGCGACACCACTAAAAAGACTTGTACCATAAATTAGAGGTTTATATCTGCTATATGTGGCCACATCCCTATATAACTAGAGAAAAAGAGTTTCCCCCTATTTTAATAGGCTCAGAGAGTAAACATAAACCACTAAAAAGACTAATGCCTAGTACACACAATTTTTAATTCTCATACGACAGAATAATAATTTGGAGTGATGTAATGTGTTGTATTGTATTTGCATTGTATTTTCGGAAGAAAACTGATAAAATGCAAATCGTACGATCTGGTATCGTACAAGAAAAAGTTTTGTGCTTATTCCATCGGATAATTTTGCATGATCTGTCCTGATCAGTACTAGCAATCACATTATTGAACGATCGCTTCGAAATCTGTATTTCTCGTACAATTTTCTGATCATGTGTACAAGCCTCAGGCCGGGTTCACACTATTGGGAATTGGATGTAGGATCTCCGCATCCAATTCGCAATAGCAAGAGATTGTGACTGGCTCTCTATGGAGCCGGTTCACATATTTCCGATGCGCCTCCGGTACGAATTTGCACAGAAGCCCTGTTTGTCTTTTGGTCCCTTTCAGGTCCAAATTCACCCCAAAATTCGGGCTAAAATCGGACCTGAAACAGTGAACCAGGAGGCACAGGACCCCTGCTGGAAGCCGCATTGGCAACCGAGCCTTAAAGTGGATGTAAACCCTCACATTTACCCAGTGAAGTGAACAGCCTCAGATGATACACAGAGATAAAACAAATCTCCCTACATAAGTTTTACATGTAAATCTGCTGTCTTCAGCTTAATATATTCTTTAGAAAGTTCAGATCGTGTTTGGAGATTTTCTCTTCCTGTTCAGCACTACAGTGAAGACTGGGCATACAGTCAAGACAAGGGATTGGAGGAAAGGCACACACCCCCTCTCCTCATAGGTAGAGACTTTCAGAACTGTTTGTTGAATCGTTCAGCAGGCTGCTAATCATTTTTATACCATCCTCCCCAATACAAAACTTAGGCTGGTTTTATCTCAGTTAACAGAGAACCTGTCAGAAGTTATTAGGCTGTTAACAGAAGAACAGAGCAGGAGACAGCCACAGGATGTAGTACTTTGGAGAGAGATAAGAAAACACTTCAGATATAGGTGCCCAGGTCAAATTTCATGAATCTGGTTTACATCCACTTTAAGTGTTCCATCGAGTCTGTTCTTTTTTGTTAACATTCTTCGTCTAAGTATTGATTTATGTTTGACCCAAGCATGTTTGACTATATTTACTGAATAAATAAACAAAGGTGGGATTGGTCAGGGATAAATCCCTGACCAGGCACACAGTAAAACAACTCCCTATCCATTGCGCCATGGCACTTCTTTATGCCGTTAGGTGTCAGGAACAGGTTTTGCGATAAGGCCACAAAACCAGGAGGAATGGTAACAAGGTTTCATTGAGGGACCTACTGACTTCTGTTTTACATTTCTTTTGTAAGACTTCATATTTCAAAAAAACAAAAAAAAACAAAAACAAAAAAAATTTAAAAAAAACAGAAAACCATTGTTTAGTTGTATGTTTTTCCCTCTTTTGGGTGAGTATTCAGTGTGGGATGTTGCTCCATTTGTCCCCCGAATATGTTGATCCTGAGCCCTTCTACAAGAGTCAGTTCAATTAGGTCTTTCAGCCCTCCCCCTCTTTCCTTCCCCCCTCCCCTCTTTTCCCCTACTTCCACAAAGTGGATACTGAGGAAGCTCGCTTTGGGGGAAACGCGTTGATCCAATTATCCTTAGTTGCTGTCTGGCATATTGATGTTCCTATTATGTGCTTACAGGCTCTGATTATATGTTTTTTAAATAACATTTTATACTGTATATAATAATCATTATTCTTTTATTAATATTATTTACTTTGTTATTGGATGTATCGTTAGGCAATTAAAAATCTCCATTTCCCATAATCTCTCTGATGTACTGGCCAGCAACAAAATTTGTTTGCACCACAACTACTTCACAGATATGTGAGTGTAGAGTTTTATATATAAAAAAAGGAAGGGGGAAGAGAACGTAGGGTCACTAGGGCGCCCGAGTGGATTGTCCAATTTTGGGGTCCACCAAAGCAAGCAGGGCAACAACCAAACTAAGGAAGACATAATTGGGCCCAGAAGTATAGCGCCTCCAAGTATCCCATGTTATAGTGAAGTAGTCACATGTGCCCCTGCATGTTGCAATCCACTCCTCGCCCTCCATTATCTTAGTCACTTTCTCAATCCAGTCACCTCGGCTAGGAACATGTGCTCTCTTCCAATGGATCGTTATCAGGTGTTTTGCTGCATTGAGCTAATGAGGAAGAGCGCTACATTTATAGGGGCTAAGTGGAAGAGTGGGGACTAATGGATTTTTTTACTTTGTATTATAGCCTGGAAAATTTCCTTAACATCTAACATATTCTGACAATACTCTCATAGCATAACATATACACCATATTATCTCATTAACATCACTAACACATTGTGTTACCATTAAAACAACTCACTTTAATATTACATATTTATGTGTTGAGAATGGTTGGAACATGCACTGTAACAACAACCTGGACAGCACTGCTGTAATGCGATCTTTATGCGTCTTTCCTATTGTTTATAAACAAGAGAGTGTGTTGTAAAAGCATTATACGGCTTGTCAGGATATGCATTTTTAAACAAAACAAGCAAGAACAGAAATTAGGTCTCATGAGTAATTAATAAGGCCTGGTTAATGTACAATGGAAAACTTGGCCATGGGAGAAGAATAAAAACTGCAATATTCATCGCAATGCTATCAGGCTGGCAACAAAAAAGTTTTTCCTAATAACATCATTCTCCTTTGACACTGCACCTCTAAAGGGAACCTGTCCTATCCTAGCAGTTTGCAAGAGGATAGGGATTGAGGAACTGACCATGGTACTTATGGTCACAACCGTATTTTATTAAACATGGCCATGTACAGGGTCAGTATTGGGCTGGATGAGTAGTTAGCCGACTCCTGGCCCTCCTATGCCCACTGAAAAGCCAAGTTAAATGATGTAAACCCAATCAATAAAATCTAATATAAGCTTTAAAATGTTAATGCAATTTCAAAAGTCATTTTCAATCCTATTTAAAGTTTTACTAAACTCACTACAGTAAAATCAGTCTGTATATGCAGTAAAGCATGCTTGTTACACTCACTGTAGAACCTAAGGGGTTAATCCTCTGCATTCTGTAAAAAGGCTGTTTGATCCCGTCTTCTCTAATTCCCCCCACTAGTTCCACTATCCCCAATGTATCTCCTGATAAAGCAGAGCCTTGGAGACAAGCTGCACATGCTCAGTTTGGTGTGTATTGCTAGAGAGTTCTTTTTTTTTCTTAGGAGAGATCAAGTAATCAGCACAGGTCCAATCAGCACTGTCCAGACAGAGGGTCAGGGATCCTGCAGCTTCATAGGGCAATCAGGGGAGAATGAAATCTTCTCCTACAAGCTTTAACCAGACAATGATAGAAGTCACAAGACTGCTCTAACTGCTGATGAGAAAAGGTATTTAGCAGTTTATATTTACTAAAATAATTGCATTTGCATGTTCTGTGTACTGTGGAAGACCAGATATAGTGAATGCAGGGTCCTGGGTTTAGTAGCACTTTAAGCAAATTACACATTTTGCAAAAAATAATAAAAGTACCCACATAAATAAAATAAAATGTGCATGTTAAATGTTTGCCAGAGGAAGTAAACAATGTACTACAAGTGTGGTGAAATTATGTCACTTGTCCACTATTAAAAACCAAGAATCCTTCTGATGCTGTGGAAGATGGTACTTGTAGTCTCCCCATTCACATACCCTATGAATGGATGATGGGGGTGTGTGGGCAGAGCTATCCACAGCTGTGCTGAATTCAAAACTAAACAGAAACCTGTGGAGAAAAGCACCCTATGATTCAGGTAACTGTGGGTGGGGGCTGGGGAATATAACTGTTGGAAGGCAACATGGTTTAATCATATTTCTGGAGTTTACTTTCTGGTTGATGCAACCAGGGGACTTAAGTTAGAAGTTGAAAGTTGACCCAGCAGGGTGTCGATTCATGCCCCTGGCAGGAGGAGTATGGGAACAAAAGCTTGGCTCTAGAACAACTGGTAATTGAAATCCTTGATTAACACTCTGCAAGCAAGCTTTAAAGAGAGTCATTGCTGCCAAGATGATTGATGAAGTTGGGCTACAGAAGAACAAAGGGCTAGCTATCACTGAAGATGACCCCGGTCACATAGCGATGATCCATGGACGAATACTGCCCCTTGAGGCAACTACAGCAGGGCGCACAGAAAACAGCAGGATGGACAGAAAAATAATATATTAAAAAGGACTGCCTATTAACTGTTGGACCGAGAGGAAAAGCTCTCTCTTTTTCCATTTTGAGCCCAGCTGACGAGACAATATCTAGAGGACGATCTTACGCAACGTATCTTTGATGCTTTTGTATTTTATATGCTCTGTAATATTTTCCTTTAGTGTTTTTATGTTAGCATTTCCTATTTTCTTGGGAAATAAATAAGACATTGTTTTACTAAGCAGTGTGTTTGTTTGCATAGCTAACCTTATATCATTGTACTATCAACAGTAACATTATCAGAGTTTTAATAGACTAGCTAACTATAGGAATAGACAAGTTGATACGTATATGGAATAAATAGAGGGAATTCATAACCACTTAATATTTAGTTCAATATTTATTTCAGTAACCATGTTACACGTTAAACCCTAAATATGGGTGTAACATGACACATGCTCCCAAAGGTGGAATTATCATATAAATCTGCAGATTTTATTAAAATTATTTGTGAGGATCCTGTCATGAAGGTCACTTCCTTTTATAGGGTGGCAACTGTGACAGAGGTGTGGGTGGAAGAGAACACACACGGAGAGCAAGAGGGGTTTTAGGGCCCCTGACCAAGGGGTTCTTTATTTTGGGGGGGTTAAAAAACAGGGAGTCAGATAAGGGAAGGCCACAGGGCAATAATCCCAACACCTTGAGAGACAAGCAAAAATATAACTGGGTGGTATTAGGGCATATCAAGGGATAAGTCCAGGGGCACAGGGCAACAGGTGCTAGTTGACAACACCACTCCCAGGTATTGTCAGCCGTTGTCAAGCATTCTCTCCTCTCCCCTGCAGCTGATCCTGTCTGACACAGGGGAGGTCACGTGATAGGACCAGAGCTACCTGAAAATAGGTAAAAATACCAATCTTTCTTACACAGGCTAGTCATATTAGCTGTTAGGCATGGGAAGGGAGCATTTTAAAGATTAGTTTGGGATATCAGAGAATTCTACTTGAAGCATTTATGGTCCACTGTTGTCACCATCAGGAAACCCATCCTGAGAATAGTCATGCAATCATGTATGTGAGTGTATGTATGTATGTGAGTATATACACAACCACTTTAACACTGACAATTGATTAAAGTATTGAACTGTACAAAGGTTCTGGGCCTTCTTAAGCTAAGGTAACCCGATTTTCAAAATGAAATCAGGGGACACCCTACTGACTACCATCATTTGTAGCCCCACCCACAAAACCATGCCTCCTCATTTGTAGCTAAACCCACAAAACTTTGCCTGATTTAAAGTGGTTGTAAACCCTCACATATACCCAGCAAAGTGACTTGGCTCAGGTGATACACAGAGAATAAACAAACCATCCTATATAAGAATTATTAAGCTTGTCTGAGCTTTCAGAAAAAAAGGGGGAGGAGAGCTGAATTTTTACTCTGCAGAGCTCAGTGAGGAGAGCTCTGAGAGCTGATTGGCGGGAAGAGACACACCCCTCTTCACACAGCACACAGTAACAGAGCTGAGGCTGTCAATCAGCTGGAGGTCCCTCCCCTGTCACCATTTTTCTCCTGGTGTCAGGAAAACTTGTCAGAAGTGACTCATGCTGATAGCAGAGGAAACTATCAGCAGACAAAAATTACCCTTAGTGCTATTAATTGAGACAAGTACATACTATAGAGGGATATGCTTTGTTCATATTTCATGTCTGAGGTTTACATCCACTTTAATTTCCTTTACTATTTAAAACTGTATAAAGCTTAATAAAACAGAATATAGGTTTTCTATCGCCACATATGTCCAGCTTCCCAAGCTAAAAATCATTAAGATCTTTTTAGATCAGATAATCCAAAGACGACTCTCAAGCTATTGCAGGAATATCATCTTGGCAGTATAAGGAGACATGAAACTGCAACTGGCTACAGACAAAACACTTCTCTGATCTTCCAACATGTCTGCTCCCGGAGGAATATTAATTGCAATTCTGGGAAGCATTAAATATGTAAAATCGTGTATAACTGAAATGAATTTATGGGCTATGAATAGCAAAATAAAACACAAGTGATATCACAATCAATATTTGGGATATTACACATCAGAATGCAGGGAGCTTGTGAGAAGTAAATGTTATTCAACCTCACCACACCGGAAAAGGGTGAAATGTAAAACATGAACTTCAGACAGTAATCTACACAACAATGAATGCTGTTATATGTTCAAAAATGCAATAAAGCAGCAGAATTGTTCTTTATATCAGGCACCTGTAATCCACTGTACAGAAGAACTCTGGACTGGGAGAAGGATGTGCAGCATAAGGCCCGGCCATAGATGGTTCCAATCTTGGCTGGTTCAGCAGGAACCAGCCGAGATTTGAGATTCAAACTGACCTGGCCATTTTATAGATAGGGAACTCCTATCCTCATAATGATTAGTGGTTCCAAATTAATAATAACAACTGCAGTAGGGAACAGACACAAAAGATACAATCCGCATCTTTCCAAATAACTGCTCTGCCTTATTATGAAGCAATTGAAGGTTTTTATACACATGATTACGTAGGTATCACATTAATATTACAGTTGTACTTGTATGGTAACAAGGGGCGTAACATAGGCAGGCTAATTCTAATCAGAACTCGAAAGAATGTAAATATGTAATGAAAACATTATTAGTGTCGTGTGCACAGTGAGGGAAGTGTGCAATACATACAAAATAGAATACAATTATATACAGAACTTACACATTTCCTTTACAGAACCATGTATAGGCAGGCTGAAAGTACAAAGTTGAACTTGGGTATAACTAGCCTGCCAGATTTTACTTACGATTATCGCTAACGGCTGCCATCCCTCTCGCTGGGGATGGCTTCCCCTGCTCCTCCTGCTGGGAGAATACAATGTCTCGGCAGGAGGGATTCCCCTGTCAGCGCTGTCTGTGTTGATGGGGGAATTGTGCGAATTTCTTTCCTGCGACCCGTGGTTGCAGAAAAGAAATTTGCACTGTCTATGCCTAAGGAGCTGACAGTAAATGGAGATAACAGCATGATGACCTCTTCAGATTGTTGTTGCTCCCTCAATGACTGGTCATTAGGCCGGACTTGTGCTTTGACTAGTGTTCCAGACAAAGCTGTGCTTCTACTGCAGCGGAGGATAAGGATATCATTGTGTTGTCTAGCGGTGGTTCCTGAATTATAATACTGGCTGGCTGAACAGAAATACAAATTTATTGAAACTGTTTATTTAACTGCTTGCTTGGCGTTCAGCTTTTTTTTTTTTTTTTGAAAATCTTTTTATTTTGCTTGGTGTTCAGCTTTAAAGGGGTACTAAACTTCCCCTACCCCCCCCCCCCCTTATGTTTTTTTCCCCACTTCTCTGTGGTGTTGTAGTGCTCTTCAAATCACATACTCACCTGCAGAGCAATCGAGGAGGGGTGTCTCGTCCATTAAGGGCGCAAGGACGCCGCCCCCTCTATCCACACCACCCCCTATATATGGTTAATGGATAGATACATGCATAGCAGAAACACAGGATCAGTACCTTCCCCGCTGACAGAACGACAATCTGCCATACATAGGCAGATTGTCTCTCTGCTTGTGTACTGTCCAATCGGCGGGCGCCAGCAGACATCGAGTCCGCAGTACCTGCCGCTGGGCTCCCGCTGTGTATAATCACATCGGGAATGGGTCGCCGGTGGCGCGCGCCCCAGAACCGGAAGCGTCAGATCACGTACTAGATACGTGATCTGGCACAGAGCGGCCGCCCTGACGAAGTATATGCACGTGGGATGGTCGCTAAGTGGTGAAATTTCATGCATGGCATTTATACTAAATACTAAAATACTTCTAAATGCTTTTAAAAAAAAAAAAAAAAAATTTATTTCTATGTTGAAAATAATAATATGCAAATCTGTTGTCATCAGTTCTAAGAGGAGAAGGTGACCCGACCTCCCTGACCCAGTTACCTGAACAATGTCTGCTCCACCCAAATATCAGTCATTGGTGGCCATACAGGAGCAGACACTAACGGGGTCAGGAAGGCTGCATGAATTTCTATTGCTGGAACTGACATCAGAAAGCGAGCGTGCCAGTAATGGAAATCATTACCTATAAAATTTTATACATATCATTTTTTGTAGTTTATTGCATATATCCTTTTAAGTATAATGTATGCAAATTAATCAATACGCAACTGAAGGCATTGTATTTTCAAGATTTGACAGATATTCAGTACTGAAATGAGTGAAGCAATGTAAATTTCTGTTTTGTGTATGCAAAAGGAAGTATATCTATTGGGTAAAATATTACGATTCTATCTGAATATTGACTGTAGCTACCCTCAGGCTGCCAAAGTGGTGCCATCCTACTCCTATGATGCATTGAGTTAGAAGACTACAGTGTGACATCTGTTTCTGCTCTCTATATGGAGAGGAGGAGAGCAGACATTTGGTCCATTTGCCAACTCACAATGATAGTGGTTTGTTTACTGCCACAATTTAAGAAAAAAAAAAAGGAACAGTTGCATCAATCCGAGTTGAAGATTCAACTAGACATGTGCAGAGTGAAAAAATTTGTTTCTTTTCGATTCGTTATTTACATAAATTCGTTTAATCTGCTTAAATCGTTTTCGGAATTCGTTTTGTTTATTTGTATTCAAATCTATTTGAATTTTCAAATTCAAATCGATTCTTTCTATTCTATTCTGTTGTTTTTTTCTATACTATTCTGTAATTTTCTATTCTATTCTAATCTATTCTTTCCTTTTCTATTCTATTCAAATTCAATTAGACTTTTTGATTCAATTTGAATCTCTATTCTATTCTATTGTTTTTGTAATTCTATTCTTTTCTATTCTATTATAGTCTATTCTTTTTTTTTCTATTCTTTTCTATTCTATTCTTTTCTTATATATACGAGTTCAAATTTATTCTATTTGAAATTCGAATTTCAGATGATGGTTATATTCTTTCTATGTTACTCTATTCTATTTGTTTCTATTATATTCTAGTCTATTCTGTTTACTCTATTATATTATATTCTTTATTTTCTGCTTTATTCTTTTCTATTCTATTTTTTTTCTATTCTATTCCTTTATTTTCTATTATATTCCTTTATTTTCTATCCTATTTTATTCTCTTTGGAAATTGGAAAACTATTCGAATTTGAAAAGTATTCGAAAACGATTCAAATTAGAATTTCGTCCATTTTTTTTTTTTTTCGTTATTTCGGATTCATTTTAATTTGGTTCATTAAAAACGAAAATTTGTCCGAATTTTAATTCAGAACAGAACGAACCGCACATGTCTATAGACAACAATGGGTGGCATGGGGAAGGGGGGGGGGGGTTTAACTCCTAACCCTTTTTTCCTGCCTTTATCCATTAGAATTGGCAAACATTTGGTGGGCCATTTCTTTACTTTATAGCAGTGGTTCTCAACCTTCCTAGTGCCGTGACCCCTTGATAAAATTTCCCAAGTTGTGGGGACCCCTAACAGTAAAATTATTTTTGCTGGTCGCGTTTGCTGGCACAGTGGCGGCGTTTGCTGGCACAGTGGCAACAATTGATGGGCACAGTGGCTGCACAGTGGGACGTTTGCTGGCACAGTGGCTGCGTTTGGCACAGTGGTAACAATTAAAGGGCACAGTGGCTGCGTTTGATGGCACAGGTGGCAACGTTTGCTGGCACCATGGCGACAATTTATGGGCACAGTGGCTGCGTTTGGCACAGTGGCAACAATTAAAGGGGTCAGTGGCTGCATTTGATGGCACAGTAGCTGCGTTTGATGGCACAGTGGCAACGTTTGCTGGCACAGTGGCAACGTTTGCTGGCACAGTGGCGACAATTGATGGGCACAGTGGCTGCCCTTGGCACAGTGGCAACAATTAAAGGGCACAGTGGCTGCGTTTGATGGCACAGTGGCGGCATTTGCTGGCACAGTGGCGACAATTGTTGGGCACAGTGGCTGTGTTTGATGGCACAGTGGCGACAATTGATGGGCACAGTGGCGACGTTTGCTGGCACAGTGGCGACAATTAATGGGCACAGTGGCTGCGTTTGGCACAGTGGCAACAATTAAAGGGCACAGTTCCTGCGTTTGATGGCACAGTGTAAGCGTTTGCTGGCACAGTGGCGACAATTGATGGGCACAGTGGCTGCATTTGATGGCACAGTGGCGGCGTTTGCTGGCACAGTGGCGACAATTAATGGGCACAATGGCTGCATTTGATGGCACAGTGGCGGCGTTTGCTGGCACAGTGGCGACAATTGATGGGCACAGTGGCTGCATTTGATGGCACAGTTGCAGCGTTTTAATGGGAGTTTTTTTCTGATTGTTTCAGTTTGTTTGCGCCCCCACCACTGATTTATATATAAACGTTGCGGTTGATTCCTCAAAAGTGGTTATTCCGTGCCAGTGCTAGATACACAAAGTGTATAGCTTCCAAACATGTATCTAGCACTGGCACGGAATAACTACTTTTGAGGAACCAACTGGGACGTATATATATATATATATACGACGTATATATATGAGAACACCTGTGACTTCTGGTAAGTCAGACACACAGGAAAAGCTGACAAGACAACATTTTTTTTTATTATGGAGATATATATATATATATATATATATATATATATATATATCTCCATAATAAAAAAAATGTTGTCTTGTCAGCTTTTCCTGTGTGTCTGACTTACCAGAAGTCACAGGTGTTCTTCTTCTTCAGCAAGTTTCGTTGCCTCCCTCTTGGTACACTTGTCCGCAGCAAGCGGATTTCGGTGGGTGTACAAAGATGTCCGCTTGCCGACTTCTAAGTCTAAGCCTTACTGCGGACGAGAGTACCAAGATGGCGGCGACGGAACGTCACTTCCGTGTAGTCCCTCCTCTCCAGGAAGTGACATCTCGCTGGCCGAGACGGACGGACTCAGGCAGTAACTTCGGGTCTGTCTCGGCCAGCATTCGCGACCCCCTGGAGAATGGGCAATCGACCCCCCAGGGGGTCGCGACCCCCAGATTGAGAACCGCTGCTTTATAGCTATACCCTTGGAGGGCATTCAAATCCAAATCCAGGTCATTCTTCCCCAAAGGTTTGTGTTATTGTCTGTCATCATGATGGCTTACCTTTAAATAGACTATCCCCCCTTCAGTCCACCATAAATGCTGCTGCCAGACTCACCCACCTTACAAACTGCTCGGCGTCTGCTACCCCTCTCTGCCAATCCTTCCTTTGGCTGCCACTCAACCAACAAATGAAATTCAAAATACTAACAATAACTTACAAAGCCATCCACAACTCGGTCCCCAGCTTGTCAGGGCACCATCCGCAGCAAAGGTTTGGATTTGGTTTGCAAAGGTACTTTGCATGGCCGCTGGAACTCACACTGGAGCATAACAAATACACAGATGCACAGAAGAATGGGCATTGCTACATGCAGGAGCGAACGGGCACGCACCGGACCACGCAGGGTGCACGCCCCAACATCGTTTGGCCCCAAATGGCCTTTAAAAGGAAGCCTATCAGTGGCTATAGTTGCTGGTTGATCTTCGGCTCCTCCATTGTGTTTTCCCTGTGATTCTCTTGTTCCCGTGATCTCTTGCTACCAACCCGGCTTGTCTTAGACCTGTCTCCTGCCTGCCTCCTGTGTTTGACCTCCGCTACCCACCTGACCACATCTGCTCTGATACCCACCTGGCTCCTGACTTTGGCTTCAGTCTCTGCATTACCCTAGACCTGCAACGGCTCACAGGGGCCACCTGTCTGCTGACTCCACTCCAGCACCTCAGCTGTACTCTGGAAATTCCTGCACACAGTCTAGCAGGTGACCCGTACTACTTTGGGCCGGACCTCTCCTGTTTCATCCTGGGGGGGAGGGGGTCTGGAACTTAGCTGCAAGAGAATCCCTCTCTTCATTGGCCTCCAGCACCAGGTACATGATACATCTACATCACTAACCTAGTCTCAGAATACCAACCAAATCGTTCCCTTCATTCTTCCCAAGACCTCTTGCTCTCTAGCTCCCTTGTCACCGCATGCCATGCTCATCACCAGGACTTTTCCCGAGCCTTTCCCATCCTCTGGAATGCTCTACCCCAATCCGTCCGACTATCTCCTACTTTGCCCACTCTTAGAAGATCCCTGAAAACTCATCTCTTCAGAGAAGCCTATTTGGCCCCCACCTAACAACTGTACATTTATTTTCTCCATCAGCACATCCCCCACAGTTATTACCTCTTGTAAATCTTGACCCTCCTCTTAGATTGTAAGCTCTAACGGGCAGGGCCCTCTGATTCCTACTGTATTAAAGTGTATTGTACTTGTACTGTCTATCCTCAAGTTGTAAAGCGCTGCATAAACTGTGGGCGCTATATAAATCCTGTATAATAATAATAATGTAGACTGACAGCCAGGGCTGGCCCAAGACATTGTGCTGTCTGGGTTCAAGAATTAAATGCTGCCCCCACCACCCCCCCAAAAAAATCACTCCCACCACAAGGGCTGCATTGTGGGGGGGGGGGGGGGTAAAGGGGCTGCTTTGTGGGGTATAGAGACAAAAAAAAAAAACAGTAATAAATTAAATATTATTAAATATAAAATTTAGAAAATATTATATATACTGTTATCTTCTTCTATAACTCACTATTGGACCTGTCCACAAAACACCCACTGTCTGTCCTCAGTCTTCCTGTCACTCCTGTGTCTGCCGCGGCCACCGCCCTAGAAGATCCAGCCTGCCCTGCATGAGATGACGTACGCTGACGTTCGCTGACGAACACGACGTTCCTCCTCCTCATACTCATCAGTTTGCACTACAAGCGGCAGTATTAGATGCCACCTGTAACGCTCCGCAAACTGATGACACACAAAACTGTTGGGAAAAAAATCTTGGGCATCAGTTTGCTGCCCCCTCAAAGTGCCGCCTGGGTCCAATGGACCCAGCGGGCATACCTCCCAACTTTTTGAGATGGGAACGAGGGACACCTATTAGGAAAACTATGTAGGCATAGGACACACCCCCTGTCAAGCCCCCTTAGAGGAGAAATATGCAAAAGAAAATAATTCATTAAACCCACAAGTGCTTCTTTTTACCACTACTATTCCTTTATATTGGCTTTTGGAATTTACAAATGCAGCAATTTTGAAATTGGAAGGTTTAGCACTGAGAAACACTTTTTGAAAGATAAAAAGTGCATTTTATACTATACTTAACTAAATAGATCAGACCAAAATGAGGGACAGATGAGGAGGAAAAGGGGACAGGGGGGCATTGCTCCAAATCAGGGACAGTTGGGAGCTATGCCAGTGGGACCCATGGTAGGGCCGGCCCTGCTGACAGCACAGCTCGGCCCAATGTCCCGGGTTAGTTTTAGAACGGTTTAGTTATACCATGCCAAGGAGGAAGACTGAATAAACCCCCAACTGTCATTTTTTGAGTTATTTCACAAGTACCTTGGATGTATGGGATTTCAGAAACATAAGTGATTGTTGATTTTCCGAAAAGACATTAGAATTGCATGGCAAGTTCAGTTGAAAATACTATTTAGTTGCATTCCACTTTGATCTAGAATTTGTGACTGTAATAACATTACTAGCCATAGTAATTAAATATGCGCAGTCTTACGCTGTTGTTTGTAAATAACCTAAATGTAACGTGTTTTGTATTTCCCAGGCCGCTTTGTGTCTGATTGCCATTTAAGAAACAGAAAATGCTGCAATTCACTAAATGATCTGGCAGCTCAGCCAGCTGAGAAGAGAAGCGAAACAAGACCATTGCATCGACTACCCTCCCAGCATGGAGCTACAATAACATTACACCCCAAGGAGTACGGACTTACAACCCGGAACCAAACACAGCTCCACATATGCTGAACATCTGTGTCTTCCAACAACACAAAGGACCTAAAGGAGAATTCCACTTTGCACCATGTTCTGAAACAATGCACAGCTGTTAAGCTAATATATTGTATTTTAATGTACTGTATGCCTTGATAAACTAAACTAAAATGCAAAGCTATAAAACAGGAATTCACCAAGACCCACTATCACTGGGTACTGTCGGATTTAAAGCTGACCCTGATTAAAGTGAATCAGTCACTTAAAATAAAGTTAAAAACGGTCAGTGCAGCAGTCAATCATATTAATGGGCCAATAGGAATGAAAGGCGAGGAGGAGAAGCTCAGAAATTTCCGCGAAGTGTCCAATCACAACAGCCGGGCATTTTAGCGTGAAGGGGACAATGAAATCTGCTGCAGTTATGTGCGGGCAGGTTCAGGTGCCCACAGTTTATACCTGCTAGTGGCCTTCTTTTTTTTTGAAGTCACTTCAAGACTGGTCAGGTGTGCATTGGAAGGTTTCCTCCATAAAGCTGGACACACACTATACAATTTTCTTTAGATTTTTTTTCCTTTAGATTTACCAAAACCATATAATATGAGATCAAACCTAAACACTTTCAATTAAATGCAATCAGGCAGGCCCTTGCACTACATAGTTAAAGGAATTCAAAAAAATTCAAAGGAAATCGAACGACAAGAGTTATATAGTGTGTATCCAGCTTAAAGAGGTTGTAAAGGTTCACATTTTTTCAGCTTAATGCATCCTATGCATTAAGCTGAAAAAACACCTGGCAGTGACCGGCCCCCCAGCCAACCCCCCCCCCCCCCGTTTTACTTACCTGAGCCCCGGAACTTGACCCACGGGGACCAGCTCTCTCTCTGCCCAAGATTCTCGGCTCTTGATTGGATATATTGAAAGCAGCGTAGCCATTGGCTCCCGCTGCTGTCATTCAAATCCAATGATGTGAGCGCTGGGGGGGGCCGAGTCCTGCATTCGGCCTCTATGGACGCCGAATGCTGGACTCGGGAGCGCAGCCACAAGATAACCCCCCCCCAGGACAGCACTTCTCCCACGGGGATATCTGATGTGGGGAGGAGCCGCGAGAGCCACCGAGGGACCCCAGAAGACTAGGTTTGGGGCCACTCTGTGCAAAACGAGCTGCACAGTGGAGGTAAGTATGATATGTTTGTTATTTTTTTTTTTTTTTTAAACGAACCTTTACAATCACTTAAGGGCAGCATAAAAAATTTAAACCTCTCCTAGACATTATATTGAGTAATTACTGATCTGAGAGATCTCCTAGATGGTAAGCTCTAATGAGCAGGGCCCTCCGATTCCTTATGTAATAAATTGTATTGAAACTGTATTGTCTGCTCTCATGTTGTAAACCTCTGCACAAACTGTTGGCGCTATATAAATCCCGTATAATAATATTAATTAATGCTACAATTCAACACGTGTGTCTATGCTACCTAGCAGCTATCCAACTCCTTAAAAACCAAGGCCATCCAGGTCTCTGAACATCCATAATACTTGACTGGTAGTCACCCACCAGCAGGGAAATATATGCAAAGAAATGGGAAAATTTTGCATAAACATTTAAATCCTGAAGAAATCAGTGCCCATGTATTTTAACTAACAAGAAGTTGAAAAAGTATTTGGATAAATCAAAGCAGAAAATCCCTTTAACGACCCAAGGACTGCCTGCCTGCAATGTATTTGCAGGCGGGCAGCCTGTACAGGGAGTGGTGTACCTATACGTTGCTGGCCACTCCCGGGTACAGGGCATGTGCGCGTGCCCCCTGTCTGCCGACTCCCGCTGTGATTGGACACAGGAGGATTTTGTCAGTAGGTCCCGGTCAATGATTCATAGCCGGGACCTACTGATCGGCTGTGTCCAATCACAGTACCATGCCTGTGTTGACAATTAACAGAAGGCTCTGTACAGAGAGAACTGTCTCGATCTCAAAGCAGGGAGAAGAAACAAAGATATTTTTTAATAAAAAGCAGAACATATTACACAAATTAACACTAGTTAGGCACACATTTAATCCCTTGATTACTCGAGATGTTAACCTCTTCCCAGCCAGTGTCATTAGTACAGTGATGGTGTATAGTATAGGTGCTTAACCTGCGGCCCTCCAGCTGTTGCAGAACTACAAGTCCCATGAGGCATTGCAAGGCTGACAGTTACAAGCATGACACCCAAAAGCAGAGGCATGATAGGTAGTTCCGCAACAGCTGGAAGGCCACAGGTTGAGCACCCATGGTGTATAGTATTATCACTGATCGCTGTATTAGTGTCACTGGTGATGGTATTGTCAAGTTAACCAGTTTCCACCCAGTGTCAGATTACCCGCCACACTATCGCAGTTCCACTCTAAGTCGTTGATCACTGCCATTACTAATATATATATATATATATATATATATATATATATATATATATATATATATATATATATATATATAAATATTCCAGTATAAATACCATATTTTGTAGATGTTATAACTTTCACACTAAACAATCAATATACACTTATTGGGACAAAGAAATGTAGCATAATACATTTTGCCTAAATTTATGGAGAAATTTGATTTTTTTTGTGTGTCCAAATCCAGTGACTCTGATGCTAAAGGTGCAGGTTAGGGAAAAGCCCATCCCAGCTCGATGCATGCAATGTAAAAGGAAAAACACCCCAAATGCCACACACTGACAAAGCCCAACAATGCAGCCCTTTGTTTGTTTTTGTCTGGCCCTTGGGGCACTATTCCACCCAATGACACCAGCAATGGGCCAATAGTCCTCCCATTGACAGCAATGATGGTGCACTATTCCTCACACTGACACCAAAGTTGGGGCACTATTCTTCCCACTGACACCAATGATGGGGCACTATTCCTCCCCACTGACACCAAACAATGGGACCCTAATAATTACCCCAATACCAAAGACAGGACATTGTTTACCTCCACTGATGCCATTTACTAATCCCACTGGCCATGGTCTGGCCCACCTAAAGTCTAAAACACAGTAAACCGGCCCTCTGTTTAGAAAGTTTGGAGACCCCTGCCCTAGGTATTGCAAAAAATATTTTGGAACACTGGGATTATTCACTCTATCACTATGAATCACACTACAGTAAATTGAATTCATATTAGTTACTATGGGTTACTGCATTTTGTACATTCTACTTGTTCTTTGCATCAAGCTGGGTTGTCATAAAAGTAGTTGAGTCAGGGAATTGCCTTTCTGTGCAGATGGTACACACATAAACTAATTCATAACCACTTGGGAACAACTTAAACTTAATAAAAGGGGGTCAAAGGTCTGAGGTTTTACAGCATGCAAAAAAGGGCAAGTGAAGCATTTCTGTAATCTATCACATTTTATGGCCCGGTCTTTCCAATTATAAGCAGAGATCAAGAGAGGGATACAGTAAATACACAGAGGTTTCTATATTCTCAGACAAAATATGCCTTTTATCCATTTCTTGTCATCATACTCTATGGGAAAGGCATGCCATGCAGCCCATGTCTGCATTATATTAATATAAACATAAAATGCGTGACATTTCTTACTGGAATAAATTGCATCTGTAATGATCATAAAGGTAGATATCAAAAAAGCTTATGTACATCTGGTAAAGATAAAATGATTGGGCAGCATTTGAAATATTTATGGGTAACTACAGACTTCTGCAATAAACCCAATTCGATCTATCTTGTGGTAGAAGCCTTAAAGGGTAAGTGCATTTTCACTATGACTTCTTACTGCAGTCTCTATAAAATGGCATTGTGATGGGTCATCTGTATGGAAAGTTGTTTCAACCAGCATGGCCTGCAGCCTCCCATAGTTGTGTTTGGTGTGCAAAAACTTGCTCCTAACCTCCACTAGATGGCAGTATTTGAAGGAAGGATCCCTGCTCTGCATTTGGCTGCAGGCCTGTCCCCCAGGAGCAGCTCACAACTAATCAAGGTGTAAGTACATAGCCAGGAGACAGCAGGCCATGCTATGTGAAAAATAACATACTAAGGTTGATTTACTAAAAGCAAATAATTTACATACACTAAGTAAAATTATAAATGCAACACTTGTGTTTGCCCAGATTTATAATGAGCTGAACTTAAAGATCTACGACTTTTTCTATGTACACAAATGGCCTATTCCTCTCAAATATTGTTCACAAATCTGTCTAAATCTGTGTTAGTGAGCACTTCTCCTTTGCCGAGATAATCCATCCACCTCACAGGTGTGGCATATCAAGATGCTGATTAGATGGCATGATTATTGCACAGGTGTGCCTTAGGCTGGCCACAATAAAAGGCCACTCTAAAATCATGTGCAGCTCTGCATAGAAACCAATCAGCTTCCAGGTTTTATTGTCAAAACTTAATTGAATAAGCTGAAGTTAGAAGCTGATTGGCTACCATGCACAGCTGCACCAGATTCTGCACTCTTCAGTTTTAGTAAATGAACTGTCCGAATCAGCATCTATATGGATCTTTACTGTATAAGCTAGTAGGTAGGAAGGTTGTGTTCTTTACATGTGTGTTATTAATAGAGTTAAAAAAAACAGATTGGCTATTCACAGCATAGCAATAAAGAGCAGTTAATGCAAGAGGAAAATATTAAATACTTACAGTATCTCACAAAAGTGAGTACACCCCTCACATTTTTGTAAATATTTTATTATATCTTTTCATGTGACAACACTGAAGAAATGACACTTGTAAAGTAGTGAATTTGTGATGTCAGGCACTGATAGACGAGAAGGCCTGGCTCACAGTCTCCACTCTAATTCACCCCAAAGGTGTTCTATCGGGTTGAGGTCAGGACTCTGGGCAGGCCAGTCAAGTTCTTCCACCCCAAACTCGCTCATCCATGTCTTTATGAACCTTGCTTTGTGCACTGGTCCAAATCATTTGGAGGTGGGGGGATTATGGTGTGGGGTTGTTCTCAGGGGTTGGGCTTGGCCCCTTAGTTCCAGTGAAGGGAACTCTTAAGGCATCAGTATACCAAGATTTTAGATAATTTCATGCTCCCAACTTCGTGGGAACAGTTATGGATGAGTGAGTTTTGGGGTGGAGGAACTTGATTGGCCTGCACAGAGTCCTGACACCTTTGGAATAAATTAGAGTGGAGAATGTGAGCCAGGCCTACTCGTCCACATCAGTGCCTGACCTCACAAATGCTTCTGGAACAATGTTCAAACATCCCCATAGACACACTCCTAAACCTTGTGGACTTCTTCCCAGAAGAGTTGAAGCTGTTATAGCTGCAAAGGGTGGGCCAACTCAATATTGAACCCTACAGACTAAGACTGGGATGCCATTAAAGTTCATGTGCATGCAAAGGCAGGGGTCCCAATATTTTTGACAATATAGTGTAGATAGATAGAATAATGTAGATTGGATGGATGTGTAAATATAGGTACACATTTATTAAGCAGCATCTTACTATCACTGTAAGGGAATAGACTACAGTATAGACATAGTAGATTTCTCTTTAATAGAGCGAGGGAGATGGAAAATGCAGATTGCTTAAAACTGGTTGGTGTGAAAGCTTGACGAATATCATTTGCAAAAACGGCAGCTTTCTAAAGAGGGAAAAGCCTTCATTTATCAAGTAATGGATGGCCAAGAGTGAATAGGGGCTTGTAATTCACTTGAGGGACTCTGGTGTATAAAGGCTTCAACTGTTTATGAATGGCAAGCAACTAGGAGAGTGAATTTAGCAATATATCAAAGGCTGTTTGTGTTTGTAAAATACACTGCGCTCATATATTACATCCTAAGGAGCATGTTGGAGCCTGAGAGTGAGTAGTAGACCAAAGGCTGGAAGGTGACATAGCTACGTTTAAAAACATATATGCACAGCTGTGTTTAATAAGACATTACATGGAGCCATCACGTACAGCAATCCATAGCAACCAGTTAGATTTCATATACAGATTTTAACTATAAGTACGAAACAAAAACATTTTAAATATTTTTTTTATGGTTAATGTTCTAATTTGCACTGTTTTTCAACCTTATTAAGCAGAATTGAGTTAAATCTTCAATTTAGGGGTTTAACTAACTCCAAGCAGGCTTCGGTTTAGAGTGAATACAACTTGGATAAATCTCCTGTCAATTTGCATTGGCCCTCAGCAATCGAGTTTGGAGTGGAGGAACATAATTTGCCTGCACAGAGTCCTGACCTCAACCCGATAGAACACCTTTTGGATGAATTCGAGCGGAGACTGCGAGCCGGGCCTTCTCGTTCAACATCAGCGCCTAAACTCACAAATGCTCTTCTGGAAGAATGGTCAAGCATTCCCATAGACACACTCCTAAACCTTGTGGACAGCCTTCCCAGAATAGTTGAAGCTGGGCCAACTCAATATTGAACCCTACGAACTAAGACTGGGTTACCATTAAATTTCATGTGCGTGGAAAGGTGGGTGTCCCAATACTTTTGACAATATAGTGTTTCCTCTGGCAGTGGGCAAAATATTTTTCTGTGAGTCCAGGGCATCTATAAGACCACCTAGGAGCCGGAGGTGGGTCAATGATGGCCTGGACTCGCAGGAATGATGTTGACAATCATACAGCACTGGATATCAGAGTGGTAAGAACAGGTGAAAATTGCAGTGTAAGCTTATTTTAACAACTGCTGGGCATTAAATATTTACCTTTTTTTTATAAAGCTGAAATTGAGCTTTAAGAGCAATTGATCAGCTAAAGAGACGAGTACAGCACAAGTCCCTTCCTTTTAGACACACTGTCCCTCACTGAAGCCTCAGAAAGAACTCTTGGTGAGGAGGAATGAAGAATATTGCTACGTTTGGGAGAGTTATTCTTGGTGGTGTGGGAACACTAATGTCGCGTACACACGACCAGTTTTGCCGTCGTAATAAACTCCAAAGGTTTCTCCGATGGAATTCCATTCAAGCGGTCTTGTCTACACACGGTCAAACCAAAGTCCGACCGTCAAGAACACGGTGACGTACAACACTTACGACGGGACTAGCAAAAGGAAGTTCAACAGCCAGTAGCCAATAGCTTCTGTCTCGTACTTGCTTCAGAGCATGCGTCGTTTTTGGTCTGTCGGAATAGCATACAGACCATCAGTTTTCCCGATAGGAATTGGGTCAGTCGGAAAGATTTAGAACATGTTCTATTTCTAGGTCCGTCAGATTTTTCGAGAAAAAAAAAAAGTCAGATGAGGCATACACAGGATCGGAATAGACAATGAAAAGCTTCCGTCTGACTTTTTCTGTTGGACATTCCGCTCGTGTGTACAAAGCTTTAGGATGATAATTATGATCTCGATATATACATGGACTATTTAAATATATAGTGCACAATTGTTTGTTAGATGTGAAGTGCCCTACTTTTGTTTTGCACTTTTTACTTTGTCCAACATCAGTAACTGACCTCACAAATGCTTTTTCGGCTGAATGGACACAAATTTCCACAGGCACACTGAAATCTTGTGGAAAGTCTACTTAGGAGACTGGAGGCTGCCGTAGCAGCAAAGGGAGGGAGGGAGGTACAGCTCCATAGAAATGACCATAATTTTGAAACGGGATGTTTAACAAGCTCGTATAGTTGTGGTGGTCAAGTGTCCACACACTGTTGACCATATATAGTGTACAATATCCTTCACGGTTGTTTTCTGTCTTCTGTATTATTTTTTATTCATGTGTCAAACAAAGCAAATGATCCTCCGACAAGAAAAGTAGAAATGCCGCAGACATGAAGCCTGTGACATTGTTCCATCCAGCGGGATTTGCTTTGTGCTGGAACTCTGTCACACTCTGAAGTCTCGGTACATCTGCAAACCTTGTGACATATCACAGAAGGCTCTCATTATAGGGCTCTCACAGACCAGAACTTCAGTCACCAGTAATAAAAAAAAAGAAAGATAACTTTCTATCATTTGTGGAGCAGAATGTAGAATAATATTTGCATGATTTATGCACTGAGTATATCATTAGATTTTTTTTTTTTTTATAATCCATAATGCCATATTCTATCAGGTCCCTAATTTTCCACAGTCTCAAATTTTTTGCTCATTGTCTTACTATGTTATAACTCATGCCAATGCAATCAAAATTATTTAAATGGCTTCATGGTCAGAAAGCAACAAAGACAATATATCATTGCTTTAAAAAAAAAACAAAAAAAGCAAAAACTTTCTACACATGAATATCACTATTTTTCAGTGCTTACAGATTTAATAAAGCTGCTGGTTCAGTACAGTAGAAGGTAAGTATGCTATTGTAGGGGTTTGTTTAGTAAAAAACTAAAAAAAAACTAGAGTGGTTATCCTTTAAAATCAAATTTTTTAAATATTATTATAACCAAAAAATAAAGGAGAGCATAATGTGAAAAATTTTAAATAAATACAATTTCAGAAATCATATACTCTATAATCAAACTGAAAATGTGTTTGTGACCATTCATGAAATGTCTGCTATATGTGACAATAAATGACATCCTTATTCACACACATTCCCTACTTACTGGCCTTGTAATCTATTTTTCATTAAATTGTTCCTTACTGGATTTTTCTGCCTCCTTGTAAAGTCCTCTGTGAGTTCCCAAATCTCTCATTTTCCTCATCACTTCCATTTGTTTGGAACAAACAGTACACGTTAGTTGCAGTCATGTGCACTGCTCTATGAACACTACAAATCCCACCATAGTCCATAGTACCTGGTCCATCTCGGAAGTGACCAAGATAGGGTGGCTATGTCCCTACATACAGTGGGACCATGTAGAATGAATGCAGACACCCCTCTAACAGGAAGTCAGATCACAGCAGCAAAAAATAAATAAAAAAATTGAGATTTGGAGGAAGCTGAGAGCAATAGAAGGGACTTTTTGAGTTAAGAAGACATACTTGAATAGGATTTTAGAACCAGAGTTTAGTGTCAATTTAAATGGCTAAATCAAAAGGAAAACAATGAAATTTACATGTTAGGTGTCACTTTAATTGTTTTGGTTTTCAACATAACAGGACATAACAGGAGTCCCCTAGGAAGGCTTTTGTTCTATTTGCAGAAGCCTAATGTTATGTTTAACATTAATGCTTCGTTTTAAGGATACGTTTGAGGTTAGGGACACTATTCGGGCAGCATCTTACATTTTTGGCTATATAGACTTCAACTGGAGCATGTAAAATGTGCAACACAAGCATTTGACCATTTTTTTTGTACATTTTTCACCACCAGTTTTCTCCTCCTAGCAGGCCTGTAAACAAAATGGAGGATTCATTAGTATAAATGCTAAATGTTAACAATTTCCACCTTTCCTTCTGCCTCCACCTGGTGAGGGCTCACAAGAACCTCTACAACTCCAGTGATGCCCATTACAAGAACCATGGCAGACAGAAGTGGGCCTGGGAACATAATGGATATGGCTCAAGAACTCCAAAAACACCACAAAGAATACCCAGGAAGAAGATAAAAGGATGATGATGACATATTAAGTCTTTGAAGATATTTTCATTGGCCAAAAAGAATGTGAAATAATGCACAAAAACACAAAAAAATGCTTCAGAATCACCTGAAAATCCTCACACCCAAGCATGAATGTGGTCTTATTAATATTTTTGGGTTGTTTTCGACACTGAAACCCTGGCACCAAGAACTACTGTACCGAGTGCTAAAAATCAACATAACAATGCACATGTTCTAGTGTATATACTTCCTCTTCCATCAACCATAGATGAAGTAAGAAAGGGTAAAATGTTATTAAAATGGAAGAGGGCCAGGTTAAACAGAGGTTCGTGTGGCAAGGTCATGTGCCAAGATGGAGGAAAGTCAGCTGGAGAGTGGTTACAGCAAAAGGTGAAATGGCTCAGGTTAAAGCTCAGGAAAATGTGAGGTCTCTGTGGATAAAGGTTGAATTGCAACCTGTCAGGGTTGACAAGCATTATAATGGAGACCAGTGAGGTGAGGAAAAGCCATAAAGACAGCCTTTATAAAAAATAGCAAGTAAAAATGACAGCTGAGAATACACAATCCTAGTATACCAAAGAATAAAATTCACCTGATGGATCATAAAGTGGGACATGGGATGCACAATCCCAAAGAGATACCATTGAGCAAAAACGGATATGTGTTTGTATGTATTACAACACATCTCCAAAGACTTAATATGTCATCATCATCTTTGTGTCTTCTTCCTGGGTTTTCTTTGTGGTGTTTTGGTGTCTTGTGCTATCGGAGTTCTTGAGCCATTATGTTCCCAGGCCCACTTCCACCATAAAACATAATAATGTAAGTATTCCGATGATGCTACGCATGTAATAACTGATGCATTAGTGCTACAGCAATCTCAGCATATATTGACTATGTAAAAAAAAAATGAGCTCCCCCCATGGCACATCAGTCACCAGGCAAATCAGGTGCACTTTTCCCGCTCTGCCTCCTAGGACATGCTTGTCACATATTGCAGGAGGCGTAGTCCTTCATTGAGAAAGGAGGAGAGGACGAGCCTAGTGGCGCATCTTCGAGAGAGCCGCCGTTCAAACCCGGCAGCTTCCCGATGATGTTACTGAAGATGATGGCGGCACGGAACTGAACGGAGGCAGAAGTGGAACTCAGCAGGACAACGCAGGATCCACTGGGCGGGTGAATGCCTTAACTGTACATGACTGGCAACAAGGAAAGTGGGGGTTTAAAAAAAAAATTAAGGGGGAGGTGTAAGCACTAAGTGGATGGTGTTGAGTTTGCTAGAACACTATGCAGCATAAACAGTTGCTTTGTTTTCCTTTAGATATGATTTTCACCCTTTTTGTAAATCCTTTTTTGCATCTTAGCGCTAATTATCTCCTGCAGACTTTTTACAGCCACTTCTTGTCCATTTTTGGCCATTGCTCAAGGCAGGCTTCTTGATACATACATTAAACAGAATGACAACACGGGAAAGCAATTGGGAGAAAGAGACGGAGCATTGTCACACAATAAAGAAAGCGCCTGAACAAAAATCTTTAGGCAGTAAAAATAAGTATTTGAAGGATGCAGATTTAAAAAGTCACTTTTGAAATTACAATAAATAGTTAACGATTGTATTAAATTTTAGTGATTAGGTTCCAATAAATTTACTTTAATGGAGAACTTCACTTTCAATGAAGGTGAGCTTTAAAGTGGAACTTCAGTAATTTTTTTTTAACTTTCCATCTATTAAATCTTCTGCCCTTGTTGTTTTACCTTTGGAAAGTAAAACATTTTTTTTCTGCCATTTTTATGCCATTCTGCCATATACCTTATACAGCCCACTTCCTGTTTCTTGTAAAAAGCCTAGGCTTATGACATCATGCACAGCTCTCTCTCTCACTCTCGTGCGAGTTTGCCAGGAAGGGCGGGGGGGGGATGAGTAATAGGAGGGACAATGAGAGCTGCAGAGCTGGAGGTGTGCCTCTGCGTCTGTGTAAATCCAGGAAGTGAACAGGCAGCAGCTTCAGCTGCCCACAGTTAAAATAGATGCAGCCAGACTCAGTGGAGGGAGATTCCTGCAGCATATTTGGCAAGTACAGAATCACAGTATATAAAAAATAATATGCAAAGTGGTTGGAGGGAAGCTTCAGAATGGCAAAGATGTTTTTATTACAAATTATGTGAGCGGACTGCAATTCCTTATTAAGTTACTCCCACTCCTTCCCCTACACCCCTCAGAGAAGCCTACATGGATAAATATTTCTCCAAATTCTTCATGGTGCCCCTTGTCCTGGGTCTTCACAGCTTTGGAAGCACATTTTTTTGGCTGGGTCTTCTTTCTAGTGTTCATACTCACCATGGCCCCATTCATTCCTATGGATAGCCCATTCTCGTGTTGGCCTTCAGCCACCCGGCGAAGTTGTCCTTAAAATGGCCACAGATCTTCAAAGGCACCTAGAAGAGCATGTGAAAACCAATACTACCTAAGAAAGCTGGATTGGCTTAAAGGTTCCTGGCCATCATGGGATAGTTGCAAGTGAAGAAAGGCAGATGACTACATTTGGCAGAAATACTGTGGGCTCATTACTTTCTCTGAAACACTCCCAAAAACCGAAGCAGATTATCTGAGCTACCCATACAAACCAGTATTAGGTTTTATTTTCTGTTATTAGTATTATTAGAAAATAACAAGATTCTGGTTGGTCACCATTAGCAGGGCAATCATCAGGATCAACATTAGGGCCTGATTCACATATTTGCATTTTTATGTGCATTTTTGAATACACAAAAATGTAATGCCGCGTACACACGACCGGTTTTGCCGTCGGAATAAACTCCGATGGTTTCTCCGACAGAACTCCGACGGAATTCCATTCAAGCTGTCTTGCATACACACAGTCAACCCAAAGTCCGGCCAAAGTCTGACCACCCAGAACTCGGTGACGTACAACACTTACGACAGGACTAGAAAAAGGAAGTTCAATAGCCAGTAGCAAATAGCTTCCGTCTCGTACTTGCTTCACAGCATGCGTCGTTTTTGGTCTGTCCGAACAGCATACAGACGAACAGTTTTCCCGATAGGAATTGGTTCCATTGGAAATATTTAGAACATGTTCCATTTCTAGGTCCGTCAGAATTTTTGAAAGAAGAAGTCCGATGAGGCCTCCACACGATCGGAATAGAGGATGAAAAGCTTCCGTCTGACTTTTTCCGACGGACATTCCACTCATGTGTACGCGGCTTTAGTGTCATAAAAATACATAGGGGTTGATTTACTAAAACTGGAAGGTGAAATATCAGGTATAGCTCTGCACAGAAACCAGTCAGCTTCCATTTTTTTTTGTCAAAGCTTAATCAAACAAGCTGAAGTTAGAAGCTGATACCATGCACGGCTATACCATATTTTGCACTCTCCTATTTTGGTAAATCCACCCTATTAAATCCAAGGAGGCAAATCACATTTGTGTGCTGTGTTGCGCTATGTTGGTAAAATTGAGACATGTTCGATTTTTTGTGCATTTTCATGTGTTGCAATTCCCAATAAAATTTGGAAAATGCATTAAAGACGAACTAAAAAGGACAAAAGTGGACGCGAATAGATGTGAACCTGGCTTTACAGACACAGCACACATTTTTAAGCGTATCTACCTTACTTCACATGAAGTACACTTAAGGAATATCAAAGCATGTTTGCAGTGCTAAAGATCATCCTTGAAGTGGCTTCAATACAAAGCAGAAAAACAAAAACATGCACTTAAAAGACAACTAAACACAAAAATACAACAGAGAAGGTGCCTCTTGAAGGATCCACCTCAAAAAATACTACACAAGTGATCAAAAGGTCTTCCTGTTAATATATCTCAAATTATAAACAGAAAGGCAGATTTTCCGTTATGATGTATTTCCCAAAAGTATCATAAATCTTGTTAATTTGCAAAACATACACATCAATTCACATCTCGAGGAGCTGGTAGGAGTCGGAGACCCTGGAGACCGAGCTCATTATGAAACTACTGTAACATTGTTCTGAAAAGTGCAAGAACTACGGAGGACCACTTATTATTTAAACTTCTCTACAGATAATGAACAGTTGGCCTCTGATGTAAACATCCAGCTCTATAGGTACAATTACATTAATTATAATATTCAAATGTAACGTTCTTATGGCTCCATTTTCAAAGAGGACTGGGAGATCATATACTATAACCTAGGGACTCTGTTTGCCTGTGTGGGTCTCAAACTAGCAGCACATGTACATAATTGGGATATAAACTGGGTTACATAAAAACAAATCTGTCATAAGAGAAACATTGTGGTTGCCAATGCTGAGCTCTCCTTCTCACAAGCTTAATGGTAGATACTACGATTGAAGCAGAACTCAAGACAAAAATGAAAAGATAAAAGCAACTATTAAAGATACAATAACAAAATGAAACTTTTGCTGCAATATGCACCTCCATTCGAGAGATTTCCACTGCAGTACTTTTTTTCTGCCACTAGATGTCCTTAGACTGATAGACAATATCATCCAACCTTCTTCCTCTGAGCCCAGGTCCTCCTAGACCCATCCCAGTTGATAAATCTCTCTCTGTCACTCTGCTTTTTCCTCCCATCAGCATGTTTCTTGTACCTCTTCATCCTCTCACACTCCAGCTATACAGGGACTGCAGAAGGCTGATGCCAGGTCAAATTCAGTTACTTGCACCACTTACATTTAAAAAATACATTTAAGGATGTATTAATGATTATAGAGGTATATTATTTTGTGTCTTTTATATGTGTCTGGAGTTCAGCTTTAAAGTGGAAAAAAAGCATACCTATAACAGTTCTTAAAATTTTTCCTACCCCCCTACTCTTTACCCATTTTAATCTGCTCCTGTTTGGTCATGTGATCTTACAGCCCCATCTCCCCTTTGTGCTCGACAACAGCTGTGAATTTCTAGAGCTTTGGCATCCCCATAGGCTACCAGCCGTTTTCGGTGTTCCCTCCTCCCCCATTCTAAGCCCTATGCTAACTACACTTATACTAACCTAATCTAAGGGATCTCCTATCCAGTCATGTGATCTCCCCAGTGGCTCAGGGTAGAAGAGAGAGCAGCAGCAACATCATTTGCAGAGCCTGGGTAGAGATGTCACTCACAGGCTTACTATGAGCCATCTGTTGTCCGCTGTCCCACCTATTATTATTATATTATTATACAGGATTTATATAGCGCCAACAGTTTACGTAGCCCTTTAAAACTTGAGGGTAGACAGTACAAATACAATACACTTTAACCACTTCCCGACCAACTGCCACAGTTATACTGCGGCAGGTTGGCTCCCATGCACGAGCTGTTGTAGCTATACGTTGGCTCGCGGGGACGGGATAGCAGGCGCGCGCGCCCGCTGCACAGCGGGGGTGCCGATGCTCGTGGCCGGTGCTCGTGATGACCACCAGCCACGAGCGATCATGAGCAGGAGAGGTAGAACAGGGACGAGTGTGTGTAAACACACGCTTCCCTGTTCTGTTCAGACAGGAGTGACAGATCATGTGTTCCTATTAGCTAGGAACCACAATCCATCACTTCCTCCAGTCAGTCCCCTCCCCCCTTCAATTAGAATCACCTCCCAGGGAACACAGTTAACCCCTCGAGCGCCCCCTAGTGTTAACCCCTTCACTGCCAGTGACGTTTTTACAGTAATCAATGCAATTTTATAGCATTGATTGCTGTATTAATGCCAATGGTCCCAAAAATGTGTCCGCCATAATGTCGCAGTCATGATAAAAATCATAGATTTTTACATTACTAGTAAAAAAAAAATAATAATAATAAAAATGCTATAAATCTATTCCCTATTTTGTAGACGCTATAACTTTTGCGCAAACCAATCAATATACGCTCATTGCGATTTTTTTACCAAAAATATGTAGAAGAATACATAACAGCCTAAACTGAGGAAAAAAATAGTTTTTTTATATATTTTTGGGGGATATTTATTATAGCAAAAAGTAAAAAACAATGAGTTTTTTTCAAAATTGTCGCTCTTTTTTTGTTTATAGCGCAAAAAATAAAAACTGCAGAGGCAATCAAATACCACCAAAAGGAAGCTCTATTTGTGGGAAAAAAAGGACGTCAATTGCACGACCGCGACGCAGTGCTGAATCTCAAAAATTGCTCTGGTCAGGAAGGGAGTAAATTCTTCCGGGGCTGAAGTGGTTAATACAGTGGGAATCAGAGGGCCCTGCTCCTTAGAGCTTACCTATACACTGAAGCCAGCCCTAAGATCCGATCACCTTTAGATTAGGTAAATATCTTTCCTTTACAGGGTAGTTAGCACAGGGCATAGAATGGGGGTCGGAGTAGGTTTAAGTTTAGTTAGCTGTTGACCAGGCTTCTACTTCAGGTGTACAAAGACTTTTTTATGCAAAGGAAGTAGAGTGCTGCCTGTTTTTATGCATATCAACAGCCATGGCCTGTATTTTCAGATCAAATCAAATTAAATTAAATACATGCATGTATTCTTTTTGGATATAGACTGGAATTAAAAGTGTAGCTTTGGTGTATTATGCCTGACGTGATATGACATACTTGAAATTTTTTACCTATTGTATAATGGTGCTTTCATGCCGAATACAACTTTATTGTAAAAGCATTTTTGATATGTGATGTTTTTACTGTATATGTTTAAAATTACTGCTTCAAGCCCATCTCGAAAAAATGAAAATCACTTCCTACCCACCTGCTCTTAGCTATTCAATGTTGAAAAAAAAAAAGTAAGACCCAAATTTTATTACGTGAATTCACTGTCACAGAATGATCCCACCTACCGCTTATAGTAAGCTGAGATAAAAAGCTGCAACCCAAGCCCAAGGACCGGTCTTGTTGCCTCTCCTCACACGGTGATGTTGTGATGCCCGACCCTGTAATAGACTCTTCCATAAGTCAATGGGAAGTGTCCACCAGGAGGTTGCCATTTCACTCCTTAACCTGGAGTTCTGCAGCAACAATTGGATGATAAATGTACAAGGAAGTATACTATATGTCGTCAGCATGGATCCGTTAAAAAGTCCAAAGTTGTATTAACATGACCACATTCAATTACATTTAGGTGAAACTTTTGGTGTTGCTTAGGGCCCCTTCATCATGCTTGTGAGGACCTACACAACTCCAAATCATATTAACTAACCTTGATATAATGTGATTGCTTCAATTAAACAGCATACCATGCTGGCGTGGCGACATATACTTCTGTGTCTACTACATAATGACTGGGCACTGGAAGAAGAAGCCTACTACTCTGCTGTGCAGAAGAAAGAAGATGCAGGTCCCTACCTGACCACAATTTTAGTTAAGAAATCAGGGCTTTTATTTATTTTTTTTAGCCTAGTGATTAGCTAAAGGGATGTGGGTGTGAAATGGTAGTAAGATTTTTTTTTTAATCAGAGATCAGCTTTTACTACAATGTAGTCTGCTGGGACATCTCTGAGTTGGCTGTGCCTATTGGCAGGATTGCCTGTATCACAATACTTGTAGAACAGACTTACAAGTCCTTTGGTAGGTAAAGCATTTCCATGTATGCATTTAACCTGTATTTGCCTAAAGTTCTGTTTTATTGGAAAAGAAGGCCTTCACAGAAAGTAACACTCCTGTTTTTATTCTACATCCAGCGGAAGATCCCATCTTCTCCCATAGGAGGATTTCTCACATGTATTATCCCATTCTGCATCCTTCTGTCTTCATAAAAGGAAAATACATGTCACAGATAACAGTGCTCTTGAATAAGCCATGGCACTATAATTTAGCAGTTTGTCCTATTTGTGCTGAGTTATTATGTGCTTACCCTGCAGAGTAGCTTTCTACAAAGACAAATTTGTGTTATGACATTTACTAAACCATATACAACCTCTCGTTCTGGGACTCTCTCCAGGAAGGCTCACTGTAATCAGAGGGTAAAAAAAAGAAAAAGAAAAAAGAAAAAAAGGAACTCTACTGCCTGACAAGACAACACCTCACCAACCCTCGATCTTTCTTCCCGTACAAATATGGACGGAGCAGGAAGGGAACTGGCGATCGTTATGCTCTCTGGTGGCTACTGAAAAACTGACAGCATCTAAATTACTGTCTGACAAGCATATCACATACCACCTGACAAAAGGAGTAAGCAAGTCAGAGATTGTACAACGTCGTCATTTCTCTACGGAGATGCTCGGTTTTAGAATTCCAAGTTAAACCAAATGAAAAATATATGACTGCAAAGAGGCTAGAAACAGATTCACATCTCTTATCCGCCACGCTTTGAATCATAAAGAATCCGCTCTTGGAAATAACAAATGAACTCACAATTGCTTTGCTGCGGATAACTCCCACATGTTTTGCAGATATGTTTTAGGAGACGTTTGCAGATTAGTCAGCGGAGCTTGATACACTCCTCTTGCCTCCTTGGAGAGCCGAGGCCAATCCTGGTATAAAAGCTTTCGCTGCTTGGCATAGAAATGGATAACAGAGGAAATTAGCTAGGAATACAAAAAAACTTCTGCACGGTTTACATACCAACCTGACACACAGATAAGACATTCATTTTAAAATATTAAATAAACTTGTTGGTTTTTTTAATCTAAAGCAATTTTTTTCTTTTAAGTTTTTGATAAAGTATGGATTAATTAAAACCCATAAACCAGCCTTTTTCAACCAGGGTGGCTTGAGGCTTCTTCAGGGGTGCCTTGGCAAAATGCCTAAACATTGATCAAAAAATTGTATACAAGCCAGCAGGGGGATCAAGCCGGCCTAACAACCAATGATATCATCAATTGATAAGGAGGATGTCTGTCACCTCCACAGCAACCTTGTTTGACCCTCCTCCGCCACTCTCCCTCAGCACCGGGGTCACACTGATGGAGAGAAATTGAGGGAGAAGAGAAACATTGGAATACTAGTCAGTACCAGAGTGCAAAAGTGTATTTGCTTTGGAGGAAGAAAATCACCCCTAATGTTGGGTCTCCTACATGTGGATGTTGCTGCATTATGTAAAATTTTTAGAATAGTTTTTTACATTTTAGAATGGGGTGCCTCAAGACTGTCCATAATTTTAAAGGGTGCTTTGAGATTGTCTATTATTTTAAAGGGTGCCTTGATTGAAAAAAGGTTGAGAAACACTGCCCTAAGCAACAAAATAAAACTGTGTGAAAAGATTTGGGATCCATTGATTTCCTGTCTTTCGGGAAATGCCTAATGCAATTGCCTCTTATATCAGGGAACGGATGGTCATTTGTCCTTACTTTTCACTCTCCTTCCATTCTTTACCATTTTCTTTCTTCCTTTTCTTCTCCCTTCCGGGGAGGTTGTCTTCTGATCCAGTGTGGTGTCCCACGAAAGATAGTGCCCAGTTTTTGAAGTGGGATGTGGCAGTGGAGAGGACCCCCCCCCATGGCATGCCTTTCCAGTTTGTCCAATATGGGCATGTTTGATTTATTTCAGACTGACGCATTGAAATGAGAATAATCTTTTAAAGCGATAGTGTAAAGGAAATTTGTAAGTTCTGTATAAAATGGTATTCTATTTTGTATGTTTGCCTATGTATTGCACACTGCACTCATTGTGCACATAGCACTAATAATGTTTTCATTACATGTTTGCATTCTTTCGAGTCCTGATTAGAATTAGCCTGCCTATGTTACGCCCCTTATTACCGTAAAAGTAAAATTGTAATATTAATGTGATACCTACATAATCATGTGTATAAAAACCTTCAATTGCGTCAAATAAAACAGAACAGTTATTTTGGAAAGATGCTGAGAGTATCTTTTTGTGTCTGTTTATTACTGCAGTAGTTTTTATTAATTTGGAACCACTAATTAATATGAGGATAGGAATTACCTATCGATACAATTTCCAGAACGGATAGAAACTCAGACCCTCCTCACCTAAATGTCAAAGAAGAAATTGTCTTAAATCATTTTAAAACATTGCACCGCAAATAGAAGCCACATTGGATGTTTCTTACTTTTATTTTCCTACTTTATGCCTATGCTCTTTTCCGGATGCAGCCGCCGCCATATTAAGTATTGTCTTCCGCATCCAATGCGAGAAGAACTTCTGCCCTTTCTCCTTCTCCATGTCCATAATTTTGCTCAAGTGCAGTAATTATTAAGCCAAGCCTCGTATTAGTTTCTCAGTCTGTGCTGTGCTTGCCAGCTATACAACCCCTGTAACGGGGTAGCGAGTCACATGAAGTTACAGCTCAGTTTGTGAATGGAAATTGAGTCTCGCGATACCTCAGAGCTTATGCTGGGCAAGGGAAAAGATTTAGTCCAGGCATGTCAGCATAGGACTTACGGCATGAAGAGCGTGCCAGAAAAATCGGAACAAGTGCGCATGCACTGATGATGTAAGTGCGAAAAAAAGTAGGTATTTTACGGAAACAAAGAAGGTAGGAAGGATTCTGCAACCAGTTCCAAGCTTTACAATGCTTGAGATAGCGGAAAATTAACATGATATGCTTCAAGCGGTAGTAAACCTATTGATAGGGGACAGAAAGGTCCCATCTATTCGCAGTACCTTTGTTTTCATGCTGATTTTGAATGTATCTGTTCTAATATTTGATCTTACCTAAGCTGACTTATATGTTACTGTACATAACAGTAAGATGGGAAAAGTGTCTTAAACTTCTCTAATCCTCTTTTTATATAATGCATCATTTTTTTTATGCGTAAGGGGAAAAGATTGTTCTCATATGCCAACCCTACAATTGTATACTTTCTCTTACAAATAATAAATATGTTTGAAAAGAAAGAAAATTCCTTTAAGCTTATTTTGTCCCATCTTTTCCCGTCCCAGAGACATAAGAGTAAATCTCACCAAAGTGAGCGGAGATCTCGAATTAGTTGTTACCAGAACAAGTGGTTGTATTGTAAGATATGTTCCAGTGACAACAGCAAATTTTGGAATTCATATCAGTTTCCGTCCTGGTAACAACGGTGAGACTAAATCGCCCCAGAAGCAAGATGCAATAAAAATCAGGCAGAGTTTTTAACACACTATCCCAAAGTTCCAAGTTTTTACTTTAAATATACTGTAAACATATTAAGCTTATGGATTGAAGAAAGGCTTACACAAATCAATCAATAAGATGAGGGATGTCATCTCTCATCTCACCATTTTGACCATTTCAAAGTTCCACCAGAAGTACAGTATGTGGGCCTTCCCAGAGGATCGAAAGTGACCTCCGAAGATCTGCATGGAGACAGGAGTCTTCTCCACAAACAAATTACCCTAGATTGTGCACACATGTGGTCATCCACAACCTCAGGTGAGTTCACTCCTACATTCATTTTCTCATTTTTTTCAGTCAACATTTTTCGGCAAATTGTTACACCATTCAGGATCTCCTGTCTGCTTGCTCTTGTTTTTATTTTTCTGCAGGCCTCTGCTCTGTCTTACTTATCCTGCAAGAACAACATTTCAACATTTCCTACAAATCAGTTAATAGCATTTTCTGCACAAACCCCAAAACTAAGGATGCTCAGTTATGCAAATACCACCTTTCTTAGAGAAAGCCAAACACTGGCCTATTCCTTCCTGTACCTGACAGTTATCTAGGAAGACTGTCCATCACTCTTAGGGACCAATAGTAAGGTTTGAAAGATGAGAAGCAATGAGCTAGAGCTTCACATTTTTTAAAGCAGATGTCCACCCGCAACAGGATGTTGCCTTCTCTCCACCCCTGCGCTGTGCAAATTGGGCATTCTTTTTTTTGGTTAAATTTTTTCTTTTAATGAATATTTTCTGCCTCCCCATCTGTGCACATTATTCCTCTAGGTGCGGGACCATGCAGGCAGAAAAGAAGCAGATCTCAGCCTGACAATACTGGATCCGCTGTGCAGGTGAGGACCAAAGCGGGCAGAAAAGAAGCGGATCTCAGCAAGACAATACTGGACCTGCTATGTGGGTGAGGACCTGGTTTCAGAACCTGCAACCAGGTAAGCAGGGGTTAAAATGAAAAAAGGGAAGAAAGGTGAAGAAAGGTGAAGATCCGCTGTAATGAAGATGAAACTTGGTCTAACTTTCAGGGCTACTAGGATGTTCAAACAAAAATAGATTTCTATCCCTGGTGCTTATAGGCACACAACTGTTGGTGCCCAAATCCACACCCTTCCGATAGAATCACCCCGAGTATTGCTTTATTTTTTATTTTTACTGATGTTAAATTGAAACGTAACTATATTTGAGCACCACAAACTGAAAACGCTACTTAATTCATTTCTGATATGCAAAGTAAACTTATCCATCCATGTCTGCATGCCCCCCTAACATTTCTAAGGCCATCTTGAGTAAGGGCAGATGATTCATGTAGTATTTACTCCCTGAAATCCATCTGCCCTTAGTTTAGGCATTCAGACAGGAGGGTGTGCTTAGCATATAAAAGGCCCTCCCCCAGATGAAAGCAAAAAATGCCCATGAAGATTCCTGGGACGCATAAATTCATTTTGGCCTAGGAAACCACGAAGCACCTGAAGAAATGTAAAAAAGTTTAAAACAAAAAAAATGATATACCTTTTTATTTATTTACTAAAGCTAGTGGAATAACGATTAAAAATAATTAAAATTGATTGAGAGAGTTCAGTTCCACTTTAACCTAATATTTCATATTTAAAATATTTCTAAATATTTTTTAAATTAAATTATTATTATTATTATTCATTGTGATAAAGTATGCAATACATGCTTGGTGGTTGATGAACAATCTGAAACTCTAACACCATTATTATCCATTTAGGAGACATACGATTGGCATCGAGACTGCTAGTATATAAACACCTATGACCATGGGGTTCCCTACTATTTATTTTTATTGATAACCCACATCCAATTACCGCTTTATCAAATGCCAATTGCACTACTTTTCCCATGCCCATTTCACACTTTTTACTTTTTAAGGTGAAAAGTGATAAGACAGGAAGCTGGAAAGTGAACACTGGATAAGCTAGCAAGATTTCATGTACATAACAGAATTACAAGGACCAGAACAACATGTAATTCCAGTCACCAGATAGAGTTTGTCCCAGGGCTAAAATAAGCCAGTCTAAGTGCTAACAGCTTTAAGTTGACAGCTTCTAAATATCAACTATCTCATTACCAGGTCATTTAAATATCTAATGGCATAACATTCTGTATGGACACCACAACTACTGGGCACTGTGTTTAAATGTGTAATAGCCCTGAGCGAGCCATAAAAGTAATATAATTCCTACTATTGCCAAAAAATAGACAGCAGAAAAAAAATATAAGAATTAAAATGGTACTGTATATTATATACAGGGGGACAATTGTTTAATGTAAATAGGCTGAAAATAGGTTGTTTCCCTACTAAATCAAATCTAGTCATTTTTTGTATTTTTTGTTTTTTTTGTTTACCACACACTTTTTTTTTAAAATGTTCTACTTGACCTAACATCTGATTTTACAATCATTTTTAAGGAAACATCTTTAGAGAAATACAAAGTCTGCCTTTGTGGACCTATCCTCCTGAAAAAGCTGGTTACCTGGCTGCAATGCTAACGTTTTAACTTTAAACTTGTTGTCCCATTGGCAGTATGCAGATAAGGAGTTCTAACTTGTCTTCGGCCTTTATTTCTTATACCCGATGGCTTAGAATTAATGAAGCCAGGCCACTAGTATTTTCAGGAGGAGGTCAGTAATGACAATGCCTTGATTTATCTTATCACTTGGTGTACTTTTAATATTATATTCACTTAATCAACATATTTCCTGTATGTAAGTAAAAAAAAAAAATAACTAAAAAAAAAAAAATGAAGTTTAACCTCCCTGGCGGTATGATTATTTTGAATTTTAAGTGCTGAAAGCGGTACAATTATTTTGCATGGAAATTTGGCGTTTTATATTGTATGCCTGTAATTCTTAACAATAACACACTAAGATCTGTCCAAACAAGAGTCTAGTAGATATCCCGGGTATGATGAAGTTTGAAACACAAAATCATAAATTATAATATAATAAATAAATATAAAAAATGTAAAAAAAATAATATAATAATAATAAAATACATTTCCCCACGATTCACTATCGCTCAATTCTGCAAGTGTTCTAATTTACTATCGCTGTTTTCTAGCTGATCTAAAGCCACTTTTGACGTAAAGGGACACTTTTTGGTTGCTATGGACAATCTCCAGTTTCCAGGCAGAAAGAACAGTATATATAATATAAAACTGCATGCAGGGCATTGGACAAAGCACTGGGGACAAAAGGGATGTGAAATTATTTCATACAGTACTGTAATCTGTAAGATTACAGTACTGTATGTGTTATGATTTTTACATTTTTTGAATTTACCGCCAGGCTCTGCCCCCATGCGTCGCGACGCTCGCAGGGAATGGAGCCTGGCACAGAGAGGCTTTGGGCGGAGGACAGAGCCCGCAGACACCGCAGGGGGCCAGCCTTACCTGTAGGTACTGTGAATATCTCCAAAACTTGCACAGTTTAGGAGATATTCAGAGTGCATGCAGCCTGTGATGTTACCGGCACATGAGCTCTGAAAGTCCGGAATACGTGTCGGACCTTCAGAGCCTGTGCCGCACAGAGGGGCTCCCGCGCACATGTAGCCGGAGGACCAAAACCTGGAAGATGTCAGCCCTCTCAGCGGTGACAGCGCTGCGCTGCAGGGCTTCGTTCTAAGGTAAGTCTCACATATTAAGCTAATAAGTGATGCATACTAGCACACTGCCTTGCAGGGGATTTTTCTTCCATCAACTGCGGATTACTACCGCTTTAAAGTATTTAGGGTTGGGAAGTGATGGTCTAAGTATTTAGGGGTATGGCCAGATTTATTTTTACTTCCTTGGGTTTTGCTAATAAAATAACTAAAGTATTCTTTATTTATCTCCCGTTATTTATCTCCCTACATGAAGTCTAATTTACAGGTCTTGCACTTTTTAAGCTGAGAGCCTCTATGAAGCGGTAGTACACAAATACTTACCTTCACTATACAGATGCAAAGTCTACAAGCTCCCGCACTGGTGCTAACATATTCTCCCTGGTTTCTTACGTGTGCGGCATCTTTGGCCATCTTGATTGGCCGGAATGGGATGACCCAGCTCCCACACATGTGCAAGGGGTACTGCGAATTTTAAACAGGCTTGCGATTCGACAGCTACTGCAGACGAGACCTAGCATAGCCTTATTCCTATCAGTTTTTACAATATTAAATTAAAGTCTGTTTTAAATTGTTTGAAAACATTATCGTGCCAGCTGAGAGCCCGTCTAGATTGTTTAAAAGCAACATGGCGCATGCTGAGAGTCCCTTTAAGTGATCCTTTACCTCGTTAAAGGTTAAAATGTATCTTCTCTAGCTTTTCTATACCTCTCCAACAATGCTTAGATGAGTTGAGACACTGCAAATGGAAAACAACATTTTGTAGGTTGGCAAAATGGAAATTCCAGTGGCAACATCAGAGAGACACCGAGCTGAAAGGACTCCTTGAAAAGAAGCACAAGATGTTCTGTGAGCAGTCATATGGAGGCCAGCAGATGTTCTATTGACCTGTGCAAGGCTCAATGCAAAGAATCAGCCAAATTAGCTTTGCACATCCTCTCTGGCCCAGGTGTAGAAGAGATAGAATAAAAATATTGCTGAATGTCCCTGGAGGTACTGGAAACCCTTCAATGCGCTTTTTATAGAAAAAAAAAAAGGGGGGGGGGGAATGATAACAAGGTCGCTCATTAAGTAAAGATTAAGGGCTATATTTTTCTTCTAGTTTAAATAACTAAATTCTAAGCTAAATATAAACTTACAAGTAAAGCATTATTTGGTGGGCTTGGACACATTAACTGTCTGTGGGGCATAAATCTCACGGAAATGACAAAAGTTTCCTAGTTAAAAGCTGAACATTGAAATATACAGATGAAGAACATATAAGAGAGGTGTTGTCACTTTGTATTTCTGTATGTCCATATTTTTCATGCAACATATCCAGTTGGGTGACACAACTTTACAGTCAAGGAATACGGTCCCTTCACCCCCAGACTGCTTGCAAGACAGTGAAAGAGCAGCAGCATGTTCCAGTCTACACATTTTCATGCAGTACAGATTGATTGCAATCCTGCTCCTCCCTCTCCCAGTATGAGTGCTGCATTAAACCTCGTAGTGCTATCTAGTGTTGGCTAGGAACAGTGCCTACAATACTGGGAGGCTGCAGATTCCAAAGGGAGCAAAGAGATGCCTCATCCAATTTTCTTTGACAGGTTTCAGGTACAAGTGCAAATTGTGGATCTCCATTGAAAGTGCAGTTACGTATAATTTAACCTTCAGCCTTGGCTCACACTAGTGTGGTACAGGGAACCGCTTGTGATTCGGACAGGAATTGTACCGCATTCCTGTTCAAATCCCATGTGATTCTTTGCAGTGCAAGTTGAGCCCATTCATTTTGCATGACTCAAATTGCACCGTGCCCACACGAAAAAGGCGCACGCACCATTTTTTTGCCGTACTGGAATCGGATCGCATGGGTGTTCACCCATGCGATCCAATTCTGCCAATTGCACTGCATTCTGCAAACCGTTTTTGGAGTGTCATTGCCTTAACATTGACACATGCAGTGGTTCGCATTAACGGAGTGTGATTGTGATGCAGTCTGGGAAACCCAAAGGAATCGATGCGAATCCCGCACAGCATCAGTGTGAACCTAGGCTAAAACTGATTGTGGTGGTCCCTTGGTCTTTAGCAGTAAGTACAAGTGTGGTACTGAAAGTAATGCAAAAGTGGGCATAATATTTTTATTAAAGGAGAAGTATGGCCAAAGCTTTTTTGCCCCAATGTTTCCTATGGATCACAGGAGTGCAGTTCATTCATAAAGCCCACTGTCAGCTGATATCACTCAGCCGCTACAGGCTGGGGAAATGCCTAGACCGGCAGCTGGCTCAGCCTATCAGCTAAACCAGTCTCTCTTTTCCCTCCCCAGCCCAGTGTTCCAGTGAGCGCTGGAGGGACAGAGCACAGAGCCTGTGACTGACATTCATGGCTCTGCTCAGAGCGGAGGGGACAACTGAGCAGTTAGTGGTATTTAACCACTCAGTTCTCAGTGAAGATGCGGCCGGGGACAGATGCAGCATCCACCTAGGTCAGTATAAAGGTTTTTTTTTGTTAACCCCATACTTCCCTTTTAACTTGCATACAGTAGGTAGTTCAAATTTCACATGTTGGTAGAGTAACTCTTCCTCTATAGTAACTCTTGTTCTTTTTCATTGTAGGTAAATAATAGATTCCAAGCAGAAGCAGCGTGCCGTCATTGAGTTCTTGATGAAGGTGGGGTGCAGGCTGTCAGACATTGAAGGTCTCCTACTGCGTGGTTTGACTTCAGTGCTAGTTTCCCCTTACTTAAACCTCTTCTTCTATTTGTACATGTTTCTATTGTCAATGTGTCATCTCTGGGGACATTCTGTAGCCTTCTGTGGATGTCGGTCAGCCTGCACCCCTCCTTTGTCAAGAACTCAATGATGGCACCTTGCTTCTGCTTGGAATCCATTATTTACCTGCAATGAAATAGAAGAAGACAAAAAGGTCCTGACACCAATGAGAGAAAAATAGTGCCCCATTGTTTGTCTTAGTGGGAGTAATTGTGCCCCATCATTTGTGTCACTGGGAGGAATAGTGCCCCATCATTTGTGTCACTGAGAGAAATTGTGCCCCATCTTTGGTGTCATTGGGAGAAATTGTGCCCCATCATTAGCGTCAGTGGGAGGAATTGTGCCCCATTGTTGGAATCACTTGGAGGAATTGTCCCCTATCATTGGTGTTATTGGACCCCATTATTGGTGTCATTGGAAGAAATTGTTCCCCATCATTGGGAGGAATTGTGCCCCATCATTGGTGTCATTGGGCCCCATTATTGGTGTCATTGGGAAAAATTGTGCTACATTGTTGGTGTCATTGGGGAATTTGTGCCCCATCATTGGTTTCATTGGGCCCCATTATTGGTTTCGTTAGGGGAAATTGTGCCCCATCTTTGGTATCATTGGGGGGAATAGTGCCTCATCTTTGGGATAATTGGGAGGAATTGTGTCCCTTCATTGGTGTGAGTGGGGGGGGGGGGTATTATGTCACCAACATGTGATATTGGAACAAACTATTTAAGTTATTAAAAAAGTTATGCCCACTTTTGCAATACTTTTGGTACAACCCTTGTAATATTTGAAGGATACAGCTCAAGCCTGATAGCTAGAATGGCTCAAATCTTAGCTACACGTAACAAACAACCAACAGTATCTGTTTGCCTTTAATCCTGAGTTCAACATCAAGCAAAACATTGATTTGTATTCTCATAGTGTTCACCTTGGTGAAACCTTTAGTTCATGATTTCTCAAAATAATGAAAGAAAAAGTTACCTAGAAGTATTTTCTCTGGAGCCTTTTCTGCTTTCACATCTCTTACCCGAGTTCACAGACTTGTCTTTAATAAATCAACTCCGCTCTCACAGAAGCCTAAATACGGAATAATGTTGAAATACTTGTATTTAGGATCACACAATCGCAGAGATTTTTTTTTTCTTTCTAATTCCCCGAGGCTCACATAGTTTTCTGCATGGCCATAGAAAGACTTTCTTGCTTGAGAATGTAAAAGATAGAAAATTGCCGGGTTAATAAACATTTGACTGTGATTTATTGAAAGCTACCATGTATCTTTTTCTTTTTTTTCACACCTTTGGAGAAAGCTGCTGGAGGGTGGACAGGGTAATCTCGCTTTCTCCATAAAACTCCCAACAATGTCACATCTTCAATTAGATTTTTTAGTGTCTCAACTGCCAAAGAGGCTGGAGTCCCCTTGTTCTTGTTCTGTGAGATGGAGGGTGAAAGGTCGCCTCTGTTATACTCAATTTTACCAAACACTTCCTATTGGCATCACATTACAGTGCAGATATCCATCTTCTGACACAATGGCTCCAACTGTGTTTTATGTATCTATGTTTAAAGCGGAACTTCAGACATTTTTTCATCTTTCCATCTATTAAATTCTCTGCCCTTGTTGTTTTAACTTTGGATAGAAAAACATTTTTTCCTGCCAGTAAATACCTTATACAGTCCACTTCCTGTTTCTTGTCTGGCTCTAATCACGTGCTTCTAAAAAATAACTAAAAAAAAAACCAAACAAAAACAAAACACAAAAAGCCTATGGAATCCATGCGTCCAATGCCCCCCCGCATGTAGATTAGGGGGCCGGAGGCATTGATTAGGGGGGCGCCCTGCATTATGAGCCACAGCTGGTTAATGTATATGCAAACCTTTTTTTGTTTAAGATAGAGAAGGCATGGATTAAAAACTATACTAGAACTGGAGAAATTGCAGAGAAGGGCAACCAAACTGATAAGAGGCATGGAGGAGCTCAGCTATGAGGAAAGATTAGAGGAACTGAATTTATTCTCTCTTGAGAAGAGGTGATTAAGGGGGGATATGATCAACAAGTATATATACATAATGGGTCCTTATCAGGGGCGGATCCGGGGGGCCAACGGGGCGATTGCCCCCTCCGAGAATGCTGGTGAGAGGGCAGGCGGCTGGCTCCGCGGGAGAGAGAGCAGGCAGGCCAGGCGGGTGACAGTCTGAGAGAGTGGGCGGGTGAGAGAGCGGACGGCCGGGCGGGTGACAGTCTGAGAGATTGGGCAGGTGAGAGAGCGGACGGCCGGGCTGGTGACAGTCTGAGAGAGCGGACGGGTTGGGCTGGTGAGAGTCAGAGAGCGGCCGGGCTGCTGGCCAATCAGGGAGCCGGCGGGCGGGGGAGCAGAGAGATGACATCATCTCTCACTGCCCGCCCTGCATCCCTGCAGTTCTGCCCTCACTGTGCAGGCAGCCATGGGCAGCAGAGAGATTACATCATCTCTCTGCTGCCTGACTGGTAATCTGCTGCCTGACCCTCTGGGAAACAGAAAGTGACAATTGTAGCAGGCAAGTGACAATCCGCAACGTGTGGCAGATAATGTGGCAAGTGGCAATCTGCATCTGGTGGCAGGCGACGTGGCAAGTGACAATCTGCATCTGGTGGCAGGCGACATGGCAAGTGACAATCTGCAATGTGTGGCATGTGACCTGACAATCCGCATCTTGTGGCAAGGTGAAGTGGCAAGTGACAGTCCACATCTGGTGGCAGGTGACATGACAATCCGCATCTGGTGGCAGGTGATGTGGCAAGTGACAATCTGCATCTGGTGGCAGGCGATGTGGCAAGTGACAATTTGCATCTGGTGGCAGGCGACATGGCAAGTGACACTCTGCATCTGGTGGCGGGTGACGTGGCAAGTGACAATTGTAGCAGGCAAGTGACAATCTGCATCTGGGGGCAGGTGATGTGGCAAGTGACAAACCACATCTGGTGGCAGGTGAAGTGGCAAGTGACAATTGTAGCAGGCAAGTGACAATCTGCATCTGGGGGCAGGTGACGTGGAAAGTGACAATCCGCAATGTGTGACAAGGGATGTGGGAAGTGACAACCCGCAATGTGTGGCAGGTGATGTGGCAAGTGACAATCTGCATCTGGTGGCAGGCGATGTGGCAAGTGACAATTGTAGCAGGAAAGTGACGATCCACATCTGGGGGCAGGTGACATGGCAAGTGACAATCCGCAACGTGTGGCAGGCGACGTGGCAAGTGACAAACCGCATCTGGTGGCAGGCGACGTGGCAAGTGACAATCCGCATCTGGTGGCAGGCGACGTGGCAAGTGACACGCTCGGGGCTCCCACTGATTCTGCATAATGGTGAGTTGAACTATTTCATTTATTACAACAATGTAATAATAGAAATAATGCGCTTCAATCATCCTGACACCATAACAACCATGGTGCTGTGATGATTGAAGCGCCAACACCAGCCATTTCCCTGATAAATTTCCCCCAAAAAACGTATTTTCTGGCAGTGCCCCTCCCGAGACTAGACTCTGGATCCGCCCCTGGTCCTTATAGTGAACTTGGTGTAGAATTATTCACTTTTAGGTCATCACAGAGGACAAGGGGGCACTCTTTAGGTCTGGAGGAAAAGAGATTTAATCTCCAAATACAGAAAGGTTTTTTCACAGTAATGCCGCGTGCACACGATCGGACATTCCGACAACAAAATCCATGGATTTTTTTCCGATGGATGTTGGCTCAAACTTGTCTTGCATACACACGGTCACACAAATCTTGTCGGACATTCCGAACGTCAAAAACGTGGTGACGTACAACACGTACGACGATCCGAGAAAAATTACGTTCAATAGCCAGTGCGGCTCTTCTGCTTGATTCCGAGCATGCGTGGAATTTTGTGCGTTACAATTGTGTACACACAATCGGAATTTACGACAACGGATTTTGTTGTCGGAAAATTTGAGATCCAGATCTCAAATTTTGTGTGACGGAAATTCCAATGGAAAATGTCCGATGGAGCCTAAACACGGTTGGAATTTCCGACAACAAACTCCCATCGAACATTTTCCGTCGGAAAATCCGACCGTGTGTACGGGGCATAAGAGCTGTGAAAATGTGGAATAGACTCCCTCAAGAGGTAGTTCCGGACAGCTCAGTAGATTGCTTTAAAAAAGGCCTGGATGCTTTCCTAAATGTACATAATATAACTGGATAATAACATTTATAGGTAAAGTTGATCCAGGAAATATCCGATTGCCTCTCGGGGGATCAGGAAGGAATTTTTTTCCCTGCTGGGGCAAATTGGTTTATGCTTTGCTGGGTTTTTTTTGCCTGCTTTTGGATCAACTGTGGGTATAGGATTCTGTATATAGGATTGTATGATATTTTTTTGTTGTTGCCCTTTTATTGGTAGAACTGGGTGGATTTGTGTCTTTTTTCAACCAGACTAACTATGTAAATTATTTTTGTCTGTCTAGCTTGGGAGATTTCCTGTCACTTCCTGTACTGGAAATACAAAAAGAAATAAGAAGAAATCTCTACAGAGTGAACTGAATTAACATCTGAGAAGGTTTGTAACAAGAACAAGTGTCCTACAGGAGGATTTTTTTACTCATGTACTGGTCAGATAACTCAGATAAATATTTTTTTTTATTTATTTCCACTCACCTTATTCTTCAGCAATGGTCACCAAGAAAAACAGTGATGAAGCCCACAAGTGGGGGACATAAACAGCAATAAAATCTTGACAATGGGCTTAAAGTGGATGTCAACCGATTCATGAAATTTGACCTGGGCATATATATCTGTAGTGTTTACTTATCTCTTTCCAAAGCCCTGAGTCCCATGTCTTTCTGCTGCTTCGCTCCTCTGTTATCAACATGATAACTTCTGACAAGTTCTCTGACACAGGAGATAAAAGCAGCTGAAAATTTGTGTCTGGGAGGTTGCAATAAATAGATTAGCAGAGAGCTGATCTATTCACAGCACAGCTCTGTGGGTATCTTTGTTCCTCTGCCTATGTGGAGGGGGGGGGTGTGCCTTTCCTCCAATCAGCTGTGTGCTGGTGTTTGGAAGGATTTTGTTTCACTGTAAATAAATCTCACTTAACCACTTCAGCCCCAGAAGATTTGGCTGCTCAATGACCAGAGCATTTTTTGCGATACAGCACTGCGTCGCTTTAACCGACAATTGAGCGGTCATGCAACGCTGTACCCAAACAAAATTGACGTCCTTTTTTTTCCCACAAATAGAGCTTTCTTTTGGTGGTATTTGATCATCTCTGCGGTTTGTATTTTTTGCACTATAAACAAAAAAAGAGCTACAATTTTGAAAAAACCCCACAATACTTTGTACTTTTTGCTATAATTAATATCGCCAAATTTTTTTAAAAAAGCTATTTTTTTCTCAGTTTAGGCCGATATGTTTTCTTCTACATATTTTTGGTAATAAAAATTGCAGTAAGCGTATATATAGATTGGCTTGCGCAAAAGTTATAGCATCTACAAAATAGGGGATAGATTTATGGCATTTTTATTATTATTTTGTTTTTTTTACAAGTAATGGCGGTCATCAGCGATTTTTATCATAACTGCGACATTATGGTGGACACATCGGATACTTTTGACACATTTTTGGAACGATTGACAATTATACAGCGATCAGTGCTATAAAAATGCACTGATAACTCTACAAATGTCACTGGCAGGGAAGGGGTTAACACTAGGGGGCGATTAAGGGGTTAACTGAGCTTGAATAGAAAATTAACACGCGGACTACTTAAAGTGGAGGTCCACCACAACTAGATTTTTTTTTGCTAGAAAATTACTCTGAACCACGATCTGTCATCCCCTCTAGTTAGTCCCCTCCCCCTACAGCTAGAACACACAGTCAGGGAACACAGTTAACCCCTTAATCGCCCCCTAGTGTTAATTGTGTTCCCTGACTGTGTGTTCGAGCTGTAGGGGGAGGGGACTAACTAGAGGAGATGACAGATCGTGGTTCCTAGCTATTAGGAACTCACAATCTCTCTCTCTCCTCACAGAACAGAACAGTGATTTGTGTGTTTACACACACACATCCTTGTTCTGGCTCTCGTGCCTGCGATCGCTCATGGCTGGTGGTCATCGCGTCCATCGGCCATGAGCATCGGTATCCCCGCAGTGTAGTGGGCGCGTGCCTGCTGTCCCACTTAAAGGAGCCGACGTATAGCTACGACGGCGCGCGGGAACGTGCCGACCTGCCGCCGTATAATGACGGCGGCTGGTCGGCAAGCGGTTAAAGCATATTCAGTCTGGTCCCAGTTTCCTGAGTGTAGCCACGCAGATCTGGCCATCTCTGCTGCCGATTCCTGACACACATCTTAATGCAGTACACCTGATTGGGCCCAAGTACTGCTGCACCCTCTCCCAGCCCTGATGCATATTTACAAGGGACTACAAAAGCTTAATATCACGTCACATTGCAGTAGTTATACTATTTACATTTAAAGTTAATTAATTTTTTATAACTACATATTTAATTTATTAAAAATACACATCAGCATTCACTTTTTTTTTTTTTTCATCTGTCTTGACTTCGGCTTAAAGTCAACGCTTGGGGAATTTTGATTGAATCCTTCTATTAGTGTGCATAAAGATAGCACGTGAGAGATTTCTGATCAAGTATTCTTTGTTAAGTCAAAGACAGCCAAGCGACAAGCATTGATGACTTTCTTTATAAAGCCGTCATTGAACCAAGCTCTATTTTAGCCACATCACAGTCAAGGGCATTGTCTACATAAGAACCGTGATATGAGTTTATATATAGGACCTAAAAAAAAAAAAATCATACATTTATTTAAGTTTAACTGGTTTCTTCACAACTCATTGCCTTTAACTTCCCTACATCTTGAAAGACTCGACACGGATCACAGGGCAATGGGACTAAAGAGAATTCTGAACTAGGAGAATGCATTGGATTTCTTGAGCGCTCTGTTCCACAGCATTGTAACCTCGTCCCTGAGTATCAAAGTCAAAAAGTACACGACCAGAGAACTGGGAAGAGCCGCCCGTGAGTTTGTCTCCTTCATTTCCCTGAGGTCCCTTTCCAGTGGGAATCAGTAAAACCTTGATGACCTTTCGGTGTTAGCTAGACAAAATTATGCACCTAGTTTACCCTTGTGATGACCAGGAGGGAGAGTTTTATCTGCCTTTTCTCCTTCCATTACAATAATAGCTTCACAGCTCTTACACAGAACGTTTGTGCAACAGCAAATGGTGCAGAACGTTGAGAGCGCTTTTGCTCTGTCAAGTCGGCTCGCTTAAAAAAAAAAAAAAAAAAAAAGCCCTTCTCTCATGATCTTTTCATTTCCTTGCCATTAACTGCGATGAAATTAGTTTTTTTTCCCTCTTTGGATTTCAGTCCTCCCCCTTGCTAACTGTATATAGCCGGATGACCTGATTGTGCTTAAACTCTGATTATTTCATAAAGATGTCCTTAGAATTACTACGGCAAGTTCATGGCTGCAAGGTTATCAGTGAGGAGGGTGAGTTCCCTGCGCTGCTGTTCATTAGCGCCATCAAATTGGGTATTTAAGACTGGTAAAAGAGATTTGTGTTACTCATCACCTATATTATTTTGATAAAATTATTACTAATAAAACAAGAAAAAAAAATTATTTAACCAGAACTCATTTGCCCTATACTGGCCAAAGCATGCAATGTCAAGCTGCAGCTAGCAAAGCCGGCAGAATATTAGCATACATAAAAATAAGAATTTACTCCAGAGATAAAACGATAATCCTGCCACTTTATAAAACTCTGGTCAGGCCACATCTGGAGTATTCCGTCCAGTTCTGGTCACCAGTCCTCAGAAGGGAAGTGCTGGAGCTGTAGAGTCCAAAGAAGAGCATGAAAATGAATAAGGGCACTGGAGGACCTCAATTACGAGGTCCCATACAAATGGAATCTGGAGGTGCAGGGAGAAGATGGGAAGGGGGAAACAAAACTGGAATCAGGAACAAGGGCGGGAGGGCATGTACAAGACAGCAGGATACAGCGCAGGGACAGGATAATGAATTAGTGGACTGGAGGACCTCAATTACGAGGAACGACTGCAAACGCTACATTTATTCTCGCTGGAGAATAGAGACGCTTGAGAGGAGACAACATGATAGCGCTTTACAAATATCTACATGGTGATCCCTGAGTAGGAAAAAAAACGATTCATTCTCAGGGAGTGTACGAGGACACGGAGCCACACAATGAGATTGGAGAAGTGGTTTTGTATAATAAGTTTTTATTTTTAGAACAAGACATTACATGACATGTCCAACAGTGCAAATCCTGTAAACAATGGCCTCGCAGGGTCATTTCAGTAACAATATGCAATATGTGGGTTGAACAAACACATACATTACTATTAATCTAATGTAAAGTGCTCTTCCAGGGATAACTCTGTGAGACCCGCCAAGGGAGTAATCAGGAGCTCTGGAAGCCCCATGTTTTCATGAAGTATGCAAATGAAGCGGGGCCCGCCTAAGGGCTCTTGAGGGTGTATTTTAGTTGGGGGACTCTCCGGAATGTGCGGGGTACATAGCCCGGTGGCCCACGCCCGGGGCAGGAAGGGGGGGCCCAAAACCTCCATCAATCCGCCTCCCGCTCCCACATGGGCCCCCGCGACCCCGCAACAGTGGTTTATTCATGTAAAATTTATCTGGCTCTTGGAAAACCGGAGATCTCCCCCAGCGGATTTCATTTCTATATTGAACAGCCCATACTTAGCTGATTCGCATGAGTTTCCCTAATATTAAATCAAAATAACAATAGAGAGACATAGAAATAAATAGGAATAATAAAAAAGAGAGAGGTGGGGGGGTACAGTAAGAGTGAGAAGAGGGAATTGGAGAAGGAAGGGGGGGGATGGGAAAGGGAGAGGGAATGGGTCAGGTTACCTGCAAGTACTGGTAGGCTTCCTCTGCCTCTGCGACGGACCCCTCGGAGCTGAATTTGTTATTCCTCGGATAGGTCAGGTTTTAGGGTCTTGCCTACAGGGTTGAGTTTTTGTTAGCCTAAGTACTCTAAGAGTAGGGTCTGCCAGTTCCAGTAGTGCAACGTCTAGACTAGACGACACTGTGGTGGAGTCAGAGGTGTATTCAGCCCATGGCATCCAGATTGCATGGAATCGGTCTTTGTGGCCTTTATTGGTCGCCACCCAATCCTCGGCCTCCCGGATCTCACTAACCTTTCCGATCCACTCAGCACGTGTGGGGGTCGTGTGTTTTTTCCAATGGATTGGGATCAGGCGCCTAGCCGCATTTAATAAGTGCGGCAGCATACTTTTCTTATATTTTCGTAGTGAGATCGGGGGGACCTGCAGGAGAAAGTAGGTCGGGAGTAAGGGGATTTCTATCTCTGTCACTATTTTGATTTGGTTACGTATATCTTCCCAAAAGGATTTAATTTGAGGGCAATCCCACCATATGTGTTTCAGTGTACCTTTCTGACCACATCCTCTCCAGCACAGCTCGGATGTGGAAGGGTAGAAGCGGGCCAAGTCCGCAGGTACTCTGTACCAACGGGATAGCAGCTTAAAGTTCGTTTCCTGGGTCTTAGACTCTATTGAGGATGAATGAGTAAGCTGATAGGAGGAGAAGTGGTTTAACCACCGTCAGGGCAATAAGGATATGGAATTCTCTTCCACAATTGGCGGTGTCAGCGGGGAGTATTGATATTTTTAAAGGACCCTTGGATGTGCATCTTAAAGAACACAACATACAGAGGTATGGGAAAAAGTTAACGACACTGACACACGTACACCTACACAGGTGGAACTGGATGGACTAATGTTTTTATTCAACCTTACCTAGATACAATGCATACAGGTCAAACACAAAGGGAGGAGGAGATGAAAAGTTGCATGTACAAGTCACAGTTAGTGAATAGAGATGAAGGGATTAATGTACATCATGTGATTGCTATGAGTAGTCTCTTCATGACCAATCATGGCAATCTGAAGGTACAGAGCCACTTGGCTTAAGCTCTGTACACAGTGCCCGTGAACAAAGCCATCTGAGAATGCCTCGGTTCACCAGCATTAAGGGACAGCACGATTGCCCAATGGTGCTTTATCCAGTGCCATTTATAAACAGCATTGGGTAAATAACTGTCCACCACATTTTTAAATATACAAAATGATTAAAGGTGAGCTAGAGGCACATCTAATAGACACAAACTAATGCAGCATGTATTTCTTAATACACCATTTAATGTATTTTTTTAAACAGAAGCATTGTAACTACCTTAATTTGGCTTGAAATCAGTCTCTTAGAAGACCCTGTACATGAGAGTACAGACTGAGAGGGGAAGAAGCAGCACAAAGAGCCAATAAATTGCACTGTATTTCAAGCAGCACACTAATAGGGAAAGAACAAAGAATGACAGAGAGATTAGATCATTAGTGTGCTGCATCTCTTATTGCTGCCCAATCAAAAGAATGAGGATGGAGAGGAGAACTGCATGTGCTACTTAAAGCAGAACGTCAGTCATTTTTTCATCTTTCCATCTATTAAATCTTCTGCCCTTGTTGTTTTAACTTTGGATAGTAAAACATTTTTTTTCTGCCAGTAAATACCTTATACAGCCCACTTCCTGTTTTTTATCTGGCAAAAAGCCTAGGCTTATGACATTATGAACAGCTCTCTTTCTCATGAGAGTTTGCCAGTATGGGAGGGGGGATGAGTCATAAGAGGGCCAATAAGAGCTGCAGAGCTGGAGGTGTGCGTCTGTGTAAATCCAGGAAGTGAACAGGCAGCAGCTTCAGCTGCCCACAGTTAAAACGGATACAGACTCAGTGGAGAGAGATTTCTGCAGCATATTTGGCAAGCACAGAATCACAGTATATATAAAATAATATGGAAAGTGGTTGAAAGGAAGCTTCAGAATTGTAAAGATGTTTTTATTAAAAATGACGTGAGCAGACTGCATTTCCTCTTTAAAAGCTTAAAAGCAGCAGAGATCAATCAGATCTACTACTGCTAGAGGCTTGTCCCACTCCCCTCCTCCATATCCCTCAGAACTTGGACAGCTGTTAGACAGTAGGGATAAGCCCACGGTTTGAGTCGAACACAAGTCTGACTCGAACATCGGGTGTTCATTTCTTCTAAAACAAACCAAACATATGGGGCGTTCGTGGGAAATTCGAGCGCCGCAGAACGTCCCATAATGCATTGCTAGATCGCAGTGCAATGCTGTATGATGATTGGCCAAAGCATGCACCCCCCAAAACACCTTGTCCCCACGTTGATGGGGACAAGGGCCTCATCCCCACAACCCTTGCCCGGTGGTTGTGGGGGTCTGTGGCGGGGACCCCCAAGCAAATGTTTTTTTTGGCGCGGGGTTAACCTTAAAATCCACACCAGACCCTTTTGTGGGGCCCCCCACATCTTTTTTTTTAAATCTTGGCATAGAGGTCCCCTTAATATTCATACCAGCCTCAAAAGGCCTGGTAATGGACTGGGGGGGACCCACGCCATTTTTTTCAATGATTTTTTATGTATATTGCCAGGATCCGGCAGAACATTACAGCCACAAGCAATTTTAAATTACATTTTTTCCTTTAGAAATGTCATGTATATGTTATAAACATGGGAAAGATGCACTACTTTACAGACAAACTAAGGGAAAACCTCAATATTTAAAGTAATATTTCATTTTTATTGTTTCACTTTAAGCATTATTAAAATCACTGCTCCTAAAAAAAGTCAGTTTTAAAAACTATTTTTTTGCATTGATACATGTCCCCTGGGGCAGTTCCTGGGTCCCCAAACACATTTTATAGCAATAAATTGAATATAAGCCTTTAAAATTAACACTTTTGATTTTTCACGTTCGTGTCCCATAGACTTTAACAGCGTTCGCATGTGCGCACAATTTTTTTCTCTGTTCACATGTTCTGGTGCGAATCAAACCGGGGGGGGGGGGGTGTTTGGCTCATCCCTACTAGACAGCACAAATGCAGGTTCTTACAGCATTGGTGATCAGTGATGGTTGTGAATCGGTAATCTTGCCAGGAGTCTTCTGACTTGAGTATCCCACATATCAGAGAATTAGGAAGGCAGATTTGGCTGGGTTACTTTGCCCTGTGTACATAGCACAGGATTATTTTGGGGGTAACTCAAAGAATGTTTATATCCAACAAGCATATATAAATTATTCTTTGAAGAGAATTTAAGTTTTTGGGGTTTTTTTTATCCGATCAGATCTGCTTTTTAGTCAGAATAGTGCAATATTGTTTCCCTCCGTTGCTAACACATGAAGTATTCAGTAGAATGACATAGGAGGATCTGTGCTCAACATTTGCTCTATCTAGGTGTATGGATTGCTCTCCGTGGTTCACTTAGTTGTACTTCCCTAGCCAGCAGGTTCACTAATGAGTCAAGAACCCAGCAAGCCTCTTGCATTCGGCACTTAGAAACAAACAACTTTTATGTTTCAGATGTCTTGTGCTCCTATCTAAGAAACATTACGAAAGGCTTTAAGACAAGCTCCACATAAAATTGCCATGAATAATTTTAGATGAAAAACGTAAAAGCCAGCATGTTTTTGTGGCTGTGTATGTACCCATTAAGAAGATTATCTCTCTCTTCCTGTGTAGTCCTACGAGCAAAAAGGACAGCAATAAAAAAACAAAAAAAACAAAGCAGTCCTAACCCTTCGCATGGAAAAAAAAATAACGATTGGCTGTAATTGGGCTTAAAATGGACCTAACATGGCAATGGACCTCCTTCATGACAGTCAGAAATATGCTATCCATGCGACTCATCTAAAATCTGCATGGTAGAGGCACCAGACATTTCTATGAGCTTGGTTGTCTTAAGGCCACTGGTATAACAGCTGCATAGGCTAACAATGTAATTAAGTAACTACTGCTATTTCACAGTCTACTATATGTAGTACATACCTAGAGAGCAGATTTGTCAGATTAAAGTGATATTAAAGGCTGATTTTTTAAATAATATATATATATACACACAAGTTACAAAAGAAATTGAAAAGTTTCAAATCTATCCCCATAATGTGGGCATATTATCCCCTATACAGAAACAAGCGTTACAAAAACTCTGTTCACAAGACAGAATCGTTATTAAACCTTCGGATAAAGGGGCAAATTGGCCTTATGGACAAAGTCCAGTACATTGCTATGTGTAACAAAGTTCTAGATATTGAGGATTGGTATAAAAGGATCCCTGCAGAATATGGCAGCAAAGTGTAGGATGAGTTTTACTTACTTCTTTTGGACTCTTTTCATCAAGGAGTTATTACTAAAGACCTATATGAGGCTCTCCTTGTTAAGCATCCTGTCACATCAACCTTCTATTCCTTACCTAAGAAGCATAAGGATCTGGTGTGTCCTCTGGAAAGGCCTATAATATCTGGGAACGGGGCTTATACAGAACAAGCCAGTCAACTCATTGACCAATATCTCCGCCCTCACGTTATGGCTCTTCCCTCTTATGTCCAGGACACACCGGATCCTTTGCGACGTCTAGAAAACATCCAAGTACCTCCTGACACCATTTTGGTGGCTATTGACATTGAGGCTCTATACAGTAGTATTCCACACTCCTCAGGTCCCTCTGTGATACAAGATTTCCTTAGTGAAAGGACACAGGACTCATGGTCCTTCAGTAAGTTTATCCTCACTATATTGGAGCATATTCTGACATGTAATGTTTTTACCTTCAATGATTTTCACTACCTCCAGGTGCAGGGGGTAGCGATGGGGACCTCCTATGCCCTACCGTATTCCAACCAGTACCTGGGGGGGTGGGAACGCATGCTGTTTTCTGAGGAAAGATATGCTAGCTATTGGAACCACATTTTAATGTAGAACCGATATATAGATGACACCCTGATGCTTTAGACTGGTTCTGCTACTGAACTGGCCAATTTTATGTCGGATCTTGGCCAGAATGCATTTAAGTTCACTATGCATCAGAGTAGGCAATCCATCCCTTTTCTGAATATTACTGTTATGATTGAAGATGGTAACAACAATACTACTTTATATTGAAAGGAGACAGCCGGCAACACTCTCCTACATGCTAGTAGTTTTCATCTTACTCCTCTCATTAACAATATCCCGTACGACCAGTACCTCAGATTGCAGAGAATCTGCTCCACTGATACCCTATTCCAGCAGGAAGCAGATGCACTACGTGAGCGCCTAATTGCTAGGGGATACTCAAAAAACTCCCTTAAGAAAGCTTTCAAGAGAGCCAAAAAACAGACCGAACAGACTCTTTGCAAAAGAGCATGCAGAAATAAGGAAGACACCACCCGGGTTATTATCACCTATAACTGCCAAAACTCATGTGTAAGGGAAATACTTAACAAACATTTTGGTATCTTCTCACCAATGACTCTATTCTTTGCAAAAATACTGGGGTAAACCTTATATTATGTTTAGAGAGGCGAGATCACTGAAGGATAGATTGACACAGAGTCATTTTTCAGACATAGTAAGTGAGGACACCACCTTGAGAGGGACTTGGCAATGTGGCTCTTGTACTTTTTGCCCATGGATATATGAGAATCATGCAATGTATCTGCCCAATGAGAGTTTGCATTCTGGTGTACACCACATCAACGGTCAAACGGAGGGTGTGGTGTACATCATGTTTTGCAAGTGTGGCAGTTTGTACATGGGCAAAACTAAAGGTGCCTTCTGGCTTCAATTTAAAGATCATATATACACTCGGTGTCTGTATTACCACAAATACTCACAAAAGGTTACTGATTTTCTATGCCTCATTCTATGCCAGAAAGGCCATCCTAACTAAATGGAAGCAGCCGGAGCCCCCGACGGTTGGGCAGTGGAAAAAGCTTATTGGCTCTACCCTTCCACTTTATAAGCTTACATATATGAGTCGTAAATGCCCTAAAAAGTTCGAGAAGATCTGGGGTGACTGGGCTGACAGCTAAAATCCTGTTTATAATTAGAGAGAACCCCAATCTGTCCCAGCCTGTACAGCTGGGCGGATCATGTTTTGGACCCTCGGTGTCTCCCCCCACTCCTCTCACCCCCCAGGGAAACCCCTTACAATTCCATTATTGCTAAATATGGTTGGTACAGGATAGGACTATTCATACCTATGACATCTTATCCCTTGAATTAAAGACAACCGTACCCCCTTTTACACGAGAACGCAATACCGATGCTGTGTACTGAGAAATACATGTAAATAACATGCTGGTTACTATGTCTTACACTTTGTTATAATATCTGTTGTTTTGTCATCTGTTTGATTTTATTTTCCCTTTTTTATGTTTATTAATTGTATAATGTACTAAAAACTTTCTCCGATGGAGATTAATAAAAACTTTTCTGCTAAAAAAAAAGATCATATATACTATATCAGCAGCATTCAGCTGCTGACACCGATAGGATGCCATGTATATCAAATGCATGCTGGTGACAATAGCGTTGTGAAATTTGCAGCACTAGAGCACATTCCAATGAACTTGCGAGGTGGTGATCATGATAAAAAGATTTTACAGAGGGAAATGCGTTGGATTCGCTCTTTATCTGCTACTGTTTTTCCGGGTCTCAATGATGCTATGAGCTAGAAACCTTTTCTGTGATTAGTAGACCATTTTCTCCCTTTCTTTAATTAACTGCCCACCTGTACAGATGTATGTGGTTTAACCTCTTTGATTCACATTTTCTTACAATTGATTTAGGTCTGTCCAATTTATATGCCTTTGGCCATTTTATGCTTTGTTTCACCTGTGATTTTTTTTTTTCAGTGTTTTTATGTTTATTTGTGATTGTCTGCTGGGTTTGTCTATTGTCCCTGGATATGGGAGTTTTTGACCAACAGCTTATACAGTGGGGATGGAAAGTATTCAGACCCCCTTACATTTTTCACTCTTCGTTATATTGCAGCCATTTGCTAAAATCATTTAAGTTCATTTTTTTCCTCATTAATGTACACACAGCACCCCATATTGACAGAAAAATACAGAATTGTTGACATTTGTGCAGATTTATTAAAAAAGAAAAACTGAAATATCACATGGTCCCAAGTATTCAGGTCCTTTGCTGTGACACTCATATATTTAACTCAGGTGCTGTCCATTTCTTCTGATCATCCTTGAGATGGTTCTACACCTTCATTTGAGTCCAGCTGTGTTTGATTATACTGATTGGACTTGATTAGGAAAGCCACACACCTGTCTATATAAGACCTTACAGCTCACAGTGCATGTCAGAGCAAATGAGAATCATGAGGTCAAAGGAACTGCCTGAAGAGCTCAGAGACAAAATTGTGGCAAGGCACAGATCTGGCCAAAGTTACAAAAAAATTTCTGCTGCACTTAAGGTTCCTAAGAGCACAGTGGCCTCCATAATCCTTAAATGGAAGATGTTTGGGATGACCAGAACCCTTCCTAGAGCTGGCCGTCCGGCCAAACTGAGCTATCGGGGGAGAAGAGCCTTGGTGAGAGAGGTAAAGAAGAACCCAAAGATCACTGTGGCTGAGCTCCAGAGATGCAGTCGGGAGATGGGAGAAAGTTGTAGAAAGTCAACCATCACTGCAGCCCTCCACCAGTCGGGGCTCTATGGCAGAGTGGCCACGGAAGTGGCCACGGAAGCCTCTCCTCAGTGCAAGACACATGAAAGTCCGCATGGAGTTTGCTAAAAAACACCTGAAGGACAACAAGGTGGTGAGAAATAAGATTCTTTGGTCTGATGAGACCAAGATAGAACTTTTTGGCCTTAATTCTAAGTGGTATGTGTGAAGAAAACCAGGCACTGCTCATCACCTGTCCAATACAGTCCCAACAGTAAAGCATGGTGGTGGCAGCATCATGCTGTGGGGGTGTTTTTCAGGTGCAGGGACGGGATGACTGGTTGCAATCGAGGGAAAGATGAATGTGGCCAAGTACAGGGATATCCTGGACAAAAACCTTCTCCAGAGTGCTCAGGACCTCAGACTGGGCCGAAAGTTTACCTTCCAACAAGACAATGACCCTAAGCACACAGCTAAAATAATGAAGGAGTGGCTTCACAACAACTCCGTGACTGATCTTGAATGGCCCAGCCAGAGCCCTGACTTAAACCCAATTAAGCATCTCTGGAGAGACCTAAAAATGGCTGTCCACCAACGTTTACCATCCAACCTGACAGAACTGGAGAGGATCTGCAAGGAGGAATGGCAGAGGATCCCCAAATCCAGGTGTGAAAAACTTGTTGCATCTTTCCCAAAAAGACTCTTGGCTGTATTAGATCAAAAGGGTGTTTCTACTAAATACTGAGCAAAGGGTCTGAATACTTAGGACCATGTGATATTTCAGTTTTTCTTTTTTAATAAATCTGTAAAAATGTCAACAATTCTGTGTTTTTCTGTCAATATGGGGTGCTGTGTGTACATTAATGAGGAAAAAAAATTAACTTAAATGATTTTAGCAAATGGCTGCAATATAACAAAGAGTGAAAAATTTAAGGGGGTCTAAATACCTTCCGTTCCCACTGTATAATTGATTAGTTTAAGTTGATTGTTACTGCTCTTTTGTGGAGCAGTTTACAGTCCGATTCCATTCCCCTTTTTAGTTTATTTTGGTCCGATATTGGTATGGAGTTGGCATCCATTCTTGATGCTGGCTGTTATTTGATGGAGTGTCCCCTTAGATCGTTGTGATGGGGAATATATGTTTCTGGATGGGTTTTCATCCACATGTAATGATGTCTTCCTTGTTATAGTTTGTGGTGGGCTGCTGTCTGGAGCTGCACACGCGCTGTGATGTGGACATCGACAGTGCAGGTGCGGGATTCATCCACTGCGTCACTATGTCACGTTTCACTAGCTCAGCCTCCTTTTGCGGTTTATCCCGGCATGCCCACGTGCACGCTGTGTATTGACGCCGATGGCCGGCATCTCTCTGCCCCTTGTCTTGACACTCTCCTGGTGTGATTGGTCATGCTGACGTTGGTGAGTATGGCTATGCAACCACGTGGTTGACGATATGCGCCACGTGATTGGGCTATCTTTTGGCGCCAAACTGGCGGCGTTCCGGCCCCCTCTGGTGTTCATGCCGATGTGCAAGCTGTGTGTTGACTTCGACGGCTGGCATCTCTCCGCCCCTCGTCCTGACACTTTCCTGGTACGATTGGCCACGTTGATGTGGGGGGTGTGGCTGTGCGACCACTTGGTTGACACTATGCGTCATGTGATTGGGCCTTCTTTTGGCGCCAAATTGGCAGCATTCCTTCCCCCTCTGCACTTCAACCCCTATATATAGGTTGTTGGTTAGAGAGGTTGTGGCCACATACGGAGACGATACCTATACATATTGGAGCGGATCATATGGGTGAGCTGATTCTTTGAGACTCTATCTGATTACTTGTTGGTGATTAGATGTGAACTTTGTCTTGAAACTTTTTATCTTTTGATTATAGACTCTCCATCACCTACTGGGTATTTTTTGTAAGGCCCTCGACAATAGGTCTCCCTAATAGGGATATCTGCTACATTGAGACATTTTAGGTTGGTATGTGCTAACTGACCTACCAATGTAATCTTTCAACTGGCTCATACCGGTACTTAGTAGTTTCTTATAATGTTTCCCTCTCAGATGTCACCCTTTTCCTCTCAGTTGGGAGAAACGCTCCTTTCTGACATCTAGTCACAGCACTTCAGGATCGAGCCTATATGTACCTGGTAAGTGCTACTTACTTATTTTCGGTCACGCTTGATGTGATCACCTATATGGCTACCCCTTTACCCTGTCTACATCTAGATATTTTTCTTGGCTGATGTCCTATGCCACAGTGTACTGAAAAATATCATTTTATCACGGGCTTGAACTCTGCTCTCCGATATGTGGTTGGTCTAGTCACTACTATTCAGTAGGTGATAACTATTTTTAGCATCGTTCTGATCTTACGGGACCCTATATGTTTGTATTACTATTTCCAATATTTAGGAAATTTCATTTATATCAATCTCTGTGTTTTTTTTTTTTTTACAGATATATATTTCTGAACCTGGTTCTTTAGGGGAGTACAGTATAGCCTTTTTGCACTTTATCTTTCGGGTTCATTATAAACAGCCTTACATGCATTGACCTCGTTTTATTATACTCAAAACTTTAGATCTTAGAATGTTTGTTCAGTTTTGTGGAGTCTCCCATATCCTTGAACACAGATCTACCAGGCAAGCATATGTGTGTCCGTGTATGTGTTTTGTGTGTTGGTGTCTGTCTTTCTTGGATAAGTAATGAAATAATTACTGTTGTGCCTATACAAATATATATTGTATGTAATACTTATACACAATTTTCTGTCTCTGTTTTTAAATATACCAGCACCTACCAGTACTTGTCCTGAGGAAGCTAATATCTAGTGAAAAGCGTCGACAAGTGTGAAGGGGTTATTGGATCAAATTCTTTTATAAGGATACTAGTGCAATAACATCAATAATACGTGATATATAAATAAAGTACAATAAGAAAAAAAAAAACATTCGTAACAAGTAAGTTCACAGTGAAAAAATCTTTGCATGGGTAACAAGTGTCCAAAAAACTTTGTCCTCAAAAATATTCAAATCCACACATATTAAAGTGCATATGTGCAATAATAATCCATAAAGTGACTCTTGTGATGAAAAAATCCTGGTTGATACGAGGGTGACTTTACACACGTGCTCCCCCCCTGTGTAATTGCGCTCACCTCAAGCTGTGTGACCGCACAACTAAGTTTGGTCGACATAAACTTTTGAGCCACTCCTAGGCTCTGAGTACAGATATATTCAGCAGAATCCCACGGTAAAATCCAGAGAAGATATCCTCAATGTTAAAAATAGGAAAGAGACTGGATAGTGCATTATCGTTTTGTTTGTAAATTTAGAGAAAATAACATTACATTGGTGCTTCCAGCACACCAAACTATAAAAAAAATTAAAAATATTAAATACAAAATTCTCTCCCAAGTGGCTTCAAGTCTTGTGTGTGCCAGTAGTTTGCTCAAACGAGCATGAGACTGTTTCCTCCACCATCCTGGCCCCTCCACTACGCGTGACGACACATGGCTAATCATGTGTCTTCCTCAGGGGGATCTGAGGAAGGCATGCAAATATGTGGCCTCTTGGTGGCCAGGCCTTAGTCCAGAGGGGCTGAATATTTGCGTGCATTAGTGCCGATAGAGCTGTGCCGAGAGCGCGCTCCCGACACAGTGACCGGTGGCTCATGAAAAGCTCTCAATCACTTTTTATGATCGGGAGTCTTTCGATCATATGACTGACGTGAGAGGCCAATCACGGCGGTCACATGGTTTCAAGCCCCACCCGACTACCAGAATTCCAAACCCCCTAAAGGGCTGGCGGAAGGCGGCGCCAAGGGGATGAGAAATCATCCAACAAACATAATAATACTATAATAATAATACCTAATCTTCTAGTTCATCTCTAGTCCATATCAATATTTCCAGACACTGTTCCTTTAAATACTCTTGTGCAATGAATTCTTATAAAAGTGCTCCACCACGTGCAGAAGAAATGCACACTCACCAACCATATATGGCCCCTCAGGACCTAACTCGCTTCTCAAATTAGTGTAGATACAAAAGTGGAATAAATCCACCGTCACCAGGAACTCCAGCCCTGATGTCCTCTCATAGCCAAAAGAAGCCACAAGCAGAGTAAAATAATATTCTCATAGTGCAGTCATTTTATTCAGGATCAGTTGATTAAAACTTACTCCCATTTATAAGGTGCTTTTAGAAGCACCAGTATGAACAGCCTCTGTGGAAACTAACAGCCTCGCCGCTCAGAGGCTTCCCAAAGACGCATGTAGTGCGGAATGCATTGCGGCTGCGCTGCTGGTAATGACATCGTCATTTCTGATGGACACCTGACGTAATTTCCGGTTTACTTCCGGTCCTTTGGAAAGCATGCCGGCTCTGTATTGCGAGCGGCGGGGCTGTTGGTTTCCACAGAGGCTGTACATGTACGTTTCTGTTCACTGGTTCAGGTGTGAATTTTTCCCTGAAATTGCACCTGAACCGGACCCAAAAACGCACAGGACCCTTTTCAAAACCGCAGCGGGGCCGCCCTGCACATGTGTGAACCGGCTCCATTGAAAGCCGGTCACATACACATGTTATGCAAATTAGATGCGGTTAAAAACGCATCCATTTTGCATATACTGTATATGAACCCAACCTAAGGAAAGGTTATAAACCCTGCCTTTTTTTTTGTCCATACTTGTTCCTTAGGGGAGATTTCCCCTCACTTCCTGTCCAATAGCTACAACAGGAAGTGAGAAGAAATCCCTCCTAAGTGAGGCAATCCCTGGTTGTCACCAGAACTAGTGTCCCCATCAGAAGATTTCTCCTTTATTCTTGTTCTAATGTTAACGCTAATTTTGCAGGGGCAAAAACAGCAATAAAACCTGACAGGTATTCTAATCCTTCTCCAGTCTATCCAAAACTAAAAAAAAAAAAAAAGAAAAAAAAAACAAGCAACATTTTGCCTTTAGTGACGATTTAAGTACTGCAGTACATATTTTCTAATGGGAGGCCACAGTTCTACTTTAAGTGAATTTTCCCCAGATGTCTACAATTGACATAATATATTGTAAAATAATAATATACTTTAGTCTAACTGAATAACAAAACACAATTTACAATGGTTTAAAGTTACCCAGAGTAAACAGCGATCAGTGGAAAGATTTTGTATAAATATTTGTACTATAGACGCTGGATTTGGACTGATATTCATGAATTTGGATGTCCCAAGCCAACCTCAAATTTTATTGTAATCTTTGGCAGTTCAGGTTCCAAAAAGGCTTTTGGGAGAAAGGGTCTAAATGTTCCTCCAAAGGCAGTTTCTGTCTTATATCTGCATCTGCTGTTGCTTGTGAACCCTTATGCCGCGTACAAACGACCGGTTTTTCTGTCGGAATGAACTCTGAAGGTTTTTCTGACGGAGTTCAGCTGAAACTGTCTTGCATACACACGATCACACCAAAGTCTGACCGTCTAGAACGCGGTGACGTAGAACACGTACGACGGGACTAGAAAAGGGTAATTCAATAGCGAGTAGCCAATAGCTGCCATCTCGTATTTGCTTCAGAGCATGCGTTGTTTTTGGTCCGTCGGAACAACATATAGACGAGCGGTTTTCCCGATAGGAACTGATTCCGTGGGAAAGATTTGAAACATGTTCTATTTCTAGGTTCGTCAGAATTTTCAAAAAAAAAAGTCAGATGAGGCCTACACACGATCGGAATGTCCGCTGAAAAGATCCTGTCGGAAAGTCCGACCGTGTATACGCGGCATTAGCTTGACTGCCAGCGCAATAATATCCCAACCTTCTATCTTAGTATTATCCCTGATAGAGTTTGTAAAGGCTAATTTTGGACCAATACATATCATTGGGCAAGGTGGCCAGGAGCTTCACAAACCATTTTTGCACAATAATGACCCAGCTGCTGCTCTGTAATATACACTTTTTTGGAGCCTGGTTCAGATTCCCATTGATATCCCTAATTTCATAAGTCCGCAAATTCTTCAAAATCTGGTTGTACCACAACTAGTATCAAACTAAATAAAATATCATGTTGGGGACGCAACAGGGTTGATTTACTATTAAAAAAGCTGGCCATAGATGGATCAACATTCTGGCAGATTGTCAAAAACAGATAGAATTTCAATCCCTCTATGGCAATTTCTGATCGACTTCTTTGGAACAGAAATGTAAAAATTTTGCATTCAGTGGCTGCAGTCGCTGATCAGTGTATTCTGACAGCGAAGGAGTTAAAATACAATGGCATTGCGGGGATGATCCTCCATCTGCTTTTCTTGTGTGGATGGGAAATCTGTTTGCTTTTTTCATGTGGCTCGCTGGCTGAACGAAATAAACAATCAATCTATGGGCAGCTCAATAGTGAATGTTCAGCTTAGTAAATATGATGACATTGTGTCCAATTAACCAATTGTGTGCCAGCAAAAATCCTGTGATACTGAAGAAACTTCAAGTGCCCCTTCAAGCAGAGGCAGAAATGTCTCCCTATTGGTATTCAGGAGATGGGACAGGCATCAAATTTGCTCATTCTGAAGTATCAAACTGTATAGTGTAGGATACTGCTCAGACCCAACCTGATGCTATTAAAATATGTCGAAATGTGTGACCTCAGCCAGTGCTGCTCTAGTCATGCCCCCCTCCCCACGCGTTTTACCCTGCCCCCCGGGGCTTAGTCATAGAAGTGGGAGGCACGAGCAGGACAGAAATTTTTATCAGCACCATTGGCCGTAAAAAGAGGGTGAGAACGTGAATGTCATCTGTATTAATGTGCCAAGAGTGTTAAAAGTAGGAGTCAACTGATTATCGGAGTGGCCAATTAACAGGGGTCGATATTCACATTTTTCAAAGTATTGTTAAGAAACGTATAGATATTACCGATAGTGCTTCAAGTTGTTGTTTTGAATACTTACAAGTGCAAAGGAGGGATTTGGGGTCTTATAGACCCTCCATAAAGAGTACCTGTCTACGCCTAGTACTGTCGCAAAGATGTTAAACTCCTTGTGACAGCAATAAAAGTGATTATAAAAAAAAAATTTAAATAAAAAGGACAGTGTAAAAATAAAAACTTTAAATGTACATATCGGCACCTGATATCGGCTATCGGCCTGAAAGGTGCCGAAAAATCTGATATTGTATCGCCCCTGAAAAAACAAGATTGGTCGACCCCTAGTTAAAAGGAATGCGAAGTGTGCAAAAAAGAAGAAAAATGCTGATGACTGAGGGTCACAAATATAATAGAAAAAAAAAAGAAAAAAGTTTAAATAAAAAAAAAGAAGAAAAACAGAAACAAGAGGAAATAAAAAAATAAAGAAAAATCTAATGAAAAATAAAAATAAATAATTGGTGCTGGTGCCAACGCTGTATCTTGGCCTAGGCCAACAAGGCCCAGGCCTAGGGCAGCACAAAACCTAAATACACCACTGGCTGGTGCTGGGTTACCGCTGTATGAGATCACAGCGAGAGCAAGCCACCGGCTTTTCCACCCCCTACCCGGAAGAGCCTGATCACGTATATATGCATGATCTGGTGCACAGGTGCCACCCTGTAGCAGTAAAACTGCTATGGGGTGGACCTGAAGTGGCTAGGAGAAGCAAGGTGCATGTGATCTGGCCCAACTCCACACGCAATTGGCTAGCCACGGCATGACTCCCTGTGATTGTTACAATGTATCATCTCCAACAGCAATGAATATAACTTAAGTCCAGTACAAAAACTAAGCTCCAGAAAGTACAACAACTTACTGCCCCAAGCAAATCAGAGAATGTCACATTTGGCCTAGATAACCCCTTAAAGCAATTACTTCAACTTATTTTATTAAGGAAAACAGGGCAAAGTAAGTACCAGAAATATAGAAAAAAATTCTGCAATGTGGCAAAGACACAAAGAAGCCAACGACACAACGAAAGGCAGCAGAAATCTTACAGGCTCCTACACTGTATCTAGCAACCCTGGGGCCCGGCCTGTCTCTGTGCAAGGCAGCAGTACAGCAAGGCCTGCAGCTGATAACACTGTAATAGTCCTCCTTTGAGGACTGAGGCTCCTGTGTGCTGATTACTCATTTATCACACCTGGCAGCCCTGCTAAACTATAATTACTCTTCCGTTATCCGGGTGCACTGTCATGTCCGGGAGAAGAGGCTCAAGCCCAGGCAAAGGCTCCGGCTAATGACACATCCCCCCCACCTGACAAGCATTTGAAGGTTTTATTGTAAATATTCAAGATACAAGACATCTGAGATTCCCTTTTTAATTAAAAAATAAAAAAAAAGGAAGAATGTTTTTTTTTTTTTCGGAAATCTCCGTCCTCCTCCTTCGTTACCACTCCTGACAGGAAAAAAAAAAAAAAAGCAAGGAGGATTTCGGTCCTGTTATCCATTCGGTGTTACCGCCAGTAGCCTTGACTTCATTTTCTCTTTGTTCGCAGAAATCCTGGCTGCGGCTCCAATATCTTGGTGCAATTATCAGACACGAGGCATGTGAACTTTGTAATTTAAACACATCACTTTTCCCACAAAAGATACATTTCCAAACCAAAATAAGGACCACTTATGCATTTATATGAAGAAGATTACATGTGGGAACTGCACAGTGCAAAGATGAAACAGCCAACTTCGCTGGAAAATAACGATATTTTTTTTTTTTTCAGAACCAGACTAAGGAGCAGTCTGTATTTTAAAGCGCAGAAGGAAAACCTGTATGCATTTGTGAATACATCTTTGTGGATACCTTTTAAAAAAGTCCCAACTTTTGTCAGTGTGTAAGTAAAATAGTGGTGAACCTTGCCTTTGAAAAGATTTAATACAAAGTTGTGAAATAAAATGTTGCATGCATATAGAAAATTTTCAAAGGTTCACTAAAGCTGGCCATACACCTATAGATTATCTGCAGATTTTCTATGGTTAGATAGAAAATGTGCAACAGATCTCTCCATGTTCGCTAAACTGTGAGGATGGAGGAATCTCCCACTTTTTTCATCTAACCATAGAAAATCTGCAGATAATCTATAGGTGTATGGCCAGCCTTAGATACAAGAAAGTTTTTTTTTACAGGCAACCACAGTGAGGTCTTCACCTTCAGTTACTTCCTAAAGCAGACCAAAACTGCAGAAGCTGTGCCCAAAATAAGACAAGCAGAAGGCAATGGAACTGGTTACCAGCATGTACTGTAGGGTGAGGGTAGCAGATCTTTTCTCCATTAATGACTTAACTTGTCTTGTTCTATACTGGGTTTCCCTTTGTGGAGGTGGTCATCTTGGTTGAGGAGTAGGGCTTTGCTTCTTCATGTCAGAACTGCTCCCCACCCCCACCCCATTGACTAGTAATTTATTGAATTGAGGGGTAATTGAAGGGTAATATTTGGGGAGCAGTAAGAGAGGCGGAAGAAACACAGATCTACAAAATGGATGAAACTGGGAGATCCTTCCACTGCAGGTCCTCAAGTCTCAGAACTGGCAGATGGTTTAAGACAGGTAGAAGGGGTGCAGGTAGAGAAGTTGCACTCCTGTTGACTATATTGTGTAATGCAACCTATGTTTAAAGGAGATGTTTGTAATGCAGCCTATGTTTGAGCTCATTCGGCTGGGCTTCTCCTATGGGTCACAGGAGTGCAATTAGTTTTGCACTCCTGTGACCCATTTTCATCAGAGAACGGTCTGAAGTCCGCTCTCTGCTGACGTCACCAAGATTAGTTCAGGCGCCGGCGGTGTTCGATGGCTCGGTTCTCAGTGCAGAGGCGGCGGGGGACAGATGCAGCATCGGTCCGATGCTGCATTCACCTAGGTAAGTATAAAACAGCAAAAAATGCCAAACCCATACTTCTCCTTTAACCACTCTGAGAAGCCATTTTATGGTTTAAAAGCCATATGCAACACCATATATTTCCCCTGGGGGGGGTTCCTCTCTCTGCACTTTGAAGTTGTTACGTTTTGGTTCTCTTCTTTTCTCCTGCCCCTTCCTCAGATCCATATGATGCAAAGCTTATCTAGATAAAGCCTTGTAAGGAAGCATCTCTGTATTTTGGGGTTGTGCACAATGAGCAGGCGGCAGATTGAAGTGGTTTTGATTTAATAGTGCATATTGTAAGAATACTCTTGAAATGTGCATGAAGGGTATTATGTGTAATTTAAAATATAATTTTTGATACTTTTTTTATTACTATTAATATTATTATTATTATTATTATTATTGTTATTCTGGTTTACACAGCACCGACTGTTTGTGCTTCACTTTACAACATTAGGGCCAACAGTACAGTTACAATACAATTCAATACAGGAGGAATTAGAGAGCCCTGCTCATTAGAGCTTACAATCTAGAAGGGAGGATCAAGTGATACAAAAGGTAATAACTGTGGCAGGTGGAGGCAGGATAGGCTTCTCTGAAGAGAAAGGTTTTCAGGGATCACCTAAAAGTGGATAGAGTTGGAGATAGTCAGACAGATTGGGGTAGGGAATTCCAAAGGATGGAAGAGACTCAGGAGAAGTCCAGTAGATGAGTATGAGCAGAGGTGATGAGGGAGCTAGAGAGCAGGAGGTCTTGGGAGAAACGAAGAGGACAATTGTGTTGGTATTTTGAGACTAGGTTAGTGATGTAGCTGGGGGAAGAGTTGTGGATGACTTTGTAAGTTATTGTTAATATTTTGAATTAAATTTGTTGGGTGAGTGGCAGCCAATGGAGGGACTAGCAGAGAGGGGGAGCAGTTTGTAAAGTGGATGAGTCTGGCAGCAGCGAGAGATAACCAGGGAGTGAATCAGGAGCCTTGTGGTTTTATTGGTTAGGAAGGGACGTATTTTGGAGATGCTGCGGAAGTTGAGGTGGCAAGCTTTGGAAAGCGATTGGATGTGGTGCCAAAAGGAGATTTTAGAGTCCAGGATAACACCTAGCACCCTGGCATGCCGGGATAGGTTGATGGTTGTGCCATTGCCCTTGACAGAGAAGTCGGGGGAAGAGGCACGTGGGGGAGGAAATATTATGGGCTCGGTTTTGGAGAGGTTAAGTTTGAGGAAGTGGTGTGACATCCAGACAGATAAGTCTGTTAGTAAATTAGTGATGTGTGAGGAGACTGATTGAGTGAACTGAGGGGTGGAGAGATAGATTTGGGTGTCGTCAGCTTAGAAATTATATTGAAAGCCACGGGAGTCTATCAGCTGACCTAGGGAGGATGTGTAGATTGAAAATAGGAGAGGTCCAAGAATAGAACCTTGGGGGACCCCAACAAAGAAAGGAAGAGGAGAGAAGAAAGTAGAATTGCAAGTGACACTGAACGTGCAGTGGGATAGGTAGGATGAGAGGCAGCGAAGACAACAGTCATGGCGACCAAAGGAGTAAAGTTTTTTTGGGGAGAAGGGGGTGGTCAACTGTATCAAAGGCAGCTGAAAGGTCCAGAAGTAGGGGTACAGAATAGTGTGCATTGTTTTTTTTTTGCTGTTAGTAAGTCATTTGTGAGTTTTAAAAGAGCAGTTTCTGTGGCATGTTAAGGGTGAAATACAGACTCAAGGGGATCAAGAAGGTTATCCTTAAGGAGGTGGCCACTCAGTTGGTTGCAGACCAACTGGTTGATACTTGAAAGTTAATTCACTTTGGCACAACACTGTATCCCATTCTTATGAATGTATTTTGTCTGCAGACATATATATACATACCAAGACCTAAGACCACTTTTAGATCATTTTTCATATAAGAAATACATCTGCTGCTTATTTAATCTGGGGTCCTGGAGAAGTGGTCCAGTTTTGTGAAACGTGTAGACCAGGGGTCTCAAACTAGCGGCCTTCCAGCTGTTGCAAAACTACAAGTACCATCAGGCATTGCCTCTGCCTGTGGGAGTCATGCTTGTAACTCTCAGCCCTGCAATGCCTGATAGGACTTGTAGTTTTGCAACAGCTGGAGGGCCACCAGTTTGAAACCCCTGGTGTAGACCCTTAATAAAATGTGCGACCTTGTTTTCAAGTAATGTGGTCAATTCTGTGTGCAGGATGGGTTGTTAAAATGTGGAGATCTGTGGATAGACTATGAGATATTTATATTTGCATAATTTTATTTGATGAAGGCTCTCTTGTAATTTCTACGTACTGTAGTTTAAGGATTACTATTTTGTATTCAATAAAAGAATGTTGGAATTTAAAGTCCTGTCTTATATGGTTCTTTATTACTATATGATTTGGGGATGCCAGCATTCAAGACCACATAAACTAGTATGGCTCCCACCTTCTAATTACAAAATATATTTTTTTACGAAATATAAGACTTTTATTTGATTCACTGTTTTAATAAAAACAAAGCTGTTTTTTCAATAGGCTGGCAAAAAGGGAAAAGTGTTGTAAAATCATTTTGGTTATTTTAAACTTGACAGTTATAATCACATTTCTAAAACTTTAGGGGTTATCCCCACAATGTGGGGTCCAGATATAGTTCTCAAGGTATTACTGAGGTTGCATCTACTTGGATGCATTGCATCCATTGCTATAACAGAAGGCAGTGAAGAGTTGCTTGATTAATTTGAAGTAAATAAGTTAATTACAGAAAATTCCTTATAAGGAAGACGAGGTCCTTGACCTACAAGACACTAGCAAAAAACTGAGGTCTCACGGAGTGGGGTAGAATTATAGGGTTAGGCCCTAGGGGGCATGTCCAAAAGCTTTGACAGGGTCCAATCACCTGAAGGTATGAGCCTGTAATCCAGGGTCTATGAATATCCCGCCTGTGTACTGTACTGCAAAATTAAGATATGTATTTTTTCCTTTTACCCTTGACACATAGAATCCAAAGAACCATAAATTTGTCAATAAGGCAAATGATATAGTTTTCTAGTTCATTTAGCTTTATTCACAAACTTGACTTTGTCGTATGCTTTTAGTCAAGGTAAGTGGGCGGTGTTGCAGAGAAACCAAACAATAACAATTAAGAAGTTAGTTTGTGACTGGCAATTATCTAGCTAGTGATTTCAGTTACATCACAGAACCAGATGGTCTCACGGTGCATCCTTCAAGCTTAAAGGGTCAATGAGTACAGCAAGGAAAAATGCAGACTCTCGGGGAGTCTGTCCTGTGGCTAAAGCTAAGATCAGCTTTGATATCAGGGAAAGAAGATCTCAAAACATACAGTAGGTTGTGGCGCGTGTTGCTTTGATAAGAGAACACACTGAGTTCTGGCTTCAGGTTTATTTGACACTTGGATGCTTTCCACCTAGACTTGGAGTCCCAAAGACTGAGATGGAGATAATGTGTTTGGAATACTTAAGAGAGTGGAACTCAATCCAAAGGCTGATACAATGGCTAAACTAATTAAAAAAATATTGAATGAAACTACACACTGTGGCTCCCTTTGTACGATAACAAGAATCAAATGCTGCTAAAGGATTTTCTAAACGTTTCTTATCTGATTGAGAAACGATAGTTGCTTCTTATTATAGATACACACATCAATGTATATGGCACATGGCAATATGCAACCAGTGAGAAATTATCCCCAGGACCGATCTGCAGTTATGATTATTAGGTGAGATACAAAAAAAGCCATAGGGCCCTAAACACAAAAGGGTCAAAATTTACGCCCATGCTCTGCTAGTATCTTCTGAATTCTCTATGACCCTCAATTTGTCTTTGTATTAGTTGCCATTTATCAGTTGCACATCAGCATTCTGACTGGGAGATGGAAGGGCAGCTTTGTAAGCCAATCACTTTACTGCACTGTACTATGCCATGGATCCACAAAATAGAGCTTGCATTTATAAAGCAGCTATATGACCTTATTATGGCCACACTGCTTTTAAAAGAGAAAGTGGGAGGTGGATACAAGACCAGTCACCTAGCACAAGTAGACAGAGCAGAAGTGACTGGTCTTTATTACAGGAAGCGCCTGAATAGTGGCAAAGTACAGAAGTTGTTTCACGTTGGATTACTGCACAGAAATGGAAAAAATACACAAATGACAAAAGGTTCTTGTATTCTCATATTTTCTCTTGCCACCAAAATACTCACTGGGGATAAAAAGGCCCTGTTTTTTTTTCTAAGTTGGCCTGGGCGGAGCTTACACAGGGCTAAGGACTCTCACCCCACTGCCAAGTTTCAAATAAGAATATACATAGTTCTTGTATTTAGACAAGCCTTTCTCAACCAGGGTTCCGTGGAACCCTAGGGTTCCTCCAGAGATTGCTAGGGGTTCCTTGAGCAATGAGCAATTTATGTCTCTTAGATAGGTAAGCACTGACAGCATTGATCTTTTTAGCAGTCTGTAAGGGGGGGATTCGTCATAATGACCTCAAATGTAAGGAGCATCCATCCAAGTGACCATACCACTAATGTACCTTGAGCTATAGATTGATTACTAGCAGGGGTTCGCTGAGACCAGAAATGTATTTCAAGGGTTCCCCCTTGCAAAAAAAGTTTGAGAAAGGTTGATTTAGACAATCACTTGCCACTGAGATGCCCACTGAATATATATAAAGGCCCTGTTTAAGCTCTGACCAAGTCATCTTGATCAGAGTTTACACAGGCCTAAGGAAACACACCCCATCGCTATGTAACAATGCTTAAAGGCAAAGTATAGCCAATGCTATTTTGGCTGTACTTCACCTGTAGGTCACAGGAGTGCAGTTCATTCTGCATTCACAGACCTGTTTTCAGCTTAAGGTCCACTGTTGGCTGATGTCACTTAGCTGGTCCAAGGTCAGGATCCACCCAGATGCCTGGACCGGCACCTGGCCTGCCTCTCAGCCTCTCCTGAGCCAGCCCCCGCCCCCACCAAAGCCCAGTGCTCAAGTGAGCACTGGAGGGGCAGAGCAGAGGGCCATTGAATGACAGTCATGGCTCTCTGCTCATAGTGGAAGGGGAGAACTGTGCGGTAAGCGGTGTTTGATTGCTCAGTTCTCACTGCAGAGCCGGCGGGGGACAGATGCAGCATCGGATCAATGCTGCATCCACCTAGGTGAATATAATTTTTTTTTTTTTAAATCCATGCTTCTCTCTTTTTTTATACAGCTGTCCTTTAACTTATCCCCACCCCCTTATATCTTATAGTCTTATATAGTTTCTTTCTCTATAAAGACTCCTTTCTGGAGTCATGCTGTGCAGCCAGCAGGAAGCCTCACTGCCACTGCTGCAAACTTTTTTAGCCAGCCTCTTTACTTTTGTGCATGCACAGAAAAATAGGCAATGATGGTTATCTCACTTGGACTCGGACATTGAATGATGCAGTGGAGCAGTTTGGCCAGGGTAATTATCAACAGGGGGCAAAGTACAGGTTCACTTTAAAAACCAGCAGTAACCACAGATCTCATATTTCTATCCACTCAAGTTCACTTTAAATGGTTGTAAAGTCAGAAGGTTTTTTATCTTAATGCATTCTATGCATTAAGAAGAAAAACCTTTTGTGTGCAGCAGTCCCCCTCAACCACCCCCCTCCCCCAATACTTACCTGAGCCCATCTCAGTCCAGCGATTTTGCAGCAGTGTCTCGGCTGCCCGGGACTCTCCCTCCTCATTGGCTAAGACATCAGCCTGGCGCCATTGCCTCTCACTGCTGTCAATTAAAGTCAGTGAGCCAATGAGGATTGAAAGGGGGTTGGGACCGAACTGTGGCTCCATGTCTAAATGGACACACAGAGCTGCAGCTCGGCTCGGGTGCCCCCATAGCAAGCTGCTTGCTGTGGGGGCACTCGACAGGAGGGAGGGGCCAAGAGAGCCGGCGAGGGAGCCCAGAAAAGGTGGATCTGGGCTGCCCTGTGCAAAACCACTGCAACAGAGCAGGTAAGTATAACATGTTTGTTTTTTTTCTTTAAAAATAACAGAGACTATAGTATCACTTTAAGTCTTACAAAGCAAAGATAATAATTTGATTTAGCACTAAATAAACCAGTGTAAAACTAAATGCCTCTCGACAACTACCACAAAAAATCCCTTTCAACGGTGATGTACTTTTTTTTTATTAGTTTAACTAATTCTATATCTGCCAGCAGGAAAAGAAAAAAAAAATAGCCCAAAAAAATGATTCGCTTCCCATCTCTATTTTCTCTCCTCTGTCAGAGATTCTCAGGAGTCGCTCAGCATACAATGCAACGCACAGCTAACCATATAATTGATAACTCCAGTCTATTCACTGTGGGGATCTGTCAGTGCATGTCTAAAGACACATAGAAGCAGGCACACAATATGAAAATGAACTGAAAAGAGACTGATTCACGGAGAGTTTTGATGGTTAATTGCCTGAGCCGTGTTACGTGCGCTCACGCAGATTTCAGCGGAGAGAGAGGGCCTCGCTCTGCTATGACAGGTCTATTTAGAAAGCTCAGACCTCACTTCAGAAGTTAATTGCTGCATGCCAGAGTCAGATTTAAATTATCTGCATATGAGAGGAAAAATAAGAAGCAGCAAGTGAATGCAGCTTGCAGAAAGTGACTATGCCGAGCCTCAGAGCTTGTCAGAGTGGTTTAAACCCTTGGCGATGTCGATACTATTGCACGGTGACATATGTTATTACTTTTATCACTGCGCGAACAAATTATCTGCACAGTGTTCTGAAAAGTGTTGACATTAGAGTAAATATACCTTATATAATCCATGACACTACAAGAATGAATCGTTTATTATTTAACACTGTTAGCCTGCTGTTATTTGAGAAAGTTGGCGTTAAGATTTTTATAACTCGGCTAAGGACTGTTCACACTAATGATTGTTGGCAGGATTTATATTGCTATTTCCAGCAGAAGGTAGCATGGTGGCTGGCACTCGCACCTGGCAGTGCTGGGTCCTGGGTTGAATTCTCAGATGGAATACCATCTACATAGACTTTGCATGCTCTTTCCCTCTTTCAGGATTTGTCCAGGCATTCCATTTTTATCCATAGGCCAAACATACCCATTTTTGAGTAGGTTAACTATTGTACGCTGGGTTTCATTGCTGAGAACCTGTCACCAGTTTTTGGTGTCTGCCTGGAACAAGTAGCAAAGTTAAAGTGGACCTTCAGTCAAAAAATGTACTTTACATCATTGCAACCCTCTCCGTTCCGCAATGTAAAACATTTCATTTTTCCCTTTTTACTTTTTTTTTATTTTTCTTTTCTTTCCTCCCAACTGTCCACCACCTCCATTCTTGCCTAGGATAGCATGACACTTCTCTCCACCTGAAGCCTTCTGGGATATGCACATCACATATCCCAGGAGGCATCACTTCCATTCTCCAGCTGTAGGAGTACAGACCTAAGAGCATTTTGGAAAGGCTGGTTGCCAGACAGCTGGCTCCCAATGACATAAGAAAGGAAGATGGCAGCCCGGGATCACCCATGCCGCAGCGGAGCAACTGATTGCAGTAGGACAATGCTGGATTCACTGGGCATGTGAGTGTGTTTATTGTGGATAATTCCAGCAAAAAGCATTAGAACATAAGGATAAAAAAAAGAAAACATGCAGATGGGGTGGGTTGTTTAGGTGCAGCATGGTGCGATGGCAGAAAACACTCAAGGTCAAGGTGCAAAAAATGGAAATGGAAATTGAAGTTCGGCAATACACAACAAGCCCAGCAGGAAGGCAACCCAACCAGGAGCACTGACAGGATGTATCAGTGATGAGTAGGTCTCAAGTGTGATGACAGCATCTGTCTTGAGGGGCAAAATGTGACCTGGCCAGTCTGTACCCAAGTGGGGAGGCTTCCTAGTTGAATGGTGTGTCCCTGCACTTTCCTTACTCGTCTGGAACCTTTCCTTGATGCTAAGCACTTACACAGACCGACAGTTGACCTGTCCCTACTCTAGCCACATGCAAAATGTGTGCCAAACCCTGGAGCCAGGGTCTTAAAATGACTCTGCCCAACCCAAGACGGCCACCAAAGTCACATGGGGTGTCAGCACCCAATCAGATGCTGCATCCTTGTGACCATGAAAACCACAGAGGAACTAGGTTCTTCTCAACTTCCTCCTCCACCTGCTTTGCCGCTGCGGATGAGAGCCACCTGCAGTGGAGAAAATAAATTGCACCTGCCTACAGGTGAAGTTCCCTTTAAGTAACCCCACCCACATGTTTGGATGCCACCTGATTCTAGTACTTACCCTCTGCTCAACAAAGCCCTAAAACTTAACATACATACTACATTAACCTTAAATACCTAATCCTTAAAAATAATTGTAATTTTACAGGTTTTAAAAAAAAAATGAATGGGAATTCTGCTTGCATGTGTAGCCTGGCTGGGAGACTTTTCATAAAGAGATTGTGCGGAGGAGATCTATGAGGATCTTGGACAGTGGTAATTCAGGATATGGGTGAGACAACTGTACTGTAATCCTTACTACTTAACCTGACCCTATCCAAAACCCCTAACCACAATGTAACCTTAACCTAACCCAAAGTTGCACTGCAAAATACTACTATTCTGCTATCTTTAGGACTGAATTTTATACCTCCATTTGGCCCCAGACACAAGACGCAGTCCACATGTGCTGCTGTATGGATTTACCTCAAGAGGTTAGGTTTTAAAGTGTACGTAAACCCTAACAATGAACTTCTCTCATTTACTCCCATTTGGCTGTCAATTCTGCCACGAATCTATTTCTGTCACATCTTCTGCAAACTCTACAGTCTTATCTCAAACAATTTAATCAGAAGTGGTGTAAGGACAACATGAATAAATAAAGAAATTACAGCGCTATCATTTATGAAGTAACAGTTGCTAGCACTACAATCAGACAAATTGTGTGAGTAATAACAATAGAAAAGTGCAGCACTAAAAGTGAACCATATTGTAGGTGTAAACCAACATATAAACAGTGGTGCATATATACAATTCCAACAATAATTGTGCAAAATGAATGTATATAAATTGTACACTATGTGACTAATAGTGGCATAAACCAATAATAAAGTGCAATGTGCTGAAACAACCATATCATAATTGTAAATCAAATACATATAAGGTGCAAATAGCCACCATAGGTTCAGATAGTTCAAATATTAGAAGCGGGCTGCAAATAGGGGTCTGCTGGGCCAAGGTGAAAAACCACCACCATCCCATGAAACAGTTCAAATGAGCAGAAGACTGAAGATTGAAGTCTGCTCAGTAAAGGAGTAAACCATCATCTGCTAAGAGACTGTGGACTCTGCTGCCAGTGGCATGCAGGTAAGCTGGGGCAGCCACAAGCTTGAGTTAGGGACTAGGGACATAGGAAAGGCCTGCACTTATTGTTGGACTGTCATCTGCGTATGTCATCATGATAAACTATTCTTCAGTAAAGCTTTTGAAACATTGCCTTTTCCTGGTCTGATGCTACTAAAGGGGTGTAATGCAAGTAACCGGCACATATAGTTTACAGCTGGGGTCACTAAGCACATTGCGGTATTAAGACATCGGAACAAAGAGTTAACAAAGCAAGTGGTTACCAAGGATAACAAAGGCTTTTCTAGCAGCCTGTTGTAAGCATGTACATGTGGAAGGTGGGATAATCTCTTGCAGTAAAGGAGATGTTGTTGGCACTCTTTCTGCAGCGATCTATCTCCCAGGAGAAGATTAGCACCGCAAGGGTCCCCAACCTGTACACAGGTACAGAACAGGAAGAGTTAAGTGAAGTGCACACATCGAGTCAGCGCTAGGTGCATGGCAGGGCTCCATACCGTTACTGGGAGTGAGGTAGTAGTGATACACTGGACAGGTGGTGAGGGCAAGGGCTCTGCGTGTCCCTTCTAAATGCACAAGTGACCGTAGTGATGTACAGTAAAGGTATCCCATGTGTAAGGCAGTGACCCTGTACAAAGTGCCTAGCATAGCCCAGAAGAACTCACCCAGGGCAGGCCTCAGGTTACTGGCAGGAAAAGAAAAAAATCTTGAAAAAATAATGCAGCTAAGAACCAGTACGCTGCAATATATAACATTTTTGTTCTTGGGTTTAGACAAAAAATGCTTTAAAAGGAAACATGCACTAAGTGACGTATTGAGGCTGCCACTGATGACCTCTTTGAAAGCACTAATGACTGTCATTCTGATCCAATGGTTCCAATGTTTTCTAAGCCACTGATCTGACAAAAGCACACATATTAGGAGAGGTTAGAGCTTCTTATCTCCATACGTGTTCTGGGTCAGTGACTCCAAAAGAAATGAAACCACTCGATCATCATGACAGCCAAGCAGGTAGTGTTTTCAACAGGGGAGGTCAGCAGTGGTGGCTTCCATACTTCCTTTGCACAAGCAACAGGCAGGCTGATGCACAAATGTGTCTTTTTTTTGGGTCTGGCTGGTCTTTACAAGGTAAGACACACCAGCAGTTGGTAAGAATCCAGGCACCTGAGTCATTCAATGCATAAACAAAACAATGACTTGATGAATTAAAGACACTTTGTTTCACTGTTCATATTATGAATAATGGTACCATCTATCCTCTGTTTCTCTTCAGCTACTCAGTGACCCGGGGCTGCCTGTTTGGTCCAGTAGATCAGACGAGGAAAGCCGGTGTCTGTTTTGTATCTCTGTAATCCAGCAGTGAATGGGGGTAATCCTGCGTCTACAGTACAAGGTTTATACTTTCCAGTCATTAGCCTTCGTCATGAAACCAGCACTCTCTGTTTTATTATAAATATAAGAGTCTTTCTTGATTTAAAAAAAATAAAGACTGAGAGACTTATGGGAACACCGAATTATTGAGTCTTTCTCCATTCAAACTGTTCCTAATATTAACCATATGATTCAGCTTTCTTATCAAGGTGTTCAATTCTAATTCATCTGTTTCAATTTTTTAGCTCTTGGTATATTGGCGCAATACAGTATATTAACACATTTTGAATGGTTTCTGGTTAGTTATCTAGTAGTATTTGGTCACATTCAACTGGACTTGTAACTGAACTGTAATTAAGAAGACGTTTCGTAGCTTTTCCAAGAAAATACCCCAGGATCTACTGTATATCCACACAGGTAGCAGGACACCTTAGTGGTTCTAAAGGCTGAAGGTTTTTTGCCTTCATTCATTCTATGCAAAAAGGTAAAAAACCTTCAGTATACAGCTCCCCCCCTCAGCCCCTCTAACACTTACCCAAGGCTGATCGTGATCCAGCAATGTGCACAAGAGCGGCTGCTCTCCAGGATCTCTGCCTCCTCATTGGCTCAATCACAGCCAGTGAAGAGAAAGTGAGGGGTAGGGCCCAGTCCCATACTGTGTGTCTTATGGACACACAGAGCGGGTCTTGGGAGCGAGCATGTACGAGTGCCAAAATAGCAAGCACCTTCTATGAGGCACTCAGAGAAGAGGAGGAGCCGGGAGCGCTGATGGAGGACCCTAGAAACAGGGGATCGGGCTGCTCTGTGTAAAACCATTTGTTATACAAAAAAAATACCTTTAATATCACTTTAATACCACTGGATGGCAGATGACATTGTCCAAGAACAGGAATGGGAGGTGTCAAAGTGTGGAACCACCTTGTCCTAGTTACATAATGTGCAGATATTAATGCTGGGGGTATTTTCTTGACACTCATCAGAACTGAAGAAGGGGCTTGGATAAGCTATCAAATGTCTTTAACAGTACAGAACAAGCCCAGTTGAATGTGACCAATTACTACTAGATAACTGACCAGAAACCACTCAAAACATGTCAATAATTTACCACTAGAGATACCATGGCCTGTATAAATGAGGACCTTCACAAACATTCTGGTAAACTGAATTACATGACTTTTTATGAGGGTCTCTAGTGGTGCAATAAGTCAACAGATCCTCCTCATTGCTGCAACCACTCCCCCCGAACAGGTCACCTTTATAATGGGAAGAACAAATGTATTACATCAAAAAAAAATATCTTTATCCCCCCACAAAAGCTGGCTTTAAGCAGGCCCCTACTTTGCGCCAACTCACCTTTATTATACTATTACATTTTGTGATTTGTTGGCCTTAGTCAGGCATGACTTCTCACTTTGTGAGTTGAGAAAGAAAGACACCTTTTCACCTTCAAACTATTAGGCTAGGTTCACACTAGTGTGAATTGGATACGGGTTTCCCCGCATCCAATTCGCATTACAGGAGACTGTGACAGGCTCTCAATGGAGCCGGTTCACACATCTCCGTGGGGTCTGCGGAGCGGATTGCACAGGGGTCCTGTGCATCTTTGGTTGAGCTTCAGGTCCGAATTCAGGCAAAAATTTGGGCCTGATTCGTCCCTGAACAGGAGAACAGGGAAGCACCGGACCCCTGTCATAAGCCAAATGTGAACACAGTGTGAACCCAGCCTTAAGCAAAACATAAGACCGTCTTATTGCAGCCAGTCAAACTTGTCTCCCTTTCTACCACCTTCCAAGCCTCACTACTGATCAATAAAGTGGTTCTAAAGCCAAAACCTTTTTTTACTTTATTGCATTCCCTGCATTAAGCTTTCTGTCCATCCCCTTCCCTGTGTTCAGGTAAAGAGAGGGGAGAAGAGATCCAGTGTTGTGCATGAATGCATCTATTCCTCTTCACAAAGAGAGTTGGGCAGCAACAGAAGCCATTTGCTCCTGTTACTGTCAATCTAATGCAGTGAGGAATGGGAGGTGGGGCTAAGCCCACTGTGGGTGTCTGTGGAGTGCAGCTCCATAGACACACTTTTGGGAGCGAGCACGCACTGTGTTCCCCTATATCAATGGGCTTGCTATGAGGGCACTTGAAGAAGAGGAGTCAAGATCCATGGCATGGGAACCCAGAAGAGCAGGTTCAGGGCTGTTCTGTGCAAAATCATTGCACCGAGCAGGTGAGATTCAGGACATGGGCTTTAAAGCCCAACTCCAGAAAACCTAAAAACCTCCCTTGCAGTGATGGACAGCTTTAAAGGTGAAATCCAATAAAATAATAAAATAAATAATAAAATAATAATATGATAAAATAAAATAAAATCTTAAAACCCTCCTTTGTAGTGGAGTTATCCCTGCAGTTATCCAAAGTTGAACTGCTTGTTTCTGTCCAGGGACGGAGCGGCAGTTTTGCTTATCTGATCCTCAGCAAACCCATGCTCCAGCAGTGGACTTGTCCCTGGCATCCCCCCATCTATGGGCCCTGCATAGGTCTTGATGATGTCAGAGAAACTTAGACCGCCAGAACATAGTGGAGATGAGCCTGCAGGAGAGGAGGAATGGCTAAGTAAAACTACTGTACTTGATGCCCCTAGTTATAAATGAGCAGTTAACCCTTGCAGCGCGGAGCAGTGCCAGTGCAAGAAAGGATTTTTAGGTTTCCTGGAGTTCGACTTTTTAGTTGCCAATAAGTCACAATAAATTAGTAATAAGAAGAGTTTGGAAGAGAAATGGGCAGGCCAAACTGGACTATACACATTTTCAGTTGGGATTAGCAATCTCTGCATCTACTTGTCATTCTGCGGTTTCTCCATGAACCTCTCCTTATGTATTTTTCCACCAGTCTGAAGTAATCAGGTTTGTGGCAGGTTTATTGGACACTTTTATCTCTGCTGCTGTAGATCAAATTTTAGAGGCCCACTCATATCGCAGCACGTGCATAAGCACATATGTGTTAACATTTGCTAAGGATATGCGTTGTGATGCATTTTTGAGTGTGCTGTGAATTGATGAGTTGGGACTGTCTTATCTAGAGCATCACAGTGTATGTGGTGTGAACAAGTCCTAAAGCAAAACCAAATTGTGTGGAGAGCACAAGAACATTTTGCACAGCACATTATGGTAGACTTGCTCTCCTTCGGCACAAGGAGAGGTCTGTGCTCATCCTTGCCTCTCCACTGCCATCACTGCTTTCTTCTCCACCTTCATTGGGCATCCTTCTTCTGGGCTGCCACCAATAACGTAATGCCTGGTGCACATGGTACTTCATCCAGGCACCAGGCACCAGGCTCCACTCCCATCATCCTACCCACGCCGAGAATGCAGGGCTGTCTTTAAGGCAGGGCAAAAAGGGCAGTTGCCCTGGGCCCTGTCATTGTTGTGGGGCCCAAAGCAGCTGCCTCATACTTGCCAACTATCCCAGTTTAAATTCCCTTGTCCCTTAAAGTTTTAGTCCCGTGCTATGTCCCGATATCTCAGTGTGAAGTGCGGGTACTAAAGCTGCCCAGCTCTGCCCTATTGTTGTGTACAGATGACTCATCTGCAGACCCTGTGTTTACATGTAAATAACCGGCATTTATATGTAAACAGAGGCGGCATTCATAAGTAAATAGCTGCGGCCGGCGGCATTGATATTTAAATAAAGGTGTCATTCATATGTATATGTATGGTGGCATTAATTTATGCATATGTATATGTATGAATCATGCTCCCCTGCAGTGGGAAAATGATGTGCTGTAACCTCTAGCAACCAATCATTGAGCAGTATTACTGTACAGTAATCTCTAGCAACCAATTAACAAGCAGAAATCATTTGCTGTAACCTCTAGCAACTAATCAGTGAGCTGTAATGTGTGCTGTAACCTCTAGCAACCAGTCAGTAAGCAATATGATATGCTGTAACCGCTGGCAACCAATCACAATTGCTGCCTGATCTGATACAGTAAACTTAATTTAAGTCTAGCTGCTATTTATAGTATGTCTCAGAGCAGGTGGAGAGTGAAATTGCATGGGGGGGCCCAAGAAAATTTTTGCCCAGGGTCCTATCAATATTAAAGACAGCCCTGCAAGAGTGTACTACACTGCACCTTGCATGTGCCACAGGCAGTGTACACAAAAAAAATAGCAGAAGGGAGATACGTTTTTGGCGGTAGAGACATAAAAAGGTCTCTTGTATCAAAAAAAAACTGTACTCTCCAGCAAGCTTTTTTATCATTTTAGTTCCACACTTTAAGCCCCATGCACATTGGGCATTTAGCCCAGTATGCATGAGGAATTAAAGTAACACTAAACAATATCCATATTCACCAAAAACAATCCATGCACATCCACTACTTAAGGTCCCTTTAGTCTATTTTTCATTAAATTATTTCTTACTGTGTTTTTCTGCCTCCTTGTAAAGTCCTCAGTGAGCTCCCAAAACTCTTCTTATTCCTCTCTTCTGTTTGGAACGAACAGTGCACGCTAGTTGCGCTCATGTGCACTGCTCTATGGACACAACAAATCCCATAATCCATAGTCCCTAGTCAATTTTGGGAGTAAGCAAAAGAAGGTGGCTACGTTCCTACATACAGTGGCACCATGGAGAGAGAACGTAGCCACCCTCTAACAGGGAGTCAGATCACAGCAGCAGGGAAAAAAAAGAGTTTGGAGATTTGGAGAAGGCTGAGAGCCATGGAGGGTACTTTTTTGAGTAAAGCGGAACCCTCCTATTATTTTCAACCAAGTAAGCTGTCATCTTAGCCTCTGTTTGATCTTCAACTGCTATGGTGCTGCACATGTGATCAGTTATGACACCAGCCATTTGATGATTTGACAGTTTGGTTGAGAGCACCATTGTGACAGTCACATGCCGGAACTAAACAAATCAATTTACTGGTTTGCTAAGACAGTTACATTCAAGGCATGCTGTGAATGTGTAGTGTACCCCACATAGGTGCCACTGGTGAACTGGGATTGCCCACCCTGCACAGACAGGCACACTGAATTTTCACAGTCTCCCAGAGTCAGAAAACAGCCCAGTTCTTGTTTTTGTGTTTTTATTAAGGGGATAAAACTTGGATGGGGAGTAGGTATTATGGGATGCCCACTTGACTTCAGAATAACTTCAGGGACAACTTTCCTATATACAGTCTATATACACTCCACTTCCTCCTCCAGCACACTTGTTTGCAGAAATCTTAGCTGGCACCCTGATAGTTAATCTGATAAAATGGCAACAGTCAGATTTTGGAGGAAAAACCATTTACAGGAAGGGACCCCGGGCCCTTTGGGTTGTGTAGCAGAATACAGTGTCCAGCTTACATCCCTGTGCCTATTGATCCCAGCATCACCTCTTCAGGCACTGCCAACCCACCTGGCTGCAGTGGCCCTTTCACTAGCCCTCATGGCTACTTCTCCACAGTCCTCCCCGACTGACACTCTTCCCACAGTCCTCCCAGACTGCACACTCACCAGCCCACCAGCTGTCTTCTACTGGAGAACTCCTGGACGTGATGACTCTCTCCTGGACAGGATTTCCCCGTGTGCTGCAGAGGATCCCCGCAGCACCCAAGGCCCAGGCCTGAGGTCACACCCCCTCCCCCCAGACTAGGGGGTACCCTCAAGGGCCACGAGAGCCTCCTCAGTACTCCATCACCATGTTCCACCTGGCTGCCGCTTGCTGGCACGACCCAGAGTATTTAAGAGGTGCCCACTCCCCTGTCAGCCCACTTACTGGGAATTGGCTGGAGCCCTCCTAATACTCAAAGCAGTGCCTCCTAACCTCCCACCCATTCTTCTGGAAGCTTCTCCAAGGTTCCAGCAAGTAGGGACAGGTACCAGAGATGCTGCTTGATGAGTCATCCAGCCTCCCTGAGTAACTCATCCCTGACCCAGATTCAACCCAGCCTGGCTCTAAACCAGACTAAAATTTACCTATGCTACACCTTACAAAACTATGTACACTTAGCACATTAAGCCAAAGGGTGCTACAAATGATAACTGTCACATTTTCCTCTGCTCCCAACAAAACTGTCAAGCCATTGAAATGGCTGGTATCATAACTAATCACATGTATAGCAACATGGCGACTGCAGATCAAACAGGAAAAGATGGCAGCTTCCTTGCAAATTTAGCACCCTGTAGTTTAGGCAGGGAGCTCCTCACAAATTTACTTGCCAGAAGTAGTTATCCTGGTTGATTGATAGAGATCTATTGATTTCTCTATAAGTTTGGCCTTGTTGCACTTTTCTCTTCTACCACTAGGTGGCCCGGTACTTGGTGGTACTAGATATGAGAAGGGCAACCCAAGGTCAGGTTATGGGTATATGGGGTATCTCAGCCAATGGGCAGGGGTTTTCTTGAATCCCTTGGCCTGCTGAGAGCACCTATATATTTGGGTGGAGTCAGGTGATCTGTGTTGTGTGCCACCTGGATGGCTGTCCAGGTGGATGTGTGTCATACGCCCTGGGCTGCTAGGCTGGAGATTGGGCCTATCCCAGGGGCATTTGGCTGCCACGCTGTGTAAGGCCCTATCCGGAAGCAAGAGGGCAGCTCAGGGTTGGGACTGCGGCTTGCAGTTGAACCGAAAGTGACGGTTCTTTCAGCCTGAGAACCTGTCAGTGGTCGGAGGTAGAAGGGAAGCTGTTGCCACAAAGGTACCAACCACCTTTACCAGGGACCATAGTGAGAAACTGAAGAAAGTACCGGAACCATATTCTTACCGAATGGGCACAGTGAAGAATCTGGAAACTTCAGGCGTCGATCAAGTCAGGGACCCAACCAGTGGAGGAGACGCTTGCAGGGCAGCCTTGTGAGTCAAGCCAGGGACCTCGCTGGTCAGCAGGGGTGAAGCTTGAGAAGTATTTGGAGTGCCAAGCTAGGGACCCAGCAGGGTAGCGTGGGTGACGCTTGAGAGGATACCACCAAAAACCTTGGAGGAGCTCTGGGGATTCATAGTCAGTGAATCAGTGGGTCTAGTGAGAGACCGGGAGCTCAGTGTTGAAGAACTACAAGAGGCAGTAGTTGTGAAGCTGAAAGAAGTTACGTTTGAGTTAGGAACTGTTAAAGGACTGTTGCCATAGAAGACAGCATTCCTGCATGTGCAGAAGTGGTGCCTTGCTAGGGCCTTTCCCTGCATGGCTGTCCTCCTATTGAAGTCTCAGAGTCTGCCAATTGAATCTATAACTACATAAGGGTGTCCGGGCCCTAACCCTCTTTCCCCCAAAAATACAAAAAGGACTGTCAAAGAAATAAAACCTCTTTTACATCCAAGAAGTGTCTGGAGCCCAATGACTTTCACCACCTTTGCACCCCTTATGCCTCACAACCCACTACATATTGAGGGATGCCAGCTATCTTTGGCCTTGGAGGTTCTCATTAGACTGGACAAAGCCGGAAACCTTGCTACAAAAAGGATAGGAAGGTTTAATTCCACTTTAAGAATACATACTTGACTGATTAAGTTTAGTTTAACTTTAAAAAAAAGGAGCACACTTTCCAACAGGGTTAAAGGTTTTTATCATGGCTGATGTTCCCCTTTAACTACTATGAGGCACCTCCAATCAGTTTAAGTACAGCAAGAGGTCAGTTTCACATTGACAGTAATTAGAATAGGGTTCTATCGGTGCCTCTGAATCAACATTAATGCACAAAGTAACTACGTTGTATTTGGACGACGCACTACAAAGAGACCAAGAGAGGTAAAGAGAGAGGGGAGGAGGGGGAAAAAAAAGCTTTCTAAATTGGGCCCTGTGGAGAGGCCTGGAAGCCGCAGTACATGAAAAAGATCTTTGTGAAGCAATTGTGTTATTCCTCCCTTTATCACCTTGCCATTCCTCAGCTGCATCCACCAGGGAGAGCGAGTATCCATTTCACAATGTGACAGGCCTGACTCCTGTAAAGTAGCTTAATTACTCATTATGAGTTTCCATCAACAGAAGCTCTGCTCTTTGCTTCTGTAATAAGGGCTGTTATCTGTACTCGGATTTTCATTCGGGAAGGAAAAGGCTGCTCGGGTCTCACATTTGCAAAGGAGAAGGGAATATGAACACAAGATTTTCTTTATTTATTTAAAAGGAATGGCACTGTGTCTTTGATCCCAAAGGAGAGACTAGCCAATCTGCCGTGCATTAATAAAGGGGATCATAAATCAAGTCCGACGCCTTTTAAATATAAAAATATGTACGTTGGGGCGTAGGCGTTATGTACGCCATTTTTACATGCGCCCAAGAGTTTGTTCATGTGAGAACCCTCTATCTACAAATGTGTTTAAATTAAATATATGTGCCTATGCCCAGATTATGAATAAGAAAATTAAAGTGGCATTAAACCCAAAAACAAACATTTTATATACAGCGGGTAAAATAAGTATTGAACACGTCACCATTTTTCTAGGTAAATATATTTCTAAAGGTGCTATTGACATGAAATTTTCACCACATGTCGGTAACAACCCACGCAATCCATACATACACAGAAACCAAAACAAATAAGTACAGAAATGAAATTATGTGTAATAAAATGGAATGATGAGGGGAAAAAGTTTTGGACATGCGAAGAAAGCAAGGTGCAAAAAGGGATGGAAAGCCAAGACATCAGCTGAAATCTATCAGTAACTAGAAATCAATCCTGACCCTTGAATCCTGCATATTAATATCAGCTGGTTCAGTCTCAAGTGATGGCCTATAAAAAGGTGTCCCATTACCAAGTTGTCACACAAGAAACATCTCATGATGGGCAAAAAGCTCTCTCAAGATCTTCACAACTTTATTGTTGCAAAACATACTGATGGCATTGGTTACAGAAGGATTTTTGAAACTTCTGAATGTTCCAGTGAGCACTGTTGGGGCCATAATCCGGAAGTAGAAAGAACATAATTTCACCATAAACCGTCTACGACCAAGTGCTCCTCGTAAGATTTCTGGCAGAGGAGTGAAAAGAATTATCAGAACAGTTGTCCAAAAGCCAAGGCCTAATTGTGGAGAGCTTCAGAAAGACCTGGAATTAGCAGGTACTATTGCTTCAAAGAAAACAATAAGTAATGCACTCAGCCACCATGGCCTGTATACACGCTCACCATGCAAGACTCCATTGCTGAAAAAAAGGCATGGTGAAGCTTGTTTTAAGTTTGCTGCACAACATTTAGACAAGCCTGTGAAATACTCGGAGAATTTACTCAGATGAGACCAAAATTGAACTCTTTGGATGCCATAATACACACCATGTTTGGAGGTCAAATGGCACTGCACATCACCCCAAAAACAACCCCATACCAACAATGAAGTTTGGAGGTGGGAACATCATGGTGTGGGGCTGTTTTTCAGCATATGGTACTGGCAAACTGTATTATTGAAGGAAGGATGAATGGAAAAATATACCAAGACATTCTTGAAAGAAATCTGCTGCCATCCACCAGGATGATGAAGATGAAACGAGGGTGGACATTTCAGCAAGACAATGATCCCAAACACAAAGCCAAGGAAACTCTCAATTTTTTTCAAAGAAAGAAAATAAAGCTGCTAGAACTGCCCAGCCAATCACCTGACTTGAATCCAATAGAAAATCTATGGGAAGAACTACAGATCAGAGTTCATAGAAGAGGCCTACTGAACCTTCAAGATGTGAAGACTGTGCGCAAGAATGGGACAAAATCACACCTGAGTAATGCATGCGACTAGTTTCTCCATACAGGAGGCATCTTAAAGCTTTCATTACCAACAAAGGATTTTGTACGAAGTATTTCAGTTAGTGTATTCAATACTTTTTCCCCGTGCCATTCCATTTTATTACACATAATTACATTTCTGAACTTATTTGTTTTGGTTTCTTTGTATGTATGGATTGCATGGGTTGTTACCGACATGTGGTGAAAATTGAATGTCAATAGCACCTTTAGAAATGTATTTACTTAGAAAAATGGTCAATACTTATTTTACCCGCTGTATTGCAGCATGCCATTCCTTAAATGAGGTGGCTGCATTTGTTTTATTTTCTTAGGCTTTTCTACTCTATTTTTACCTGGTGTTCTGGCCAGTAACACACTACTTGTCTTATGGTGTCTCCACTCCATTGGAGGAGTAACAGAAATATCCTTGGACAGCAGCATTGTCAATCTGGGGGAGGGTTAGCCTATCAGATTTAGACTTCACTATCAAATTAGAGCTGAACTCCAGGTAACATTTTTTTTAGGTATGCAGTAAATAACGGATGCCCCTTTTATGACCAGCCAGGGTAGCACAGAAGTATGGAGCAGCTTCAGCCTACATGTCTCTGCCAATAAACCAGGCCCACTTATGTATTTCTCCCCGCCCACTGGGGGCTTAGCATTAGGATGCCGGTGGATTGGGCGAAATGCCAATGTCTCCCTCTGCTGTGTATGGAAATGAAGAGAGGGAGACCCAGGAAAGCTGCTGCTCTCATGCACATTGCTGGATCAAGATGGGGTTCAGTTAAGTATAAAGGGGGGGGCAGGTTAACGGGCATTCATGGTATACAACATTTCAAAGTATGTATAAATGAGCATCTACAGTCACCATAAACACAATCATTATTCTCCAAAATGATTCCATACACATCCATTACTTATTAATAGACTTCAACCATAACTTCACCATAAAGGGGAAATTCCCCTTTATACCCTCCTCCTCGCACCTTCTGTTACTTTTTTTCGGGGGGGGGGGCGTGTACTGTTTTGACAGGTACTTGCTTCCCTCCCCCCCACCTGCAACCTTTTAGGACACGTCACGGGTCCCAGAAATTGTGGGACATTCACAAATGGCATGCTCAGAGGGTGGCCAGCTGCAAGAAATCACAGCCCGCTTCTCATAGTAAACATGCTGGCCCTGAAGACCCGACGACTGACGAAGAACCGGTAAGGGTAAGCACAGAGCTGGATCCCTGGAAAGGTAAGTGTCCTAAAAGTCAGCAACTACAGCATTTGTAGCTGCTGACTTTTATTTATTTTTTCAAAAAGGGCAGAGAATTGCTTAAATGGCCCTGTAATTTACTTTTCATGAAATTATTTCAAACTGTGTTTGTCTGCCTCCTTGTAATGTCTTCTGTGAGCTCCCAAATATCTACTTTTCTATCTCACTTTTGTTTGTTTGGAACTAGCAGTGTATGTTCGTTGCAGTAATATGCATTGCTCTATGTACACTACAAATTCCATTGTCCATAGTCAATGCTCAGTCTCAGGAGAGAGCATAAGACGGTGGATACATTTCTACATACAGTGAGACCATGGAGAACGAATGTAGCCACCCTCTAACAGAAAGTCAGATCTCCTCCAAATCTCCAAAATAGAAATTTGGAGATTTGGAAGAGGCTGAGAGCAATAGAGGGGACTTTTTTCGAGTTAAAGTAGAACTATAGGCAAAACATTTTTTTTTTTTATTTTGGAGTGTTATAACCGGAGTAAGGTTATTTTTGCCATCTGTGCCCCATCCGGGAGACTTCACTTCACTTCCTGTCTCATAGCCAAACTGGAAGTGAGAGGAAATCCCTGCAAATTAAGGGAATTCCCTGAGGACCTCCAGGTCACCAGAACTAGTGTCCCCATTGGAAAGTTTCCAATCTTTTGCTTTTCTGGAGAAAACCCAGAATTTGAGATTTTCTTTTACTTTCACTTTCAACGATAACGGTAAACAGGACAAATAAAGTGGGTGGATCTCCCTAACGGGGACTCAAACAGCAATAAAAACTGACAGGTGTTCTAATCAATCTCCACTCTGTCCAAAACAAAAATAAAAGTTTTCCCTTTGGTTATACTTTAAGAATATATACTTCAATATAAATTTTTATTTTACTATAGCTTTGTGTCATTTTAAAATCAGCTTAAAAGCTGTGCAATTGACACGAAACACCTTGGGTTAAATCTAACAAAGTCATATTTGGAGGTTCCTGTAAATAAAGAAAGGGAAGATGAATAGGGGGACATTTTATTTCAGTAATTAAACAGGGGGACACCTCTGCCCTGCACTGAATCTTGGGTGTAATGAAGTAAAGCCGGGCAGGAATGTGCGGGGAATGAGGCTCGGCGACGTTCCCTGTTCTGGAAGAGAGTGTGCTTAAACTACAAGTAGCAGGGGGCTAAGTGACACAGTGTGTTAAGTGAAGTAGCCTCTGGCTCCCATCCCAAATGTATCCTGTTTGATTATCTCCTTCTGGTATGTAGCAGAAGTGTACAAACAGCAAGCACTATTTTTCTCCCATCTATAAAGAGGTGTGACAGGAACCTCTGCATGCAATGTAGGATATATAAAACTGTGCACAAAGCACTTCTGTTCTCTTACTGGTATGTGATAAAATAAAGCTGTAGCAGCATTTGCCGTTCTTGTCAGCCGTTCATAATGAGAACCATACCGGAGACGGATTTCTATATTATGATGTACCAGTCAACGAAATGTAGAGAAGTAGCTCTGGAGGTGTCTGTGAAGGTTCTCATTTATCCAGGTCATGTTATAGCGCTAGCAATTGTACTGTCATGTTGAAGGCTTTTCGCTGCTCATCTAAGTGACTTCCTCAGTTCAAATGAGTGTCAGAAACATGCTGAGTTATGTTCTTGACACTCATTTTAACTGATCTTCTGCTCAGATCCTAAAGATAATCAATTTAAGAAAGATAATCTAAAAGCAAACAGCTTCTGCTAGCTTTAAACTTCAGGCGCACTTTAAAACAAAGTGCACTTATCCTTTAAACTCCCCTTCCCTGACCTCACCTAGCCCACCCTCCCCATTCCCAGATGCATATGTACTTCAATCGGACGCCTGTGGCCTCCACTGTTTGTTCACATCCAATGACAGAAAGCTTCAGTGATCTGGTCGCACCTGCATGTTACAGTCCCACAAACTTCTAGGAGACCATCTCCTGAGGTCAGAGATGCTGGGGACATGTCCTCAAGGAGGTGTATTGGTCTGTAATGCACAGGTGCAGCCACGACACCGAAGACTTGTTGAAGACTTTTCACTACTCATCTAAGTGGCTTCCTCAGTTCAAATGAATGTCAGAAACATGCTGAGATATGTTACTGACACTCATTTTAACTGATCTTCTGCTCCAAACCTAAGGATATTCAAATTAAGAAAGATAATCTAAAAGCAAACAGCTTCTGCTAGCTTTAAATTTCAGGTGCACTTTAGAACAAAGTGCACTTATCCTTTAAACTCCCCTTCCCTGACCTAACCTAATCCACCCTCCCCATTCCCAGATGCATATGTTCACATCCAACAAAAGAAAGCTTCAGTGCTCTGGCCGCACCTGCACGTTACAGTTCCACAAACTTCTAGGAAACCATCTCCTGAGGTCAGAGATGCTGGGGACATGTCCTCATAGAGGTTTATGGGCCTGTAATGAACAGGTGCAGCTAGGAAGCTGAAGACTTGTTAAATACTTTTTACTACTCATCTAAGTGGCTTCCTTGGTTCAAATGAGTGTCAGGGACATGCTGGGGTAGGTTACTGACACTCATGCTGGGGTAGGTTACTGACACTCATTCTGAGGTATGTTACTGACACTCATTCTGAGGTATGTTACTGATACTCATGCTGAGGTATGTTCCTGAAACTCATTTTAACTGATCTTCTGCTTGGAACCTAAAGAAATTCAATTTAAGAAAGATAATCCAAAAGCATACAGCTTCTGCTAGCTTTAAACTTCAAGTGCACGTTAAAACAAAGTGCACTTATCCTTTAAACTCCCCTTTCCTGATCGAACCTAACCCACCCTCCCCATCCCTAGATGCATATATACTTTAAACTGATGCCCATGGCCTCAACTGTTTGTTCACATCCAACAACAGAAATAACCAGGTACCTACTCCCCAAAAAAGTGCCAAATACAGAAGAGGAGAGGGGGAGGAGGGCATATAGCAGCTCTTCCCCTCCGTCTGTTTACATCCAGGATGGCATGTCTTCAGCATCCTGGCTGCACCTTTGCATTACAGGCCCATAAAACTCTATGATGAGATGTACTGAACATCTCTGACCTCAGGAGATGGCCTCATTGAAGTCTGTGGGGTTGTAACGTGCAGGTGGGGGCAGAACACTGAAGACTCGAGGTGAGAGGACGGCAGTCAGATCGAGGTGTATACGTATCTGGGGATGGGGAGGGTGGGTTAGGTTAGAAAAAGAGAGTTAAAAGAATAACTACACTTTAATTTAAAGTGCACTTAAAGTGGAACTTTAGTCAGAAAATTAAGTCCTGCTAGATCACTTCAAGCTGGCCCCTTTTGCAGTTATAGCTATGTAAAACATTAAAAAATAAATGTCTATACTATTATAAATCTATTAATACACATCTTACCCTGCTCTGCACATGCTTAGTTGCTGTATATTTTTAGACACTGTCAAATTTGTAGAGGCCGATCTGCCGACATCCTTAAAGTGGAATTAAAACCTCCTATCCTTTACAGCCAAGGAAGCTGCTTCTGTTTGATCTGCAACCGCCATGGTGCTGCACATGTGATCAGTTATAACACCAGCCATTTGTTGGTTTGACAGTTTGGTTGAGGACATGAACAAATGTGACAGTTAGCAATCCCGGCATTTCAGGAATCTAATTGTTTTTTGAAACCGTTAAAGAGGAAGTAAACCCTGGTGGGTTTTTCTTCCTTTCTTTCTTCCCTACAAAAAAAAAGGCATACTGTGCTAGTATGCATCGCATACTAACACATTATGTGACACTTATCTGCAAACGAAGCCCGCGTTGTCCCCGGTAAGTATTTTAATGCCCATTTTCTAGGAATAGGTGCACTTTAGAAATAAAGTCAAATGGACAAAAAATGGTAGTTAATCAAATGAACAAAAAATGATGGTTTCCCTTTAAAGGTGACCTAAACCAAAATGACTGCCATTAGCAGAGTTCAGACTTATCCTCTACAATCCAATACTAGGAACCGCTCTGATCTCCGATACCCACAACGTCATATTCCGCTCCCCCGCCTTGGCACAGCTGAATTCTGACACTGACAGCAGATAAGGTCACACAAACCACAGCTCGGTGATATCGTGGATACTCCCTGACTATTTTGCTTGTTATTTACAGATTATCCAGTCAACCTTGAAGCCCACCCAAACTTTTGTGTTGTCATGCATGCTGCGGAGTAGATAACAGCCTAGTCTGTCCACCCATTTAATTTTACCATTGTTAATGCAGAACTGTTTTTTTTTTTTGTACAAAAATGTAGACCCGCTTTCACGATTCCTAATAGATACTTATACCTTGCTTTATTAACCAATCCGACAAACAGATGGCAGTTATATACATGCTGGATGACAATATTCTATAGGATCTTTAGTAGAAAAGCAGCATGGTCACTCTAGGCAATTTTAATTGTATAATTAAACAGGAAAGAACATTTTGGACTCAGAAATCTGGTTCTCAGTGAACCAGGCATAATGCATAAATGCATTTGAACGTGGAATGGTTGTTGGTGCCAGACGGGCTAGTATTCAAAAACTGCTTATCTGCTGGGATTTTCACACACAACCATCTCTCAGGTTTACAGAGAATGGCCCGAAAAAGAGAAAATATCCAGTGAGCGGCAATTATGTGGACGAAAATGCAAATCCTAAGAAGGACCTTAGGAGCATGCTCAGCAGAGGAAACTGGTTGGTCTACACAATCTCAGCCTGCATTGGGATGCAGAGAGGGTGGGATGGACAGCTGAAGGCAGAATCAACCAGTTGGAATTCCTTCACTACGGTATCAAGGTTTCTGATGTGCTATCATATTCCAAGACTCCTGGCTTTATGGTTATGATCCAGATTACCATCCTTCTAAACAGCTCTCTCTGATCCTCTGTAGTGGGGAATCATGAGTTTCTGGTAAGCGGCCATTGTTTACCTACGGTGGTGGAACAAGCACTCTTGTCTTATCTCAGCAAGAATCATAGTTCACATGGACTTTTATTTATCACATGGGTGATATATATTTACTTTATGCACATGGACATTTGTCTAATATTGTCATTATTTCACATCAAGCACATTTGATACATTTGTACATTTGATGGACTGTCACTTTTTTATTTTTTTTTGTGCTTAATTTGTTTATCTACACATTTCAAGAATATTTTGGATTAGTGATCATACGCATGGTCACGAGTCCTTTTTAGCGCGATTCCGTTTTTTCCACTATGTTTATGTTGCATAGAAGAATTGCAGCTCGTTTATTTTTATACACTTCACCTAAGCGCAGTTTCTTTCCCACTTTTTTTCCCTTTAAATATCGTGCCTGGGGGGTGTCAATAGTATGCCTGTAAAGTGTTGCAGTTTTTCCGTGTTTATAACAGTACCACAGCAAAATGACATTTCTAAAGGAAAAAAAAGTCATTTAAAACTGATTGCGGCTGTAATGAATTGTCGGGTCTCGGCAATATAGATGAAAATCATTGAAAAAAATGGCCAAAAATTAAAAAATGTAAAAAAAAATTGCGTGGGGGTTACGCAAAAATCCATACCAGGCCCTTCAGGTCTGGTATAGATTTTAGGGTAACCCTGTGCCAAAATATAAAAAAAATGGTGTAGGGGTCCCCACCAAAATCCATACCAGACCCTTATCTGAGCACGCAACCTGGCAGGCCGCAGGACAAGAGGGGGGACGAGAGAGTGCCCCCCCCCTCCTGAACCGTACCAGGCCACATGCCCTCAACATGGGAAGGATGCTTTGGGGTCCCCAAAGCACCTTGTGGGGATGAGGCCCTACCCCATGTTGATGGGGACAAGAGCCTCATCCCCACAACCCTTGTCCGGTGATTGTGGGGCTCCTTTATTAAAAAATAAAAAATAAAAATGTCCCACAATGTAAATCCATCTCATGTCACACGTCGAGCTGAAAAAGAAAAAAAAATGCATCAGTTCCGCTTCCATGGGAGGCGTCCAGCACACTGTAGGCTTCTAGCTTTGACAGCTGTTATATAGCTGAGGGCGGGGCCCCCGCAGTGATGTAAACGGGTGACCCGACCCCCCTCTGACGCCACATGACATCAGAGGAAGGTGGGGTCGCCCATTTACGTCACCGAGTGGCCCCGCCCTCATCTATATAACAGCTATCACCGAGAAGAAGCGTTACTCAGCGGGAGCCTCCTATGGTGGCAGAGCTGTTGTGGATTTTTTTTTCCGGTTCGTCGGGCGGCGTGAGATGGATTTACATCGTGGGACAATTTTAATTTTTTTATTTTTTAATAAAGGACTTGTCCCAAAGTGTCTCCTGTCTTTTTTACTATTTTTGACACTTTTTTTTTAAATGGTAGGGGTACAATGTAACCGTTACCAATTCACATGGGGGGGCCGGGATCTGGGGGTCCCCTTGTTAAAGGGGGCTTCCAGATTCCGATAAGCCCCCTGCCCGCAGACCCCCACAACCACTGGGCAAGGGTTGTGGGGATGAGGCCCTTGTCCCCATCAACATAGGGACAAGGCGCTTTGGGGACCCCAAAGCATCCTGCTTATGTTGAGGGCATGTGGCCTGGTACGGTTCAGTTGGGGGGGCGCACTCTCATCCCCCCCCTCTTTTCCTGTGGCCTGCCAGGTTGCGTGCTCAGATAAGGGTCTGGTATGAATTTTAGGGGGACCCCTGCGCCATTTTTAAAAAAATTTGGCGCAGGGTTCCCCTTAATATTTTGGGGGGACCCCTACGCAATTTCCTTTTTAATTTTTGGTTCGGGGGTTCCCCTTAATATGCATACCAGACCCAAAGGGCCTGGTAATGGACTGGGGGGAAACCCATGCCATTTTTTTTTATGAGTTTTATCTATTTTGCCGAGACCCGACAATACATTACAGCTACGATCAGTTTTAAATAACTTTTTTTCCTTTAGAAATGTAATTTTGCTGTGGTACTGTTCTAAACACGGGAAAACTGCGCCACTTTACAGGCATACTAAGGAGACCCCCCAGGCACGATATTTAAAGGAATATTTCATTTTTATTGTTTCACTTTAAGCATTATTAAAATCACTGCTCCCGAAAAAACTGCAGTTTTTAAAACTTTTTTGCATTGATACGTTTCCCCTGGGGCAGGAACCGGGTCCCCAAACACTTTTTATGACAATAACTTGCATATAAGCCTTTAAAATTAGCACTTTTGATTTTTCATGTCCGTGTCCCATAGACTTTAACGGTGTTCGTGTGTTTGTCCGAATTTTTTGCCTGTTCGCAAGTTCTGGTGCAAACCGAACCAGGGGGGTGTTTGGCTCATCCTTACTAAAGACCATAGCTTCCGGTTCACACTTGGACTTCCCATCCACTGCGAACTGTCATCATCCCCCACCACACCCGCTTGTGAGTGCCATTGCTGTTTATATAATTTTTTTATCTTCTAATAAATTGTGCTACACAATGCCTGCTTGGTGCTTTTTTTTTACCTTCCCTTTAAAGGTCTGCTTTGACACACTAAAGTCTTAATGAGATCATAGTGATTGAGATTATATGTACTTTAGGTACATTTTTGCTCTTTTTTTTTCTGTTTTTTGTTTCTGGTTTGTTTTTCCAAAAAAAAATAGCAGTTTTCCCGCACTAGGCAGTTTTCATCTGGAAAATAAGAATTCTGCTCCTTTTTCAAACTATTGCAAGGTGTATAAAAGAGAAATGACAAATTACCTTACACAAATACATTTCTTGTTACGCTCTTTCACATCACATCTGTGAATAGGATTATCCTTCATCTGTTATTGAATTGGCAATTTGACTTTCCTGCTGGGGGAAGGCAGGCAATAGGAAAACAGTGTAGGAGAATAGCTATACAGGGCCTGAAATGTGTGTACACCGTTAAGACCAATTTGATGCAAAATTTGCAAACTGTTTACATGTGTACTGAGAATTTTGGGTTAGTATACTTTTTAGATCTGGCACATTTAAAGCAAAACTAGTGTATTTTTTGTACACATTTTCACTTATTAACCTCTTATTGCTGGCTTGGTGCGGCCTGGTCCTTAGCGCCAAGGGGCTGCATATTTGCATGAATTGCTGGCAATACACCTGTGCCGAGAGAATGCTCGATGCGCCCTCCTGGCACAGTTACCATTGCCTGACTGAAAGCTCCCGATCGCTGCTTACGACCGGGAGTTTTCGGACCACGTGACCGCCGTGACAGCCAATCCCGGTGGTCATGTGATCTTAAACCCCACCCCACCTCCCGGCGTCATAAACCGCTTGAAGGGCCGGGAGGTGCCGACACTAAGAGGTTAAAGAGAATCTTCAGTCCCCCCTTAAAAAAAATAAATGTAAGCAAATACGCGGCCTCCCAGCGTCTAGTCCTTGGCATGGAGAGGACGCATATTTGCGTGAATTCCTGTCAATACAGCTCTGCCAAGACGTGCTCCCAGCACAGTTATCGCTGCTTAACCAAAAGCTCCCGATTGCTGCTTATGATCGGGAGTTTTACGACCACATGATCGCCATGACAGCCAATGATGGTGGTCACGTGATCTTAAGCACCGGCTCCTGGTGTCATAAACCTTTTAAAGGGCCTGGGGGGGGGGGCACTGGCGCAAAGAGGTTAAAGAGAAACTTCAGTCCCCCCTCAAAAATGTTTAATTTTAAGTAAGCAGCTATTAATACTGCAGCTGCTAACTTTTAATAAAAGGAAACTTACCTGTCCAGGGATCCAGCGATGGATAGTGAGTGAAGTCTGCTGTGACTTCTTGCAACTACACAGCTGGCTTACCACTGTGAATGAATGAGCCATGCTACACTTAGTGAATGGTCCTGCAGCCTTCAGGAACCTGTGATGTGACTCAGAAGGCTGCAGGCAAAGGGGGGAGGGGCGAACTTCCACTCAGATTGCCTAGATCTAAGAGGAAGTGGGGTAGGAGTGGGTAGCTATTAAAACTAGGTAAGTGCCCCCCTCCCCCAAAAAAGTGCTCAAAAGTTGGGGGGGGGGGAAGAGGCAGAAAAGCGAAACGTCCTCTTTTGAATGAAGTTCTGCTTTAATGTACTAATAATTTAAAAATAAATTCTCACAATTTTGACCACCATCGTAAGAAGCATTCTTCCCACTGACCACAAAAGTAAGCACAATTCCTCAAAATGACCACCAATGTAAGGAGCATTCCTTGAGTTGACCAAAGAAGCTATTCCTCTATTGGCCTCTAATTTAAGAGGGTCCTTCTCCCACTGAGCACCAAGCTAGGGGGAGAGGGGGCTGGGGGGGGGACTTTATGCAATAACCGCCAATATAAAGAAACACTTCAATGACTACCAAGAAAAGGAGGCACTACAATGACCACTAACATAAGGCAGCACTTTTCCCATGACAATGTAATGGGCCATTTTAGAGGTTCTTCCAGAGCTTGTCAGGGTTTCCTTTAGCAATGGGCAATCCCTGTCTTTCAGATCAGTAGCCACTGACACTAATGATCTTTTTATAAGGGAAGCATTTTTTTCTGACAACCATTGTAAGGAGAAATCCTCAAACTGACCACCAATGTAAGAAGCATTCTATGAACCAACCACCAATGTAAAGGGGTCATTCCTTCAATGGCCTCCAATTTAAGAGGGTCCTTCTCCCATTGACCACCAAGCTAGGGGGGCTTTCTGCAATCCACCAATGTAAAGGAGCATTTCAATGAGTACCAAGCAAAGGAGGAAACTTTTCCAGTGACCCTCATTGTAATAGGGCATTTTGCCATTGATCATCAATGATCAACGTAACGGTCTGAGTATATTTTCTGGTCATTATTATTTGTTTTTATTTTATTGTTATTAGTGAAAATATTTTTGTCTTACAGAACAGTGCTGGTTTTCAGACATGCTAAGATATTCTTTATTTTTTTTATTCTTATATCTCAAATCACTATTTGCGCTAACGTAAGATGACCTGTAGACACAGCAACTATTAGCAGGCGTTCCCTGAGACCTGAAAGTTATTTCAAGGGTTCCTCCATATTAAAAAGGGTTAAGAAAGGCTGGTTTAACCATTTGACCACCAGAAGGTTTCACCCCCTTCTTGACCAGACCACTTTTTGCTATTCAGCACTGCACTACTTTAACTGGCAATTGTCTGGTCATGCAACACTATACACAAATGAAACTTATATCTTCATTTTATATATATATATATATATATATATATATATATATATATATATATATATTCACACAAATAGAGCTTTTTTGATGGTATTTGATCACCGCTGGGTTTTTAATTTGTTATTATATTAGCAAAAAAAAAGCCAAAAATTTTGAACAAAAAAAAAATATTGTTTTCTACGTTCTAATATAAAACTTATCCATTAAAAAAATAAAAAAATAACATTTATTTCTTCATAAATTTAGGCCAAAATGTATTCTGCTATAAGTCTTTGGTAAAAAAAAAAAAAATCCCAATAAAGTGTATATTAACCACTTGCCAACCGCTGCGCGATGATATACGTCGGCACAATGGCAGCGGTGGGCAAATGGGCGTACCTGTACTTCCCCTTTAATTGGCGGGGCTAGCAGGCGCGCATGTGCTCCCGCCATGTACAGTGTGACCGTGCCCGCGGACTCGATGTCCGCCGGTGTCCCAGCGATCATGTCACAGAGCCACAGAACAGGGAGATGCCTATGTAAACAAGGCATTTCCCCGTTCTGCCTAGTGACATGACAGAGATCACTGCTCCCTGTGATCGGGAGCAGTGATCGCTGTCCTAGGTAGCCCATCACCCCCCAGTTAGAATCACTCCCTAGGACACACTTAACCCCTTGATCGCCCCCTAGTGTTTAACCCCTTCCCTGCCAGTGTCATTTACACAGTAATCAGTGCATTTTTATAGCACTGATCTCTGTATAAATGACAATGGTCCCAAAATAGTGTCAAAAGTATCCGATGTGTCCACCATAATATCGCAGTCATGATAAAATTCGCAAATCACCGCCATTACTAAAAAAAAAAAAAAAAAATTAATAATAAAAATGCCATAAAACTATATGTGAAATATCTCCTAAACGGCGCACATTTTAGGAGATATTTCCACTACCTATAGGTAAGCCTTATTCTAGGCTTACCTATAGGTAAAACTCACAGAAAAGGGTTTACAACCACTTTAACAATAACAAAACAGGAGCCTGCTTCTGAAAAATGATGATATTAAAACAGTACATCAATGTAAGTAACAGATACTCATGCTAATATATGATGTATGGATGTCAGAAAGTCATACATCAATGTATCTTCCTCATGTCAAGAGTTTACAAAGGCCTGCAGCCTTGGTTCCCACCAGTGCATCCGCCAGCAACCCAAACTACTCGGTTTGACTTAGCGGAATTCTGGAAAGGTACGCGCCAATATGTCTTCTGGCAGCAGACCCTCCAGAAGTTGCTATTTAAAGGTAATTATGGTAAATGTAACTTGATAGCGGTTGACGGGAGTTTAGGAGGGTTATTTTTAGATCATGCGTCAGGCAGTGAGGTTGAAAAAAAAAAAAGAGAGAACGTCTGACACAAAGATACATTTTTGGACCATTTTTACTATGTGGCTGTGTCCTGCTGTGTCCTGGAATACTTAGCAGTCTTTCAGGTGAAGTTGGAGTGAGGAAGTGAACATTATTACAAATCCTCTCTATTGTCTGGTTTTAACGTTCCCTGTAATATCAAGTCCTTTTAGTTGCAGAGCATAAATCACACTCTGAATGAAAATCCCTCGACTTGGGCTCCCAGTGATAGTATCTAGCGTAACGTTCATGAGTAATGTGTCTGTCCGGCTGATCGCAGCGGTTATGCTCAAGGAAAGGCACTCCAGGTGTGCCGCACTTGGACTTCATCACTCTCAAAGACAAAACAGCAGCCCCCGAAAAGCCACAGCACAAAGACATGTGACAACTCTATTCTCTACACGCTAAGCTCGTCTCTCCTTCATCCGTCATGATCAGGGCACGGTGCATCTCTATTCAGGAGCAGCCATGTAACCGGTGGTGGTATGTCTTGCCCTGTGATCTCCAAAAATCGCCCATGCGTGGCAAATAGGAAGCAAGGGATGGGCGCTACATGATGAAGTGTGGAGGTAGCTACTTTGTTTCTGTCAGATGAACGTAAAATTATTATACAGGATTTATATAGCGCCAACAGTTTGTGCAGCGCTTTACAACATTGGGGAAGACAGCACAATTACAATACAATTCAATACAGGAGGGATCAGAGGGCCCTGCTCATTAGAGCTTACAATCTAGAAGGGAGGGTCAAGTTGAACAAAGGGTAGTAGCTGTGGGGGGGTGAGCTGATGGAGAAAATGAAAATACAGTTGTTAGGTGTGGGTAGGCTTCTCTGAAGAGGAGGGTTTTCAGGGATCGTCTAAAAGCTAATAGAGTAGGAGATAGATGGACAGATTGGTGTACGGAGTTCCATAGGATTGGAGAGACTCTGGAAAATTCCTGGAGACGAGCAATGTAAAATGTATCATAAAAATTTAAAAAATGCAGCGCTAAGGGAATATAACAACCCTGGAGATCCCTCTGGGGTAGATATTCAAAAGTGAGATAGTGAATGATTAAATGAATACACATTCAAAAAAGTATACAAAAGTGCTCAGTGCATAAATAAGAACAATAGGTGAACTCATGTGGACACAGCAAAATACCCAGAACAGAAGGAACACAGATAGTCCACATAGAACGTTTTCTAACCAAAGCTTTTCCGTATAGCAATATACTTATAGTGAACACTCATAAGTCCATGAAGACATTCAATGTAAAATATTCCATCTCATGGGGGTAATATTTAGGTGTTGTTATTCTTATGAAAAAATTGACAGAACTGTAGTATATAGAGTCATTTTCACACAGCACCCAAGGATGTGTATCCAATACCAGGGAAGGGGGATGGGTACTCTTACCCCAAATTGTGGACACACACGCTAGTGGCGGTGGGTCAATCAAGCATGAAAGGATCCTCCAGGACACACTCTCCAACTAGAACTCCTGTAGAAAGGATGATGTATACCAACATCTACATCCAGGGGGCCAGTGATGTGATGTGACAGTGCAGATTCCTGCAAGGTGGTGCTCTTTGTTTTCAAAAAAGCAGCATAAATCATAGGAAAAAACAAAAAGGGCTCCACTATGATTTATGCTGCTTTTTTGGAGACCTGGTGCAGCGACATGGCTTAAATCAGGAAGTTTATGGGAGGAGCAAAGAGTTCAGGGTTTAAGACAAACAAGGTTCAAGGCAGAATCATTCAAGGAATTGTCCAGGAAACTGTCCAACATTTCAGGTAGCTCAGCAGGAAGAGGCTCAGCAGGAAGAGGCTCAGCAGGAAGAGACACAGCAGAGGTTCCAGCTTCAAATACAGACCCTGACAGTATGCTGCTTTTTTTTAAATATTAGTAGTGAACCTCTACTGGACTCTGCAGCCAAAATCTAAATGCAACATGGTAGTTTTGCCATTTAGAAAACTCTGTTACTGTGGTTGAACTGTTTGGCGCAGGGTTTTTACTGGGTGTGTTACTTTGCATATGTCAAGGGAGGCACGAAGAGATGACACCAGTGGTAGATTGGCTATAATAATAAAAGTCAACCTGCTTCAAATCCTACCTTTTTGCCTTTACCTCACTACAGGCATTTGGTTCTTTTGAGAGCTATTGTGTGGCCAATCTAGTAAACACTGCACTGTACCGGCAGAGTTTACTAGATTAGACTTTTTCAACCAGGGTGCCTAGGCACTCTGGGGATTCCTCCTGAGTTCTTCAGGGGTGCCTTGACAAAATGCATAATAATTGCCAACAATTGGTACAAGCCATTGGGGGGATCAAGCCTGCCTTTTTTTTTACACAAAGCCTAGGGGTTCTTTCACACGGGTGATGTCAGTTTTTCAGGCGGACCTGATCGAAAAGGTCCATGCATTCCTTTGGATAGGCGGGTGTAAACATACTTGTGCCCGTTTACACCAGCCTACCTCTGGGTCCAACCAGGCCTGTTAAAAAAAAATATGGAGGATTGCGTCCTCTGCCCATTGGGTGGAGTGGATCAGAGGCAGCCGGGTGTAAACAGACAGCAGAGTCTGTTTACTCCCAGCTGTCTATAGAGCAGAGGAGGGTCTGTCCGTGTCCGCTCTGCATATACTGAACAGAAATGGACCCGACATCCGCCCCACTCTGCTCCAGTCAGCAGGGGTTCAGCATTAAGATCCCCTGCTGATCAGAACAGAAAGCGCCCATGGAAAAGGGCCCCTAGATTTTCATTGTGCAACATTACAACGTTGGGCACCATGTGGGCCAGCCATCAGCGTCCTAACAACTGTTGATGTCAATGGTTGATAAGAAGAATGTCTGGCACCTGCACAGCATCCTTGTTTGACCCTGCCCCTCCCTGTCAGCACTGGGCTCACGTTAGCTGAGTGGTCAAGAGAAAATGAGAGAGAACACATGCTGGAATAATAGTCAGCACCAGTGTGCAAAAGTGTATTTGCTTTGCAAGAATAAATCCTCTCCAATGTTGGGTGTCCTACATGTATGGATGCTGCTGCAATATGTAAACCTATTAGAGGTGCCTGAAAATTGTGCATACGTTGTAGCCTCCCTGGCGGTATGATTATGTCAGATTTTTGCGTCTCAAAGTGGTACAATTATTTTGCCAAGAAATTTGGCGTTTTATATTGTAGGCCTGTAATTCTTAGCAATAACACACTTAAATGTGTCCACCAAGAGTCTAGTAGATATCCCGGGTATGATGAAGTTTGAAACACAAAATCATAAATTATAATATAATAAATATAAATAATTATAAAAAATAATAATATAATAATAAAATTATTTTCTCCACGATTCACTATCGCTCAATTCTGCAAGTGTTCTAATTTACTATCGCTGTTTTCTAGCTGGTCAAAAACCAATTTTGACGTAAAGGGATACTTTTTGGTTGCTATGGACAATCTCAAGTTTCCAGGCAGAAAGAACAGTATATATAATAAAAAACTGCGTGCAGGGCATTGGACAAAGCACTGGGGACAAAAGGGATGTGAAATGATTTCATACAGTAATGTATTTTTTAAGATTACAGTGTACTGTATATGTAATGAATTTTCACTTTTTTGAATTTGCCGACTGCCTCCGTCCCGCGCTCGCAGGGAACGGACCCAGGTGTCTTGCGGAGAAAGTTCCCCTGGCGGATAAGGACCCCCCTGTACTGCGCATGCTCTGCGCTTGCGCAGTACAAACGACTACGGAGCCGCCGAAAGTCTCCGAAGTTGAACAGCTGATCATCAGCTCTACACGAGTCCAAGTTCAAGCCCCACTATCCAAGTGGACATAGAGTTAGAATAAAACTATGCTGAGCGAAGCGAGGCCGTGCCGAAGCGTGGCAAGCAAAGCGAGCCCGCAAGGGGCCCTGTTACAGGCGCCGTGTACAGCTGACTCACAGGTGTTCAGCTTTGGCTATTTTCGGCGGCTCGTACTGCGCAAGTGCTGAGCCTGCGCAGTACAGGGAAGTCCTTATCCGCCGGGGGGAACTTTCTCGGCAGAACACCGGCACACAGAGGCATCGGGCGGAGGACAGAGCTCGCAGACACAGCGGGGGGACATCGCAGGATCCTGGGGACAAGGTAAGTAACACCGCACCAGGATCCTGCAATGCAATCCCGAGTGTGGCTCGGGGTTACTGCTAATGGTGCTGAAATTTAACCCAGAGCCACACTCGGGAAAACCGCCAGGGAGATTAAAGGGAGGCGTAACTGGAAAAAGGTTGAGAAACACTGCTAGATGACAAAGCTATGTTGCATGTAGTTTTTAGCTACATCCCAATGGATGTTTAATACTAACGGGTTCTTACTTTTTCTATGGAAAGTATTTAAAGGGTCAGTCCATGCTCAATCGGTATTTCAGTTTTTTGAGTTCTTGGCTCTGCACACTTGTTATTGTCCATTAGATTTTTAATATATTTCACAAAATGGGAACAGCCCAAGGCATCCCAAAATTCTAATTTGGCATGTCAAAGCTGAAAACTGGAAATATATTCTGTAGACACCCTTCCAAATTATTGAGTACAGGTGTCTCCAGTGGCAAGGCACTGTTCTTGATAAAGCATACAAGACATTTTAGACAATTATACACTTAGTACCTTATGGTAACCATTTTGAGAAAGACACTTTTCTATTCCAGAATGACAGTAACCCTGTGCACAAAGCCAGGTCCAAAAAAACATGATTTGCCATGTTTGGTGTGAAGGAACCCAGGTGGCATGCACACAGCCCTCATATCAAAACTATTGGACCTCTAGCTTTAAGGTTCAACATCAGTACCTAATCCCATTAATGCTCCTTTGGCTGACTGGACACAAATGTCTGCAGTCACACTGCAACATTCAAGTTCATCTAGGTGTGATGGACATATAGGGGGAGATTTACTAAAACTGGAGCACTAAGAATCTGGTGCAGCTGTGCATGGTAGCTAGTCAGCTTGTTAAATTAAACTTTAGCAATAAAACCTGGAAGGTGATTGGTTACTTTGCAGAGCGGCACCAGATTTTGCGCTCTCAAGCTTTAGAAAATCTCCCTCATAATATATATATATATATATATATATATATATATATATATATATATATATATATATATATATATATATATATATATATATATAGGACCGCCGTCTCCTATGGCAACAATCTTGTAGCTGTTACTAACGGTAAAGGTATTCAACACGAACAGTTCTCTTTACCCCACACTCACTCCCTGTGGGTCTTCACACAAGGAGCTCCCAGTATCTTTTACTAGACTTCAGATCCACTAGCCACTGGATCCCCTGAGCTTTTTCACTGTAGCACTCAGTATCTTTCTCAAGTGTCACCCCCGCCTCACTCCTGGGTCCTTGGCTTGGCACTCACAGATACTCTTCAAGCTTCACCCCTGCTGACACGTTAGGTCCCTGGCTTGGCACTCCACAACTATCACCTCTGCTGTCCTGCTGGGTCCCTGACTTGGCACTTGCTGAAGTTTTCCAACTTCTTCGCTGTCCCCGGCTGGCTAGAAGTCTGCTCTGGTACTGGCCTCAGGTTACTCACAATGGTCTCCGGTAGCAAGGTAGCGACAGTTTTCCTTCTACCTCCAACCACGACTGGTTCCCCGACCTGTCGGAATCGTTTCTTCTGGTTGGACTACAAGCTCGCAGTCCCAAACCTCCACTACCTCTGGATAAACTCTCAGATAGCCTAGCAGCCAGACGTCCCCAGGATAGGCTTTAGGTTTCTGGCCTAGCAGCCTGGGGCCAGGTGACACATGTCCACCCAGACAGCGGTGCAGGTGGCACAGAACCCCGAGCACTGAACTCCACCCAAATAAATAGGTTTTTCCAGCAGGCCAAGGGACCCAAGAAAATCCTTGCCCATTGGCTGAGACACTCCATTCATTCCCAATCTGTCCTTGCAATGCCCTTGTCTTATCTAATGTCACCAGATACCTGGACATCTAGCGACAGAAGAGAGAGTGGAACAATTGCAGAATTAGGGCGAAATCAATTGACCTCCTAACAATTGGCCAAGGCAACTACCACTTGGCAAATAAATTTAATAGCAACCCTGCCTAAACATCAGGGTGCTACTTATATATATATATATATATATATATATATATATATATATATAGGCCCAGGCCTAGGGCGGCACTGTGCAGGGGGGCGGCCCCACCGCACAAAAAAAAGCACCCGCGTCCTCCTCCCGTCTCCTGCATGCAGGGCCATCATCAGGGGATTACATCTAAATCCAGTGGCATAGGCGTGCGCACAGGGTGTGCCAGGTGTGCCTGGGCACACCCTAATCACCCCCATGTGCATCGCTCTGCCTGGCCCTGGTAATTATGTATGGGTTCCCGGCTGCAGAGAAAGAAACCTCACAAACTCTGGGCACCTCTGTTCTGCAGCTATTTAAAAAGAAAAAACAGCCCCATTGTTTATCTGCCTGGTGGGGCCAAAAAGGGGACTATTTAACCACTTTCGGGTGCAGGCGGAGTGATCTACTGCACTGTGGTACCCGACAATTAAATTAAAGTCCCGGCTTCCCGCTTCTTCTATAACAATCTGCCGGGGCTTTAATCTAATTGCAAGCAAAGGCTGTGGAAGATTACTCCACCTGCTCCTGAACGTGGATAAACAGTCCTCCTTTGGCCCCAGACTCCGGTGCCCAGCCCAGCACAGCGCAGTGCAGTGGATGGAGTGGTGGGTCTGGGATGGTGAATCCCAGTGATCAATGCTGTGCCCGGCTCTTGGTGACTGAGATGGAGCAGCGGGCGCAAGTGCAGAGGATGGCTGGCTGTGTGAATCCCTCTGGTGTGTCCCTGGTCCCTCCCTCGCGATGCAGACTCACCCCCCCCAGCCTCAAGTGGATGTGCTGCAGGATGAGATTGGCTACACTGCTGGCTACCCAAATCGTGAGTACCAGCTAACCCTCTAACCCTGCCAGGCTATCTGGGGTCCCCTCTGACACTGTTCTCTGCTCCTCTCCTGACCCTGTGCCTTCCATCTGCCCTGCACCCCTCACCCTATACTGACCTACTCTACAGCACCCTGCACCGCTCACTGTGCACCATGCCCCCACACCACAGAACCCTGCACCCCTCACTATGCACCCTGCCCCCACCCCACAGAACCCTGCACCCCTCACTATGCACCCTGCCCCCACCCCACAGAACCCTGCACCCCTCACTATGCACCCTGCCCCCACCCCACAGAACCCTGCACCCCTCACTATGCACCCTGCCCCCACCCCACAGAACCCTGCACCCCTCACTATGCACCCACCCCACAGAACCCTGCACCCCTCACTATGCACCCTGTCCCCACCCCACAGAACCCTGCACCCCTCACTATGCACCCTGTCCCCATCCCACAGAACCCTGCACCCCTCACTATGCACCCTGCCCCCACCCCACAGAACCCTGCACCCCTCACTATGCACCCTGTCCCCACCCCACAGAACCCTGCACCCCTCACTGTACACTCTGCATCCACCCCACAGAACCCTGCACCCCTCACTATGCACCCTGCACCCACCCCACAGAACCCTGCACTCCTCACTATGCACCCTGCCCCCACCCCACAGAACCCTGCACCCCTCACTATACACTCTGCACCCACCCCACAGAACCCTGCACCCCTCACTATACACTCTGCATCCACCCCACAGAACCCTGCACCCCTCACTATGCACCCTGCACCCAGCCCACAGAACCCTGCACTCCTCACTATGCACCCTGCCCCCACCCCACAGAACCCTGCACCCCTCACTATACACCCTGCACCCACCTCATAGAACACTGCGCCCCTGTCTGGCTTAGGCCCTAGCTCTGTCAAGTGGAGGGAGCTTTGTCAGGTAGACTGTATCAGGCCCATGATTTCTGACAGTGGCCCTGTCGCTCTGTGTGCTGGCGGGTGATGGGAAAGCTCTCCCTCTCTTTTCTTTCACTATGCGGGTGGGGAGAGAGATATATTATATACTCACACCCACATGCGTGTTTGAGCTTTGGGGTGCACACCCTAATGTAATAGGCTGCGCACACCTATGTCCAGTGGCATTGCTATGGGGGGGGGGGGGCGGACTGCACTCGGGTGACACCAGGAAGAAGTTGTAGTGGGTGCAGTCAGCCCCCCTCCATCGGCAAAGCGGTGATCAGCTCGGCAGCGGCGCTGTGAGAGGGAAAAGAGAGCTGCACAGTGTCTGTATCTCCCCCGCTCGCCCCCCTCCTTTCTCCTGGAAAGCTGAACAGGAGAAGAGAGAGAGACTCTAATCGGGTTCCCCTAAGTGCCGCCCGGCTTCCTGCCCACTCTGATTCCCTCCCTATAGGCCACAGCAGAGGGCCAATCATAACACACTGAGGGAGTGGGGCATCATGGGAAACAACGTCACGGAAGATTGGTGGTGTTTCCGTGGCCCCATTGAATCAACAGACAGCAGGCTACAGTCCCCCAGCATGAATGTACTCGGGGGGGCAGGGGGAGAACCTGGGACTTGGCAAAAAGCAGAGTGCTACAGAAGAGAAAAAGAGAAGACTGTGCATGGGGAGGTAAGAGGGGGAGCCACGTTGTACCCCCACCACCAGAGAGGGAGCCGCGCTGTATCCGCACCACCAGAGCCACGTTGTACCCCCACCACCAAAAAGGGAGCCACGCTGTAACCGCACCACCAGAGCCATGTTGTACCCAAACCACCAGAGAGGGAGCCATATTGTAACTGCACCACCAGAGCCACATTGTAACCGCACCACCAAAGAGGGAGCCACTCTGTAACCGCACCACCAGAGAGGGAGCCACGCTGTAACCACACCACCAGAGCCACGTTGTACCCAAACCACCAGAGAGGGAGCCACGTTGTAACCACACCACCAGAGAGGGAGCCACGCTTTAACCGCACCACCAGAGAGGGAGCTACGTTGCAACCGCACCACCAGAGAGGGAGCCACATTGTAACCACACCACCAGAGAGGGAGCCACGCTTTAACCGCACCACCAGAGAGGGAGCTACGCTGCAACCGCACCACCAGAGAGGGAGCCACGCTGTAACAGCACCACCAGAGAGGGAGAAAGACCGAGCCACTGCCAGGGTACAGACATGGTACACTACTGATTAGTCACCCTGGGCAACCCAGAGTGAGCGAACGTCCAGCCAGAGGGATCACTGTTGCGGTTTCGCTGAATCTGGTAAGAGGGCCTGTTGGCCATTATCCATTACTGTTCCTAGGGACTGAGCCATTAGGAAGTGCCTGACCTGCTATCCTCTAGGACTTATTAACCGCCACAATGTCCCTCTCTGTCCTCCTCCCCCGGAGTCCCTCTGTCCTCCTCCCATGAAGATAAAAGGGCTGGTCTTAGAAAGAAAGGGGTGGGTCATATTTAAATTAGGGGGTGCGCGAGTTTGGTCAGGCCTAGGGCAGCACAAAACCTAAATACACCAGTGTGTGTGTGTGTGTGTATATATATATATATATATATATATATATATATATATATATATTAGGCCCTTGCTCTTGAAAAACCTGTCTGTCAGGGACAAAGTATTGCTTATCACATTTAAATGTTGATGACACTTGTATAACAAAGATCCACTTTAAAAGGAGATGTCATAAAGAAGCAATTGCTGCAATCTCAAACACTGATCTATATAAAGGAAAGCTAAAACACCACAGCGTATCTATATTTCTTTGGAGAGTTATGGCAAAATCATTATATATTACCACATAGTTACAGATTACACTGGCCTTCAATCAAGATTCTAGACATGAGAAAAATAAAGTAAAATCAGAAGGGCAGTAAGAAAGTGAAAAAGTGTGGACAGAATTAAATTGTCATTAGAATTAAATAGTTTATATTTTTTTCATGGGGTGGCATTAATTTACAACCACCAAAGACAATGTGATTTGAGCTGATGTTAACAGTTTATGAATGTAGGGAGGGCCACTCCTAGAATGAAATGAGAATCTTACTAAGGTTAACTTCACTTATGTCTTCCTTGAAGTACATCCATTGCTTTTGTGGCTCCAGACTATTTCATCTGCCTTTGAATGGTCTCCTGTTGGAAGGGCCAACCAAGGTAGTAACTTTTATATAAAGCTCAAAGCAATGGGTCAGCCGCCCATGCACTGTAAGGGTTAACATGTTTGTAATCCCAATATTTCATGTTCCTGATTTGTGTCTGTTGTACTATCTTAAAAAGAATTCTGTTCTCTTTGTAATGCTTCCTGACTATAAAATACCCGGACTTCCCACCCAAGACTGAAGGGAATGGCCAGATCAGGGGTGCTATAAAAACTGTCTCGTGTAGCACTGCCCAGGCACTTAAATTCCCATAGCACCAAATGTCACCCTGATCTGTAGACAGCCATCCACTCACAAGGCCACAGAGCAGATAACCAGCCTTTAATCCCAGATGCCTTCTCGCGAGATTTTTCTGAGAAGAAGATCCTCTGGGGTGAATTCCCTGGACGGTCAATACAGTTGCATGTGGAGGTCCCTTGGCTGTGCCACAGATAGGACCCCGATAGATATCACCAGCACACGGAAAATGGTGCCCTTTGGGGCAACAGTTTCTTTGCATTTCTATTTTAAACTAAATGGGTTGTTTTACAAGGTGAGGGTCCACATATACTTCAAATGCTCAATAGGTCTACAATTATATGCTAAGCTGTAATACTTCCCTTATTCCTCCTCTTCTCTCCAGTACCCAGGAATGGGGACAGGTTCATGGGGACAGGACTTCTGGTCCTGCATTGTAGATGATAACATCAGAAAGCACAGCGTGGTGGAAGCCTGAGGAGTAAGGGAAATATTACAGCTCATTACTCTACCCCTAGACTTAGGAAGCATTTAATCCTTGTAGTGTGGGGAGGCCCCCTTGCATGGGTAATTTTTTTACCTCGGACCACGGCTTCAGTCTATGTTCTGTAGGTGCTGGTGACATCATCAGCTCTTATTGTTGCCTTCTGTAAAAGATGTCTCAACTAGAATGTGTCCCTTCACAGTGCTGAAATGCATTCTCCTGAGATATGGGGTATTGGAGCAATGCCACTTTTAAACCAGACCTAGCCGCTGAAATATTTGTTTATGGTAAGTACATGCATATTAAGTCATGTGCATATATAGCATTTAGGGGTCCATTCCATACCACTGGGTAAAAAAAAAAAAAAAAAAAGATACAGAGCATTTATAAAGCACGGCAATTTGCTTTCACTCTGCTGGCTTTGGGACAGTGCCAAAGAGATTTAACCACTTGCCAACCGGACCAATTCTGGCCCTTCTCTCATATGTAAAAATCAGTGTTTTTTTTGCTAGAAGTTTACTTATAACCCCCAAACATTACATATTTTTTTTTAGTAGAGACCCTAGTGAATAAAATGGCGATCATTGCAATTTTTTTATGTCACATTGTATTATTGCAGTGGTTTTATAAACGCAATTTTTGGGGAAAAGAAACACTTTATTGAATTAGAAAACAACAAAACAGAAAATATAACCCATTTGTTTTGTAAAATATGAAAGATGATGTTATGGCTAGTAAATAGATACCCAACATGCTTTAAAATTGAGCATGCTCATGGAATGGAGGCAAACTACAGTACTTAAAAATCTCTATAGGCGACGCTTTAAAAATGTCTACAGGTTACCAGTTTAGAGTTGTGAAGGAGATCTAGTACTAGAATGATTGCTCTCACTCTGACGTTCTTGGTGATACCTCACATGTGTGTTTTGAACACTGTTTACATATGTGGGCGTGACCTACATATGCATCAACCGCTGCGCACGAGCACGGGGGATGGGGGTGCTTTAAAAAATGTTTTAATATTATTATTTTATTATTTTTACACGGTCCCTTTAAAAAAAAAAAAAAAAAATGTTTTGATCACTTTTATTCCTATCATAAGAAATGTAAACATCCCTTGTTATAGAAATAAGCAATGACAGGTCCTCTATATAAAAACAAAAAAACAAAAAAACATTGATTTAATGCTTTAAAAAAATAGTTCTTCTAGATCAGTGATGGCGAACCTTGGCACCCAGATGTTTTGGAACTACATTTCCCATGATGCTCAACTACACTGCAGAGTACATGAGCATCAAGGGAAATGTAGTTCCAAAACATCTGGGGTGCCAAGGTTCGCCATCACTGTCCTAGACCATAGAGATAAGCGAAGGCCATCTTTCCTCCGCTCATCTCTGTTACCAGCCGCCACAACTGCTAGATCAGTTTTCGGGGGTACTGATTATCCAGGTAAGCCCAAAAACCACCGGGACCCCTCCCGCCGCTTCTAAAAGGGATCAAGCGGTGAATCCGCCACTTGGACCACTTTTATCGGTTGGAGAATCGCAGGCTGAAAAAACAATATGGGGGTCATGGCATATTGCTGCAGCCATAATGCCAGTATTCCACTTCTGATCGAGGACATCTTTTGTCTATGGCTCAGTCGGCAAGCATGCATTGGTGGTCAAAGAGAAGAATACGGCTTACATTGGTGGTCAAAGAGAAGAATACAGCTTACATTGGTGGTCAAAGAGTAGAACTATAAGAAGGGCTGTTTTAGTACATCGCTCCAAGTAAATGTATCTTGTTACAGACTTTACTGCCCTTATTTTGCAGAAAATTTGGAGAAAATTAAAAAAGTTGCAAATTGAGATGTTGACAGCTTCTTTTGTTTTGACATTTGAACTTAAGGCAACTAAGACAAATACTATATAACAGAATGCTTCAATGTGACAGCTGCTGAAAAAGACTTGACTAGTGTTTGCGTTGAAAAAAAAGGGTTTCTTTGTGCATCACCATGTAAATAAGCACTTTTTTGGAGAATTACACATTAAATCTCATTTGTTGTACAGAGTTGCAGACTCACAAGAGGAAGCAAAGCTAGACCATTGTGGAACTAGTTGAATGGGAAACCGGCTTTTCGTTTAGGGTTCCCTGCTGGTTCACATGCTCTGTTAGGAGTTATCTTTACATCAGCAAACTAAAGTTGAATTATATTCTTTGGAAAGAAAAATCCAGAAAACAATTGTAGAGAGCATTCCTGCAAACAAAACCTGTTATGCAGCATTGAAAACGTTACCACCAAAACAACGAACTATAAAAAGCCCAGTTGGAACACACATGTACTATACATACAATTTATGAGAAATACCAGATAATTTTTTAATTTTTAAACCTTCCTGTGTTGGACATTTACTGGCAGGGTAAAAGCCCAACTCTGGGCTATTTTTTATATGCTCCTCTGCAGATTTTGACCTCCGTAAGATTCTACCTCCTTCATGGGCATTTTTTGCTATTCAGCACTGCGCTACTTTAACTGGCAAATGCGTTATCATGCAACACTGTATGCAAATGAAATTAAATAGAGGTGTTTTTTTGGTGGTATTTGATTACCACTGTGTTTTTATTTGTTATTATATAAACTAAATAAGATCAAAAATTTTGAAAAAAATCCCTCCGATATTTTCTACTTTGTTATAAAACATATCCAAAAAAAAAAAAAAATGTAATATAAATCTAAGTTCTTCATAAATTTAGGCCAAAATGTACTCTGCTACATGTCTTTGGTAAAAAAATAAAAAACAAAATCCCAATAATTGTATATCAATTGGTTTGTGCGAAAGTTATAGCGTCTACGAACTATGTTAGATATACTAGAAGTTACGCAGCTATAGACGCTCTACTGTAATGGCGGTGAGCAGTGACTTATAGTGTGACTGTGATAGGGTGGCAGGTAATCTGGCACTAACAGACACTACCTGGGAGGGTCACTAAATGACACTGACCTGCTACTGCAGGGATATGCAATTAGTGGACCTCCAGCTGTTGCAAAACTACAAGTCCCATCATGCCTCTGCCTCTGGGTGTCAGGCTTGTGGCTGTTGTGGCTGTCAAGAGTCTTCCTATGCCTCATGGGACTTGTAGTTCTGCAACAGCTGGAGGTCCGCTAATTGCATATCCCTGTGCTAGTGAGTGACACTAATACAGTGATCAGTGATAATACTGTACACTGTTACTGTACTAATGACACTGGCTGGGAAGGGGCTAACATCTAAGGGCAATCAAGGGGTTAACTGTGTGCCTAACAATGTATAATGTGAATAATATGTGCGGCTTTTACTTTCTGATCTCTGTGTTTTTCTGTCTGCTTTGTAGGGAGAAGAAACAGCCAGATCGCTGTTCCTATACACATGTTTGTACACACAGAACTCTGTGCGTGATTGGACAAAGCCAATCAGCGGATTTCAGGCAAAATCACTGGCTGAAACCTGCTGCCAAACTCGTGCTGTGTCCAATCACAGCACAGGTCATCAGGTGGCATGCGTATGCTCACTCTGAACCTGGAAGACAGGGAGCAACATACAGGTACATTGTCCAGCCTGCCTGTGCCGCCTGTCCACAGTAAATCTACTGTGGGCAGGTGGCAAGTAGTTAAAGTTAAAAAAACTAATATGAGCCCTGCAATGCTCACTTTAAGTCATGAACTACCACCGCAGTACCTATTTTCCATCACAAGATGTTCTCAGTCTTCCAAGTTGCATGACACCCAACATCACTCAACCCAAAAAACTGGGACATGATGAGTAAAGGGTGTCATTGCTCTGCCCCATGAGGGAACATCACCATGGCATAAGTGCCCTCACAGTGTTTTGATGCAAAATGTGTGGATGTTATCATGTCCATGCCACTCTCTGATTTATCCAAAACTACCTACAGGCAGGAGAAGACCAAAGAGGACAAGGACCCAGCACATCAAGTGACCAACCTAAAGACATTAAAAAATGGTAAGTAAAAATTGGGTCACAAGTGCAAAAATTGATGCCACCCTGTATGACCGTATCCCCAAATATACAAAAATCTGACAGTCATGAATAGACATATTTCTTCCCTCAGGCTTTGAGTTGCTTGAACTGTAAGCAGCATCTTAAATTTGTCAATAACCTATGCAGCTCTTCAGCCTGGGCCCAGGTCCCCCAGGAATCCCTCCTCCTCCACACTGCCCCCACTGCCCACCCCTTTACCCTTTTTTCTCTATCTCTTAGTTCTTCTTCGTTGGATATAACATTTTGGACAACAGCCCATCTTGTTACAATCATAGGCAGGTACATTGTAGACTCTTTTTGGGCTGCTTTGTCTAATCATGGTTTCACCCTCTACTGAATGATCCACAGTTCTAATGTTTGGGCACAACTGTGAATAAAACTCTTTGACCAAAAAAAACGATAAGGAAAAAAGAAAGGGTGAAGCATACTGCAGAAAAGGAAGGGGCTCCATGAGCAAAGGGGCTCCCCTGTGAAAAAGAGGGGGGGGGACAGAGCCTGGATTTGGGGTTTAATGCACATAACTTGGACCTTTTAAATCTTCCAAAGTCTACATTAACACATTCCTAACATGTCACAGTATCCTTAAAAACTAGCCCTTGAGTTCTACCCTGTTTCCCCGAAAATAAGACCTAGCGTGATTGTCGGTGATGGCTGCAATATAAGCCCTACCCCCCAAATAAGCCCTACCCTGTTTCCCTGAAAATAAGCCCTACCCTGAAAATAAGACCTACAAGGACTTTAACTAGGGCTTATTTGGGGGGCAGGGTTTATATTGCAGCCATCACCGACAATCACGCTAGGTCTTATTTTCGGGGAAACAGGGTAGGAAAGGGATTTTGCCTAGGCTGATATGATGTCACCGGTCTAATGCATACAGGAGGCGGCATGTTGTCAGTTTCATGCCTCAATGCTTAGACTGCAACACTGTAAATTTTACAAAAATTAGAGGCTGCAGCAATATTTTTTTATTTGGCGTTAAGATGTGCTGCAAGTCCATTAAAATTAATAGGCTGCACACAAATGTGCTTGACCCTTTTTTTACTGCAGGGCACCCCATTAGATGGCACATGTGGTAATGCAACACATTGCATTAACTGGCCTCAAGACAGAAACAAATGAACTGCACTAAGCCACTAGGCGCTCCCTCTAGTGGCTATTTTACTTATCTCTACAGTTAATATCATGACAAAATCAAGGAACAGCAAGCTTGCAAATTTGTAAAAATCATATTGAAAACTATTTTAGGCCTATTTCACATGGATGGCAAGCTCTACTACCCCTCTGAAAAGCGGTCAAATACCTTTTTTTATCCCAAAGGGGACTTTACATTGAAATACAATGCTGTGACAGCTTGCCAAGCATTTGGTATGTCAGGAGTCCCCAACCCCTGGGCCATGGACCGATGCTGGTCCATGGCCAGCTGGAGGCCTGGCCACATATCAGGTGGTAGGCAGGGTCAGAGCGAGCTAGAAAAACATGCACCGCCACCGCCCCACCACCGGAGGGTGCCCGCTCCCCTTCTCCAAGCAACACTTCTCCCTTGCCTCTCTGTGGTCACCTTACTTACTGAGAGGAAGGAGAAGGGGAAGAGGAGAGCCAAGCCAGGGTCATAGCTGCACGCACCCCCCAACGCCCCCCCCCCCCCCCGGGGGGGGGTGACAGGCAATGCACTTTTCGATGGTAATTGCTGGCAGATGTAACAATGACCTGGATCATTAACCCTTCATGTGCATTTGACCATTTATAATCTGATGGTCATATCATTCTGGTAAGAGCCTCCTGCGTGCACAGGGTTGAAGTTGGATATTTGCTTGAACATTATTTTCACTAGGAGCTGAAGATTTTTTTTTGTTCTTGGTGCATATGGACACTTTCTATTTTTATTTATTTGTGTTCATTTTTATCAATTGTTATCTTGTTTTTTCACTTTTTATAATGATGGTGATGTCAATTATGCATCACATTTTGTTTTTTTTATATATAAGCAAAGTGAACAAACCTGAGTGGCAGCCATGTTGCATTGTAGGTGCTCGGAGGGGGCCTGTTTTCCACCCACTAGTCACCCTTGTGAACTTAGCCCTCAACGAAACACTCCATTAATAACTCTAAATATTAACCCACTGAAGCTACACTACATGTTCCCTTTAAGTTGCAGACTTTTAAACTTGGTTCTCATATCGGAATGCGCAACAGCCCACCTGCTACTGCACCGTATAGACTGTACCGATAAAAAGAAAAAAAGAGAAAGACAAAAGAACCATTACCCAGTGTGCCAACTCTCTAGAGTTCTCCAGTCTGTGGAGTGTGCTCTGATTGCATTGCACGAGAGAGAAAACAATTCGCAAAATGACGGTGTGGGGGATGCAAATAGTCCACAAAGCGCGAATAACAAATGCTCTATTTTCCGAGCCCTCTGCAATGATTTATGAAAGGTGTAGCTCACTGTGGGAAGATAATGCCATTTGAAATGGTTCATTTCATAAATCTATCCTCCTTGTCCCCAGCTGATTACAAACCTACTATGAGCTCTTGAATCCAATAATGTTTTCATCCTCTATTGACAAAAAAGGACTTTGTTTGGAGCGGGGTAATGATGCAGTTACAGAGCGGAGGCAGCTCAGGCTTTGTCTCCAGGGCTTTCGTTGGCAATGGCCAGACAGCTGCGAGAGAGAAGAAACCTATATACACAAAATGAAAGAATAATCAAAACATGTAGCATCCCCAATGTCTTTTTACTGGTGGAGGCATTAATTATAGGCCGGCCGTAATCCTGTTTTCTCCCAGGAGTTTTGATAAGAGACCAGAAATGTCTACACTGGCAATTTGCATCTTGTAGTCATTGCTCGATCGTTTCTCTTTACACGGCACCGTGACAACTTGCTACTGTGATAAACAGGACCTGCAACAGGCAGTGATATCCTTTAGTGGTCAGATCCATATCAATTGTGGATGGGTGAATCTGCCCGGATTAGATACACAGAGGGTTCCGTGAATTGGGCAAACCCAAACTTAGTGATGAATTTAACTGTGAATTTCAAGTGTTGTGGAATTCATTTCTTTTTTTTATGATTCGCTTGGCTTTAATACAGCAGCACCCCAAGTTTTAGCAGCAATACATACTGTTTCATCAAGCAGCAATAGGCAAGCTTTCACCAGCAGATAGAAATTGGCCAGTAAGTAGTTCACTGGTCTCACTGAGCCCAACACTCTCTTGCTGCTGCCAAATTACTATCAATATTAGAATTAAAGTGTTACTAAACCCAGGACCCTGCATTCACTATATCTGGCCTCCCACACTACACAGAACATGGAAATGCAATTATTTTAGTAAATATAAACTGCAAGAGGAGTTTTCATTCTGCTTTCACTGTCCTATAAGTCTGCAGGACCCCTGACCCTCTGTCTAGACAGTGTTGATTGGTCCTGTGACAAACACATGCACCCTCCCAAGAAAAAAAAAAAAAACTCTCTAGCAATACACACCAAACTGAGCATGTGCAGCTTGTCCCCTTCCCTCTAAAATATCTGTAGATGAGTTGGAAACAGTGGAAGAAGGTGAAGATCAGAGAAGACAGGATCAAACAGCCTTTTTACACAATGCAGAGGATTAACCCCTTAGGTCCCACAGTGAGTATAACAAGCATGCTTTACTGCATATGCAGACTGATTTTACTTTTGTGGGTTTAGTAACACTTTAAAGTGGTTGTAAACACTTACAGACCACTTTGACCTACAGGTAAGCCTAGAATAAGGCTTACCTGTAGGTCCAAGAAATATCTCCTAAACCTACACGGTTTAGGAGATATTTGGCGCATGCGACGTAGACAGCAGTGCGCAGGCACACTGAGCATGCCACTGCTAACGGCGATATGCCGTTAGTGGCGGCTCCCATGCGCATGCGCGGGAGTGACATCATCGCGGCTCCGGCCAATCACAGCGCCGGAGCCGCAGTACCGGGAAAGAAGATGGACGCTCCGTAGCAAAGGGGACATCGGTGACATCGCAGGCTCCTGTGTCAGGTAAGTGACACATAATGGGCTACTATGAGATGCATAGTAGCCCATTATGCTTTACCTTTGCAGGGAATAAAAGAGGAAGTAAAACCCATCAGGGTTTACTTCCTCTTTAAGTGACTGCAGGTGATACGGCAGTGTAAAATTCTCCAGCAGCAGTACACCTAAGGCTTCATGTACACAAAACTTTTGGAAACCTCTCCTGAATGATGGAACTTGACAGCTAGTAACCAACAGTTAAAAACATCAGTTTTTGCCACGTTTACATACCGTGTTTAAGAGCGTTTGCATTTAGAAGCGTTTTTACATTGCAAATGGTCAGAAATGTATCCCCTATGGAAAATGCCTATAAACGCAATGCTTATAAACGCGAGTTACCGTTTTTAGGCGCGTTTACACACTGTTACAAGCATCTACAAGCACTACCATCCTGAACGCGATTTTTTGCTTTAAAAAAATGCCACTAAGCTCAACTGCCTCTAAACTCCTATAAACGACTGAGTGTACATGTACAGATAAGATAACATTGAGGAGAGCTCAGGGGCTGCTGAAAAAAAAACCACCCAACTACCCCGTCCGTTTATCAGCAGCAGTGTATAGGAGGTCTCATTTTCCTGAGTGTACTAGAGAAAAAGAATATAGGAAGGGGTTTTACTTCAAGAATTAATAGACAGCAGGTGACTCAGCAGTGTAAAATTTGCCAGCAGCAGGGCAATTTTAAGTAGCAAGGCTAGGTCCAAATTTACTAGTGAGAAAGAGCACAAACTGGACTTTTATTACAAGAATTACAATATTGCAGATGATACAGAAGTGTAAAATTGACCAGCAGCAAAACGGTGAGTGAGGGAATGTTAATAAGAGATAACAGGACCAGCCAATTGTATCGCACCCCCTTAAGGGCTGAAGAAAAACTGGGACTTCCACACCCTGCACAGCCAGGCACACCAATTTTTCACAAGCACTTCAGAGACAGAGAACAGTCCGTGACTTTATTTTTGTTATTTATTGAGGGTTAACAATTTGGATAGGAATGGGAGGCTATGGGATGCCCACTTGACTTAGCAAAACTTCAGTAACATCTTCAGGGACACTCTTCCTATATATAGTCTCTATATACAGCTACAACTTCTTCCTCCGGGACACACTTGCTTGTAGACCCCAGCTGAATCACTGTTTGATTATCTGACAAAGCTCTCAGTCAGATGTTTAAGCAATCGCCCATTACAGGCAGGAACCTGAGGCCCCTTGCAGTGTAGCAAAATACAGTGAAACAGCTTGCACACTTCCTCCTGTGGCTACTGATCCCAGCACCACCTCTTCAGGCACCGCCAACCCACCTGGTTGCAGCTGGCCCTTTCATCAGTCCTCCAGACTGACACTCACCAGGCCACCTGGCTGACTCTCAAGAGATCTCCCAGGGAAGGGATGAAGACTTAAGAACACCACTGTCTTCAGGAAGAACTGGCTACGTATGGCAGTCTCCCCCCTTGTAAGTCCCCAGTAGTTCTGACCTGCTCCCATTGTCCTCTCACTTGCTCCTGTGCCTCCAGGAAGGGTTTCCTCCATGTGTTATGGCAGGATCCTTCCAGCATCTGAGCCCTGGCCCAAGGTCACCTACCCCAGACTAGGGGGTACCCCAAAAGGCCACGACAGCCTCTTCAGCACTGCATCTCCATCTTACCCAACTGGCCCTGCTGGCATGACTCATGCCTATTTATGCGGTGGCCTGCCCCCTGCCAGCCCCTTACTGGGAATTGGCTGAAACCCTCATAAATATTTCAAATAGCGCCTCCTAACTTTCACTCACCAGCTCTAGAAGTTTCTACAACCTTCTAGACCAGGGGGAGGCACCAGAGGAGTTGTCAGGGTGAGTCATCCAGCCCTGAGTCACTGAGCCCTGACCCAGATTCACAGCTCAGGCTTAGCCCTGAGCTAAACTAAATTTTCCTACACTGACAGATCTACACTAACAAACCTACATTATCACCTAGAACACACCAGTGGGAGCTACACAATGTATGCCTAACTTTTATTTATTAGGATGGGGGGTGCAGTGAATGTGAGTGATGTAATATAAGGTGGTTTGTGTGCACGCTGTTCTTTCACTTAGTCAACACACCAATCCATCCTGCTGTTGGACACGAACTGTAGTGTAATGCTTTGTGTGATAATGCACTAAAATGCATTAAAGTGCGCTGCTAGAAAGGCTACATGCAACTTTTCAAGCGTGCTACCTAATTGCAATCCCAGTTAATGCATAACCAATGTTAATGCATGTGTGCTAAAGCCACACAATAATGTGAATAGACTCCTACTGATATGCAAATATCAACTTTTTGTGAAAAGTATCTGGATGTTGTAAAACCCTTGGCTTCACTCATGTCAAGCTTCATCGCATAAGGACATCTGGCTGTCTGGATATTTATTCTGGCCCGTGTTTCAGAAAACATCAAAGCCAACTAGTCATACTCCCATTCAGAGCAAGTCCAACTCCAGCAACTAGAAAAACTCCACTAGTTCTATTCCCTACATGCCCTCTACACATTCCTAAAAGACGTTTTTAATAAAAAGCAGTATACATACCCTATACTGTATGTCAGTTTAGAGTTGCAGTAATGTATTGACCATTGTCTCTTACTCTGCCACCAGTGTTGAGCATGGGGTGGGCTTCAACAGTATTCACAGATCTGAATGACTTGACGTATGGGTGCCATTCTGTAACTGCACTGAGCTTAGGCATAGACATGACCAAACCCCTGCATGACGGAGGGGTGTATTTATGAATAAGCGTATATTGATCTGTTTGCGCAAAAGTTATAGCGTCTACAAAATAGGGATAGATTTATGGCATTTTTATTAATTTTTTTTTTTTTTTTACTAGTAATGGCGGCGATCTGCAATTTATATCGGGACCTGCAATATTGCGGCGGACAAATTGGACACTTTTGACACATTTTTGTGACCATTGAAATTTATACAGCGATTAGTACTATAAAAATGCACTGATTACTGTATAAATGTCACTGGCAGGGAAGGGTTAACATTAGGGGGGCGATCAAAGGGTTAACTGTGTTCCCTAGGTGTGTTCTAACTGTAGAGGGAATGGGACTGTCTAGGAAGAGAGAGAGATCGGTGTTCATACTTAGTATAAATACACGATCTGTCTCTACTCCCCTGAAAGAACTGGGATTTGTGTGTTTACACACACACACAGATCCCGGTTCTCGCTCTGTCACGAGCGGAGCAATCTCGGGTGCCCGGCTGTCGCCGCGCCTGCCGGCCACTCGCATCGGCTCCGGGCACATGCTGCGGGCGTGCACGCCCCTAGTGTCCAAAGGGCGAATCGACGTAAGGTAAAGTCGTTTCGCACAGCCTTGCCATTCTGCCGCAGTAAAACTGCGGGGGCTGGTCGGCATGCAGTTAAATACATTTTTAAAAAAATGGAATTAGGCTTTAAATCCCACCCCAACCCATTTACTGTATACAGTGAAACCTTGGATTGAAAGTAACTTGGTTTGAGAGTGTTCTGCAAGACAAGCAAATTTGTTTTATTGATTCTGACTTGATAAACAAGCGATGTCTTGATATACAAAACACAATATAAAGAAAAACACTCCTATAGCCACATCCATATAATTAAATTGTCAGAGGAAAAAAAGGGGGGAGGGGTTCAGCAAGGAGCCCCTGGTCGGACTTTAAAGGCACAGCAAACCAAAGGGATTGTAGTCAAAATAACAATATAATAAACTTTATATGAGCGTCTCTGTGTCCTCCAGGGGATCCGATGTATACCCAAGCTGATTGAAAGCTCCCCCAGTGTATTTACACACTCCCATATGGATTATCAAGCGGACATTTTTTTTAGGCTTCTCTGTGCCCTTTGACGATTGGTGGAGCTTTGTAGCATGTACATTTACCCCCCACGGCTCATTGGTAAAAAACTCTTTGGTTTTTCTCTGGTGGGAATGAACCCAGAGCCTGGACATATACGGCAACAGCTGACGGTCACTTACTCTGTTGACAAAATCTCTGCATCTACAGTGGAAATATGAACTATAAATCCCTATTATCATTTGAATTTATGGAAGCCTCCTTATAAGTGAGACCTTTCTTTGTATTAATTGAAACCTGAATGTGTCCTGAAGAAGTGTTAACGAGACACATAGATGCACTGGGGCTCACATCATGTATATTTCTATATAGATGATTTTTATCATTCTTGTTGATGTTTTTGTTATTTATGCGTTTATATTTAATAAAGTTTATTATATTGTTATTTTGACTACGATCCCTTTGGTTTGCTGTGCCTTTAAAGTCCGACCAGGGGCTCCTTGCTGAACCCCTCCCCCCTTTTTTTCCTCTGACGTCTTGATATACAAGTAGTGTCATGTCACAACTGAGTATAAAAGAGAGGAGAAGCAAAATCCAGCAGGAGCTACAGAGTATAAAAGAGAAGAGAGGCGCCTCTAAGTTCAGCAACTTACATGGTTGATGATTAAAACAGGCACATCTAAATATGCAGGCATCTGCGGTAAAGCTGTCCACATAGACCATCCTCCACACCACCATCAATGTCATCCCTCGCTTTCAGATTGCTCTACTGTAGGGTAGTCTTCCCAGTCACGATTACAGACTGACAGCGGTGAGAACAAGTGGTGCGGAGGACGGTCTATGTGGACATCTAAGGATGCCTGCATCCTTAGATGTGCCTGTTTTAATCATCGACCATGTGAGTTTCTAAATGTTGTACCTTCATTAAATGTAACCATATTGCTACACTTGTGGTGCCTCTCTTCTCTTTTATACTCTGTAGCTCCTGCTGGCTTTTGCTTCTAATCCCCTTGTGGAGACTGCCATTTGTGGATGGACATTTTATGGTTACACAACCTATCACATTGTTATAATCTTTTTATATGGACTATAAACTGAAGGACTTATCAATAAATGGCTACGGAATGAATCATCAGAGTTTCCATTATTTCTTATGGGGAATTTTGCTTTGATATACACGAGTTCTTTGGATTGCAAGCATGTTTCCGTAACAAATTATGCTCGCAATCCAAGGTTTTACTGTACTCTCCCTCCCAATACCATTTCATTGCTCCACCAGACAACATTCTAGTCCTTCTTACATGACAGTGTTCAAGCCTACAGATTGCCTGCTAGGCCGGGCACTGCATCATGGGCCTTTTGTAAGCAACAGGGGAGCGAGGGGCAAGTGACTATAAGTTGATCAGGGTCGGCTTTAAGGAGACCCTTGTCCTAAATGATCAAAACGACAGTCTCTTTAAGGTCAGGAATACACAAATTTGCCTGCCAGATATTCTTGACACACTAGGCACACCTGCAAAATGTGAATTTTCTAATGATTTCTCTCCCCCACAACTCTAACGTGGCGTACCTTTTCCAAAAGCCTGCCTTTCTTTCCAGATCTGCATATTTTGACTTGTCTTGAAAAAGCAATTTCAAGGTCAGTTTGTGTGGAGCAACACTCAGCTGGGATGGTAACCCCATTATAAAAGTCTTTCCGAGCTTTGCATATTTATTCCTCATCTTCACTGGTACACAGAGGTAAATCATAAATCAAAATATCACAGTAAACAATCCTTAAAAGAGGTTACGTCGCTTAATGTAGAAGCCAGAAATGAGCTTGAAGATAGGTATAAATATATACTGAAAATGTGCAATTGCAGCAACTGGTCCATATATATCAAATCTATATATTACATATAATATTTTTTAATTATAGTTCATTCTGTGCAAAACTCAAAACAAATCAGAGAATCAACCTTAATGGGTTTACATAAAATGCTAATAAAGGGTCAGGCCAGCCAAAAGTGATATTTCAGCTATCAGTGGAAGCTGATAGGATGCATCACCCGCTGCTTGTTTTCACAATGGGGTTGATTTACTAAAGGCAAATAGACTGTGCACTTTGCAAAGTGCAGTTGCACTCTACAAGTACAGTTGCTCCAGAGATTAGTAAATGAGCAGAAGCTCTGCTGACTTCCATCATCCAATCATATGCAAACAAAAATGCTTTTTTATTACATTTTCCTTTGGGTACTCTTTGCAAAGTAAAGCCTTACCTTATTTACTAAGCTCTGGAGCAGCTGCACTTGTAGAGTGCAACTCAGTGGTCGGTCGGTTACCAGCCCCGCACTTACCCCATCTATGGCGCGGGCAGCGCTTCTCTCTAGGTGACAGGTGGCGGCTTCCCCTGCGTCTCCTTCTGGTCATCACAGCGGGCTTGCATCTCCTCCCTCCTCCTCCCTCCTCCTCCTAGGCCAATAGGATCGCTTCTCCTTTCAGGCTAATCGGGAAACGGGTCTCAGGACCCACTTCATGATTGGCCGGGAGGAGAATCAGTGTGACAATATCAAAAAGCCCACCCTTTTTTGAAGCCTATTAGAGGCTCTGGCTCTTATCATGTGCTTAAAAAAAAAAAAACCCATTGGAATCCATGCGTCCAGCGCCCCGCATGTAGATTTGGGGCCAGATGCATAGATAGGGGGGCAGCGCCCCTGCACCCTGCATTACAGGCCGCCATTGGTGCAACTGCATTTTGCAACATGCACAGTTTATCTGCCTTTTGTAAATCAACCCCCTTATGTCCCTCAGCAAATCCTATGGCCAGATCTCACTACTAGGGTTCCTTGCTTTGACACCTCCATATGACACCTGTCATATTTCTGCTGTTGCAGAGGAAGTCTCACTAAAGAAAAATACATTCCACTGTGAGATTAAATTTTCTTATGGCTCAGGCAGCTAAATCAGACACAGAGGTCTTGATTTAGATGTCCATGATATAGAAGAATCTAGAGATTGATTTAGACAATGGGAGATCATCCAGAACCATGATATTGGTTTTGAGTAGACTGACCTTTTAAATGTGCAAATACACATACTAAAATAAAATAAATGAAAATACTAGATATAAAACTGGTAACAAAAGAAAATATTTGTCTACATATAAGCTCTCAAGGAGCTTACAACCTAAGGTCCCTAAACTCACATGCATATTTATTCTTGGGGTGATTTAGACAGGAGCCAAATAACCACTAGAATGTCTTTGAAGTGTGGGAGGAAACCAGAATACCAAGAGGAGATCCTTACAAGCATAGAGAGAACATACAAACTCCAGGCAGATAGTATCCTGGTTGGGATCCCAGTGTTGCAATGCTTGTGAAAGTGGCACAAAGCCACTGTGTTGACAATATTGAAATGTATACACTGTGCAGGACACCAGTGATGGATCCTGGATGAGAGGTATGTGCCCCCTTTGTTTGGGCTGTGGGAATGAAAAGCACTCAAGGTGTCTCACCTGTGTAGGGTGAGGGGTTCTTGGGTGCGCCAGCAAAAGGGGAAAATTGACTTGCAATTTCCGCAGGATTGTTAAAGTAGTTGTATAGGCTCAATGTTTTTCACCTTCATACATTCTATGCATCCTTCTCCAGCGCTGTGCACAGGAGCCTTGGCTTTGCTGGGTCTCTTCCTCCTTGTTGGCTGGGATGAATGGCAGGAGGAGCCATTGGCCAATGAGGAGAGAAAGATGGCGGGGCTGTGAATGGACACACAGAGCTGTGGCATGCCTGCTTGGGTGTCCTCAATCACAAGCTGCTTGCTCTGGGTTCTCTGGGGGCACTGAGCAGGAGGGAGAGGCCAGGAACGCTAACAAGGGACCCCAGAAGAGGAGGATCGTGGATGCTCAATGCAAAACCACTGCACAGAGCAGGTAAGTATAACGTGTGTTATTTTTTTTTTAAATATTGCCTTATTATCACTTCAAGTCCTTAAATAGGACACATCAGTTGGAGGCTCTAAGAGATTTTGGGTGAAGGGCCTCCAACGATGACTACCGGTATCTTGGTCCTAAAAGGGTTAACCCATGTGCGGGAGAGATCTAAAAAGGGCAAGAAAGCAGTTAGCAGGTGTCAATGAGGTGTGATGTGGAACAGGACATGCTTGCAGGAAGAGTTGAATTTTGTCCATGACCAAGACACAGCTGAGCTGTTGTGTGTTTCATTGGACCACAGGGACAGGCGAGGACTTTACAACCCTGGTAAGGGTCAAGCTTTAGGCCCCTTTCACACTTGTGCAACCTGAAAATCATGTGACTTTGACGCAACTTAAAGGAATGCCTGTGTAATCTTGAGGTCTATGGACCTCAAGTCACATCAAAGTCGGACCAAAGTAGTGCAGGGACTATTTTGAAATCGCACAGATATGAACGTTACTCATTGGAAATCATTGGGTACTACTTGCAGTCCCAAGTCGCAGGAAAAGTCGCACAAGCATAAAAGGGGCCTTACTGGCGGTGAGACACAGCTTTTTTGTTGTTCTAGAGTGTATGGACCACTTTTGTTTTGTCTGCTGAAGAAAGCTATTTTTGTTTTCTCTGTTTTGAAAAATAAAAAGACCCTTTGTTTTTACAAAGTCATCTGGCTGGTGATATTATGATTTTAAAATATCACAACACATATGGGATATTTCTTTGAATGTTACTACAATTAATGTAATTTAACACTAGTAATCATGTCACTGGTTGGAACTCACCAAATAAAGCATCACTTAAACCTGCAGAGACACATCCTTCCATGTGCTGCTCCATCGCTGGCCAGATAAAGGTGGGGTCACTTCCAGACTGAGCAAAACGCTGCATAATGTAAGTTACCAATGAGGCAGTGACATCTTGTTCAACTAGATAGCGACCCATGGAAACAGGTTTATTTCTTCTATTTACCCTTGTTTAACATTCCTATTACTGGCGATTGTTCACCATCGACAGGATTACTAAAGGGACATGGTCCTTAGGGTATTTGCATATTCACATGGCTCCTGTTGTATTACCCATAATATAAAACTAACATACTCCAGCAAGAGGAGCTAATCACTTTAACAGCCATAGGAGGACCTGGTATTAGATCTCACCACCCTTCATCAATGCTGAAATATTGATTTTGGGTGGGCTAGCCTGTTATCTTTAGTGTATCTAAAGCCAAGTTTTTTTTAGTTTTGGATTGAGGTAGGGATGTTTAAACCTCTTAACTTACTAATTTTTCTACCCTTTTGTTGTTATCTTGGGTAAAATTAAAAATGTGGTTCCCGAAACCAAAAACGAACATTCAGGAAGCACTTGGCTGAAACCGAAAATGACAGTTTTTAAAATATATGTATATATTTTTTATACATAATTGTGTTATATTCAATTTTTTAATTAATATCATGCATTTAAATGAACATGAATTTATTGTCGCCCATTATCTGCACCTTTAGTGCAAGAAAAGCTCAGGAAAAGTGCAACCCTTTAAGTTCTATGTACACTATATTGCCTGTCTTTACACACACATGAACTTGAATGGCATCACAGTCTTAGTCTGTAGGGTTCAATATTGAGTTGGCCCACCCTTTGCAGCTATAACAGCTTCAAGTCTTCTGGGAAGGCTGTCCACAAGATTTAGGAGTGTGTCTATGGGAGTGTTTGACCATTTTTCCAAGTTCCTCCACCCCAAACTCACTCATCCAGGTCTTTATGGACCTTGCTTTGTGCACTGATGTGCAGTTATTTTGCAACAGGAAGGGGCCATCCCCAAACTGTTTCCATAAAGTTGGGAACGTGAAATTGTCCAAAATGTCTTGGCATGTTGATGCCTTAAGATTTCCCTTCACTGGAACTAAGGGGCCAAGTCCAACCCCTGAAAAACAACCCCACACCATAATCCCCCCTCCACCAAATGATTTGAACCAGTGCACAAAGCAAGGTCCAAAATGACATGGATGAGCGAGTTTTGGGTGCAGGAACTTGACTGACCTGCACAGAGTCATGACCTCAACCAAATAGAACACCTTTGGGATGAATTAGAGCGGAGACTGTGAGTCAGGCCTCCTCATCCAATATCAGTGGTTGACCTCACAAATGCGATTCTGAAAGAATGAAACATTCCCAAAGACACACTCCTAAACCTTGTGGACAGCCTTCCCAGAAGAGCTGAAGCTGTTATAGCTGCAAAGGGAGGGCCAACTCAATATTGAACCCTACCAAGACTGGGATACCATTAATGTTCATGTGTGTGTAAAGGCAGGCGTTCCAATACTTTTGGCAATATAGTGCATGTCCTCATAGTGGTCCCTTGCGCTTCCATTGCAGTGTTAAAAACCTTGCTTGCTGCATTTTTTGGTGAGTTAATAAAACTGTGCCAAAAACGCACCTCCCCATTGAAATGCATTGAAAACGCAGCAAGAACACATCATAACGCACCCGTGTTATGTTTTTTATGTGTTTTTTGAGTCACATGACCTATGAAAAACACACCAAATCACAGCAAAATCACATGTATTTTTAGCACCGTTACCGGCACCTTTTTCTCTATCGGCAGAATGTCAAACACACCATTTTGGCCGATATGTTTCAGCCGCTGAAATTTCGGTGCATCTCTAGTAAATTTCCCTTACTTCCTGCCCTGGAAGCACAATAGGATGTGAGTGAAAATGAATTTAAAGTGAGGGAAAACCCCTCTTAGCCAGTTTTCACTGGACCAGGTATCCCCACTACAGAATTAACCCTTTATTCATTTGCTGGGGACAGCTGTAACAATTTTTAGTTTCCAGTTACTTCCTGTCCCAGTGACAATGGTCATCAGGTCCAATAGAGAGGGCCAATCCACCAAGAGGAAGCATATACTGCAAAAGAAACATGACAGAGGGTCTATCCCTTCCCCACACCACCCAAAACTAAAAAAATAAAGTTTGAGCTTTCAGTGTACTTTAAATATACCCAGCAGTGATTCTTAATTAAACACTCTGCACCTAATATTATATTCACAGATTTTGTGAAAAGATAGAATTGGAATTTAATACGGTAGTAAATTGTTTTGTATTGTTTATTTAAATGGCAAATCTACAGATGCAAATACCCTGGAAGATTTGTTGAGTCTACAGTTATTACATTTCCCTGTCAATAAACTCTGTTCTAACAGTCAATGGCATTTGAGTGACTACAAAGCTGATTTTTAAATAATTCTATGTATTTTCTCACCAATCAGCACATTAACAATCCGGTACTCATGACATTTCTTTACACTGTCGCCACTGGCACTGCACAGTCTCTTTATAAAGAATTTGGGTCTGCAGATTTTAATTACAGTTATTTTTTTTTCTCTAGTGTTAAAGAAAAATGTACTTGTATTCTTGAGTTTCAGGAACTTAAATCCACAATGTTTACTTGATCACAAATCACTTTAGGATTTGTAAGTTTTAGAAAGTTAAAAAAAGGAAGATTGTAGAAAAATATAACAATAATTCATTATACATTAACGGTATGTAATAAAGAAAACTAATAGAGTTGTGCTAACAGTTCAAGCCGAGAAAAAGTTCTGCAAACCCCCGAATTTCCAGAGCCCCTCCAGCCCCTCCTGCCCCCTCCCACTGTTAGGTGGCACTGATAGGGCATACTTTCTCCCACTGACACCGCAAATGGGACTCTATTTCTTTCACTGACACCAAAGATGGAACACTTTTCCTCCCAATGATACCAACGATGGGGCACTTCTTCTCCATGTACTGGCCATAGGCATTCAGTCATTTTTTTACTTGGATCAGCAAGTGGGGGGCATTTTTTTTTTTTTCACTCCTACTGGCCACTGAGCCTAGGGCATTGTTCCAGCTCCAACTGGCCAAAGTTTGGCCCCTCTAAAGTCTGAAGGACAAGAAATGACCCCTTGATTAGAGAGTTTGAGGATCCCCGAGTTGAGAGCCCTGCCACTACTGGGTAAATATTAACGTAAAGCCATCCTGTACAAAAATGCTGTGTACTTATCTTTCCAGTGGCCTGTGTCTTAAAAATCCTCTAGGAGGCTGATTCCCACCCACTGCATGTGTACCCCACTTCCAGGTGTTCTGAATACCAGCTTCCCGCATTGTGTACTGTGGTTCTCCACACTGGATTGTATACCACTACAGCACAGGTGTCAAACACAAGGCCCGCGGGCTGAGCCTGGCCCTCCAGGCCATTTCATGTGGCCCTCACACCTCTCCTCCAGCTGCAGGTGAGCTCCAGCCCTCCTCTGGTCCACCTCCAAACCCCTACTTTCTGCTTTCAAGCAATGCATCCAGTTTCTTCCCAGCAGCAGCATATAGAAAGGGGATGCACTGTGATGTTAGGGAGAGTAGGGGACTCAACTTGGTGGGGTGGCTCTTGACATCTAATGTAAGGGGAGGGGATGCGCTGGACATCTAATCTTACAGATACAACCGGCCCTTTTGAGGACAATCTTAATGCTGATGCGGCCCACGATGAAATTGAGTTTGACACCCCTGCACTACAGGAACAATTCCTCATGTGTTGTAATGATTGTACAAAAGTTTCCCACGTATTATACCAATTGCCCGTTTATTGCTTGCATATTGTAAAGATTGCCCATTTGTTGCCTCTGAATTGTATCAAATGCCCGTTTGTTCTCCACATACTATTAGGCAGCCCTTTTTTTCTCAGAGAATAGGTGCAGGAACTTCCCTTTTCTGAGTCAACCCATTTTGCCTGCCCCCTACCCACCTCCGAGCATCATTCCATGATTCCACCCTCTACCCACCTCCCAATAACAATAGACCTCCAGCAGCAACAACAGATCTCCCAGCAGCCAGCATTAATAGACCCCTCCCTCAACAATAGATCCCTCCAAGCAACAATTGACCACCCAGCAACATAAGACCCCTCGCCCCCCCCCCCCCTCCCCAGCAACAACAGACCCTCCAGCAGACCCCAGCACCCCTTGCCATTACATACATTCAGTGCTGGAGGTGCCGGAACTGCGTTCCCCCACGTTCCCGCTGAAAAAAAGCCCTGCTATTAGGGTTGCCATTTTTATAGCACCATACCCAATAACCCCAATCCCCCCTCTTACCCCCCAGCATGGCAAGGGTTCAATACAGGGTATGTGTATTATGATCCTGTCGGGGGTAGCCTGTGTTCCTAATGACCAATAATCACAGCTCTATCCTAGAGATTATGGTCGCATGTGATTCCAGCTTCCTGCGTCACTGTTGCTGCAGGAACACAAGATTTGTTTCCCGCGATGCAGATTGTTCAAAATGGCTTTTACAAATGATATTGTTACCTTCTTGCAATTGTTTATCTTTCATTATCAGCAAAACAATATATTATAGGGAACCAAACAGCTGTTGCGAGAAAGAATAGCTTGGAGCGCAGGTTATTTAAATTAATATATCATTGCAAATGCAGGCTTCGCCATATGTTCGGTGAGAATAGCATTGTGTCGTGTGTACCTGTTGTGTGAATGTACAGGGATCCTGATCCTAAATATTCAGCTGGAATGTACAGTAACTCAACTAATAAGGAAACTATATTCATATTAAGTACTGTACACATTGCAAGATACTATTGTAAAATTTAGGACCAGTTTACACCACAGCCGCATTATAATGCAGCCTAGGGTTGCCACCTTTTCTTCAAGCCAAACCCGAACACTTTCACGCCACAGGGCAATTTTTTTTTTTTTGCAGTAAACATTACGGGATTATAAAAGACCTGGGACACATTTGGGTGTCCCAAGGAGACTAGTAATGTGGCACGAAGAGCGCGCCTCGGCAAACAGTGGGTGTCGCCAAACTGCTCTCACTGACATCATCACCCCACCCTTTAGTGATGCCAAACCTGCCCCCAGACAGCCACCTGCAGCTCCTGGACAGAAACAGACATGTGTATGACTATCTCGGTTATGTGTGGAGCCACAGTCTAAATAACGTGTCCGTGTTTTAGGCGGACTGAAACCTGGACACATGTCAGGGAAATCGTATGCATAGTCGAGTACGAAGATGTGCACTAGCTAATAAGAATTCTCGAGTGACAGCTAGAGGTTCCATAACTTGCGTGCATGCGCATAAGAATTTGCGAGTGACAGCTAGACATTACTGACTCGCTAACGTATCTGCGTGAATACTTGTCGCCCTCTTGCCTATTTAAAGTGGCTCCATAGACCAGAAGATTGCTGAGTGGTCGTCAACTTCTCCCGTCTGTGACCTGATCCTGTGCTTGTTCCTGTGTTTCCGTCTTGTTTGACTTTGCTCGTTCCTGATATCTTATTGCTGACCCGGCTTGTGACCTGATTATGCCTTTAGCCTACCCTTTTCCGGAGCCTTCCCTGACTCGCCTGATACCGACCCTGGCTGAGCCCTGACTCTTCTCCGGATCCGATTCTGTACCTCTGCTGCTTGGCCGTTACCGACTTCTGCCTGCCTGACCACCCAAGATCCTGCATCAGCCTGCTCACCAGCTTGGTTGTGTCTGCTGTTCTGCACCTGCTGCTGTGTACCTGCACTTGCCAGTCCACCAGTCTGCCTGCTGTTCTGCACCTCTGGCCATGTATCTGCATCTGCCAGTCCACAAACCTGCCCACTGCTTGGCACCTGGTACAAGTATGGTACCTTATGTCCAGGATCTTCAACCAGGCACCTGTGCCACTCCGTACCCTGTTATATCCTGTCACCACCTTCAGGAGAAATAGGACAATAGGTGTAAGGGAAAGCCCTCCCATCAGCTGTGCCTCAACCAGGTACAGGACAACTTGATTCAAAACCTGGACTGTCTGGGTGAATCCTGGGCAGGTGAATCCTGGGCAGGTGGCCTAATACAGCCACAGGTGTGTATGGTGCAGTAAACAGTGCCAGTGCACTCATTATAATGCACCACACTGTTTACCTTTGTTGTATAAATATACAATGTCTCAAAATGACATTTCATTCACCTTTATGCACTGCAGCATGTTGCGATGCGCTGTAATGCATAGTATGATGCTGCGGTGCAGAAAACGAGTGCATGTACTACTTTTTTCAGCGCTCACCACAGCAACACCTTGTGTATGCGGGGGGCTGCCCAGTGCAGTACAAAGCTTTGCAGTGTCCTTACCTAAAAGACAATGCTGGAAGGGCATTTTACCTTCCAGCTCCATAGTTTTATTATAGTGTTTCATGTAATAATTACCACATACTCCCTCTAGTGGTCATCCATTTATTAGGGACTAAGATTAGTATCTTTGCTGAAATAAATTTATGACCTGTTTGGTAGTCTATTGCAGTGTTTCTCAACCTTTGTTCAGTTGAGGCACCCTTTAAAATTATAGACAAAGTCAAGGCACCTTATTCTAAAATGTAAAAAACTATTTTAATAGCTTTACACAATGCAGCAACATCCACACGTAGGACACCCAATGTTAAAGGTGATTTATTCTTCCAAAGCAAATACACTTTTGCTCACTGGTAGTGACTAGTAGTCCAATGTTTCTCTTCTCCCTCAATTTCTGTCCATCAGTCAGCTAATGTAACCCCAGTGCTGAGGGTGGGGCCACAGGTGGGTCAAACAAGGATATTGTGGAGGCAACAGACACCCTCCTTATTAGCTGATGATGTCATTGGTTGTTAGGATGCCAGTGTCTGGAAAGTTGTAATGGTGCATAACGAAAATCCGTGGCTTTGTGTAACCAAAAGGCAAGCTTGATCCACCTTCTGGCTTGTATACATTTTTTTAGGCATTTTGCCAAGGCACCCCTGAAGAAACCATAACACCTGGACACCCTGGTTGAAAAAGGCTGGTCTATTGTTTCTAACCCGCTCAAGCCTGACCAACAGACCTGGACTGAGAGTGGAAAAGTGAAGCTCATTCCCTATGCAGTATGGCAAGGCGAGAAGAAGAGTCTTCATGTAGCCACCCCATAGACATATGTATTTACAAACTATGCTCAGAAAGAAGGTAATCACAACATGAATATTCATTAACCACTCGACCTTCGGAAGATTTACCCCCCTTCATGACCAGGCCATTTTTTGCTAAACAGCACTGCGTTATTTTATCTGATAAATGTGCAGTTGTGCGACACTGTACTCAAATAAAATGTATGTCCTTTTTTTCCCAAAAATAGAGCTTTCTTTTGGTGGCATTTGACCACCACTGCGTTTTTTGGGGGGAATTTTGCGCTATATAAACAAAAAAAGACCGACAGTTTTGAAAAAGAAACAATATTTTTTACTTTTTGCTATAAAACATATGCAATAAAAAAATGTAAACAGTTTAATTTCTTCATTAATTTAGGCTAATATGTATTCTGCTACATATTTTTGGTAAAAAAATCCCAATAAGTGTATATTGATTGGTTTGCGCAAGGATATATATACTAGAATTTTTATTTATTTATTTTTTTACTAGTAATGGCGATCAGCGACTTATAGCCGGACTGCGATATTGCAGCGGAGAATTGGATACTAACTTATGCCACGTACACACGGTCGGAATTTCGGCCCGCAAAAGACCGATGAGAGTTTTTCGTCGGAAGATGCGACCGTGTGTATGCTCCATCGGTCTTTTGCTGGCGGAATTCCAGCCAGCAAAAGATTGTGAGCATGTTCTCTATTTTTCGGTCAGGAAAAGTTCCTATCCGAAAATGCGATCATCTGAGGCAATTCCGACCCGCAAAATTCCTACGCATGCTCGGAAACAATTTGACGCATGCTCGGAAGCATTGAACGTCATTTTCTCAGCTCGTCGTAGTGTTGTACGTCACCGCGGTCTTGACGGTCTTAATTTCAGCGAACTTTTGCGTGACCGTGTGTATGCAAGGAAAACTTAACGGAATCCCGTCGGAAAAGCCGTCATATCTTTTTAAGACGAGAAAACCGATCGTGTGTACGCGGCATTACACTTTTGACACTATTTGGGAACCATTAACACTAATACAGTGATCAGTGCTAAAAAATATACACTGCCACTGTACTAATGATACTGATTGGTTAACATCAGGGGCAATCAAAGGGTTAAATGTGTGCTTTGCCAATTTTTTGGGGTACACTATGTTGTTGTTTTACTAGGTGAAGTAATCAATTTTATTCCCTGCTTTTTGGGGAAAGAAAATCTATTACTTCCCCACTGACAGGACAGGGCTCTGCTTTGTTTACATAGGCAGAGCCCTGTCCTGTTTAAATTCATGACGATCGCTGGGTGCCATTGGTAATCCATTGGCCGGCACCCGTAGATCAATATCTGCTGTGCTTAATCACAGCATGGCGGGGTCGCCGGCAGAGCGCCCCCTAGCTGGAAGCATCAGATTACGTACTAGTTACGTGGTTATACGGTTGGCAATCGGTTACATTGAAGCTGGACCTCCCAGACACACAGGAATATGTTTGTAGTTCTCCACAGGTACTTTCAGGCTCCACATTGGAACATTGGAACTGGCATTTATCAGCATTGCTAGTTTGCACACTTTGTAGAATGTAACAGATTTAATACATGCTTGGGTGTCAAGGTGAAAGGTACCCCCGTGACTGCCATTTGCTGTCCTCCCTGCCTGGCCTCATGCTAGCAAAACAGGCTGTCTCCCAGCTTCTGAGTGCACATAACAATAAAAAAATCTGCAGTTTTTAAATTATATAACTGACGTGAATGTATAATAAATATGTAAAGCGCTGCGTAAATTGACGGCGCTATATAAGTACCTGTAATAAATAATTTATATCAAATAATTTTCGTAGTTTGTGCTTTTATTCAAGAGCAAAATAAAAAGTAATACACATTATCCAAGTTGTGTGCACATTCACAAACTGCATGGCATGGAAGCTTTAGTAATTGCTGAGGCTGGACAACCCCAATTGACAAATACACTATATTACCAAAAGTATTGGGACACCTGCCTTTACACGCACATGAACTTTAATGGCGTCCCAGGTTGTGGCTTTGGTTATATGAATAGGGTTAGGGCTCGGTTTCAGATACAGTAAGACATTGCTCACTCTGTGTGAGTTAGAGAAGAGCATCCGATACTTGTGTTTTCTGCTGCATTCAGTGTAATTATAGCATAGCATGCTGGCAATGTCCAGGTGGAGTTCAAGTTTAAATGTAGTATCAATAATATTGGGAAGAGCAAGTCTGTAAAAATGGGAAATTATATAGTAAATTATTTTAAGGCAGAGACTGCAACAACAGGTCAAATTATTCTCTGAAAATACCATTTTTTTTTTCTGTGGAACTGTTTTAAAGTCAAATATATTGGCTGAAGTACCAAGGTCTGTGCATTGTACCAAGTTTCAGGAATGCACTATATTGCCAAAAGTATTGGGACACCTGCCTTTACACACACATGAACTTTAATGGCATCCCAGTCTTAGTCCGTAGGGTTCAATATTGAGTTGGCCCATCCTTTGCAGTTATAACAGCTTCAACTCCTCTGGGAAGGATGTCCACAAGGTTTAGGAGTGTGTCTATGGGAATGTTTAACCATTCTTCCAGAAGCGCAGTCAAGTTCCTCCACCCCAAACTCACTCATCCATGTCTTTATGGACCTTGCTTTGTGCACTGCTGAGCAGTCATGTTGGAACAGGAAGGGGCCATCCCCAAACTGTTCCCACAAAGTTGGGAGCATGAAATTGACCAAAATGTCTTGGTATGCTGATGCCTTAAAGTGGAGTTCCACGCAAAAGTGGAACTTTGACTTTAAGCACTCCTCGCCCCCTTACATGCCACATTTGGCATGTCATTTTTTTGGGGGGGGGGAGCCGGTACCTAGTTTTGACAGGTGCCCAGCTCCCACTTCCTGTTCTTGTCGCCTTGCCACCTCTCCCCCTAGGTGCCTCCTCCTCCCCCCCCTACCTCTCTGCAATCTACTGGGACCTGTCACAGGTCCCATAACATTGCCTTGCCACTAAGAGTGCGCATGCGCACCCGCCGTGAAGCCGCAAGCTGTCACATCCGGGTGCCCACACTTGCAATGACAGGGGAGAGGAGCGAGGCTTCGGGCAGCCGCACTGCTGGACCATGGGACAGGCGAGTGTCTTTTTATTAAAAGTCAGCAGCAAGGTCCATAAAGACATGGAGGAGCGAGTTTGGGGTGGAGGAACTTGACTGGCCTACACAGAGCCCTGACCTCAACCCGATAGAACACCTTTGGGATGAATTAGAGCGGAGACTGCAAGCCAGGCCTTCTCATCCACATCAGTGCCGGACCTCACAAATGTGCTTCTGGAAGAATGGTCATATATTCCCATAGACACACTCCTAAACCTTGTGGACAGCCTTCCCAGAAGAGATAAAGCTGTTATAGCTGCAAAGGGTGGGCCAACTCAATATTAAACCCTACGGACTTATGCCCTGTACACACGGTCGGACATTGATCGGACATTCTGACAACAAAATCTATGGACTTTTTCTGACGGATGTTGGCTCAAACTTGTCTTGCATACACACGGTCACACAAAGTTGTCGGAAAATCCGATCGTTCTAAACGCGGTGACGTAAAACGCGTATGTCGGGACTATAAACGGGGCAGTAGCCAATAGCTTTCGTCTCTTAATTTATTCTGAGCATGCGTGGCACTTTGTGCGTCGGATTTGTGTACACACGATCGGAATTTCCGACAACAAGGTCCTATCACACATTTTCCGTCGGAAAATCCGACCATGTGTACGGGGCATAAGACTGGGATGGCATTAAAGTTCATGTGAGTGTAAAGGCACGCGTCCCAATACTTTTGACAATATAGTGTATGTACAAAGGCAAAACGGTGTCACTCACAATCAACTCTTACTAACACTACAGTGAGATTTTATAATTAAATATAATAAATATACTAACATTAAATACCACTACGTTTAATACTGGACAACATGTTTAATATGATTACTCAGAATATGAATATGTATGTATGTATGTATATATAAATATAAATATATATATATATATATATATATATATATATATATATATATATATATATATATATATATATATATATATTTTTTTTTTTTTATATATATATATATATATATATATATATATATTTTTTTTTTTTTTTTGTGTTAATGTAAATTCACATACACACAAAATCAAATAAAAAAAATCAAAAAAATGTTCCTTTATTAGACGATTCAACACTCTAGCACCGGCCAAAATCTGAAATTTCAGTTTAGCATGTACAGTACTGACCCCTGTAAAAGCTTCACCGTCTCACCTACCTGACAGTTCGATAATCCTAACCTAAATCCACTTCTCACCCCCCTACCCTCCCAGCGTATCCTGACACGAAAACACAGGAAACACAGCGTATTGGGAATACTTCCAAATTTGAAAGCACGTTCCTCTAAAGAAATTTATTGTCTACAATGGCAAAAAAAAGTGTTTTACAATCTGTCTGTAAGTGGAAGCCATTGCTAGATTCGGCGCAACATTTTAATTAAACTGAAACTGCAGAGCAAATCTCTGCTCGCTCCTTGGGGAGCAATATTAGATATACAAGTTGTATATGCTGTTATTTGCCTAAATTTCTCTGCACATTTCACACTAGTCCCTCCAAGTATGCTTCTTAGAACATATTGGCTGAATGTAATGTTATGTAAAGCCCCTTCAGTTATCATTTAAAGAAAATGGTTTAAACTATTTCAGCTGTTCGCTGTTGTCTGTTTTCCGAAGAGTAAATGTTTATTACAAAATGTGTCACAGAAGCGGAGAAAAAATGCAGTCAGTTGCAGAAAAAAACATTGTACATAGAGGAATGTGGTGCTATAGATATGCAGACTGTATGGGGCTCCATTAAAGTGTTTGGATATGATGTGCAAAAAATTGCTAATCTTTACTTACACTATATTGCCAAAGTATTGGGACGCCTGCCTTTACACGCACATGAACTTTAATGTGATCCCAGTCTTAGTCCGTAGGGTTCAATACTGAGTTGGCCCACCCTTTGCAGCTATAACAGCTTCAACTCTTCTGGGAAGGCTGTCCACAAGGTTTAGGAGTGTGTCTATGGGAATGTTTGACCATTTTTCCAGAAGTGCATTTGTGAGGTCAGGCACTGTTGTGGAGGAGAAGGCCTGGATCGCAGTCTCCGCTCTAATTCAGCCCAAAGGTGTTCTATTGGGTTGAGGTCAGGACTCTGTGCAGGCCAGTCAAGTTAACCCACCCCAAACTTGCTCTTCCATGTCTTTATGGACCTTGCTTTGTGGACTGGTGTGCAGTCACGTTGGAACTGGAAGGGACCATGCCCAAACTGTTCACACAAAATTTGGAGCATTAAATTGTCAAAATGTCTTGGTATGCTGATGCCTTAAGAGTTCCCTTCATCGGAACTAAGGGGCCAAGCCCAGCCTCTGAAAAACAACCCCACACCATAATCCCCCCTCCACCTAATGATTTGGACCAGTGCACAAAGCACAGAGTCCTGACCTCAACCCAATAGAACACCTTTGGAATGAATTAGAGTGCAGACTGTGAGCCAGGCATTCTCGTCCAACATCAGTGCCTGACCTCACAAATGTGCTTCTGGAAGAATGGTCAAACATTCCCATAGACACCCTCGTAAACCTTGTGAACAGCCTTCCCAGAAGAGTTGAAGCTGTTATAACTGCAAAGGATGGGCCAACTCAATATTGAACCCTACGGACTAGGGCTGGGATGCCATTAAAGTTCATGTGTGTGTAAAGGCAGGTGTCCCAATACTTTTGGCAATATAGTGCATTCCTGAAACTTGGTACAATGCACAGGCCTTGGTACTTCAGCCAATATATTTGACTCTAAAACAGTTCAACAGAAAAAAAATAGTATTTTCGGAGAATAATTTGACCCGTTGTTGCAGTCCTTGCCTTAAAATAATTTATTATATAATTTCCCATTTTTACAGACTTGCTCTTCCCTATATTATTGATACTACATTTAAACTTCAACTCCACCTGGACATTGCCAGCATGCTATGCTATAATTACAATGAGTACTGCAGAAAACACAAGTATCGGATGCTCTTCTCAAGCACACGCAGAGTGAGCAATGTCTTACTATAGCTGAAACCGAGCCCTAACCCTATTCATATAACCAAAGCCACAACCCAAGCCGTATCTACAGTCAGAACCATAGCATTAGCCCTGAAACATCATAACAGTCATAGCCACATACAAAACCCTAGCCCTTACTCTAGTCATAGCCATTGACTCAACCCCAAAACAATAATAAACACAACCCTGAACCTAAAATTAGTTGTAAAAATAGCCTCAACCATAGCCCTAATCCTAACAATAGCCACAACCCTGGATTAAACCTTAGTCACAACCTTAGGTACAACACTAGCTATAATGTTAGCCACTGCCTTGCCCCAACCTTAGACATACCTGTAGATATGGCCTCGCCCTAATTCTATAAATAATATCCAAAACCCTAACTCTAACTGATCTAGATACAACCCAAGCCCTAACCATAGTCATGACTACATTGAAAACCCTAGTCCAAACTCTAATAATGAATATTGCCTCAACGCTAACCCTAGTCATAACAATAACCGCATCCTTAGTCCTAACTTTAGTCATAACCATAGCCTCAACCCTATCCCTTGTCATAACCAAAACCCAAACCCTAGTCCACACTTTAGTCATAGTCATAGCCTCAACCCTAACCCTAGTCATAACAATATCCCTAACCCCAGCCCTAAGTTTAGTCATAACGATAGCCACAACCCTAACCCTAGTCATAGCCATAACCCTAGCTCTAACCTTAGACATTACTATAGCACAACCCTAGCTATAATCATAGCCACTGTCCTGCTCTAACCCATGGAAATGGCCTTGCCTTAATCCTATTAAGAATATAGCCAAAATCATAGCTTTAACCCCTACGCATAACAATAGCTCCAACTCTATATAAAACCATAGCCACAACTCTAGCCCTAACTCTAACCATAGGTACAATCCTGGCCATAAAACCAGCTTCAGCACTAGCCCTGGACATAGTCATAACTACATTCAAAAGCCTAACCCTAGTCATAACCATAGCCTAAACACTAACCCTAGTTATGACAACCACAACCCTAGTCCTAATTTTAGTTTTTTATATATTTAGCCTCAACCCTAACACTAGTCATAACAATAGGCCCAACCCTAGCCATATTCATAGCTAATGCTCTGCACAAACCCTAATCAGGCCCAGACATGGCTTTATCCTAGTACTATTAATAATATTCAAATCCTAGCTTTAACCCTACTCATAAAAATAGCTTCAACTTGAGTCATAGCTATAGCCACGACCCTAGCCTTATTCTAACCACAGCTACAACCTTAGTCATAACCACCACCTTAGCCTTAGACTCCCTAGTCATCACCATAGACAAAACACTGGCCCTAACCCTAATCATAGCCACAACCTTAGCTAACTGGCTATGGCACATGAGATGTTGAGATCAGGATGGTGTGCAGGATAATGTTACATGCTGCTCACAGGGGCATACAAGATGTCAGGAGGCTGCCACAGATAACTATGTGAAGTTTCTTTTTAAAACAGGGACTGAGTAATGGACATCAGTTTACCATTATGCCCTGTACACACGATCGGACATTCCGACAACAAAATCCATGGATTTTTTTTCCGATGGATGTTGGCTCAAACTTGTCTTGCATACACACGGTCACACAAATCTTGTCAGAAATTCCGATCGCCAAGAATGCGGTGACGTACAACACGTACGACGAGCCGAGAAAAATGAAGTTCAATAGCCAGTGCAGCTCTTCTGCTTGATTCCGAGCATGCGTGGAGCTTTGTGCGTCGGAATTGTGTACACACGATCGGACTTTCCGACAACGGATTTTGTTGTCGGAAAATTTGAGATCCAGATCTCAAATTTTGTGTGTCGGAAATGTCCGATGGAGCCTACACACGGTCGGAATTTCCGACAACAAGCTCCCATCGAACATTTTCCGTCGGAAAATCCGAACATGTGTATAGGGCATTAGAGTATAAGTTCTTAGGAATAGGGCCCTCCTAACCCTCTTGTATTGAATTGTATTGCTGCTGTCTTGTCTCACTTTATATTGTAAAGCGCTGAACAAACTGTTGGTTCTATATAAATCCTGTATAATTATAATAACCATTTAAAACAAATACCTGAGTAAAAAGGAAATATACAAGATTCCTAGGTACTGTAGTTAAACCTCCATAGCCATGTCTATTTTTGAGATTCATAAAATATATATGCAAAGCTTAACATAATTATCATAGAACCCTGTTCTGAGAACTTCAGTACACCAATGTCCATCCAGACACAGGTGATTGATGTTTATTCACCTGCCCTGCAGCAAAGTCCTTGCATATAATGTTAGTCTGTTGGCAGCAATTCTCGTTAGCATGTCCCCTAAAATACCATATCTCTATATCAAACACGTCTCGAAAAAGCACACATTGATTGATTGCTTACATGCAAAAGCAATTCACAAGTTCAACTTTTCCCACGGGAAGCCTTAAAATGAGGCACCTCTAGGTGAACCCCCTCCCCCCATTACACAGTCACTCTGATCTGCAGTATACAGGCTAATACATGCAGCAGGAGGTATTAATCAACACTCAGAATGTGATAACCATTACAGTCTTTTATAGACAATGTGTTTAAAGGAGTACTCTAGATTAAACATAAACATTTCTGCAGTTTAAAAGTCAGAGCCGTTCAGATTTATAAGTACAACCTAGTAACAGTCTTGATTTTCTGAAGCTGGCCATGCTGATTCAAAGCAAATTGACCGAACTCCTAAACCATTAATAATTTTTTTTGCTGACCTTGCTTTATGTAATTTAGGAGTCAGTGGAAGCCATGATTTGCCCACTCATCCACCACCACTGACAGCTATGGCATTCTGGCCACACACAGGCCTTAGTTTTTCAATCTTGCCAATCTGCAGGATTGATGCATGGGATCCCATGAACCATAGTGCCCAACTGTCCCTGATTTTGAGGGACTGTCCCTCTGTCCCCCTTTCTTCCTCATTTGTCCCTCATTTTGATCTGATATATAGAGTTGTAAATAAAATGCACTGCTTTTCTTTTAAAAAAAGTTTCCCAGTGCTAAACTTTTTTTATCCAATTTCTAAATTGGATTCTAGCGGTAAAAAAAAGCACTTGTGGGTTCAAGCAATCATTTTTTATGTACAATTCTCCTTTAAGGGGGGTGTGGCAGATTGTGTATCCTATGCCTACATATTATTGCCAGTAGGTGTCCCTCATCCCCATCTCAGAAAGTTGGGAGGTATGCAAGAACAACAACTGTAAAGCTAATGTAAAAAAAAAAAAAATGGGCACCACCCCATTGGTTGGACAGGTGGGACCAAGCACTGGAACACAGCAGCGTGCTGACATTTGCATGAGGGGAAGTTTGGGAATTTTGGGCACTGTTACCTATATAGCATTTTTAGGAAATGTATGAAAAGTTCTGGACAGCCGCACAGCGGGAGAAATTTCATGTGTCTTTATTAAAGGAACTGGATCATATAGTACACAGGACACCACAGCAAGAAAATACAGGAAAACAGCTGACGCGTTTCACACTTATGCTAAGTGCTTACTCATAGCTGACCGCAAATTAATCCAAAATGTATAAATCTGCTATATGTCTCTGTGCCCATGGGTAAAGAATGGTAAAGAATTTAGTCTGTTATTTCTTATTTTTCTGATAAATATCTGGTGATCCTTACACCCTTCTTCTCTTTTCTAATCTGACCATTCCAAGCATGGAAGCAGAACCGTGCTGGTATGGTCCGTTTGCGTCTCAGTTCATTATTTCTAAAGATACAGGATGGCATGCCAAAGCATGATGTTCCTGTAACTTCTGTATGCTATTCACCCGCCATACCCCCATCCAGCCTTGACAAGCTGATTGACAGCGGCTCCCAGCAGGAACCTCACTGTCAGACTGCAGCAGCTCGTGACCAAAACAGGTTGGTGTTGTAATCTGGGATTCAGTACCGAAATGTATTTGTATTAGAAACTTCAAATTGTATACAACTGTGTGTAGTTCCACTAAACGTAATGAAATCTAGAAAACGTTGGAGCATTTCTCCATCTGTGTATGATGTCATTACCTGCCTGACCCTCGCTTCCTAAATTAACATTCTACCGCCAATGCTGAAGAATAATTGAAAGTGGGTTGTGCAGTCATGTGACTGCTGAATAAACAATTAAAGAAATTGTAGAAAATAAAAATTATTCAGAAGAAAAAAAAACTAAATACAATAGGTATAAATATGGTAATAAAATATTTTTTCTTATTTTACAATGAGCTTGCTGTACGGCATTTAAGCTCCCATTTAAGCCAGTTGACCTGAAACATGCACCATTTTTTATTAATCGTTTTTCATTATCATTGATAATGTGCATGTATCCTTGATAGTCTGTGGAGCGCGTGGAGTAATTGACTGATTTTTTTTTTTTTTTAATGGATTTTTATGAAAATCCTTTACTAAAAATGTACATATCTGCTCCAAAAGCCATTTTATAATATCATGTTATTTAAAATTACATCTCCATCTAAATCACTAGCCAGTTATGTTTTTCTAAAAATGCAAAAGTATTTAAAGGGCAAGTTCACCTTTACAGAAAAATCGGTAAGGTGAAGTTACACAGGACCCATCCCTAGTCTCAGAAGAGATAGTCTGGGGCGCTGCACAACTCAAACGGACCGAATGGTTAGCAGGTAAAAGGAGCCTCAGCTTGATTCATCCAGACCACAACTCCAACGTGTTTCGCCCTGCCCTTGGGGTTTGATCATGGAGATCAAAATCCCTGTCCAATCAGTGTGTGGCTTTCCCAGTTAATCGTTTGATTTACTTCTGTTGAAAGGACATGCTGGAGACCTTTTCTCGATCAGCAGCTGCAGACAGTTGGCTGCAGAAGCTGATCAATGCATTCTCACAGCTACAGGTGACACTGTCAGCAGAAATTGTCCTGCCTAAGGGGGCACCAAAGAAGATGAATGAAAGAATCTGTTAGTATTTTTTAACCAGACAACCTTACATAAAATACCACTTCCGAAGTGATTGTACAATAATCTGATCGTTAGTACACAGCTTTCGTCCGAAATTTTCCAAAGGGACAAACATGAAATTTTTTTTCATATAATACCAGATCATACGATTTTAAATTAATCAGTACAGTTTTCATCCAAAAATACAATACATTACATCACTTCCAAAATTTTATTCTGTCGTACGAGAATTTTCGTACTTTAGTAACCTCTTGCTTTTCGGTATAAGACTAGCATGCAAAAAAAAATGGATGATCATTCGTCCGATAATCTCATTGTGTGTAATAGGCTTAAAGGGGTTGTAAACCTTCGTGTTTTTTCACCTTAATGCATCCTATGCATTAAGGTGAAAAAAACACCTGGCAGTGACTGCCCCCCCGTTTTACTTACCTGAGCCCCGGAACTTGACCTGGCGGGGACGCGCTGTCTCTCTGCCCGGGGTTCTCGGCTCTTGATTGGATAGATTGATAGCAGCGCAGCCATTGGCTCCCACTGCTGTCAATCAAATCCAATAACGCGGGCGCCGGGGGCAGGGGCAAGTCATACATTCTGCAGCTATGGCCGATGAGAGCTTTTCATCGTTTATTCTGACCGTGTGTATGCCCCATCGGACTTTTTCTGTTGAAAATTCAGACAGACTTAGATAGAGAACATGTTCTATATTTTTACGACGGAACAAATTACTATCGGAAAAAACGCTCGTCTGTATGCCGTTGCGACGGACAAAAAACGACGCATGCTCTGAAGCAAGTACGAGAAGGAAGCTATTGGCTACTGAACTTATGTTTTCTAGTGCGTTCTGGATGGTCGGAATTTGGTATAACCGTGTGTATGCCAGACAGCTTGAGTGGAATTCCGTCGGAACTCCGTCGTAAAAACCTTCAGAGTTTATTCCGACGGCAAAACCGGTCATGTGTACAGGGCATTAGGTTCCAATCAGACCTAATGTGATTCTTCTTCTAGTGCCTTGTTGCACGTAGGGAAACATGTGAGCAAACTCTCAGGTATGAATGAACCTTAGCAGTCCATATGAGAAATGGCATGCTAAGTCCTAAGTGAATATCATAGATAGATTTTTACTGGTTTCCTTGACAAAGAATTTACATGGGAATTTTGCAAGGAATGAATAGGGAACTGTGAATAATTATTGAATGGACTAATTATGGTAAGGTGTAGCTAGACTATATTTCTAGCACTGGGCTAAGCTCAGTTTAAAAGGCAACAAGTATTTTTGCAGTGTTGACTTTAATCTCTGACCGGCATCTGTGGACGTGTGTGAGCGCAATCCTTTAACACTAGGAAATGAGCCCGTAGTTGTGAATACACTGATAAGACACAAGACGAGAATAATTAATGTTGTAGAATTCCCTCCTCTTCATTAGCAGAGGAAACAGCTAGTGAGAAGCTTAGGATGAGAACTATTATAAAGTGTCGGTACACACTGATAACTCTGCTCTGTTGTAAATGTGATGAAACAACAATCACCAGACAGGCTGCAATTCTTCATTCGAAGCTGGGGTCTGCCTGTTGTTTTAACATGTGGAGGATGTTTGTTCATTAATGTCTCTGGGCTGAACAGCAGAACAAGGCGCTCTTATCCGCCACCTATTTAAGTTTCCTTTGATGAAAGCGATGGTTAGAATTTTGCTATTGGCTGAGTTCCCATGTGTAAAATGAAGGGTCCCACCTGCCTAACGGGGAACCCTCAGTTGTTTTTTTTCTCATTGCCAAATCTCTGATATTGGGTACAGCTGAATCCTTCAAGTCACCAGCTTAGATGAAGGCTCACCTTGTGGTGCAGAATGAGTCCAAGTACTGATATGTTTCCCCTTCGCCAGCCATAAAAAGGTTTGACCTTGGTTGCATGATGACTCAGGCCCAAGGAACTTTGACCTGGTATGCAAGTGCTCTCTTCTAGCAGATCTATCCTCTACGTCAACAACCTAGGTATGTTGGAGTGCACAGGAGTCTACAGTACATACTGCCCAGTTTTCCCATTGCCAGCCATAAAAAAGTTTTAGCCCAGCTGCAGTGATGTCACTGAGTGACTAGGTAAAAAGTTGGCTCAGTGCACTAAATCGGTGCTTCAGCAAAAGGGTGCATATGCTTTGTGTCACCAGCTTAGATATAGGCCCACCTTGTGGTTCAGAGGTGTTTAAGTACTGCGTAGTTTGCCCATTCCCAGCCATAAATACGTTAGGTCTTGGCTTCATAATAACTCAAGCAGGCACATTGGCATGCACGTAGCCTCTGCTTGTTAATGTCATATACTGCACCGAGATTTCACTAGAGTGACTAGGAAAAAACTCAGTGCAGCAGATCTGTGCCTGAGCAAAAGAGTGTCTGTCATTTCCGGTAAGTAATGTTATCCTAATTGTTCTGTAACTTTATTAATTTGTCCCTGGCCTGTCCTTGGATTCCTTTCTCCTACACTGCCCTTAACTTCTACCTGGTTATTTTACTACATCTGTCTGACCTGAAACGGACCACATATCCATCTTAAAATGGAGCTGCCTGTCTAAAAAAAGACCCAACAGAAATGTGTTGCATTAACAGACATGGGTTATCGCATAGGGTGAAAGGGCCCTTAGAACTAGTCAAGCCCCTGTCCCCAAGAGATCAGTCACAAACTAACCATAGATATCCAATCATTCTCTAATCAGACTATAATTGGCCACACTGGTTGTCTATGAGCAATGAAGATATGGCTCGTTACAGGCAGACACGAAAAAAAAAATGATAACATAGAAAAAAGAAAATAAGTAAAAAGTATTTGATTATATTACCATTCATACACGAGTAAATGAGGTAAAACACAGTACCGTATGTCTGAGCAAATATTACTCTGCAGGACATGTTGATCCTGCGCCAGCTCGCAGTGAGATCACTTTGAAATACTGTTTACTTAAAAGCTAAGTATTTGAATTTTCCTCTACTGATCTTTCTCTTGAAACAGATTAATGTGGTTAGTTGAAACATACACAGGGATGTTTATTGCCATTTGATTTACTGCAACTCTGTTTTGCCGTGCCTGTGAATTATTATTTACAGCAGTTTTGGAAATATTAGGCGCTTTATCTCTAATATATTTATGTTTTATGACTGAAGTGAAGTGTTCAGGAAGTGACTGATATTCTTTGTTAAAGCGCAACAACGCTTTATGAATTGTATTTATTTTTGTGAAATTGGTTTATGTCAGGTGCAGGAGTTCCCAGTGGTGTGGAAACAAGGATCAAGGCATTGAAAGGTGCAATAGGGATCTGTAAGGGTAGAGGATCGAACCCTGTGACAAACTGCAAGTGGTCTTTATATGATATACCGGTAATCATGAATTTTCTTTTGCCAGTCAGCCTAATTACCAACCTTTCCCAATCATTTCCAGGGACGTCATTGTTGATTTGATATATTTGAGGTTGTCAAGCACATTACTTTCTCAGAACATAAAATGCCATTAGAGCATGGGACCCAGAAGCTAGTGGAGATCACTGTAGTAGCTGCGCCTAATACATTGATTTCCAGCTTCTCAAACTCAATTTCATTTTGGGCCACATCAACAGTATGGTTGCCCTCAAAGTGCCAGTTGTATTTGGAGTGCGCTACAGAGTGCAGGCTTCAGAAGTGAGCTACGTACAGAGTGCAGAGTTCAGGATTACACTACGTACAAAGTGCAGGGTTTAGGAATGTGCTATGTACAGAGTGAAACAAAGAGTACAGGAGTGTGCTATGTACAGAGTGAAACAAAGAGTTCAGGAGTGTGCAGAGTTCAGGGGTTCCCTATGCAGAGTTCAGGAGTACGCTACATACAGAGTGCAGAGTTCAGGAAAATGCCACGTACAAAATGCAGAATTCAGGGGTTCCCTAAGCAGAGTTCAGGAGTATTCTACATACAGAGTGCAGGGTTTATAAATGTGCTATGTACAGAGTAAAGCAAAGAGTTCAGGAGTACGCTACATAGAGAGTGCAGCGTTCAGGAGTAACGCTACATAGAGACTGCAGAGTTCAGGAGTACGCCATGTACAAGGTGCAGAGTTCAGGGGTTCCCTAAGCAGAGTTCAGGAGTATGCTACTTACAAAGTGCAGAGTCCAGGAGTACGCCACATACAAATTGCAGAGGTCAGGGGTGCCCTATGCAGAGTTCAGGAGTACACAGAGTGCAGAGTTCCACAGTATGCCACATACAGAGCACAGCGTTCAGGAGTACGCTATGTACAGAGTGCAGTTCCAGGGGTGCACTACATACAGATTTTAGGGTTTAGGGGTGCACTACAGACTGCAGGGGTTAGGGGTGCGCTACATACAGAGTGCATGGTTTAGGGGTGTACTATGTACAGAGTGCAGGGGTTAAGGATGCGCTACATAAAGACTGTAGGGTTCAGAAGTGCATTACGTACCGAGTGCAGGGTTTATGGGTGCACTATGCAGAGTGTGCAACACCAACCAACCCCCCCAAAGCTTCTTCGCATCTCTACACTCTCCTATCCCAGCTTTAGTACCTCCCTAAGTAGGTGGCTCTGCCTCGTCTTGCAGGGAGATCATTCTCTCTCTCTTTCTCTGAAGATCTGTCCCACCATGAGTGCGTGCATGCAGGGATCTGTTACATCCGGGAGCAGCTGAGAGCAAAGCTGTCTATTGTAATCACAAACTCCGGCTGCAGAACTGGGTGCTAAGGCCACATGACAAGGCCTGGGGGGCCAGATTTGGCACACGGGTCTTGTGTTTGACATATGTATTCTAGAGGGATCCACAGGTATGGTATATACATCCTGGACTAATGTAACTATGTATAAAACATCCTTACCTGGACTTCTTCTTTAACAACAAATCTATATTAGCACAGATGATTTCAGATTTATAAAGCCCTCGAGTAACTCTTTAAATAGGGACTCTATTAAAACATATTTACTTTGTATTAAATGGTTTAACAAACCTAGACATTTAGAAAGCCCTACCTTCCAAGAGCAACCAAAGGGTAACAGAGATCAGGCTCTGATAAACTAGTGTCAAACATCTCAGCAGAAGCAGCACTAGCCTAAAACACAGGGCAGCGAAACGCGTGAATGGGGGGGATTTATGGCCAAGCTTTGAACTAAAAGGCATATGTAGACTCCGACGTTCATAAATTAGCCATGTTGCATTAAAGTCTAAGGTTGAAAAACACAGGAAAAGGTTGAGTCAGTCTGAGAGCACTTACATTGTGAATGTCGAGGAGCAGTTCAAAGCATATGAAATATGTCTCTTGTTTTGACACTATTGTAATGGTATAGTTGTTCACTTGCCTTGTTTCTCTGAGCTTTATGGACCATAAAGTTTAATAACAATCTTAACAGCTGAACAGTGTGCACATGATTCCGGGAGGCTGCTGTGTAGAGCAAGATCAGTATTTTATCAAGGTAATCTTTTTCAGTAACATATGGGCCTCTTGTCTGGCTTACCCACTTTTAAAATGGCTTTGTGGGGGCTGTGTATTTCTTTATCCAGACACAAAAGATGTTCTATCTCTTTGAAAACGGAACAATTGAGACGTGTACGGAATCGGATGAGATCTCTTGGGGATGCGGAGACAGCAATGCAGTTTTTATTAATAATACATCTCAAACATTGAATACAGGCATCTTTTTAAGTCATTCATAAACAGCTCACAAAACTCTTATGAGCTTGACTTTAAAATATATCTATCTATATATAGATATATATATACACGCACACCTTGTATTAAAGCCTAAGATTAATAAAAAAAATTTAAATAAATAAATCAGCAGAAGGGATGGTACTTACAATCAATGTGAAGTCTCCCTTGGGCTTTGATCAGGTAAAGACTTGAAGCGCCGCTCAAAACTGGAGGATAACAGGTGTCCCTGCAGGTATTCAGAAAGTGGGAGCTGGCACTAAGTCAGAAGTGTAGACATATGCGGGGTAAAACACTGCTCAAAACCGACCCGGTGCTTCAAATGTAGATATGGCTTTGTGTGACCGCAGCCACCACTGCTCTGGCCACAACTGACGCATTTTGCCCTGCCCTCCAGGGCTTGGCCACAGAGCTCTCCCCTGGGATGTGGTTTTAGTTGAAACCTGTAGTCCTTTGACCCCTTCGACCGGATAATACGAGCCAAGGGACCTGTTATATGTACTTGTCAGAAGTGCCCACTATGCCTACCCTTTAGGCCCTCACCATTCATTCACAAAAGCTGTACTATAGCTTCCGTGAATGAAAAATGATCTGTGAATAAAGGAGGCAGGCCTGTCATTCGTCCACCCGTCCTCCATTCATACAGCGCTTTTCATTCATAGAAGCTATAGTACAGCTTCTATGAATGGGGGGGTGGGTGGGAGGAAAGGACAAGCATAGTCCGCACGTGGACAGGACATTCAACTCATATTAAGCCCCAGCGGCACCTGCAGATTGTGACTGCCGGGGTACGAGGGAATCAGAAGACTTCGGATTTCAGCTTAACTATAGCCCAAGGGACTTTTCGTATTGATTGTTAGTACTGTCCCTTTTGATGATTTTTTTCCTTTGTGAGCCATACCTGGGGCCTTTTGTTTGCGTGTTTTGACCACCTGTAATAGAGGTCAATTCCATCTGGTAAGAGGCTGTGTCTGCTATTGTAGGAGGTGGCGGATCTCTCTCTGGGTCACACTTTGATTTCATCTAAGAACCATTGCATGTGGATAAGGAATTGACTTTATATTCACCTTGGTGTAAATTTATTTAGTAGCATTACACTGTTTTATTTTACTCTTATAGGACAAGTGAACAGTGGGAGGGCAGGGCTTAGCTTATGAAAAGAGGGGCTTAACTTTCAAGTCGGGAAAAGTGATTCCTTGAAAAGTCAATCCACTTCATACAGATATGCCAATTTGTAAGGAGTCATGCAAGTAGGAATCACCCCTCCAAGTAAAGAACACATATACCCTATATACATGATGTTCCTGGTATAGAAAATAAACAAGGACCCCAGTGCTGCAAGGCAAGAACCACTTAGCTGGAACACACTCCAGTGGCCTGCATTGAAAATGATAGACAACATGCTAGAACTTATTTTGCAAAAATGCTATTATCTGAGATGTGTCTATTCTTCAAGGATGTACTAATATATCTGAAATTTCTCTCCCTGACATGAAACTGCAGGGTGCTGAAACCGTTAAATAGAAAAGTTTTTATCCTTTTGTCCTTGAAGTAATTAATCAGCATTGACTTGTTGTTTAAATAATCAAGCTTGGCATATGCCTGTAAGAAGGCTGGAGGCAGGAACATGCTTTCAGTGAGCTGATACATACCAAGGGTCAACATGAAGCACTGGCCAGACATTGCTGCCATTGACAGCAATCAGTGGTTCATGGGACTGAGGAAAAATCTATCTTATAAAGAGGAAAACACCAAGGGAAGTGACGAGAGCAGACAGTGACCTTGGATTTCCCTCTGTATCTCTGGACATTTGTTTCTAGCATCTGACAATTGCCATGTTTTCTGGCTCACTGATTTGATCCAATGTATATATCAGCTCACCAGACCTTAGATATGATGGCTGCCTAGAATGACAACACTCATTCACTGTACTGTATATATGGAGAAGCAGTGTAGTCACCCTAGGAAATCTGCATTTATTGTGTAAGATATCTACAAGCATGGCAATGACAGCCCCCTGCCTAGGACCGCCCCCTAACATGTTTCACCCTACGCACCTGCATACAACTAAGCCCTATTGGGTGAAACGCATTAGAAGGGGAAGCTCTAGGGCAGAGACTTCCATTGCCGTGCTTGTAGATGTCTTCTACTATAAGCATAGATGCTAGTGATGTATCCAGTGTGTGGTGGCCCTTTCCTTCTACACTGAGTCTATGAGTGGGGATGGCTCAGCTTTGCCTTCGCCACCCAAGGTTCGAGTGATAACAGGAAGGAACTTCTTGGAGCAGAGCTGCCTAGTGCGGAGAGATGCTTGTGTAGCTGTACCCCCATAAAGGCTGCTAAAAGTTGTGGTCCATCTGTCACCCTGACCAGCCCAGCATTCACTTGCCAATTAACTTGAGTCAATGAACAGTCCATAGGTTTGTTTTTGTATTTTTATTGAGGGATTTGAACTTGGATAGGGATGGGAATTTATGGGATGCTCAGTAGAATTTTAGAACAGTCAATTTGGGACAGAACTATGTACACTATGTACACTCTGTGTTGTGCAGGAGTACCAAACTCCTGCACAACATTTGCTTGCAGACTATCACTCTCAATTCCTCCTGCACAACACTTAACTCCAGGCACAGCTAGCACATGGCTAGGCCCAACACTGACTCAGTTAGGCCCTAGGAATTGCCATTTGTAGGCAGGCCATTTGTGTAGCAAAAATAGAATAGAAAGTCTTTAGTGCTAGCTATCCCATGGTGGACTACTGCTCCCAGCAATCCCTCTTCAGGACCTGCCAGCCTTCCTGGCTGCAGCTGCCTGACTTCACTGCCTGTGACATTGCAATCCTCACTGGCTCCACACCCAGCTCTGACTGTTGCCTTTAAGTCCTCTCTGGCATGCCTCTCCAGTACTCCCGATAGCCCATGTAACTCACCAGCCTTCCTGGCTGCACACACCGGTGGTTCCCTCCTGGAGACTTGCCCAGCCCTACTAGCTCCTGCTGTCCTATCCGACTTCTCTCTGTGCCTCCTGTCCAGATCCTTCATGCATTCCTGAAGGGATCCTTCCTGCACCCGAGTCCAGAGGCCCAAGGTCACCCCCCTTGAATGGGGAGTGCCCTCAAGGGCCCCAACAGCCTAGTACTCCATCCTCAGTTCTTCCACCCGACAACTCCTTCCCAGCTGAGCTGACTCTAGGTATTTAAGGAGGCCTGCCCCCTGCCATTCCCAGTTTGGCCAAGATTGGCCAAGGCTCCTTAGAATCCCCCCTAGGCAGCTCCACCTCTCTTCCCCTCCTCTCTTCTAGAATCCTCTAGAAGCCAGAGGGAGAAGTGATGCTGTCTGTGAGTCACCAGCCTACTCTGAGCCACTCCCAGCCAACAGAGATCAAAACAAACAAGCCTAGCATCCAGCTAGGCCTGCCTAAATTGACCTGCACTCACAAATATCCTAACTCTATCACCTACCAAAGTAGAGGGTGCTATACTTGTTTGTTGTCATTCAAATATAAGAAAGAGGTGTTCTGCGGTCCACAGAGAGAACTGGGAACGATGCTAACTGATAACAGTGCAGCAGAGGCAGAGAGCACAGGAAATCCACTCACTGACTAAATCAACAGCATTTATATGCGGTTATAACTAAACACTTTTAATGGTATATTTAACAGATCAAATACGCAAAGGTCAATGTTAAGGTGTACATACACTTTAAAAGAGAAGTTTTTGTTACTTATGCTTGCACATATATTTTAATATACTGTAAATATAACATACAAGTACATGAATCTATTTTAGGTGGTGGAGGCACTGAATCTGTAGTGTCTATACCGAACACTCCGTCTTCAGTACAGCTCAACATTACTGAGCTCTCTCCATGGCTACTGAGCCCATCACATAGACAGGCACATGGCTGAGGAGTTGTGTAGTTGGGTTAGCAGAACCTGATGAAGAACAGAGAGATTAGTATCTCAACAGGTCCACCTTAATTGGCAGAGCACTGCAGTATTCAGATTCCAACGCCAACGCCCACTGCCATTTCCTGTCAATCAAAAACAAGGTGGACCTGATCAGGAACTAGTCTCTTATTACCCCATTAGGCTGCATCCGTCCAACAGGAACAGTGGCCATGAAGTTGGGTGGGTGGGTGGAGCCTGATGAGAAACTCTGAGACTAATTGCCCACCAGTTCTGTCTCCTCTGTGATTTCCCTAATATGGACATGTCAGATGTCAGCCAGTGTCCCTGGACCCTTTGTTTACATTCAACTTTCAACTGTAAGCTGAATGGGGCTGGGGATAGAGCCAGCACCATAACCAATTACTCTTTGCAGCCCGAGAGCTGGACATACACAGGATTGAGCATACACTGAGGACGGAGTGCCCATTACGGACACTTGATCCATAAACATTATTAAACATTATTGAAAGAAATTTAGTTCTAAGTTTGCATGCTATGATGCAAATATCCACCTGCACATGTGGTCTTTAACTCAGGCTTGTTCCCCTCCTGAACATCACTATTGCTCAGTAAGGCTGCCCATCATAGTCACAAACTACTGATGCACTGTATGAGGAATGTTCACCTCCTAATATTTGCTTTAGAAAGAATAAAATTAATGCAGGCTCACTTTAAAGGCTAACTACTTTTTGGACCAAATTACATTGATACTTAGGGTGTAACATGTAAGCATAACTCCGCCGCTCACCATAGCTGATCCTGGTATGGATCAATTGAGGCTTTCACATGAACACATCCATACCAGGATTGGCTATGGTGAGCCGCAGTCTTATGCTTTAATGTTCGTGAATTAGTTTTTTTTTTGCTCTGGTAGCCCTACTATTCTGAGTGCCAACGAGGTCCTAGACCTCAGTCTGGTGTGGCACCACCAAGACCACTAATGGCCTTGTAGGGTGTAACATGTAACATGGTGAAAATGGAATCCCCCACCCTCAAACCCACCCCCCCGTGACAGCGTGGGGGAGGGACTTCTCCCCTGCAGCTGCTGTCACTCAAATGGTGTGACTGTGCAGGGTTCAACCCATACAACTGTGTCATTCATTCACAGAGATCTGTGAGATTTGTCCCATCATCCACCATGACAGATGGTCTTGTTCTTTTCAATGGAACATGAGTGCAGTGATCAACATACTCGTAGTCCACTGATACTTCCTCCAGCTCTCCAACTGAAAGCGTGTACCTTGAGGGAGCTGAGAAAAAGTCTACAGGAGCCTGGCATTGCTCCCATTATCCACTGATTGTGGTTGCAATGTTTTGAAGGCTCCTATGCAAAAAAAAAAAAATCCTGCAAAAATGTCTGCATTTATTTATTCAATTATTTATTTAAAGTGGACTTATCCTTTAAAGATGACTGAGATTGGGTGATACATCTGATTTTGCCAGCTACAGTCTTTGAATGTATGAACTACTGCTTTTCTGACCATAATACTTTTGGGTCTCTATCGTAACCAAAGACACTCTATTTGACTTTAGAGCACAAGACATGGTGATAAACAATCAAGTACAATTAACTCTATTGCGCAAGCAAGAAAAAAAAAGTAAGATCTTTGATGTCTGGTATAATAAATCATAATTTCACCCAGAGTAGCTGAAAGTATCTAAGACATTAGGATACAATCAAACAGCCTCCAGCCAAAAGATCCCTTACATGTTTCAAATCTCCGTTTTGCCAACCCAAAGAGGGAATATAAGCTTAAAGGGCTGAATTTAACAAACCTAATTATCAAGGCTTAATTAGTACCAAGGGTGATGCTTCTCAGAACACCTGCAGGCTTAATTTATGTCCTGACAGAGAGGAACAAGTGTTAATGGGCTGTATTTATGCTAATATCTGCACCTCGGAGAGTATGGGAGACAGAACATAGCGCTATATGATAGCAATCTATTCTGTCCTATACAGTAAACACTTACCAGCTCACTTGTAATATCAGAGTGAGCACCTGTCCTTGGAGATATGATAGATCCGCTCAATGTTCTGGTATTAAAACTAAATATATAAAAAAGATGGATGGTCTGAGATCATTAGTCGGACTTCCATTCTGTCGCCACAAGAGGCGAAATTATTTTGTAAAAACCGCAGTCATCCAATGTACGGACGGTGATGAATATGAGGGATCTCATTATATGTTATGTCGTAATTAAACATAGCAAAGTGACTCGGCTGACCTAAAAGGGAATATATGTATTCTGCATGCTGTTTGAAATATTAGGAAACATAAAAGGTTTTTTCATGGCTCTGTGGGAGTCTTGTATGAAGCACGGTCTAACATTAGAATAATGTTGTGCTAGATACTTTGAAAAGTATTACAAGAACAAAGCTATGGAGTTAAACAAGGATGCAGCAGGGAAAAAGGGCCTTTGTTAAATTGGGACAAAGGAAGCTGCGATAACTGACAATACTTCAATTAAATAATGGTACCATTCAAAGAAATATAACAAGTTCACTTAATAGCCTATCGACACTGCAACTGATACTTAGATTCCCTAGGCTCCTCTGCTGGCCCATTGGAGCTAAGTGATAAAGCCCTGTGTAGGTTCTAAGAAATGTAATAAACAGCGGGTAAAATAAGAATTGAACACGTCACTATTTTTCTAGGTAAAAATATTTCTAAAGGTTCTATTAACATGAAATTTTCACCATGTGTCTGCAATAACCCAAGCAATCCATACAGATGGCCCAGCCAATCACCTAAATTGAATCCAAAAGAAAATCTATGGAAAGAACTAAAGATCAGAGTTCACAGAAGAGGTCCACGGAACCTTCAAGGTTTGAAGACTGTTTGTGTGGAAGAATGGGCCAAAACCACACCTAAGCAATACGTTCGACTAGTTTCTCCATATAGGAGGCATCTTGAAGCTGTCATTACCAACAAAAGATTTTGTATGAAGCATTAAATACATTTCAGTTAGCATGTTCAATACTTTTTCCCTGTGCCATTACATTTTATTACACATAACTTAATTTATGAACTTATTTGTTTTCGTTTATTTGTATGTATGGATTGCATGGGTTGTTACCGATATGTGGTGAAAATTTCATATCAATAGCATCTTTAGAAATATATTTACAGTAACTTGAAAAAGTGTCCATACCCTTTGAAACTTTCCACATTTTGTCATTTTACAACCAAAAACTTAAATATATATTTTAATGGGACTTTATGTGATAAACCTACACAAAGTGGCACATAATTGTGAAGTGGAAGGAACATGATAAATGTTTTTTAAATTTTTTTTACAAATAAATATTTGAAAAGTGTGGCGTGCATTTGTATTCAGCCCCCTTTACTCTGATACCCCCCCAACTAAAATCTAGTGGAACCAATTGCCTTCAGGAGTCACCTAATTAGTAAATAGAGTCCATCTGTGTGTAATTTAATCTCAGTATAAATACAGCTGTTCTGTGAAGCCCTCAGAGGTTTGTTAGAGAACCTTACTGAACAAACAGCATCGTGAGGGCTAAGGAATACACCAGACAGATCAGTTGTGGAGAAGTTTAAAGCAGGGTTAGGTTATAAAAAAATATCCCAAAATTTGAACATCTCACAGAGCACTGTTCAATCCATCATCCGAAAATGGAGAGTATGGCACAACTGCAAACCTACCAAGACATGTCCACCTAAACTGACAGGCCGGACAAGGAGAACATTAATCAGAGAAGCAGTGGTTACTTTGGAAGAGCTGCAGAGATCCACAGCTCAGGTGGGAGAATCTCTCCACAGGACAACTATTAGTCGTGCACTCCACAAATCTGGTTGTTATGGAAGAGTGGCAAGAAGAAAGCCCTTGTTGAAAGAAAGCCATTAGAAGACCTGTTTACAGTTTGTGAGAAGCCATGTGGGGGACACAGCAAACATGTGGAAGAATGGAAGAAGGTGCTCTGGTTAGATGAGACCAAAATTAAACTTTTTGGCCTAAAAGCAAAACACTATGTGTGGCAGAAAACTAACACTGCACATCACCCTGAACACACCATCCCCACCGTGAAACATGGTGGTGGCAGCATGATGTTGTGGGGATGTTTTTCTTCAGCAGGGATAGGAAAGCTGGTCAGAGTTGATGGGAAGATGGATGGAGCCAAAAACAGGGCAATCATAGAAGAAAACCTGTTATGGGGCGTACACACGGTCGGACTTTTCGTCTACAAAAGTCCGACAGCCTGTCCGACAGACTTCCGGCGGACTTTCGGCGGACTTGCAGCAGACTTTCTAACGAACGGACTTGCCTACACACGACCACACAAAAGTCCGATGGATTCGTACGTGATAACGTACACCAGACTAAAATAAGGAAGTTCATAGCCAGTAGCCAATAGCTGCCCTAGCGTGGGTTTTTGTCCGTCGGACTAGCACACAGACGAGCGGATTTCGGGGTCCGTCGTAGTTACGACGTAAAGATTTGAAGCATGTTTCAAATCTAAAGTCCGTCGGATTTGAGGCTGAAAAAGTCTGCTGAAAGTCCGGAGAAGCCCACACACGATCGGATTACCAGCCAGCTTTAGTCCGTCGGCGTCCGTCGGACTTTTGTAGAGGAAAAGTCCGACCGTGTGTACGCCCCATTAGAGTCTGAAAAAGACTAGAGACTGGGGCGGAGGTTCGCCCTCCAGCAGGACAATGACCCTAAACATACAGCCAGAACTACAATGGAATGGTTTAGATCAATGCATATTCATGTGTTAGAATGGCCCAGTCAAAGTCCGAACCTGAATCCAATTGAGAATCTGTGACAAGACATGAAAATTGCTGTTCACAGACGTTCTCCATCCAATCTGACAGAGCTTGAGCTATTTTGCAAAGAAGAATGGGCAAAAATGTCACTCTTTAGATGTGCAAAGCTGGTAGAGACATCCCCAAAAAGACTTGCAGCACTAATCGCAGCGAAAGGTTGTTCTACAGAGTATTGACTCGGGGGGCTGAATACAAATGCACGCCACACTTTTCACATATTTATTTGTAAAAAAAATTGGAATGGAAAACCATTATTTTTTTCCTTCCACTTCACAATTATGTGCCACTTGGCATTGGTCTATCAAATAAAATCCCAATAAAATACATTTACGTTTTCAACTGTAACATGACAAAATGTGAAAAGTTTTAAGGGGTATGATTACTTTTTCAAGGCACTGTAACCAGAAAAATGGTGAGGTGTTCAATACTTATTTTACCCGCTGTAAATAGTGCACTGCCCATCATAGCCTAGTTAGACTGATAATCCATAAAGTCCATATTCACCATCTAATGGACAAGGGCATGGAATCCTGCAACTCCTCTAGTGCAGTGGTCATCAACCCTGGCCTCAGGGCCCACTAACAGGCCAGGTTTTATGTATTACCTTGGGGAGATGTAGACTAGAATACTGCAATCACTGAGCAGCAAATGATATCACCTGTGATGTATTTCAGATATCTTGCAAACCTGGCCTGTTAGTGGGCCCTGAGGACAGGGTTGATGACCACTGCTCTAGTGTATTGTGTAAGTTCCCCCCAAATGCAAGTGTAAAGTAGTGTATGCTTGTCATCAGCATTATGGTAATCACACAGCATGGTAAACAATATAGCCTCTTCCGCAAGCCCCTAAACTTAACAAGCATTTAACCTTTGCAGTGTGAGGTAGCTCCATTATAAGGGTATTTGTATACTGTGCCTGAAGCAGTGGTGGCCACTCCATTAGGGGGCACCGCCCCCTTAGTCCATGCGCCCGGCACCTAATCTACATGCAGGGCGCTGGACACATGGATTTCAATGTTTTTGGTTTTTTTTAAGCACGTGATTAGAGCCTGAGGCTCTAATTGGCTTAAAAAAAGGGTGGGCTGAACCCACCCAGTTGTGTGACATTAGTAAATTGGTTTTCGCTAATGTCTTCCTGCTTCTCCTCCTGGTCAATCAGGAAGCTGGTCCTGAGACCTCCCGGCCAATTGGGTCTCAGGACCCACTTCCTGTTTGGCCGGGAGGACAAGCAACACCTGTTCAGCAGGGAGACTGGAGCAATCTCCTAAGGTAAGGCTGGACTGATCGCCACCTCCCCATTCATCTCCCGCTGGGGGGGGGGGTTGCTTTTGTGCGAGTGAGGGGGCAGGTTTGTTTGCTGCCACCCCCCCCCCCCCAAAAAAAAATATTTTAAGTCTGGCTTTAAATTAAACATAGTACCAGTTTTTAAATAAAAAATGTTTCAATGTTTTCATTGTTTCAAATGAACCCCTTAGTTAACCCTAATTATCCCTTAAATGAAATTAAATCTGTAGTCCAGGATCAAGCCTTTTAATCTGTAATAGGTCCATATCCCCCATGCACATTTGAAACACCATAAAAAAAAAAAAATTAAATGTATATTATGCATTCTCTGAATTCTTAGTTTTTGTTGCTTGTAATGTTTATTGCTGGCAATCAAGATCTTTAGTGAGGCTGGATGCCTTGAGAAGGATCTCACATTCGGCACATTTACTGGTGCCATGATTTATGGTAAATGTAGTGACATTAATGGGTAGGTTTGTGGGCGGTGAGGGACACTGCTGTAAAACCCAGAGGAGCTATTTGCATGGCTGACTATCAATCCCTATGGGTGGATCACAACCAGGTGCCAATTTGAGCCATTTACTGAAGGAAGTATAACCTAAACACGTCAGCAGACAATTAAAGAGATGTCAATGCTCTGACCCTTTATGAAAATCTCTTGCCTCTGGAACTCCGGGTACCAACCAAACAGACTTTAATCATTCCCTATGAACTCAACCGTAAAACATCTTGCTTGAGGTGATCGTAGCCATATTAGTGCACTTGCGACAGAAACAATTGAGTACTGTCCATGATACTTTTTTATTTGCACTAACATACAATATTTCAGGACAAGCTTTCGGGGGGAAACTCCCTTCTTCAAGGTCCAAGTAGTACTGCTTGAACCTTGAAGAAGGGGGTACACCCCAAAAGCTTGTCCTGGAAACATACTGCTTGGACCTTAAAGAAGTGAGTAACCCCCGAAAGCTTGTCCTGAAAACTTGTATGTTAGTGCAAATAAACAAAGTATCACAAACAGTGCTCAATTGTTTCAACTGGAAAGAAGAAAATTGAACACTGATGATGTCAGATTGCATCCAGCTTTACTAAACCCAGACAAAGTACATTGCAACCCTGCCTAGGTCCACCTGGTGCTGGAGTTCTGCACAGATCTGCAAGAAATACACATAGAACACAGAAATTCAAGTAAGAATACACATGGCTCTTGTAATTACTATTAGGCAAAATTTGCTTAACCTAGAGTTCAGCACCCAAGTCCAAACAAAACTTCTTTATGGTTTTGGACAGAGTGGGGTAGGACTAGAGTGCCTACATCATAGAACTTTCTAATAGCCTTTTATCCTAAAAACATCAAGGCAAAAATGAAGGAAACATGGGTCTCTCAAAGATATAGACAGCAATAACAACATCACTGATGATCTAATCCTTCACCACCCTACTAAAATAAGGGCCTGTCTTCCCATTGGACTGAGAATGTCTTAATCCTTTCTCACCCTAAAACCCTAAAAAAGAAAAAGAAAATTTGTCCAGAGTCGGGTCAGCAGTGAGTCACAGGATAATGCATGACTGGTTTGTAAATGTAATGATTGTATAAGATCAAGAAACTGAGATGTTCTGTGGGGCTACTGCTGAATTACAATAAAAGGCACACTGTGTAAGTGATGGAGTTAGTAACCTTAAAGGAGTAAATCTGTGGTCAGATATTGATGATGAACAGACACTCTGAACCCTTTGCACCATGATCTTTGATGACTAAAGAAAAAAAAAATAAAAACTCCATCAGACCTACAGATATTATCTGCTCCTGATAATGATTACTTGCCTTGGTAGTATATCTCATGGGCATAGTAAATGCAAAAAGCTGATGTGTTCAAAGCTGGACTCGTCTTACAATGATTAATCGGAAATTTAAAAAATGGGATTCCCCATTATACAGCTCAGGATTTTGTCATGTAAATATTCATATTCAGGGTTCTACAAACCTTTTGGCCTGCTAAGATTTTATTTATTTTGGTATCTCTGTCAGAGATAAAATTCAAGTTCATGATTATTGGTTGATAATTACAACTGAACTGATAATCCCAGAACTCCAGTATTAGGGCAGATCCAACCATAGACCACTATTAAATATCCTCCAGTACATACTAACCTAAAATGTTGTGGTTCCTCCTCAACCCCTTAGCACAGGACTCATTGGATGAGTGTTCTAGGAGTCTTGTTGAGTCTTATCTTCTGCTACATCTTTGTGGATCAATACATTTACAGCTGAAGATGTTTTTGTTGAGGTTGGAGAAGCCGAAGAGCAAGACACTAGGGAATCTTGTCTTACAGAGTAGTGAATATTTCAGTCTGTAAAAGTAGCCCTTGCATTACATATATTTTTCATGCTAAGTGCATGTATGCTAAGCAATCTGTATATGTAACACAGGATGTTAATCCTTCTTTTATAGGTCATGTTGTATCCTCAATGTTTTATCTGCTTTTCCTTCCAGAAGGATAGTGCCATCTTTGCTTGGGCATTATTTGGATATCGGGGAACTGGAGAAAGTACAGAGAAGGGCAACCAAACTGATAAGAGGCATGGAGGAGCTCAGCTATGAGGAAAGATTAGAGAAACTGAATTTATTCTCTCTTGGGAGGAGGAGATTAATGGGGGATATGGTAAACAAGTATAAATACATAAGTGGTCCATATAGTGAACTTGGTGTTGAGTTCACTTTAAGGTTATCACAGAGGACAAGGGGGCACTCTTTACATCTGGAGGAAAAGAGATGTAAACTCCAAATACAGAAAGGATTCTTCACAGTAAGAGCTGTGAAAATGTGGAATAAACTCCCTCAAGAGCTGTTCTGGCCAGCTCAGTAGATTGCTTTAAAAAAGGCCTGAATACTAATATTTATAGGTAAAGTTGATCCACGGAATATCTGATTGCCTCTCGGGGGATCAGGATGGATTTTTTCCCCTGCTGGAGCAAATCGGATCATGCTCTGGTGGGTTTTTTCGCCTTCCTCGGGATCAACTGTGGGTATAGGATAGTGTATATTGGATTGTAAAATATGTATTTTTCCCCCCTTTTATTGGTTGAACTAGATAGACTTGTGTCTTTTTCAGCCAGACTAACTATGTAACTATTATCCAGGGTCAGTATCTACTTCCTGGACTGAAATCCTGGTATAAAAATTATGCAATCATGTAAATCCTGGTACCTGTGCAGGTCTTGGCTGCAATTACAAATGTCTGACACAGATCAGCCCATGCTATAACCTTGCTATTGTGCCGCCTTGCAGGTGAGGCAGGCTCACTCAAGGTGCAGAGTCTAAGTGCCTATTGGTCTTCACCAGAGTTCCTTATGGTGGAGATGAGCTAGAAACCCCAGTGGTCCCTGGTTTTCTTTGCTGCAAACTGGAACCAGATCCCCACTCTCAGGATCCCCCACCCAAAGTGTTTCTGGGACAGAAGAGCTATGGTGAGAAGAATGTTCATGATGCGGTAGACAAAAGAGTAGTTGTGTCCAGACAGAGGTCATAGCAGTTGACAAGTGAGAGTAAACATGTCAAGGCAGTGGTCAAGGCAGAAGGCAAGCAAGAAAGTAGTCAGGTCAGTCCAGGTGGGCAACAGGCAACCGGCAGGTACAATAAATATTATAGCTTTTTAGCTCTCAGGTAGCTGGCAATAGGACACAGCACCAGTCATTTCAAAGGTTGAAGCTTAAGTACCATTCTGGTCAGAGCATCATTACTGGGAACTCTGAAAGTAATGGAGGTCCAAGAAATCCTGGAAATCCCAGCAAGGAACTCTGGAAGACCCCGCAGGGAGCCTGCGAGGAATCTTGGAAGACCCTGCAGGGAACCTGCATGGAGGAAGCAAGTGATTTTCTCTTGTTCAAACCACGGGTTATTTAACCCCTCTATGATCGCTTAACACATATGTGTGGTGGCAAAAGGGTGGTCTTTAACACCCACATGCTGCATATATGTGTCCCTGGGCAGCCAATGTTTCTGTGCTGAGAGCACACTCCCAGTACAAAGACTGAGCTGTAAAAGAAAGCTCTTGGTCTCCCTACTGGTTGGTAGCTGGCGAGACCGGCTCCCAATCATGTGACCACTGTGACAGCTAATTACAAAAGTCACATTTTATTTTATTTATTACAAGTACTTATATAGCACCTTACTTATACAGCACTTTACATATATATTGTACATTCAGTTCAGCCCCTGCCCTTAAGGAGCTTACAATCCAAGGTCCCTAACTCACATTCATACATACAAGGGCAGGATCCATCCAATTAACCTACCAGCAAGTCTTTGGATTGTGGGAGAAAACCAGAGCACTTGGAGAAAACCCACGCAGGCACAGGGAGAACATGCAAACTCCAGGCAGGTAGTGTCATGGTTGGGATTCAAACCAGTGACCCTAGTGCTGCTAGGCAGAAGTGCTAACCACTACACCACTGTGCTGCCCCACATGATCGGTCCCTCTTTCCTGTCCCTTGGCAAACAGAACTTTTAAAGGGATGCCAGGGCAGGTGAAAAGGGGTTAAAGCTGGCCATACCTGGAGCAAATCTTGACTGGATCCTAATGAACTGTCCAAACTGCTCACCATAGATAACCCTGTTGGCACCCTCCTGCACAATCGAAGGAGCTGGGTAAATTTTGCCTACATCCAAGAGGTGATATTCCCCATATTGGAAAAATATCCTCTTATTACCTGTTGAGTCTACAGAATAGGAAGTCAAATCTTCCTAATGGGACACAGATGGGAAAAAATGATAGGCATTGTAACCCTTTCCTACGCTATCCAAAATGAAAAAAAAAAGGTATTGGTTTTAGATATACTTTAAGCATCTTTACCATACAAGTTATTTTGCTATTTGCATAAGGCACAGCATATGAGACAATATCAAATAGACTACATTAGAATTAATTAATTTTGGCATTCAGATGCAAAACAAACATACAGACTCATTGATTCTTGTAAAGCTAGGCTGGATGCTTACGGGAAGCATGTATTTTGACCGCAAGATGCTGTGTGTAGGCTACTGATCTTATACTCTAAGACTTCGTGCTATACAAAAGTATGTGTAATTCATGAGATGACACCGAAATGTTAATTAAAGCATCCATAGTCAAAAAGTGCATTTAAAAAGTAAATCTGTTTTATATTTTTTGTATTAACCAGTACTGACAAGGAAATCCATTTGTGATCTATTTACATATTAGATGATGAATGTGTTATCGTCCACGCTTAGTCACAGTTGCAGCTTCATAGCGTAGGCAGCATTACATATTGCATTTCTTATAAGAACAAAACTTGTGGTAATGTTTTACAGTCATTAATTACTGTACTTTTGCTTAAATCCCATACACTTCAAAAGTTTGTGTCAACTTTTTTTCTGTTAACCCATCATTATAACTTACATTTTACTTATCCTAATCATGTTGAATGTACGGATTCTAAGAATTCCAAGCTGTTTCCAAGCCACAAAGGAGGTAAAATTACCAGTGAATGCAATCTATACACTGGGGGGAGAACCTCTGGGGGAATCTAGGATGGAAAGGACCTGGGGGTCCTAGTAGATGATAGGCTCAGCAATGGCATGCAAGCTGCTGCTAACAAAGCAAACAGAATATTGGCATGCATTAAAAAGGGGATTCATTCCAGAGATAAAACAATAATTCTCCTGCTCTACAAGACTCTGGTCCGGCCGCACCTAGAGTATGCTGTCCAGTTCTGGGCTCCAGTCCTCAGGAAGGATGTACTGGAAATGGAGCGAGTACAAAGAAGGGCAACACAGCTAATAAAGGGTCTGGAGGATCTTAGTTATGAGGAAAGGTTGGCGAGCACTGAACTTGTTCTCTCTGGAGAAGAGACGCTTAAGAGGGGATATGATTTCAATATACAAATACCATACTGGTGACCCCACAATAGGGATAAAACTTTTTCGCAGAAGGGAGTTTAACAAGACTGGTGGCAACTCATTAAAATTAGAAGAAAAGAGGTTTAACCTTAAAATACGTAGAGGGTTCTTTACTGTAAGAGCGGCAAGCGTGTGGAATTCCCTTCCACAGGCGGTGGTCTCAGCGGGGAGCATCGATAGTTTCAAGAAACTATTAGATAAGCACCTGAATGACCACAACATACAGGGATATACAATGTAATACTGACATATAATCACACACATGGGTTGGACTTGATGGACTTGTGTTTTTTTTCGACCTCACCTACTATGTAACCAGTGCACTCTGGATCCGATCCTGGATCCTCAAGCTCGAGGGTATTCAAATCCAGCCCACTGCAAGATTGTATGTGGTCCTTAGATGTAAGAGAGGACTTTGATGGGTCTCTGATGTAAGGAGGAACTCTGCTGAGGACTCTCATTTAAGGAGGAACGCTGATGTATGGGGGGTGCTGATGTAAAGGGGACTTTGACATAAGGTAGACTTTGATGGAGACTTTGATATAGGGGGCTCTGAGGTAACCCTGATGTAAAGGGGGACTATGATGGGCTCAAGGTCATTTGGAATTTCTTTGTTTTACTGTAGTTTTTTTGTTGTTGTTCTAAATCATATCAAGCTGATTACAAAAAAAATTCAAGTAAAACTTATTTATTTTAATTTGATTAATTCATTTTTGAACCAGTTTTTTATAGCCCACAAAAATGTTTAAAATATACAATGTCGCTCTCAAACTAAAAAAAAGATTATCCCTGCTCTAGCCATTTAAACATGGAAAGCAGAGCCCTAGTCTTTCAGAGGGCATCCATAGAATTATATCTATTTTATTGATTAACTATATGCCTAAATGTGCACTTTTACTTCCTTCCTGCCCAGGCCAATTTTCAGCTTTCAGTGCTGTCGGACTTTGAATGACAATTGCGCGGTCATGATACACTGTACCCATATGACATTTTTATCATTTGTTTCCCACACAAATAGAGCTTTTTTTTTTTTGGCGGTATTTATTCACCACTGGATTTTTTATTTTTTGAAAGTTTTGAAAATTTTGAAGAAAAGAAAAATCATTTTTCATAGTTTGTTATAAAATTTTGCAAACAGGTAATTTTTCTCCTTCACTGATGTGCGCTGATAAGGCAGCACTGATGGGCTGCTCTGATGAGGTGGCACTGATGAGGCGGCACTGATAGGTACTGGTAAGCAGCACTGATGGGCATTGATTGGTGACAGTGATTGACAGCACGTTTGAGACTGCACTGATAATCAGGACACTGATAATCAGTGCCGATGTCCCTTTCACACAAGACAGTTATCTGCTCTTTTTTTTTTTTTTTTTAATGTTCTTCATACCAATTATCCCCTTAAAGTGGTTGTCAGTATACCCTTCTATAGTGTGTACTTGCCTTAAAGCGGAGTTCCACCCAAAAATGGAACTTTCGCTTTAAGGGAGGTGACCCCCTGACATACCACATTTGGCATGTCATTTTTTTTGGGGGGGGGGGGGGCGGATACCCTCTTTTTAGAGGATCACAGCTTCCACTTCCTCCCAGTGCACCGCGGCACCGGAAGGGAGATCACCACTCCCCCCTCCCTCTTGGCAATCATCTGGGACACGTCACAGGTCCCAGATGATTGCCCGGCCAGTCACGGTGCGGCTCGCGCATGCGCAGTGGGTGCCCGGCTGTGAAGGCACAGCCGGAAGCCCACAGTTACAATTCCGGCGCCGCAGAGAGGAGGGGGAGACGAGCGGGGCTTCGTTCCCCCGCATCGCTGGATCCTGGGACAGGTAAGTGTCCGATTATTAAAAGTCAGCAGCTGCAGTATTTGTAGCTGCTGACTTTAATTTTTTTTTTAAGCTCCGCTTTAATCTATAGCAGTGTGTGGTTTCTGCCTGAGCTCTCATTCCTCTGCCATTTGCATTAGTTCAGCCATTTTTGACATTCTATGCCGGGGGTCAGAAACCTGTGGATCGCGATCTACCAGTAGATCGTGGACAGGTGATTGGTAGATCGCGATCTGGGCTTGCTGACCCATCATTCCAGAGCATCAAACAGAGTGCAATCCAGAGGGACTACTTGTAAAGTTGGAGCTATAGTAGGGAGCAGAAGCCACATAAGCTGACGCCTCCTCTGTAGTGCTAAACGGAGTAGGGGGAGGGGGCAGAAAAACCACGACTCAATCGTAGGGTCAACTCACGACTCAAATTTTTTTTAGATATATTTGTTTCTACGAATTTTTAAATAAATTGGCCAGATTGTTCTGCACTATCGGAGTCCTTTTTTTCCTTTTTGGGGCACTTGTGGTCAAATCTTTGCTGCATCCGGTGGCCAAATCCTTGCTGCACCCTGTTTGGAAGCCCCTCTTGGCTTGCCATAAGAATACCTGGAGAACACCTGGAGATTATTGGCGAGGACATCTTCTGGATCCACACATCCCTACTGAGCCTGTTTTGGCCCCCCTGAATAAGGGTGGTTGCAGGCTGTAAGCCTCCAACTTTAATCCCTTGGTGGTGGGCAACAGCTGCGGTGGAATATTGAACCAGAATTTGTGTTGGAGTGTCACTACGTTTTGGGACTTTTGTTCATAACTTTTGGGACTGCCCTAATTTATTTATTTAAATTTTTTACTTTCATTGTGATCACTAAGTATAAGGATCAATCAACAGTATTTAAGTGAATAGAGTTTCTTATCATATGTCGATGTAATTCAATTTTTGCTGCCACATTGGTCCACCTAACTCACTTAAAGTTCACCATCTTCTTATATATTTTCATATCACTTCTCGTTTTTAGATATACGCAGGTGCACTTGATTAATTTTTAGTGTCACAATACACACATATGGACACTGGATTGTTTTAGATTAGGTGGTATATGGTTATCTTTTACATTACTCACTTATTTACACATTTATGGGTCCTGGTTTACTCGCATATACTAATATATGCGTATCCTTATTAGTCCAGCGCTACACTGTTTTATATATTGTTTAGTTTGTGTGCCCTTGTATTGGGGTTATTGTGTTTTAGCTGCAGGACTCACTTCACATCTTTTTCAGTCTTTAAATTGAACACCGAGCGCAATTTCTCTCCCCTCCCCTTTCCTTTTTGCAACTTTATGTGTGCATGAGCCCTAAGCGTGCCACTGCCAAATTGCAACTAAGGGCTCATTTACCAGTACAGCAGGTACTGCTGCTCCTCTGAAAAGCGATCCCAGTGTGTTTGACAGGTGGTGAAGAGGCAATATGTTGCACGCGATTGCGACACGGTAGTATGGCAATAAGAAGTTTAAATCAGGTGAGAGGAGGCGACACTGTGCCTAGTGATCTTTGACTTCTCCCATGTTGTTCAGGTAGATCACCACCTCTTTAAGGTTGCCTACCCCTACCTACTGGTCTATGCGGACACCAACCAATCCCGAGAGCATGTTTCCCTATGAGACTGTGTGTGTGTGTGTGTGTGTGTGTGTGTGGGGGGGTCCTTTTCCTCAGCTACACTAAACTTCCTGCCCTATGATGTGCAAAGTGTGGTATCAGATCCCCACCTCCTGTCTTCTGGAGCTAAGGAATGCTGTATAAAATGTGTGCTTTAGGAGACTTTAGAGAAGAGAGGGCTGCAGATTAAAACGTACAACTTATGTAGGAGGATTTGTTTAATTTCTGTGTATTACCTGAGGCTAGTCACTTTGGTGGGTATATGTAAGACTTTACAACCACTTTGAATATTTAGGCTATTTGTGACAAGTTGGACAGATAAAATCAAATACCTGAAACAAGCTAGAAAGAGAGTATATGAAGTATATATTTATACTTTCAAAACATGGTATTTGTAGTTTTGCTAGAATTAAAAACCATCCAAACATTACATTAATATTCACTAGCCATCTTTCAAGGCTTGCAGACCCTTCCAAAATGGTTAAGCTGATCCCTACACTACCTAGAACCGACAGCAGGACTGCTAAGAACAGGCAACAGTTCAATATTTTATGCCATGTTTAAAAAGTTTCTGTGACTGAAGATGTAACTGAAGATGTTCTCACATTAATTCTTTGCATCAATTATTGACAGAGAATTTAATTTAGAGGCAACCAGTCAGTAACCTTGGGCTACCGTTTTAAATAATTTATAATTGCTGCACGGGTGTAATCATATTGCTATTGATTATGATCAAGTCACATCTACTCTTTTCAGATGTCTTAGGTTTAATTATGTGGTTCCGCCAGTTTTAACCATTATTCCACCGGAGAGATCAGGCAGTTGACTAGAGAATGTTTTCAGATTTGTTTGAAACACAGGAGAAGAGAGCATAAAGGGAAACAATGCAGTGTGCACTGGGCCATAGTAACCAATGAGGTTTCAGTTTGCTCTACTAAAAGTACATTTTGACAGTCCATCTCCAGATGCTGTCTTTTATAAACTATTTTTCACAAAGTGAGGTCCTAAGGTACCACTTCCAAAGTGTTATTATCTATTATTATTAGTTTTTAGACCATACATCTGCTTGCACACTTTTCTAAAAACAAGATATTTCATAATTCGAAGATCTCTGGGACCTTTCTTTATGACCCTCCTCGCCTACTGAGACAACCATCAAATTCTGAAGGTGCCAGAAGACCAGGATCCCTCCATGAGTGGAGAAGTAACAGTGGACCCCTCCCCACAAGGTGAAGTGCTACCTAACCCATCCAAACCAATGCTAGACCAGTGTGAAAAAATGAATGACAAGTAGGGGTTCTGGCATAAAAACAAATGTTTGGGGTGTGGCTTTGCATGAGAAGGGAACAGGGCATATTATTGAAGTCTTGCAGTAAAAGCACCGTATATAGCCTAGGCATGGAATCCAGTTACTCCAAAGGAAATCCAGAGGGATCCATCAACCAGTTGAGAAGTATTTTTAGCATAGGTGGCTTTTGTGCCCTAAGAAGTCAGTTTTTAAGTAAACCTTTCCTATGACAAAAATAAAGGATACCATAGGTGACCTTCTCAAAATGCTGGTTCCCTGGATGTCATGATAAAATCTGGCTTCAATTCCCACAAAGTCACTGACCTGAAACATGTATGCACACCAGGAATGTCAACAAGAAAATTCTTATGGTGGGAAGTGATTCCAGCTATTAAAGCTGAACTCCAGGTATCATCTTTATTGCATACTTACTTTTATTCAGCTTGGGTCAATGTTAAAGTGTTTATTACCCTAAAATAAAAAGAAAACTTGTGCTGTGTAATGTGTGTAATCTTCGTATCTCCTGAAATACCTGGTTGATCCTGCCTGGTTCTGCCCTCCCCCCTGTAAACTGACCATAGTTTATCATGGCTGCTGAGCCCTGACACTGTGGTCAGTTTACATGTTGCAGTCATCTGCAGCTCTTCTCTGTCCCCCCCCCACCTTTTAGATGTGGCAGTGCCCGCCCCTTCCCTCCTGCTGCAAAAATTAGCGTTTTCTTCCTATAATTCCCTGTGTTATAATAAAGTATGTGTCCCAGTGTTTGTTATCTATAAAAAAAAATGCTGCTTCATACCTAATTTCAGAATGCCACTTGGCACTCACGTGGCCACCCGCAGCTCTCCTTACCTCTTCCTGGCTGATGTCAGCCGGGTATTCTCAGCGCTGCCCGCTGTAGCTGTCGGATCAGGGAAGACAGCAGCGCGCTGTCACATGAGTGCGGAGGGGCAATCTGAATTTAGGTATGAAGTGACATTCACTGGGGCACATACTTTAAAGTGGAGCTCGACCCAAAAGGGGAAGTTCCACTTTAAGCACTCCTCCCTCCAAATATGCCACGTTTGGCATGTCATTTTTTTTGGAAGGGGGGTGACAGGTACCTAGTTTTGACAGGTACCTGCTCCCACTTCTGCTGGAGCCACCAAGGTGGCTCCAGCAGAAGTTCTCTTCTCCCAGAAGATTGCCCGACCAACGGGGAGGCACTGGGTGACTCAGGCATGCGCAGTGTGCACCCCGCTGTGAAGCCACAAACTGTCAGAGCCGGTGCTGACGCCGCGGAGAGGTGAGGAAGAGAAGCGAGGCATTAGGCGGCTGCATCGCTGGACCATGGGACAGGTGAGTGTGTGTTTATTAAAAGTCAGCAGCTACACTTTTTGTAGCTGCTAACTTTTAATAAACACAAAAATGAGTGGAACTTCGCTTTAATATAACACAGGGAATTATAGAAAGAAGAAAAGTGGCTTTACAACCACTTTAAGTATTCATATCCACATGCAGTGTATATCTAGTGACCCCTTTATGGCCGGTGTGCAGAGGGGAAGCCACTTGGCGCAGGACCTGGAAGATCGTGGTGGCTATCACTGTAGTAGGGCTGATTACTACAGTGATTGTCAGCTTTCCCAGCAGCTCCTCAGGTATGAAATATAAATATATAAGAGAGAAGAGATGGCAACTCCAAGTCCTTGATGAAATATAAATACTTAAATTGGTCTAAGTCAGAGTTTCTCAACTAGGGTTCCTCCAGAGGTTGCAAGGGATTTCTTGAGCAATGAGCAATTTCTGGGGTAATTCTTCTCAAAAACCACAAGAAGGAGCAAACTGTTCCCACTGTCCATCACACTAATGTATCATGAGTTGTAGATATAGTAGATAAAGTAATTGTTAGCAGGGGTTACCTTAGTATTGGTAAGTTATTTCAAAGTTCCCTCTGTGTGTAAGCTGAACCAATGTATGGAGTACAGGTCACACCTGAAGTTCAGCTTTAAATCCAGAGGGTATTACAGCAAGGCAACTAAAATTTGCAGAAATGACTTCTTCTCTTAAGGAATGTAACTTTTACTAACTCATTTAAAATTCTGACCTGTCTTTACTAGCTGTGGCTTGGCTCTGAATTTTGTGTGCAATGTCAAGTGTCTGGATAGGCTCGAAAAGGGAGGCAACCAGGATGACTATCTAAATTGTATTTAATTGGCACAAAAGTAAAATGTAACTTGACGCCAGTGCAAGCCATACTACAGAGAAAGATGGCAACCCTGGAGACACACATGATCCCAGGAGTCATCATGGAACAATTTTCATAGAAGACCTTGGCTACTGAAGGGTTATAGAACAAGCCTCTCTGTGGTAAATGGCATCGACTCTACAACAAGAAAGTTCATTTCGCAAAGATGATTCATTAAGAAATGAAATATTCATGGTTGACAGCTTGAAGGATCGCCACATAGTTTTATTCTAATGCACCTGTCCTCTTTGTCAAGTCCAATCCGAGATGTCATGTCGCCAAAGTTTTATTTAGAAATTGTTTGTCAGAGGGAGCTTTCTAATGTGAATGAAAAATTCATCCCCTCATTAGAAGATTTTACATGAAGTGTCTGGGATTTTCAATGAATGCCCAGACATGAAGCAATTACTGTTAAACACTTAAAGAGGCAAGGCTGTGAGTTCACCCAGCGGGTGCTGTCACTGCCCTGAGATGGAGAGGATCACGTGTCAATCAGGGTATAATATTCACATGAAGGACGGAGCCTGCTAGTTTTAATGTTACTTTATGCAGACTGTTCAAACATGAGAGTAGTGGGTTTTATTTAATAAGCACTGCGAAAGTGCAGGGAGGATATGCTAAATATATCCATTGAAGCCAATCAGATTTCATTTTACTTAAATTAGATTGGTGAAATATCAATATCAAAGAGCAAGTATCATCTGTAAAAAGTAAACAAAAAATAATTACAGTAAGATCTACTAAGCTGGCCCAGGAACACCTACCTTCTTTTGCGCTAGGTAGGCACAGCACAGTGGTTTAGTGATTAGCACGCCCAACTTACAGAGTCCCTAGGCTGAATTATAATTAGTACACTACCTGCCTGGAGTCTGCATGTTCTCCCTACGCTTGCATGGGGTTTCCTAGGGTACACCAGTTTTTTCCCACATTCCAAATTAGCCTTAGTATGTGTATACATGCCTGCAAGTGAAATTGGGACCGTAGATTGTAAGCTCCTTAAGTGCATGAATGTAAAATATGTAAAGCACTATGTAAAATACCTGTAATAAATAAATAATACTTGTCACCTCCCTAGGGCTAGCATTCTGCCCTGCTCAAGCTGGAGAACCATGTGATCCATAAACTAGCTAACTGTATAGTTATATGCTCTAGCTACTGCTCAATTATGTACCCAATTGACCATTGTGTAGAAAGAACAGAGATAGTAAATTAAGCACTTAAAGTCAGAAGGACATAGACAGGTGGGATCCTCTCAAAAGTAAAGTGTCTGTGAAACAAAAAACAAATTGGCAGAGTTGGGAAAGTTCAGATCAGGGGCGTATCTACAGGGGTCGCAGGGGTCACAATTGCTACCTGGCCCGATGCTCCAGGGGATCCGTGCGGCCCACCCCTTACACATGGATAGAAGGGGCTGTGGCATGTAAAGGAACCGATCCCCCTTCCTCCTTTAGCTGCTGAATGCCTGCTTCTCCTTCTCTCCCTCCCATAGGCATTCAGCAGCTGCAGGAGGGAGGGGATCTGTTTCTCTATATGCCGCTGACCCTGCCTCCCCTCCTAGCCAGCTTAATAATGCTCCCCCTGGGCCCCTGTCCCCTCTCTTGGCCCCCCAGTGCTCTTCCCTGGCCCCTCCTGATCCCATGGTTGCTGCAGGGGATGCTGTCAGGATGGAGAGTGGGGAAGGGACCAGTAAATGTGTAATTTACCAATTTACCGGCCCCTTCCTTGGCTGAATGAATAGAGTCAGTGATCCGTACCTATCACTGACTCTGTCCATTCATAACTGATAGTAAACTGTATTTACTATGTTTCAGTTTGTGAATGAATGGTAAGCTCTGTACAGCTATTTCGCTCCATTCATTCTGTATAGCTGAGGCTGTAGAGAAGGAGATTGAGGGCTGTGTCCTCAATATCCTTTCTCTGTCTCAATGGTGAAATATCAGAGGTCTGTTTAGACTCCTGTTATCTCACCAAAGCCCCCCAACAGGGTTCCTAATTTTTTTTTTTAAATAATATTGTAAAAAAATAATAAAAAAAAAAATAAAACAAAAAAAATATAGTGGCGGAACTACCAGTGTCATAAAGGTCACACTTGTGACTGTACCCTAGCATTCTGCCACAGGGCTTGGAGGAAAGGGCCCCGGGTGGGAATCAGGTAGGCACTTTATGGTTTCTTGCATTGGCCCTGAAGGTTCTAGTTATGCCTCTGGTTTAGATTGTTTATCAGTTTTTTTTTGAGCTTATGCCTTCCTGACTGAGTGACCTCCAGTGATCTTAGAATCATTAATAATTCAGATATTACATGATCAAGAGATGAAAAAAAGGCTGCTAATTATCCATACATACCCCTGGATCACGTAGGAACCTAAGGACACTATCATGAAAGAAGAGAAATCTGGTGCATCAAAAGGATGTGTCAATGAGCCAGTAGAATGTAAAGGTTTTTGATATGATTGTGAAGTAGGAGGCCAACAGATTTTGGGGGTGTAAAAATCCCTCTTCTTCAGGGCCAATAGATAAAAATGGAAAATACACAATGATCACAAGACATACCAATAAAACATAAATATAAGCAGAAAATGTGTTAAGCACAGATTCGCAGAAAGAACAAAGCCGAAATAGGAAGACCCTTGCACTGCAAATGCCCAGTTACAGCTTCCTCTCCAGCAAGGAGAACAATGAGCAACACAGTAGTGACATCATTGAATATTAGTCAGGTCAATTTTAGGGCTTCTTTTACAGTGGTGAATCACTTTTCAGACAGCGCCTGACAGCCAGTTTACGGACATTTACAAGGAAATACTATCACATCCTGAATGCCTGTTTTTTTTCTATCTCAATGGGGATTTTACATTGAATTACTATGCTGCAACCACTGCCATGTACATTTTGAAGCGGGCAGCAAAAATGCAGATCAACTGCCTGATTTTACCTCCTTAAGCCTTAGTTCCACTGATTTTACCTCCCCCCCCCAAGCCTTAGTTACACTTAGCTCATATAATTGGTGAAATGATCTGTATAGCCATTTCTTGCAATATTGCATCTACAGAAGGGTTAATAAGCATGTGCAATAGTCTTAAAATGATTGCAAATGATCCCCTTTTAAAAAACACATTCAGTTTAAAATAGATATGAAAGGCAAAAACATTTTTGTATAGATATGAAAAAAAATTATAAATACCTTTTTTCCCTTTTTTCCTAAGTGATCACATTCCCTCTGTTCTCCGCTACATAAGAGCTGGGGGAGGAGAATCAGCAGCACACTGAACTTTCTAGTAAATGGCTGTACAGAGGGGGCATGTCAGGACAAGTCTGATCATTCGAGGGGAGCAGGCTGCAGCATAGCTAGAGAACTGACCCCGGTGTGCTCCCATGCTTAGTGTGGTAAGTTTCAATAGGAAAGCAAGGGAACTGGCAGGAACACCAGGGATTTCACATAAAGGAAGCAATACAAAGAGAACAGGATACTTTCTCATACAAGTACATGGTACGGTAGGCACATATCAGAAATTATGAAGTGTTGGGGTAACAAACACTTTAAGTATTCGTGTCCAACCCAAACTTACATTGGAAATCCAAACATTAGGATCTCCTCGACATTATTGATAACCTTTTAAACCAAATGCCTTCCCTGTTTATCTTACACAAAAATGTATTTTTACTGTCACTCTTAAACTTTAAAGCCATATTATTATTTTTTTTTTATTATCTAAGAACAGAAACACTATTTGTCGACGAGTGAAAAGAAAACGGTTGATTTATTTGCATCAAACATAAAAATTTCTCTATAATGTTGTGTCTGCGTGCTAATAAATGGCAGATTTAATCAGATCCAAATGGTTGTACTTCTCAAAAGTAAAAATGTCATCTTAGAAAGTTTAACTTGATTATTGAGAATAAAAGATATTCTGGCATTAAACTAAATACAAAGTATAACTAATTTAGCAGTAATGTAAAAAAATAGCCTTGGAAAATTCACTTATTAAAATAAATAACTACAATATCGCTATTAATGCTTCCTACATTAGCCAGCGGCTAAAGGAAGGTGCCAGCCAATTGTTTAGTTTAGTGGTACGCCTTTCCTCAAGAATAAATCATTTGCAAGACGTGGAATTTGAATACAATATTTTTTAGACTAAATCTAATTTTATAATTAATTAATTATTAATTATTAACAAAGTATTATTATCTCATACCAGGCACATTCACTACATTTTAGTGAATACACTTGGTATTTATATTTTTTTCAATCAATCATATTGTGTTTAATAGAGGAAAAAGTTTTTGTTTTTTTCATTACATACACATTTAAACTAAACAAAGCAACCATACAAATGCACTAATAACAAAAATAAATAAATAAAATAAGAACCCACCCCATCCGTACGCAGTCCAAAACCAAAGGTAAAAAAAGAACAATTTAAATAAACACAAAATACAGATAATAAATATAAATGAGGCTTCAAATTATGAAGTTCACGGTATATACTTCATATGTATTGTATATTTAAAGTGGACCTAGCATCAAATACATTTTGTATTTGTACTGTATGTGCAAACTAAAGTGTTAAACTTTTTTATATATACAGAGGTCACACTACCCCTGCGGACAATACCTCCTGCTCTCATCTCGAGGGACAGACTGATCTTTGTCCTGGTACTATCCAGAGTCAGCATCTATTTCCTATTACTTGCTGGCTTTGTGACGACAAAATGATGTAAATCCTGAGGCCTGCTCTATTCTTGGCTGTGATGTAAAATGTTTGACACAGATCAGTCCCTGTTACAACCTCTCACCTTGGTATAATGTTGCAGTCTGATCAGTGGAGCAGAGGAGATTAAAGTGGTGTTCCAGCCGAAATTATACTTTTTAAATAAAAATACCCCTATAATACACAAGCTTAATGTATTCTAGTAAAGTTAGTCTGTAAACTAAGGTCTGTTCTGTTAGTTTATAGCAGTAGTTTGTTATTTTATAAACTTACAGCAGGCCGTGGCCATCTTAAGTGTGGGCATCTGAAGCCAGACTGTATTTCTTCCTGGATCTCATCCTTGCAGATCTCGCACATGCTCAGTGCAGCACAAGCAGTGTAATAGGTTTCAAGTCAGGTTTCCATAGCAACGGCAGTTTCAGAGGAAGTTGCCGCCCCTTCCCAGAAGGCATTGCAAACAGGAAATGATGCGATGGGCCGCGGCCAGTAAGGAGGAAGTGAAAAATGAATACAGCAGATATACAGTAGGTGCTGGGAAAATAAATTAAAAAATATCCAATTCGTTTACAGTGCACAGTTTAGTGAGGGATGCTGAAGAGTTGTAAAAGTGGGTGGAACTCCACTTTAAGTAAATGCTTCTTCTTGTCTGCAGCAAACTGATGACATCATCACAGCCTAAGCAACGTCACATTACTGCAGTACAACGACTGTTATTTAATGATAAAACAATACATTATTTTTAATACTTACTATTGCTGTATATTATGACATGTCAGTAATTTATTCTAAAATGCACTCTTTAAAGTGAATATTAGTTACACAAGCCATAGAATCTAAAGCCGTCTATAGACTGAACAATTTTTTTTTCCTGCAACCACGAGTTGCAGGAAAGAAAATCACTTGATTCCCCCATTATCACAGTCAGTGTTGCTGGGAGAATCCCTCCCATGGAGCTATTGTGTTCTCCCAATAGGGGGCATCCCCAACGGGAGAACACAGTGATTAATGCTAGAGGCTATAATAGCCACTAGAGATAATCAAGTGTAAAATCCGTCAGGGTGGTGATACCCAAGTTAATCAATCAACTTTGGGACAATCAGCCTGCCCATACATGGTTCGAATCTCGGCCAGTCCCTGCTGAATTGGTTGGGATTCGAACCCACTATGGCCGGCTTCAGACCTTTACAGCATAAGCCATCAACCCATGTTTTTTTTTTCATTGCAATGCTGTTATTTCCATATCCAAAATTGGAGAAAGCGTTATGAGGAGAGTAAGTGTTAGGTTATAGGGAAAATGAGTGTAAAGGTTAGCAATAGGATTACAGGAGGGGTTGGTTTGTGGGTTACAGGAGAACTAGTGTGAGTGTTAGAGTTACAGGTTGGGTTAGTGTGAAGGTTACAGGGAGAGTTAGGAGTCTTAGGATTACAGGGAGGGTAAGCATGATGGTTAATGCTAGGGTTGGGGTTAAAGGGAAAATTAGTGTGAGGGATAGTGTTAGGGTTATAGCAAGGGTTAGTGCAATGATTACAGAAAAAGTAATGCCTCATACACACGATCAGACCTTCCGACAACAAAACCGTGGGCTTTTGTCTGAAGGGTGTTGGCCCAAACTTGTCTTGGATACAAACGGCAAGAAATTGTCAGCTAACAAACACGAATGTAGTGATGTACTACGTGGTTTTTCAGCTCTTAACGCAACACTTTGAGCTCCTTCTGCTAATTTCAAGTTAGTAGAAGTTTGGTGAGTGTTCATTCGCACTTTTCTTTTCGCCTTTTTCAATTCGTGCTTTTCAGTTCATTTCTGAACGGCCGTTCGTCAACCAGACATGTTGCGGAATCGGAGGAGATAACGTGTTATTTATTATTGGCCTTGGAGTTATTGCTTTGACATTATTTTTTGGTTGCATAATGATTTGATTTGGTATATTTTCTATATTTTTGGATGCATAGAATGAACTTTTTGGTTAAGTTCTATTGGCACGTAGCATGTCTAATTTTATTTGTTTTTTTTTTTAACGCACAAATAATAAAAAAAAAAACATAATGATATCATTCTTGATATCACTAGAAAAAAAAAGCCTTTGAGAATTCGTTTGCAATAACTCCATCAGTATCACCAGCAAAGCAGCTTCATTATTATCCCATTAAAGAAGAAGAGAATTGTGCGCTGCATTTGGAGATTTCATAATTTGCCACGTCACGAATGTTAATTCTCCATTACGAATGCTAGTTTACAAGACCGACTGCTTCTGCTTCCGAGCATGCGTGTTTGTACTTTGGAATTTTGTCCAACTGACTTGTGTACACACGATCGGAAAGTCCGACAACACACATTTGTTGGTGGAAAATTTGAGAATCTGCTAGCCAACATTTGTTGGTGGAAAGTCCGACAACAATTGTCCAATGGAGCATACACACGGTCGGACTTTCCGCCAACAATCTCACATCCAACATTTCCCATCGGAAAATCCGATCGTGTGTATGCGGCTTTAGTGTTCAGGTTATAGGAAGGGTTGGTGTGAGGGTTGCAGGAAGGATTAATATGAGGGTTAGGGTTGCAGGGTGGGTAGTGTTAAGGTTACATAAAAGGTTGGTGCAATTATTACATTAATGTCGCGTACACACGGTCGAACTTTTCGGCTACAAAAGTCCGACAGCCCGTCCGACAGACTTTCGACAGACTTTTGGCGGACTTGCGGCAGACTTTCTAAGGAACAGACTTGCCTACATGCGATCACACAAAAGTCTGACGGATTCGTGCGTGATGACGTACACCGGACTAAAATAAGGAAGTTGATAGCCAGTAGCCAATAGCTGCCCTGGCGTGGGTTTTTGTCCGTCGGACTAGCATACAGACGAGCAGATTTCTGGGTCCGGCGGAGTTACGCCGTAAAGATTTGAAGCATGTTTCAAATCTAAAGTCCGTTAGATTTGCGGCTGGAAAAGTCAGTTGAAAGTCCGGGGAAGCCCACACACGATCGGATTGTCAGCCGGCTTTAGTCCGTCGGCGTCCGTCGGACTTTTGTAGATGAAAAGTCCGACCGTGTGTACGAGGCATAAGAGTTTAGTGTTAAAACAGATGGGAAAACACGCAGAATTTTTTTTCTTTTTTGTTCCAAACTGTTTTATTGGGAGTAATACAGGTTTACAGAAAGGCAAAAAATAACAAATACAACAAAAAACAATAAATCAACATAACTATTAGAAGGAAGTGAATAATCAATCTATGCAAACATAATGATATTCTTTGATCATTTACATAACCATCAAACGTATATCATATGATGAAAGCCTCTAGTGGCCAATATATGATGGTACGAGTGAGGATGCATATACAGATATTGAGCATGAATAATCTCAACAAACTTTGAACACAGCAGAGTATATCAGTCAGTCAATATAAAGCAGAGCCTATCAAATTGGAAGGCTTATATATCAAGTGTGTTGGGGGGAAATTGGTGAACACTCACTCCCGGAGAAAAGACAAAGGCATACACTGTATTAGGAGGAATGTGCAACACGTGTAGTAAGTCGGAAAGAGAAAACACACAGATTTTACTTGCAAAGACATCACTTTATATTTATTTATTTTTTATTTATTTATTTCCGTTACTTATATAGCGCCGTCAATTTACGCAGCGCTTTACATATACATTGTACATTCACATCAGTCCCTACCCTCAAGGAGCTTACAATCTAAGGTCGCTAACTCACATTCATATACTAGGGACAATTTAGACGGGATCCAATTAACCTACCAGCATGTCTTTGGAGTGTGGGAGGAAACCGGAGTACCCGGAGGAAACCCACGCAGGCACAGGGAGAACATGCAAACTCCAGGCAGGTAGTGTCATGGTTGGGATTCGAACCAGCAACCCTTCTTACTGCTAGGCGAAAGTGCTACCCACTACACCACTGTGCTGCCCTATGAGTTTTCATGCGTACTGCAGTCAGTTTTTATGCACGTTGACACCAGTTATGTGCCCTATTCACACCAATGTTGATGTCATGTCAGTATTCTTTCATGTGCAGAAAACTGCATCCACATGTTGTGGTGTGAACGGGACATATAGAGAACCATTGTTTTATGTGCCTTTGCAGAACGCGTGCAGAAAAACTGACGTCTCTGCACCATGGTGTGAACGAAGCCTTAGGGTTACAGGGACACATACTGCAGCTGCTGGCTTTTAATAATAGGACACTTACCTGTCCTGGAGTCCAGCAATGTCGGCAACGCAGCTTATGTTTCCATCAGCTGTCGGTTTCTGCTGCCGCCGCCATTGCGGGTAAGAGTACCCGGCAGTGTAGCCTTACGGCTTCACGCCAGGAACCCTACTGCGCATGCACGAGGCCCCGCTCCTCTCTCTTACTGGCACGGCGACAGGGAGCGGAGGAGGGAGAAGGAGGGTGCCCTGCGGTGATGTCACGGGCCGCGGCCCGGACTCCTGGAAGTGGGAACAGGATACCTGTTAAAGACAGGTATCCTGTCCCCCCTGAAAGGTGCCAATTGTGGCACCGGAGGGGGAGAGGAGACAAATGAGCGGAAGTTCCACTTTTGGGTGGAACTCCGCTTTAACTACTCCTCCTTTTGCTGCAAAACATCATTCTCTGTGCCAGGAATAACTATCGACTCAACCTTCCAGTGCCAAAAGCAAATATATCATCAACATGGAAGTCTGTCTAATTTACTGGTTCCAGCAATTTTAAATAAGCATAATAAGACCCAATTGTCAGAATTATGTTATGTAGTTAGATTTAAGTTTCAAACCTAACATGTAAAATTTTAAATACAAAACAAACCCCTTTCCAACGTCTGCATTATTATACTGTAGAATTGTATAACACACATTGGTCTGGCTCCAAATATACACTGTATATTGCATTACTTCCTGCTGAGAATTATTTTACAATTTTTTTTTTTAATTAGTTTCACAGGGAAATCAGTGTGCAAGAATCCCAATTCCTCATCTATTCATAAAAAAAAAATAAAAAAAGTCGACCAAGAAAATGCTTAGACAAAATGAAAAGTATTTTCTAACAAATCAGAATTAATTTGCCTGATTGGTTTGGTCTCGAGAGCCAAAAAGTTTTCATTTATGGAGCTGACAAGGAGGATTTTTATCTTGACCAAATGTTACTCAAATATTCATAAGCCTGCGTAATTTAGAATGGGAAATACAGATGGCAGTAAGCGAAAAAATGCAGCTGAGGTTTTTTTCTTTTTTTTTTTTTGGGTCTGTTATAATGCAAATGTTCATTATATCATCAGTATGTGTTCCCAGGGCATGCTCACAAACTTCTTAACTGGTCAAAATATTACAGAGGAAAAAATAGAAACTACAAAAATGATAGCACTCTCTGTCAATCCTCACCAGCCTGCGATGTACAGTGCACTGGTGGTAATTACAGAGCAGGTGTATGGAAATGCCATCATTATTAGGTTGAATTAAAAGAGAACTCCAATCAGTACTGATATTGTCAGAACCAGTGGCAGCTGGTGGTTTTCTTTTTTTTGGGGGGGGGGGGGGGGCGTGGCAACATCGCCCCCCCCTGGTGAACCCATCTAGGTTGCAGGCGGGCAGCACTTCTACGGGCGACGAGCTTCTATCGTGTCTCCTCCCCCTCTGCATCACAGCAGCTTCCGCCGTGCATCTCCTCCCTCCTCCTCCTAGGCGTACAATAGGATCGCCTATCCTTTCAGCCAATCGCTTGACGGGTCTCCTGCTTCCTGATTGACTGGGAGAAGGATCAGTGTGACAATAGCGAATATTCATTCGCTATACGTGTTAACTGCACATATAAACTTATGTAAAGATTGTTGTTTCAAAAATGAAGTGTTTGTGTTGAGGGCTATTTCATTATGCACACTAGGGGGGTTATTTACGAAAGGCAAATCCACTTTGCACTGCAAGTGCACTTGGAAGTGCAGTCGCTCTAAATATAATGCCGCGTACACACGAGCGGAATGTCCGACAGAAAAAGTCAGACGGAAGCTTTTCATCATCTATTCCAATCCTGTGTATGCCTCATCAGACTTTTTTTTTTCGAAAATTCTGATGGACCTAGAAATGTTCTAAATATTTCCGACTGAACCAATTCCTATTGGAAAACCGCTGGTCTGTATGGTTTTCCCGATGGACCAAAAACGACGCATGCTCTGAAGCAAGTACGAGACGGAAGCTATTGGCTACTGGCTATTGAACTTCCTTTTTAAAGCCCCGTCGTACGTGTTGTACGTCACCGCCTTGTGGATGGTCGGACTTTGGTGTGATCGTGTGTAGGCAAGACAGCTTGAGCAGAATTCCGTCGGAGAAATCTTCGGAGTTTATTCCGACAGTAAAACCGGTCGTGTGTTCAGGGCATAATGGGTAGATCTGAAATGAGGGGAAGCTCTGCTGATTTTATCATCCAATCATGTGCAAGCTAAAATGCTGTTTTTTATTTTCCTTGCATGTCCCCCTCGGATCTACAGCGACTTTACTTCCAAGTGCACTTTCAGTGCAAAGTGGATTTTCCTTTAGTAAATAACCCCCTAGATGTTTAGCCCTGATGCATAACATCCCGGTGTTCTGTTAAAATAGCCAACTCGCCAGAAACTCCAACTACTTAAATTCTGGTTTCTTTAAACCATCAGTAATTGGAGATTTTGACGAATTGCTGGTTGGACACAATACCGCCAACCGAATACAGTCCAGTGCACGATATTATGATCAGTGATTGTTACTCCGCACTGATACTAGCTAACAAAATGGCTGCCTCTGAGGTGGCGACAACTTTGTCCTTGTTAGCCACTGCACTGTCAAAACAGCTTAATCTTCCTGTACTGGACTGTATTCGGTTGCCGGTGTTGTGTCCAAACAGCAATTCATCAAAATCTCCAATTACTGATGGTTCAAAGAAACCAGAAGTGACGTGGTTGGAGTTTCTGACGAGTTGGCTAATTTGACAGAACGCTAGCATTTTACGGGCGGAAGGCAGAGGTGCACCACCCATTCCCACTGCCGGCAGCCTGTAAATCTCTATGAGTGGCTGAAAGCTGCTGCAACTGGATGGTGCACTAGTGGCACTAATGTTTAGGGCAGAAGGTGCCGAGAGATGAATGCCCAGAACGCAGTCAAGTATTTCAGGCATTCATCTTGGGGTACACTGCCTTAAAGAGTTACTAAACCCTTGTTTTGTTTTTTCTTACAATTAAAATAACAAACATTTTATACTTACCTGCTCTGTGCAGTGGTTTTGCACAGAGCAGCCCAGATCCTCCTCTTCTCGGGTCCCCTCGCCGCCACTCCTAGCTCCTCCCTTCTGATGTGTGCCCCCACAGCAAGCAGCTTGCTGTGGGGGCACCAAAGCAGGTGCGCTCCTGACCAATGACTCTGTGTAACCATTCACACACGGAGCTGTGGCTTGGCCCCGCCAGCTCCATCTCCTGATTGGCTCACGGGCTGTGATTGACAGCAGCGGAAGCCATTGGCTGCCAAAAGCCAATTAGGAGTGCGAGTCCCCGGCTCAGGTAAGAATTAGGGGGGCTTCTGCACACAGATAGTTTTTAAAAAACCTTGTGCTTTTACAACTACTTTAAACATTAATACTACCCTGTGCACCATCCACCCCCTGTCCAACGCCTGTGCTTTACCAAAATGCCAGTATCTCACACCCCGGGGCTAAATGCCCAGTGTGCATGAGGTATAAAGCATTCTTTGGGTGCGGGGAGGGTTTAATTCTGGACGAAAGTGTATTACATGCAACAGCTAATTTATGTCTACAATATAATGAAGTGGGGTGCTGCTGCTGCTGCATACAACCTTTGCAGAATAGACTTTTGTTCCCAGCAGCACAAGCAAGAAGATACCAGTAAATAGTTATTCAAGCTCTGTATTTATTATTGAAATTTTTGCTCTGCCTGGTATAACATTTACTAAAAATTTTAAGCTTTCAGAAGGGAGTAAAATCAAAACTCTACAGTTTCGCTTTTTTTTTTTTTTTTTTTTTTTATTCAATCCCTTTAGATTTCAGATACAATTTGTTCTTTATAATAAACTGAAACATTTTACATGGTCTACAAAATGACATACACTATATTACCAAAAGTATTGGGACTGCCTTTACACGCACATGAACTTGAATGGCATCCCAGTCTAGTCCGTAGGGTTCAATATTGAGTTGTCCCACCCTTTGCAGCTATAACAGCTTCAACTCTTCTGGGAAGGCTGTCCACAAGGTTTAGGAGTGTGTCTATGGGAATGTTTGATCATTCTTCCATAAGCACATTTGTGAGGTCAGGTGCTGATGATGGAGAAAAGGCCTGGCTCGTAGTCTCCGCTCTCATTCATCCCAAAGGTGTTCCTTCCAGAACTCTGTGCAGGCCAGACAAGTTCCTCCATCCTAAAATCGCTCATCCATGTCTTTATGGACCTTGCTTTGTGCACTGGTGCGCAGTCATGTTGGAACAGGAAGGGGCCATCCCCAAACTGTTCCCACAAATTTGAGAGCATGAAATTGTCCAAAATATCTTGGTATGCTGACGCCTTAAGAGTTCCCTTCACTGGAACTAAGGGGCCAAGCCCAACCCCTAAAAAACAACCCCACACTATAACCCCCCCTCCACCAAATGATTTGGACCAGTGCACAAAGCAAGGTCCATAAAGACATGGATGAGCGAGTTTGGGGTAGAGGACCAGCCTGCACAGAATCCTGACCTCAACTCAATAGAACACCTTTAGGATGAATTAGAGCGGAGACTGCGAGCCAGGCCTTCTCTCCAACATCAGTGCCTGACCTCACAAATGCGCTTCTGGAAGAATGAGCAAGCATTCCCATAGACACACTCCTAAACCTTGTGGACAACCTTCCCAGAAGAGCTGAAGCTGTTATAGTTGCAAAGGGTTCATGTGCGTGTAAAGGCAGGCATCCCAATACTTCTGGTAATATAGTGTATTTACAACCTCTACTCAAGTTATATAATCTAATTGCCTGATGAATATTATGTTAAACAGAGAAGGAAGCCGAATTACAAGGGGAAAAGAAATAAATGAAGTCCATACTGGGATGGAACAGAACAAAGAATCAAAAATCAGAAAAGCTGTTCAACCCACCAAGCCATTTAATTTTGTTTTTAAGGGTTAAAATAGACAACATTGTATGTACGCTATGACCTGTCAAAACACACAGAACACACACATTCAAATCATCCTACTAGTTTGACTTCTGGCATAGAAACAGATGGTGACAATCTCACAGTTTTTCCACACACATCAATTTAATCACCCGATCATAAAAATTAAACAAAACAAATAAAATATGTGATACACTCTTTTAATGGCTTTAGGGCTAGCAGGAAAATACTAAACAGGTGCCTACATGCAAACACATTCCATGTTCATATATCAATGTTTTTTTCTTTATAAAGACAGTATTGAGATGTAGGCACAATGCCATAGAGAACAGCTTAAAAGGTTATGGACCACCACTGTAACAACAGCATGGTTTGGTCCAGGACACAGACACAGCCTACCAATTTATAATATGGAGGCAACAGCTTACTAATGAGTTATCACTCTGCTCTCGTCTCCTGTTAGCATGCTCCATGTGCTAGATTTGGCAAATGTGTACTACAGTATAACTTGACTGCTGCTGTGCAGGGGATTACAGAAAGAAAAAATAGGACAGAAAGGACAAAATTGACAGATATGTATCTATACTAGTTCTAAAGGCTAAAAAATGTTTGTTAACCCCCCCAAAAAAAAATATATATAGAGAGAGAGATCCTGGTCCCTTAAAGCAGATTAAACAGCACAGTGCTTGTGCTATGTAATCTGCCACTCTCTAAAAATGTAAAAAAAACCTGGCTGAACCTGCCACTTCCTGTATCCCCCTCTCTGACCACAAAAATCAGGGTTCCTGAGCCCTGACCATCGTGGTCAGTGTACATCCCTCCGTCATCCACAGCTGTCCTCTTTGCTCTCCCGCTCACCCCCTCCTCCCTGGCTGTCAGCTCCATGTCTGTGTCTCTGTCTCTGCCTACCCCATCCCCACTGCTATTAGTAGAAATAAAAGTATATATATGGTCCCTGCCAGCCCCTGTATTATAGTTAGGCATAACTGTATAAGGCGGGGTTCACACTATCGCCGCATGCGGCTCACAGAATGGGTCCGGTGCATCCTGGTTCACCATTTCAGGTCCAATTTCAGCCTGAATTTTTGGCTGAATTCAGACCTGAAACGGACCAAAAGATGCACAGGGCTCCTGTGAAAATTCGCACTGGAGCCGCAGTGGAGATATAGGAAGTGGCCATGTGACCTCCCCGGCTAACGTCAGAGGGAGATCTCGGCCACTCCTGGCTATCCATTGGCCGCAAGTCATGTGATCGGCCTGAAGATCATCCTAAATCGGTATTTACAAGTCTGTTTTTTTTTTTTAAGACTTATACAGTGTGCTATGCCTGCCTATAATAAAGGGACTGGCTGGCACAGCTTTATACTGTTGAGTTCACAAACACTTTAATGGTTTCCCTGCATTAAGGTAAAAAAATGTTTAGGTGCCCCACTGCTCAGTTCAGCCACTAGAAAGGAGTGGACAAACCCAACAACTCTGAGTGCATGTGACGTACTCCACTCTTCTATATGATAGCACTAGGTGCCTCCTGATTAGCCTAATGCTTTCACACAGGGTCAGAAAATAATTTTGGAGCTCGGTGCTCTGGGTTTGAAGTTTTCTTTCAACAGTCCCAGAGACTGAACAGATTGGCACAGGAGCAAGGAAAGATGATCATGTATTGCAGGAGAGAGAGGGAGTTACGTGACTTTTTAACTTTTCCCAAGATAGGCAAAAGTAAGGCCACTTTAAAGCCCAGTGCTACAATAGTTTGACTAGGAGGCATGTAGGACATAGAAAGAAAACTCAATAGGAAGTATGTTCCATATGCAACTTGAAAAAACTCAATGTAAACCCTTTGCTGGATCATTTCCATTTAAAAAAAAAAATGCTCCAGTCAGACATACGTATCAGAGTGGTGGACAATGATGATGTCTATCTTTTTTAAGTGGCAGTATCAGTGCTCTTGACATGCTTTTGCACATTTTTTAAGGGAACTTGTAAAGACAAAAATATGTGATCTGCCATTGCTGAACTATTTAAAGCCGCTTTCATTCATTTTAAAGCTTAGCATGGAAATTCAGCCAAAGTGGACAATGTGAGAAAACAATTAGATCCTCTATCAGATACTGTATTTAAAAACATATATATGTCCCCATTGGGTACATTTCTCCTTATGGTCTGTCCTGGGACCGGAAGTGGTGGTGAGGGGTTTCGGCAGTCTTCCCAACAGAGATACAGACAGCAGTAAAAAAACCTGGTAGAGGATTTAACTTTTTATCCAAGCTATTTAAAATTAGGATACACAACTTTGGCTGGAATTCTTTATTATTAAATGCATATGATCATGAAGCAGAAGAATTTAACCAGAGAAGTAGTCAGTTACTAAAAATGTGGTATAAAGTCCTATATCTTCTTCTATATATGCTGTTAGCATTGCAAAAATGTGCTAAAAACTGTGATAAAAAAATCAGCAAGGAGTCTAATATAATATGGAGAAACTGCATGGGCTTAATAATTTGAAGGGTGCCATGTGCTTGACTATATATTAGCATTCTCCCACTACCAGGAATTTAAAGGAAGAAATATTATATTGTATGTGGATCATGCCTGTATTGTCAATATTAGGTATATAAATTCCTTTTTTATATTCACATACCTTTATAATTTTTTTTATTTTTATATTTACATGCAGACCAAACTGCCTAGCAGAAGTGGCTGCCAGAGGGGATGGGACAAACCATATAACACTAACAAGAGTTCATATAAAAGTCAGACTTTATTTATATGGTTTAAACCTTTTTTCCTTTTTTCTAAAATAAAAAAACCCTGCTGTAACTGCATGGAAAGTTTTAGCGGAAGATTGCCTTCTATTATATAATATACCAAATACAACACACACATATAAAAAATAAAAACTGTATATAACATTATATATATAAATTTGCTGTCCCCTCAAAACAACTCAACACACAGCCTTTAATGTCTAAACCGCTGGAAACAAAAGTGAGTACACCCCTAAGTGAAAATGTCCAAATTGGGCCCAATTAGCCATCTTCCCTCCCCGGTGTCATGTGACTCGTTAGTGTTACAAGGTCTCAGGTGTGATTGGGGAGCAGGTTTGTTAAATTTGGTGTTATCGCTCTCACTCTCTCATACTGGTCACTGGAAGTTCAACATGGCACCTCATGGCAAAGAACTCTGAGGATCTGGAAAAAAAAAATTACATAAAGATGGCCTAGGCTATAATAGGATTTTTATAACAGCTTACCTGTAAACTCCTTTTCTTGGAGTACATCATGGGACACAGAGCCTTAAGTAATTATCTAATGAGTTATGGGCCACCTTCAGGTGTTGACACTGGTATACCCAATACAAGAAGTTCACTCCCTATATAACCCCTCCTCCTTCCAGGAGTACCTCAGTTTTTGTAGCCAAGCAATATACTTAAACCCCATAAAAGAGGGGAGGGACCTCTGTGTCCCATGATGTACGATAAAGAAAAGAAGATTGCCAAGACCCTGAAACTGAGCTACAGCACGGTGGCCAAGACCAAACAGCAGTTTAACAGGACAGGTTCCACTCAGAACAGGCCTCAGAAGTTGAGTGCACATGCTCAGCATCATGTCCAGAGGCTGTCTTTGGGAAATAGACATAAGAGTGCTGCCAGCACTGCTGCAGAGGTTGAAGGGGTGGGGGGTCAGCCTGTGCGCAGACCATACGCCGCACGCTGCATCAAATTGGTCTGCATGGCTGTCGTCCCAGAAGGAAGCCTCTTCTAAAGATGATGCACAAGAAAGCCCGCAGTTTACTGAAGACAAGCAGACTAAGGACATGGATTACTGGAACCATGTCCTGTGGTCTGATGAGACCAAGATAAACTTATTTGGTTCAGATGGTGTCAAGCGTGTGTGGCAGCAAACAGGTGAGGAGTACAAAGGCAAGTGTGTCTTGCCTACAGTCAAGTATGGTGGTGGGAGTGTCATGGTCTGGGGCTGCATGAGTGCTGCCGGCACTGGGGAGCTACAGTTCATTGAGGGAACCATGAATGCCAACATGTACTGTGACATACTGAAGTAGAGCATGATCCCCTCCCTTCGGAGAATGGGCCGCGGGGCAGTACTCCAACGTGATAACGACCCCAAACACACCTCCAAGACGACCACTGCCTTGCTAAAGAAGCTGAAGGTAAAGGTGATGGACTGGTCAAGCATGTCTCCAGACCTAAACCCTATTGAGCATCTGTGGAGCATCCTCAAATGGAAGGTGGAGGAGCACAAGGTCTCTAACATCCACCAGCTCCGTGATGTCATCATGGAGGAGTGGAAGAGGACTCCAGTAGCAACCTGTGAAGCTCTGGTGAATCCCATGCCCAAGAGGATTAAGGCAGTGCTGGAAAATAATGGTGGCCACACAAAATATTGACACTTTGGGCCCAATTTGGACATTTTCATTTAGTGGTGTACTCACTTTTGTTGCCAACGGTTTGGACATTAATGGCTGTGTGTTGAGTTATTGTGAGGGGACAGCAAATTTACACTGTTATACAAGCTGTACACTCACTACTTTACATTGTAGCAAAGTGTCATTTCTTCAGTGCTGTCACATGAAAAGATAGAATAAAATATTTTTAAAAATGGGAGGGGTGTACTCACTTTTGTGAGATACTGTATATGAATTATGTCCAAAGTTGCATGACAAGTTGCACACGTGTGAATGGGATCCAAGATAAAAGTGACATTTTAGGCATCATCTGCAGCAGAAATTTTAGTTTTGGTGAGATACTATCAAGAGTTAAATTCTTCTAAAGGGATGCAGACACTAAAACTTCATCATCAGAACATGGTGCACACACCAGTTAATAATAATATCCAAAGGACATATTGGAACAAACAGTTTTTTTTCTCCAGAGCAGAAAAAAGACTCTGCAACAAAGGTTGGTAAAAATCCCTGCAATGTGCATTGATCAACCAGAGAGGATTGTTTTGTTTTTTTAAAGTGGAGTGGAGTTACTCTTTAAAGTCCTTATAGACTACAAGTTCACAGGATTAGCACTGCAGTTATTTTACTACAGAGCAAGCAGTGTTGCCACCCTATTACAGAAAATGGAAAATAAATGGATCTACTGGGAGTATCAACAGGTAATAAAACTATGGTATAAGGGAAACACAGAAAAACAAAAAATACTGTGTTAATGTTAGTGACAGACTACATATACAGTGCCTTGAAAAAGTATTCATCCACCTGAACATTTTCCACATTTTGTCATGTTACAACCAAAAATGTAAATGTATTTTATTGGGATTTTGTGTGATAGACCAACACAATGTGGCACATAATTGTGGAGTGGATGGAAAATGATAAATGGTTTTCATTTTTTTTTAGAAATAAATATCTTAAAAGTGTGGCGTGAATTTGTATTCAGCCCCCCTGAGCCATTACTTTGTAGAACCACCCTTTGCTGCAATTACAGCTGCAAGTCTTTTTGGGTATTTCTCTACCACTTTTGCACATCTAGCCGCTTGCCGACCGCCGCACACAGATGTATGTCGGCAGAATGGCACAGGCAGGCAAATGGGCGTACCTGTACGTCCCTTTAAATTTGCCGCCTATCGGGCGCGCGCACCGCTTGCCGCTGGAGCGTGCACGCGGGTCCCGGGAACTCAATGTTCGCCAGCGGCCCACAATTGCGGTGTGGAGAGGTAGAACGGGGAGATGCCTATGTAAACAAGGCATTTCCCCATCCTGCCTAGTGACATGACAGGGATCTACTGCTCCTGTCATCGGGAGCAGCGATCGCTGTCATGTCAGTGGTAGCCCACCCCCCCCTACAGTTAGAATCACTCCCTAGGACACACTTAACCCCTTGATTGCCCCCTAGTGTTTAACCCCTTCCCTGCCAGTGTCATTTACACAGGAATCAGTGCATTTTTATAGCACTGATCGCTGTATAAATGACAATGGTCCCAGAAAAGTGTCAAAGGTGTCCGAAGTGTCCGCCATAATGTCACATTTACGGTAAAAATCGCAGATCGCCGCCATTACTACTAAAAAAAAAAAAAATTAATAATAAAAATGCCATAAATCTATCCCCTATTATGTAGACACTATAACTTTTGCGTGAACCAATCAATATACGCTTATTGCTATTTTTTTTTACCAGAAATATGTAGAAGAATACATATCAGCCTAAACTGAGAAAGAAATTTGTTTTATGTTTTGGGGGTATTTATTATAGCAAAAAATTTTAAAAACTGCTTTTTCTTCAAAATTGTCGCTCTTTTTTTGTTTATAGCACAAAAAATAAAATCCGCAGAGGTGATCAAATACCACCAAAAGAAATTTGTGGGAAAAAAAGGAAGTCAATTTTGTTGCCTGCACCTAAAGTATTCAGCTGGCGATTCCCTGTTCCTCAGTAGTGATTAGAGTGGCTGAACAGTATATAGAGAGAGGAACTAATGTTGTTCCTCCCTCTCTGTGACCCTGGAAGCCGCAAGCGATGAGTATGTCATCACTTCTGGTTCCGCCTCTCAATTTACCTAGCCATTACCGGCCAGGGAAGCAGCCGATCAGACCGATCGGCTGTTTTGGAGGCCAGGTGAGAGATTTTGGGTCTAATAGACCCCAGATCTCCCCATAAAGAGGACCTGTCACAGCCCATGCTGTCACAATGGATGTTGTCAATCCCTTGTGATAACAATAAAGTTAAAAATCTGAGAAAGTGTAAAAAAATAAAAAACTCTATTCAGGGGAAAGGCGCTGTTCAAACAATACGTATAAATATATGAATCCAATCCACTATTATAAGGTTTACTAACTCAACGTATGAAGTGAAAAAGTGTTCAAGGTATATGTAAACCCCTACACAAAAACAGACAAAAGTAAATAAAATAAATTATATGGTAAAAATGTGTGCGTACACAGCAAGGGTCAACTCAAAAAAAAAAATAGCATATGCTGCAAGTGAGCTTCATCAAAAAATATTGAGTGTTGGGTGCAACATAACGCAATTAACTAAAAAGATAGAAGTGTAGTGAACATAAAAAGTATCTGCAATAAAAAATGACTATGGGTGTTCAACTAGTCAAAATAAATAATTAATTAAAACAAATGTATATATTACATATAATAAAGATGAGTGTTCCGTGCCAAAAAATATATATATGAACACCAAGGATTGTATCCACATATATATATAAATGTGAACTCAAATAAGCAAAAAAACAGAAATATATAATGTAAACAGTGCTAATCTGCACAAAAAATAGGTAATAAAGTGACAGGTGCCAATCCAAAATATTAAGCCCCAAAAATATGTATAATGAACATGTGTATATTAATACACTATTAAAAAGCAGTCTGTGAAAAGACGTCATCAACGCCTCAGATGATGTCCGTGTGACGAAACGCATAAGGCAGGACTTACTTGGCACGCACTACGTCATTTCCTTGTTTGAACTTTTGGTATCTGCTAGCCTGGCTGTGGAACGCAAGCTCTTACCACGCCGGCGTTCCCGGAATTGTTGCTTGGTTTACAGCAACGGAGCATTGTAGCTCCTTTTTAAACTTTATGTGAGAACAATTTTTTAATAAAATACCACTTTGGTTCCACGTATTCACGCTATAAGGCTCATCCTTTTTACATTATATATGGGAACACCCGTTGGTGGAGATACTTAATGCCGCTTCTGGAGAGGTGGAATACCACTGCACGGATTCAAGGGGACACCCCATGCAAGAGAGGTACAACACCTTTGGAACACATCCACTATGCCTGTTACCCCTGTAGGGGTGGGGCGCTCCTGTGAGTGCAAGCACAATTGGGTGATACAGATAAATGTGGGGCACACTGAAGATTCACCTCTATATATATATTTTTTCACCATTTACGTTTGCACGGACCACTTTTCACAGACTGCTTTTTAATAGTGTATTAATATACACATGTTCATTATACATATTTTTGGGACTTAATATTTTGGATTGGCACCTGTCACTTTATTACCTATTTTTTGTGCAGATTAGCACTGTTTTGTATTTACATTATATATATTTCTGTTTTTTTGCTTATTTGAGTTCACATTTATATATATCTATAGATATATATATATATATCTATAGATATAGATATATATATATCTATATCTATAGATATATATATATATATCTATATCTATGGATATATATATATATATGTGGACACAATCCTTGGTGTTCATATATATATTTTTTGGCACGGAACACTCATCTTTATTATATGTAGTATATACATTTGTTTGAATTAATTATTTATTTTGACTAATTGAACACCCACGGTCATTTTTTATTGCAGGTACTTTTTATGTTCACTACACTTCTATCTTTTTAAGTTAATTGCGTTATGTTGCACCCAACACTCAATATTTTTTGATGAAGCTCACTTGCAGCATATGCTATTTTTAATTTTTTTTAGTTGACCCTTGCTGTGTACACACACATTTTTATCATATAATTTATTTTATTTACTTTTGTCTGTTTTTGTGTAGGGGTTTACATATACCTCTAACACTTTTTCACTTCATACGTTGAGTTAGTAAACCTTATAATAGTGGATTGGATTCATATATTTATACTTATTATTTGAACAGCGCCTTTCCCCTGAATAGAGTTTTTTGTTTCCCAGGACCTCACTCAGGTGGTGTTCTTAATTAGGGGGGCTGCAGTTCTACTTTCCCTAAGCGCGGATTTTTTGTGTTTCTATATAAGTGTAAAAAAACGTTTGGGGATAAAATAAATAGTAATAATAATAAATAAAAAATGTAAAGTGCCCCCCGTCCCCCTGTGCTTACGCACAAATGCATATGTTACTCCCGCATGCATATGTAAATCACATGTGAGGTATTGACGCGAACGTCAAAGCAAGAGCAAATATCCTAGCACTAGACTTGTGTATTTCTAAACTGGTAACCTGTAAATGCGTTTAAAGAGTTGCCTACGTAATTTTATGTAACGTAGTTTGCCTCCATTCCATGGGTGTACACAATTTTAAAGTGTGACATGTTTGGTATCTATTTACTCTGTGTTACATCATCTTTTATATTTAAAAAAAAAAAAATAGGTATTATATTGTGTTTGTGTAAAATAAAATGCATTAGTGTATTTTTTAAAAAAACATTGCGAAAACCTCTGAGCAAATACTGTGTGACAAATTGCAACACCCATCATTTTATTCATTTTATAGGGCCTCTGCTAAAAAATATATATATAATGTTTGAGGGTTCTAAGTAATTTTCTCACAAAAAAGTCGATTTTTACATGTAGGAGAGAGGTGTCAGAATTGGCTCGGTTGACAAGTGGTTAAAACCCCTTCATGACCACAAAACAACTTTTAAAGTCCATATAACAATGCTCCTTGTTATAAGAACATTAATTAATCTTGCAGCAGAAAAGCTAAAAATGTACATCTGTGTGTGCTCCTAGTTCTAAGGCCCAATGTAAAAAATTGTCATAGTTTTTATCAAGTTAACCAAAACATTCCGATGTTACTAAACTTGTCTAGGTATATAAGATTAAAAAAGTACTTGTCATGAAAAAGTTCATTTAAAGTGATGACTAGTCACATTTAGTGATTTCTAAAACTTTAAATTTAAAACAATGTTATTTTTTTAATTTGTTCGGAGTTATCTTACAAATACAAGTATATGTAAATTGTTTTATCAAGGTCTTACATGACAGGTACTCTTATTTATATTTGTTAAACTCACAACTAGAATTGAATAGATTTACAATACAATCAATCTTGACTTTTTTCCATCTTTAAAATACACTTACATTTTTTTTATTATTATTTGTTATCAAGTTCTTTTTTTTTTTTAACTTGTTCTGTTTCACACCTCTTCAAAAAATCTAATCCGATTATATTTTTAAATATTTGTGTTTTAGGAAATTAGACTCAGTGCTAGAAGATCATTATCTTATAAATATAATATTACCTCCTGAATAATTATTCCAATGTTATTTTTTTTCCCAATGTCTGCACTTTTTTGCTTATTTTGCTTTGGTTAATGTTCAAAGTATTTTCTCCCTAGAGAACTTCGCAAGACTCCAATTCTGGCTATTAAAATTTGCTATCCCTTAAGCAGCATATTGAGGATAGCCTCCGGTTATTCCTAATTGGATCATATCACAGAAAATTAAATAAAAAATCATGAGCTTAAAATTCAAGGGAAAAGTGCCTTAAATGCTTTATGTATCATACTTTACTAAAACAGATATTTTGTTTAACAGCCTTGTCGAGCCCACAGGAACGAGCTTTTTCTAGGTTGAATGCAAAGTAAATTAACTTTTTAAGTTCCCATTGGAATTTCGAAAATTATGTCTGAAATATTAGATTGAAATGGGAAAATGTAAGTTCACAGCACGGGTTCTGTATTTTCTGCTTGATAGACCGTCATAAAACGTAACTGTGGGGAACATTAGACCCTAAATAGCTCCGGAGATTGATACAGGAATGCCCTTTTGATGCATACATCAAAATAAGTGTATGTCTTCTGTGCTGGATGGTGAAGTCAGATAGCATTTCTCCTATTAGTTCTAGGAGTTAAATATGCAAGCCGTTTACACTGTACATGATTAGGTTTTTCTTTTTTTTTTTTCTCTCCAGTTGAAGGAATTATTTGCAGTTTGGTTTTCCAGCGGCATATCTTTTCATTTGCCAGAGTCTATTTGCAGCATGTATCTAAAGGTTTCTACCTTGATGGTTCGATATAGTAATTTTGAATTGAACCATTGATGGCTTGTTTTTTTTATTTTTATTTTTAAATTGAACAATTTTAAAAATGTGGTATTGAAATAAGTGTATGTGAATGATAATTCCACTGTACTTAGGAATCATTCCCTGCCTCTGATGCAACTTTATGTAAAATTATTTATTTTGCAAACGTACAAAAAACATGGATGTTCCACCTACCAAAGCTGTTACATATTGTAATTGCCTGGATATATAAAAATAGTTGAAAACAATGACTGACAAAATGTTTTTAACAATTTTTTTTCAATCACAGAAGATTGTTTGGATATCTTAAAGCGGTAGTAAAGTTTGCTTGTTTATTTATACCCACAGGTAAGTCTATAACAAGGCTTACATGTAGGTACAGAAAATATCTCCTAAACATTCAACGTTCAGGAGATATTTTTCTTTTAGTAGCAGTCAGTGATGTCACCGGTGCATGCTCACTGTGAGAATTGTGTCGTGGGGGTGACGTCATCATGGCTCGGCCATTCAAACGGCTTACCTGTAGGTGCAGTAAATATCTCCTAAACCTGCACCGTTTATGAGATTTTTTTTTTAGTAGCAGTCAGTGATGTCACCAGTACATGCTCACTGTGAGAGTTGTGCCGTGGCGGCAACGTCATCATGGCTTGGCCATTCAAACGGCCAGAACCTGCAAACCTGAAAGGAAGACCAGGTGAAGATAGAAGCCCTGTCAGTGGTGACGACACACGGCTGGAGGGCTTTGTTTCAAGGTAAATATTTCATAATGTGCTAGTATGTAATGCATACTAGACCCATTAATTTAACTATTAACCAAAACAGTTACAAAAAAAACACACCCATTAATTTAATTGTTAACCAGTTTGTGCTGTCAACCGAGCTAACATTGTATCAAATGATAAAGCACTATGACAACTGCAGGTCAAACAGAAGCTAAGATGTCAGCTTCCTTGGCTACTACGGTACTAACTTCCTTAGGTACTCAGGGCACAATGGTTTAGGTTGATATAAATATTTTAACCTGGATTATGGCAAAATATAAATTTTGTCATGCAATGTCAACGTTGTTCATGTACTTGCATGTGATTTTATTACTTTATTTTATTCCCAACCTCCAAAGACATGCTGGTAGGTTACTTGGCTCCTGTCTAAATTGACCTTAGTATATCAAAATTGGACACGCACATGTGTTATCATATTCTGTATGCCGGACCCAAGCCTATGCAAATGTGAGGGTTGGAGAAAGACCTGACTACCTACCTTGTAAAAATTCTTCAAGAAGGCTCTATGGAAAGAGATCTAAAGCTTATCAGACATGGTGCTTGGAAAGGTGATCCACTGAGTCAACAAGAGATACAACTAAAACTATATAACACGCTACATGGAAGATGGGAGGTTGAGTGCATTGCTGACTGTATTGCTGGATGATTACTGTACTCACAATGGAAATCAATAAAATAATCTGTTAAAAAAGGTCTAACAGAACTAAACAAAATTGTATATAAAATCACATACATTTGCTTTTTTATTATTGTTTCTATCTATTGTACAAAAGGACAAGCTTCATACGTCAAAAAAAAAAGAAAGAAATAAAAAGATAATTCGGCTGTCAGGTGTTGTTACCATGTAGTCAAACAAAGTCATTTGGCGGTTCATTTTCTCTTTCCATTGAGCCTATAATCCATCTAATGAATGACAGTGCCAGTGTAATCATCCTTTGTCTCAGGCAGGGGGTGCTGAGAAGGTTCTCTGCGAGTTTCACCCCTCTCTACAGGAATCCTCATCCGTACGCTTTCATTGCATTATATGTCAGGTGGAATAACCTATTTTCCTTTCTTTGGAGCAGCAAGTCTTTCTTACCTTCACATATCATTATTTCTGACTATTTGTTACAAATAAATAGCTCATGCACGGCTATTTAGAGGGAAGTTTATCTTATAAAAAAGCATGTTTAGAGCCAAGCGTTGATCAAATATAAAATATGTAATTTGAGGCATTCTTGTAGGGTATAAATATCAATTTGCATACCTCATAGCCAAGTCATTATATGGCCTTCTAGCTCCCCACCCACAATCTTAGCAAATCATGCCACTACCAAGGTCATTGCTAAAACCATAATGCTTACTTCTTGCAATTCCCTTTCTTAAAGCTAAACGTCTGCCAAACAGCTAAATAAAACAATTGCAAAAAGAAAAACCAATGGGACTTTAAAGGTGTTAAATCTTCTCTCAGAAAAATTACCAGTTCACAGTCATTAGTGAAAATCATTTATTATTACAAAATTCTTAAAAGCTGTGAAGCTAGGGATCTACAAATCCCCATTCATTGGTGAAATTTAATAACAACAAATAATCAAAACCTAAAGCACCCCCAAAGATAGAGAACCCTCCTTATGTATATAAACAATATACTTCAGTTGTTTGAGAAACCTCATAACATATAAATTCTGTATATGTAGCACCCTGGTGGTAGGCAGGGTTGCTAACAAATTTAGCTTGCTAGGTGGTAACTAGCCTGGCTGATTGATAGGGGATTCACTGGCTTTTTCCCTAACTCTGGATTTGATGCATTTCTCTCTGCTGTCACTAGGTGGCATTGTTGCCTGTGGCATAGGGAATCCACACTAGGAGTGAATAGGTTGACTCTTTGGTCCCTTGGCCTGCTTGGAGCGCCTATTTATTCGGGAGGAGTCAGGTGATCTGGGTTCTGTGCCACCTGGATGGCTGTCTGGGTGGACATGTGTCACAAGGCTCCGGGCTGCTAGGCCAGAAGCCTGAGGCTTATCAAGGGAGCACCTGGCTGCTAGGCTGTCTGAGGCCTATCCTGGTTTGAGAGAGGCAGCACGGGGTTGGGGCTTCAGGCTGGAAGCCCAACCAAGTTGCAGTGGTTCCGCCAGAGGGGGGGACTGGATCATTGCCAGCGGTAAGCAGTAGTAAGCAGGAGAAGCAGTTGCCACAAGGGACGACCACTCCTGTCATCAGGGGCAAGTGATGATCAAGGCCAGAGGTAAAGGGATGAATAGTCGCCAGCAAGGTACAACCAATCCTGTTATCAGAGGCCAGTGTATGGAAGTCTGAAGGAGTACCAGAGCAGCCTTTTCACTGGCCAGGGATGGTGAAGAAGTGGGAAAGCTTCAGCAGATTGCCAAGCCAGGGACCCAGTGGGTTAGCGTGGGTGAAGCTTGAGGACTTTACAGCAAGTTAGCTGTGGAAGAGCTCAGGGGATCCAGTGACGTCTGGGATCTTGAAGTCTAGTGAGAGATTGGGAGCTCAGTGAGTAGAGATCTACCGTGGGATACTGTAAGATGTGAGAGGAGATCTATAATGGGTTACTGTGAGTTAGGTGTATGGATATCTATTGTAAAAAACAAATTAATACCGCGCTAAAGTACAAAATAAAAAATTAGCTGCAACAAAACCATCAAATATCTCTATGGTGCAAGTAAAATAGTAAAAAATAAGTTGCGCTAAATATGAAAAGATCACAAATCAAGTGACATATAGTGCAAATAAATAAATAAACAGTGAACGTTCAAAAATTCATAAACACAAAGTACATGTGTACATATAAAAGACTTGATAATGAGTGATAAAAAAACAAAGTTAATGAATATATAAAAAATCAAAAAAATGAATGAAAAATAAATAAATAAAAAGAGTCCATTGAAGTAATACAATGAATAAGAGGGGAAAATCTGTTGAGGTACAAAGTTCCAAGGGTTATCCACCTTCACCAACAGGGGAGAAGAGGGGGGAAAAAGGAAAGGATCCCAATCTGAAAAGAAGAACTCACTCTATAAGTGGGAACCCTTACCGGAACAGATGGACCCCCTCTGGAGCGAGGTCATAAGCGCAGGCAGATTAAGCCCTCTGCGGGTACTAGTAAGTATCCAATACCTCCGGGGTCCTCCGAGTGTGGAGCCAAATGCAGTGGAAGCCACTCAGCAGGAACAGACCAACAGGCACTCCAATCTGGGGGAATACACTCTGACCCGAAGCCAAAAGTATGCAAAAAATATAAGAAAAGGACTCTAATCATTAAGTAACCTTTATAAAAAAGAGCCTTTATTACTAAAAGGAAGCAAGCGGTAGAAAACCGCAATGCTGCAAGATATAATTGAATAAAAATAGTCGGCAAACTGAAAATACAAACATCCCTGTACTATGGTCACATGTGGCGTGGTGGCGTCGCTTATGACCTCGCTCCAGAGGGGGTCCATCTGTTCCGGTAAGGGTTCCCACTTATAGAGTGAGTTCTTCTTTTCAGATTGGGATCCTTTCCTTTTTCCCCCCTCTTCTCCCCTGTTGGTGAAGGTGGATAACCCTTGGAACTTTGTACCTCAACAGATTTTCCCCTCTTATTCATTGTATTACTTCAATGGACTCTTTTTATTTATTTATTTTTCATTAATTTTTTTGATTTTTTATATATTCATTAACTTTGTTTTTTTATCACTCATTATCAAGTCTTTTATATGTACACATGTACTTTGTGTTTATGAATTTTTGAACGTTCACTGTTTATTTATTTACTTGCACTATATGTCACTTGATTTGTGATCTTTTCATATTTAGCGCAACTTACTTTTTACTATGCATATCTATTGACTGTTCAAAGTTCAGTTGCCATAGGAGACAGCCGTTCTACAAATACAGTTGCTGCATCCAGCTCAAAGACCTGTATTGCTGTCTGCCTATTTGTCTCGGAGTCTGCCAATTACTATTGCATCTGCCTAAGGATGTCCTGGCCCTATCCTTCTCTCCCCCAGTTCTATTTAAGAGACAATAAATCTCTTTTCTTGCATTCCAAAAAGTGACTGGCGCCCATGTTTCCAACTTGCAATACACTCACCATGCCTAATAACCCACACTACAAGGAAGTATGTCAGCTCTCCCTGACTATGGAGGTCACCATTAGGCCTTTGGAGGTCGGGGATGCCGCTACATATAACATATAAAACAAGGAGGGGATAACTCACTGACGCGTTTCACCTTTGTCAGCTTCTTCAAGGGCTTGTCATCCTTGCTTGTGTCTCGTCGAAACGTCAAAATAAAACCTTCATTATGCGTTGTATGTACACCTTTCAAGACCTGTGAGTGCCGCTCTCTCTTTTGGATTGTTATGCACCACAGTCTTTTGTTGCGATCTTGGGCCCATTTTTTATCTCTGATATGTGTATAGTGGCAACCAATAGATAATTATATATATATATATATATATGTATATATATATATATACTACACACACACACACACACACACACTGTATATACATATTCATGGCTGACTATGATAATAGTTTTAGCAATAGTTTTGCCAATTCTGTATTAACTTTGGCTCTTACAAGTGTTAATTTATTGAAACAATACCATTGTATTAGCACAATTCATCACCTACCTATAAGCAGAAGCTGTATTTGGCGATGATGTCACTTACACATACAGCAATAAAAATTCCCAGTTCCCCCTAAGTTGAAAGGAATTTACAATCCACCAGAGTAAGCGCCGCTGTTACTAGAAGTGCATAATGTCAGCACAACACGTGTTAATGTAAATATGTCACTGAAATAGAATATTTTATAGGCTGCAGATTTTTACAAATTGACAACGATGGTTACACGGACTCAGTAACGTCAAGTTTTTTCAAAGTTTGTCAAGCGTTTGGGCAACAAAACGCATTTGCTTTATAGGTCTCTTGACATTAAATTCACTGCATCTGTCTTCAAACACACACACACAAAAAAAAACTTCCTTTATCTGCCTTGTAGCATATAATTTCAGTCAACTAATAGTGAATCAGACACCCACTCAGATATATTATGATAAGGACTTTCAGTAAGCTAATTTTAAGATGATGTCTACTATAAATTCTTATAATTTATTATTTAGCGCTTCGGTTTTTAATCATTGGGAACGTGAAGACTTTGTAGGTCAAACCTGTATTAATGAAGACAGTAATCTATTTTTCAAGCGCTTTCCGTTATCTAGACACCTTACGAAAGATAAATTAACAGGAAATCTATTTAAAAATATTTAGGGGGCTCAAAAAAGAGGTACGGTAAACAGGAAGTGAAAGGGAAGGCAGTTATAAGGTGATTCCAAACCGGTGACAATTTTCATACTGTAAGGCGAACTCTCCATTATCTCTATACACATGTGTCCGTTTACACTCATCGACATCCAATCCGATCCACTAAAAATAGATAGATGGGGATTGGCTCCCTATCCATCTAGTGGATCGGATCAGATGGCAGCCGGTGTAATTGGGCATTGGTCCGTTTCCATCTGTTCACCCAAAGAGGAGAGCAGACTGTGTCTGCTCTGCACAAGCGGAGTGGACATGGACCAGTGTACAGATTCCCCGCTGAGCAGGCTGACTCCTGGCGGAGTCTGCCCTAGGTGGAAGGGGCCTAAAGCTGGCCAGACAACAGAAGAATTTTGCTAAAAATTTGAGGTTTTAGGAGTGTTCATGTGATTTTCTAATCATTTTAATCGTTTGTTTTCAATCGTAGTGACAATTTCTAAATGTGCCTGTGGTTTTCGTCCATGAAAATCAATTCACTACAAAATTTAATGCTTAAAGCAAATTACATTTTGAAATACTTTGGAATGACGTTCCTCAAGTCATTGTAGTCTATGGCCAGCTTGAGTCGGGGGAGTGAAAGAATACAAACAAAAAATGGTTTCCCATTGACACCCTTATGGGCTTTCCAAATACCATTAATATTATTACCTTTTTAATATCTTTATAAATTATATTGGGCCTGGGATCAAAAGTAACATTTCTGTTTTTTGCAGATGACACCAAGCTATGCAGTAGAATAACGTCCTTACAGGATGTCTCCAATTTACAAGCCGACCTCAATGCACTGTCTAATTGGGCGACTACAGTCAGGTCCATAAATATTGGGACATCGACACAGTTCTAATCTTTTTGGCTCTATACACCGCCACAATGGATTTGAAATGAAACGAACAAGATGTGCTTTAACTGCAGCCTTTCACCTTTAATTTGAGGGTATTTACATCCAAATCAGGTGAACGGTGTAGGAATTACAACAGTTTGTATATGTGCCTCCCACTTTTTAAGGGACCAAAAGTAATGGGACAATTGGCTGCTCAACTATTCCATGGCCAGGTGTGTGTTATTCCCTCATTATCCCATTTACAAGTAGCAGATAAAAGGTCCAGAGTTCATTTCAAGTGTGCTATTTGCATTTGAAATCTGTTGCTGTCAACTCTCAATATGAGATCCAAAGAGCTGTCACTATCAGTGAAGCAAGCCATCATTAGGCTGAAAAAACAAAACAAACACATCAGAGAGATAGCAAAAACATTAGGTGTGGCCAAATCAACTGTTTGGAACATCCTTAAAAAGAAAGAACGCACTGGTGAGCTCAGAAACACCAAAAGACCCAGAAGACCACGGAAAACAATTGTGGTGGATGACCGAAGAATTCTTTCCCTGGTGAAGAAAACACCCTTCACAACAGTTGGCCAAATCAAGAACACTCTCCAGGAGGTAGGTGTATGTGTGTCAAAGTCAACAATCAAGAGAAGACTTCACCAGAGTGAATACAGAGGGTTCACCACAAGATGTAAACCATTGGTGAGCCTCAAAAACAGGAAGGCCAGATTAGAGTTTGCCAAACAACATCTAAAAAGGCCTTCACAGTTCTGGAACAACATTATATGGACAGATGAGACCAAGATCAACTTGTACCAGAGTGATAGGAAGAGAAGAGTATGGAGAAGGAAAAGAACTGCTCATGATCCAAAGCATACCACCTCATCAGTGAAGCATGGTGGTGGTAGTGTCATGGCGTGGGCATTTATAGCTGTCAATGGAACTGGTTCTCTTGTATTTATTGATGATGTGACTGCTGACAAAAGCAGCAGGATGAATTCTGAAGTGTTTCGGGCAATATTATCTGCTCATATTCAGCAAAATGCTTCAGAACTCATTGGACGGCGCTTCACAGTGCTGATGGACAATGACCCGAAGCATATTGCGAAAGCAGCCAAAGAGTTTTTTAAGGGAAAGAAGTGGAATGTTATGCAATGGCCAAGTCAATCACCTGACCTGAATCCGATTGTGCATGCATTTCACTTGCTGAAGACAAAACTGAAGGGAAAATGCCCCAAGAACAAGCAGGAACTGAACACAGTTGCAGTAGAGACCGGGCAGAGCATCACCAGGGATGAAACCCAGCGTCTGGTGATGTCTATGCATTCCAGACTTCAAGCTGTAATTGACTGCAAAGGATTTGCAACCAAGTATTAAAAAGTGAAAGTTTGATGAATGATTGTTAATCTGTCCCATTACTTTTGGTCCCTTAAAAAGTGGGAGGCACATATACAAACTGTTGTAATTCCTACACTGTTCAACTGATTTGGATGTAAATACCCTCAAATTAAAGCTGAAAGTCTGCAGTTAAAGCACATCTTGTTTGTTTCATTTCAAATCCATTCTGGTGGTGTATAGAGCCAAAAAGATTAGAATTGTGTCGATGTCCCAATATTTATGGACCTGACTGTATTCGGCAGATGAGGTTTAATGTTGAAAAATGTAAAGTTATGCACTTGGGGGCTAAGAATATGCATGTATCATACATACTAGGGGGAGTACAAATGGGGGAATCCGTGGTGGAGAAGGATCTGGGGGTTTTGGTAGATCATAAGCTCAATAACAGCATGCAATGCCAAACTGCAGTTTACAAAGCAAGCAAAGTCCTTGTATTAAGAGAAGTATGGACTCCAGAGAGAGAGATATAATTTTGCCCCTGTTCAAATCATTAGTAAGACCTCATCTGGAATATGCAGTTCAGTTTTAGGCACCAGTTCTCAAAAAGGATATGGGGGAACTGGAGAAAGTGCAGAGAAGGGCAACCAAACTGATAAGAGGCATGGAGGAGCTCAGCTATGAGGAAAGATTAGAGGAACTGAATTTATTCTCTCTTGAGCAGAGGAGAATAAGGGGGGATATGATCAACATGTTCAAATATATAAGGGGTCCATATAGTGAACTTGGTGTTGAGTTATTCACTTTACGGTCAACACTGAGGACACGGGGCACTCTTTACGTCTAGAGGAAAAGAGATTTCATCTCCAAATACTCAAAGGTTTCTTCACAGTAATGCCCCGTACACACGGTCGGATTTTCCGATGGAAAATGTCCGATCGGAGAGTGTTGTCGGAAATTCCGACCGTGTGTGGGCTCCATCGGACATTTTCCATCGGATTTTCCGACACACAAAGTTGGAGAGCAGGAGATAAAATTTTCCGACAACAAAATCCGTTGTCGGAATTTCTGATCGTGTGTACACAAATATGACGGACAAAGTGCCACGCATGCTCAGAATAAATAAAGAGATGAAAGCTATTGGCCACTGCCCGTTTATAGTCCCGACGTACATGTTTTACGCCACCGCGTTTAAAACGATCGGATTTTCCGACAACTTTGTGTGACCGTGTGTATGCAAGACAAGTTTGAGCCAACATCCGTTGGAAAAAAATCCTAGGATTTTGTTGTCGGAATGTCCGAACAAAGTCCGACCATGTGTACGGGGCATAAGAGCTGTGAAAATGTGGAATAAACTCCCTCCGGAGGTGGCTCTGGCCAGCTCAGTAGATTGCTTTAAGAAAGGCCTGGATACTTTCCTAAATGTACATAATATAACTGGGTACTAACATTTATAGGTAAAGTTGATCCAGGGAAAATCTGATTGCCTCTTGGGGGATCAGGAAGGAATTTTTTCCCCTGCTGTAGCAAATTGGAGCATGCTCTGCTGGGGTTTTTGCCTTCCTCTGGATCAACTGAGGGTATAAAATTGGGTATATTGTATTGTACGATATTTTTTATTTTATTTATTTATTGTTTTTAAGGTTGAACTGGATGGACGTGTGTCTTTTTTCAACCTGACTAACTATGTAACTATGTAACCATTGGTGGTCAACGGGGAAGGGTCACCTCTTTAAGATTGTTTCCAATGACCATTTTAATGAAAAAGGACCATCAAACCCCCCCCCCCCACCACCCACCCACCCCCAATAATAGTATACGGAGGCTTGTGAATTAACTCCTTTCCCTAAACTGTCCAGTCCTTAGATTGGCTGGGCACATTAGGAGGAGGAAGCCTGATATCAATCACTCAAGATGCATCAGGAAAGCCCAACCAGCCTCTGGCCAGCAGGTACTAGGGATCTGTTATTAAAACATTTATATTAACAATATAAAAATGTATCTTTTCTTTTACACGATTATGAATTTTTAGTTAAAGCTGATGGAGGATCATCATAACATGTTGGTGTTTACATTTTAATGCACCCAGCCATGGAACGCCCACTTCTCCAGACTGATATCCACCCATTACAGCATATGTGATATTTGCTTCGCTCCTCCCAATACTTGTATCAGAGCTTAGGGCTCTTGAGAGGAGTAGTGAGGCAGGGTGCGGTGATGTTTTCAGGATGTACAGCACCCTGCTGGCCCCTCCCACCAGCCATGATCTGCCTGCATTACATACAGAAACACAGAGACCCAATGATGACATCACTGGGACTAAAATAAGGTGTGCAATGAAAATGGAAAGATTTTATTTAAAAATTATTATGTGGTAGATGTGGTGGGGAACTTGGACTTTAACCGCTTGCCGACCAGCCACCACAGTTTTACTGTGACAGAATGGCACGGCTGGGCAAAACGATGTTACCTTAGGTCGCTTCGCCTTTTGGCCACTAGGGGCCCGCAGCGTGTGCCCGACCCCGATGCAAGTGCCCGGTGGGCGTGATGGCTCCCACGATCGGTTGTGACAGAGCGAGAACCGGGATCTATGTGTGTAAACACACAGATCCCGGTTCTTTCAGGGAAGAGGAGACAGTTCGTGTGTTCATACTATGTATGAACATACTATGTATGAACACCGATTTCTCTCTCCTCCTAGACAGTCCCATCCCCCCACAGTTAGAAACACACATAGGGAACACAGTTAACCCCTTTATCGACTCCTAGTGTTAACCCCTTCCCTGCCAGTGGCATTTACACAGTAACCAGTGCATTTTTACAGCACTGATCCCTGTATAATTGTCAATGGTTTCAAAAATGTGTCAAAAGTGTCTGATGTGTCCGCCATATGTCACAGCCCTGATAAAAATCGCAGATTGCCGCTACTACTAATTAAAAAAAAAATAAATAATAAAAATGCTAAATCTATCCCCTATATTGTAGATGCTATAACTTTTACGCAAACCAATCAATATACGCTTATTGTGATTTTTTTTACCAAAAATATGTAGAAGGATACATATTGGCCTAAACTGAGGAAGAAATCTGTTTTTTTTGATAAAAAATGTGGAACATTTATTAAAGCAATAAGTAAAAGATATTGTGTTTTTTTCACAATTGTCGCTCTTCTTTTGTTTATAGCGCAAAAATTAAAAAATGCAGAGGCGATCAAATACCACTAAAAGAAAGCTCTATTTGTGGGAAAAAAAGGACGTCAATTTTGTTTGGGTACAGCATTGCACGACCGCGCAATTGTCAGATAAAGCGACGCAGTGCCGAGCAGCCAAATCTTCCAGGGCTGAAGTGGTTAATGATGCTGAATGTCTACTTTAAATTGCAATTGTAAATACAAGTATATATATATATATATATATATATATATATAAAAAAGAAAGATAACTAGAGATTTCTCACCTTTATTTTTTTAATACTATCCATTTTTAAATGGGTTTATTACTTTTTGATGAGACAATGAAGAGCACACAGACCTAATACAAATATACGTTATATAACATAAAACATCAATAAAGATCTTTATGAACGGTCTTTCTCCTTTTACAGTACACCCCCCGCTCGTCTAAGTTCAATATTGATAAACTGATCATAAAAATGATGTTGTCTTAATAGTGTCTTAAATCTTGATAGACTTTACAATCACAGGACATAAATACACATATTGATTTCATTTTCCAGACACTGTATGACATTCTTGGTCTTAAAAATATGGACCTGATATATATATATCAATGTCAGCCCAGGGCAGGAAGCCTAAAATAAAAAGAGTCGTAATTTTTTTTCATTTAAACAATACAGCCTTCAATCGCTGCAAAGCTGAATATTCAATATTCATTAAATGTTCTGAATATTTGTCAATAAGACTTAATGTGAAATGTGATTTACTCCAATGCAAAAAAAAAAAACAAAGAAATTGATAGGCAGTGTTAAGGTCTTGTTTTCCACTGTTCACAGTAAAGAGTGAATTGACATGAAAGGAAATCAAGTGTATTATTATGAAAGCTAAGGATCAACTCTTGGAGGGAGACTGCAATTCTAAAAATGTTGGTTTACTTTTGCAATTTAAAAATGATGCATACTGTGGAGATGCAAGTAAACACAAGCTCACCGCTGAACTCCGTCACTATATACAGCAGGTCTTTGACCTCCGGTGCATTTAGGTAGGACCAATTGGTCGTGGGCCCACCCCTAGTTTGCTTTTTGAATGATAGAGGAGCAGCATAATATCAAAGAGGTAATCTCCGTACTATCACCTCATGTAAGCTTGTCCACAAATTTAGACTGACAGCACTGTGCAAAGCAATGCAGCCACAACTCCATGCCCCCACCCCCCTTCCACTGCAAAACATCCCTCCCTCTGGTGGCCCCACTGGCGGTATTTTATATTTTTAATTTGCTTTTCCAAAGTCTTCAGGTCATCTGAACCAGGCCTTAAACTGGTGTGAACCAGGCCTTAAACACGCCTAGGGTTTAGGCGCATTTATACGCATTTAGTGTTTTTTTCTGCTCTTCAGCTCCTCTCCTGAATGTGCTTTTGATGTGTTTATTTATGTGTTTTTTCAGCCCCTCTTCTAATACGCTTGTAAACGCCTATGTGTGCATGGAAACATAGGCTAACTTAGAGTGGTATATTTTAAGCCCAGTGTGCATGAGGCCTAAATGAAGGGTGACATAGAGGGCAGAGGATGATGCCCTTGCGAGACTTACGGTATGTGCATGTACCAGTCTAAGGCCAATCATACATGGTTTGAATCTCGACCCGTTCAGCAGGAAATGGCCAAGACAATGGCTCGTAGAAATGGGCTTCGGGATCCCACCTGCCCGATCTCATTCTTTGGACAGATGAAACTAAGATTAATCTGTACCAGAATGACGGGAAGAAAAAAGTGTGGAGAAGGCTTGGAACAGCTAATGATCCAAAGCACACAACATCATCTGTAAAACATGGTGGAAGCAGTGTGATGGTATCTTTGATAATGTCCATGGGTTCCAGACTTCAGGCAGTCGTTGCCAGTAAAGTGAGACCCATAGGAGAAATTGGACGGAGGGGTTGCATGACTAGGGAAGCAACAGGGTCAGCTAGGTCAGTGGTGGGGGCAGGGGTGTAGACCTTACCTGATTGGAGGCAGAAGTTAGAATCGGCAGGGTCCAGAGGAGAGGGTCTTGTGTAGGGGGCATATTCTACAACATTCTTAGGAGAAGTGACAACTTCCCACGCTCCCGTCCTGGTGTTAGGAGTTAGCGCACTAGACAGGTAGTGGGAGCATTGGTGTCTCTAGTGTTGCGTGATTTTGTTTTGTTTTTGATGTTTTGCTTTTTCAAAATAAAAATTTCAATTAAATTAAAAAAAAAAAAAACACATTGGAAATGGGTATAATTTAATGACTGGTGTATATTGCTCAATTTTGTGACAGCAGTCAGTGGTTCAAGGGGTCTTTGGGGGTCAGTGAGGAATTACATGGTTACAGGATTAGTGGGGCCCATCTAAGGTATGGTGCTTACACTTGGTTAGCGGTGGTTCTCCCAGGAGCTAGGTCCCCTGGGGGAGGGGAATATGGAAGTATGTGTGATGTCAGAGCGTCCTCGAGACGGTTGGGGCATAGCTGAGGACATAGACCATTCCAGTTATAAATTGTGCCTTAAAAGACACCCAAAGACCTCTTGTTGTTGTGCATTACTTTGTTAAAATTTGCACTTACGAGTATGTTTTACATGATGTTATTTTATTCTTTGGTTAATAAACTTTGGCTGCTGTTGCCATATAAAACCCATGTCACGCAGTCTGTGTTTTTAATTTAATGTTGAGGACCAAGGTTGACGAATCCTTTAGTCAAGGATTCTCAACAAAATATTAAAAATGAACATTTTATTTATGATTATATTCATTTGTCCAATTACATTTGAACCCCTGAAAATGGGGAGACTGTGTATAAAAATGGTTGCAGTTCCTAAAATTTGTACTTGATATTTATGTTACATAGTAGGTGAGGTTGAAAAAAGATACAAGTCCATCAAGTGCAACCTATGTGTGATTATATGTCAGTATTAAATTTTATATCCCTGTATGTTGTGGTCATTCAGGTGCTTATCTAATAGTTTTTAGAAACTATCGATGCTCCCCGCTGAGACCACCGCCTGTGGAAGGGAATTCCACATCCTTGCCGCTCTTACAGTAAAGAACCCTCTACGTAGTTTAAGGATAAACCTCTTTTCTTTTAATTTTAATGAGTGGCCACGTGTCTTGTTAAACTCCCTTCTGCGAAAACGTTTTATCCTTATTGTGGGATCACCAGGACGGTATTTGTAAATTGAAATCATATCCCCTCTCAAGCGTCTCTTCTCCAGAGAGAATAAGTACCGTGCTCGTAACCTTTCTTTATAACTAATTTTCTCCACACCCTTTATTAGCTTTGCTGCCCTTCTGTGTATTTGCTCCATTTCCAGTACATCCTTCCTGAGGACTGGTGCCCAGAACTGGACAGCATACTCCAGGTGTGGCCGGACCAGAGTCTTGTAAAGCGGAAGAATTATCATTTTATCTCTGGAGTTGATCCCCTTTTAAATGCATGCCAATATTTTGTTTGCTTTGATAAGAGTAGCTTGGCATTGCATGCCATTGCTGAGCCTATCATCTACTAGGACCCCCAGGTCCTTTTCCATCCTAGATTCCCCCAGAGGTTCTCCCCCCAGTGTATAGATTGCATTCATGTTTTTGCCACCCAAATGCATTATTTTACATTTGTCTACATTAAACCTCATTTGCCATGTACTGTAGTTGCCCAGCCCATTAATTTGTTCAGATTTTTTTGCAGGGTTTCCATTTTCTGCGGAGAAGTTATTGCCCTGCTTAGCTTAGTATTGTCCGCAAATACAGAGATAATACAGAGAGAACAGAGAACTGTTTACCCCATCCTCCAGGTCGTTTATGAACAAATTAAATAAGATTGGTCCTAGCACAGAACCCTGGGGGACCCCACTGCCCACCCCTGACCATTCCAAGTATTCCCTATTTATCACCACCCTCTAAACTTGCCCTTGTAGCCAGTTTTCAATCCACGTACCCTATGGTCCATGCCAATGGACCTTTTTTGTACAGTAAACATTTATGGGGAACTGTGTCAAATGCTTTTGCAAAAAATCCAAATACACCACGTCTACGGGCCTTCCTTCATCTAGATGGCAACTCACGTCCTCATAGAAGGTTAATGGACTGGTTTGGCAAGAACGATTCATTAATGAATCCATCCTGATTACTGCTAATGATACCGTTCCCATTACTAAAATCTTGTATATAGTCCCTTATCATCCCCCCCAAGAGCTTGCATACTATTGATGTTAGGCTAACTGGTCTGTAATTCCCAGGGATGTATTTTGGGCTCTTTTTAAAAATTGGTGCTACAGTGGTTTTTCTGCAATCAGCTGGTACTATTCCAGTCAGTAGACCATCAGTAAACATTAGGAGCAATGGTCTGGCAATTACTTGACTGAGTTCCCTAAGTACCCTTGGATGCAAGCCATCTAGTCCCAGTGATTTATTAATGTTAAGTTTCCCAAGTCTAATTTTAATTCTTTACTCTGTTAACCATGGAGGTACTACCTGTGGTGTGTCATGCTCCCTGATTCCCTCGTGAAGACTGAGAAGAAGAATAAACTCAATACCTTCGCCATCTCCCCATCCTTGTTCAGCCCTTTAAATTAAAGCTGAAAGTCTACACTTCAAATTCATTTGGATTGTTTTGTTTTCATTTTATTCTGGTGGCATATAGAGCCAAAAGTATGAAAATTGTGCCTGTGTCCAAATCTATATGGACCTAACTGTATACCATCATTTGTGGACTCTATAACTTTCCTACAGACTAACAAATATACACCGAT